>NC_136063.1:1356143589-1356768589 GCF_964261635.1 Lissotriton helveticus
CCGTCTTCAGCCAGTATTGCTTGACTCCAGTGGTTTAGTGAGCACGGGACCCACATCTGGGCATACCCTTCCCACATAGGGTGAACAGCAAAACACACAAGATGATGGACGGAATGTTGCACAATGGCAAAACATTCACCCCAGTCACAGATCTGGGTTTAATCCATCGTTATTTTGCTCACCAAGCCACCCCAGTTCAGACATGGCCATATGCAAATCAGTCCTGACCCTGTGCCTCATGGGAACAGTCCAGCCCGAATTGCCAAGCCAGGTCTTCCCTGGACCGGAATCAAGCATCCTAGGACCGGTTTCTGGCTATAAGCCGTCTTCAGCCAGGATAGCTTGACTCCAGTGGCTTAGTGAGCACGGGACCCACAACAAAGCAATACATTTTCTTCATTTCGATTATATTTTTCCCCCTACCCGGCCCGGCTTGTATCTTTGGGAAAGTACACCCTAAATATTATCAATACTACTGATGATTCCCCATATATTTCACTATTCAAGCACTAGACCCTGCTGAAATCTCTTTTAACAAAGCCTGAGCCTCTTCAAGATCTGAAAACATAAAGAATTTTCCCTTGACTAAAACTCGGAGTTTTGACTGCTGAGCGATTGATGCTTGTGTAACGTGAGCTTTGAACAAGTGCAAAATTGTTACTAACTATTTTCTACTGCGTAGAGCCGCAGCAGTCATGTCTGAGAATATACCGCATTTGTTAGTCTCGTTCACAAAAAACTGTCTCTGCTGGATAGCTTTTCACAAGATCCTCTCCTTTATTTGTAAATCCGCACAGTTCAGCAAGATAGTTATTGGTATCATTGAATTTGGAAAAGGTTGCGCTGGGACTCGGTGGGCTCTTGTAATGGTGAGGTTGCCCTCGAACTCAGGGAGGACATGCTGCTTAATGAATGAATTTACCCATGGGAGGGGTTGGGAGTCTTCTATCCCCTCTGGAACTCCAACGATCTGGAGATTGGACCTCCTCGAATGATTTTCAAGGTCCTCCAGTTTATTCTCAATCAATCAATCATCAATCAAAGACATTTATAGAGCGCACTACTCACCCGTAGGGTCTCAAGGCGCTAGGGGGGGGGGGGTGCCATTACTGCTCGAACAGCCAGGTCTTGAGCTTCTTCCTGAAGGAGAGGTGATCTTGGGTCAGGCGCAGGTCGGTCGGGAGGGAGTTCCAGGTCTTGGCGGCCAGGTAGGAGAAGGACCTTCCTCCTGTTCTCGCTCTTCGGATGCGAGGGACGGCGGCGAGGGCGTGGCTGGTTGATCAGAGGTGGCGCTTGGGTGCGTAGAAGTTGATTCGGTTGTTGAGGTAGCTCGGGCCTTGATCGTGTAGGGCTTTGTGTGCGTGGGTGAGGAGACGGAAGGTGATTCTTTTGTTGACGGGGAGCCAGTGCAGGTCTCTCAGATGTCCGGAGATGTGGCTGTTTCGTGGGATGTCGAGGATGAGTCTGGCTGAGGCGTTCTGGATCTGCTGGAGTCTCTTCTGGAGCTTGGCGGTGGTTCCGGCGTAGAGGGCGTTGCCGTAGTCCAGTCGGCTGGTGACGAGGGCCTGGGTGACAGTCTTCCTGGTCTCGGTGGGGATCCACCAGAAGATCTTCCGTAGCATGCGCAGGATGTTGAAGCATGACGAGGAGACGGCGTTGACGTGTCTGGTAATGGAGAGGGAGGAGTCCAGGATGAAGCCCAGGTTGCGTGCGTGGTCCGTCGGTTTGGGTGCGGTGCCCAGGGCGGGGGGCCACCAGGAGTCGTCCCAGGCGGAGGGCGAGGAGCCCAGGATGAGGACCTCCGTCTTTTCTGAGTTCAGTTTCAGGCGGCTGGTCGTCATCCACTCGGCTACATCTTTCATCCCTTCGTGCAGGTTGGCTCTGGCGGCGGCGGGGTCGTTGGTCAGGGAGAGGATCAGCTGGGTGTCGTCGGCGTAGGAGATTATGTTGAGGTTGTGTTGGCATGCGATGGCCGCGAGGGGGCTCATGTAGACGTTGAAGAGGGTGGGACTCAGCGAGGATCCTTGAGGGACGCCGCAGATGACCTCGGTGGCTTCTGACTTGTACGGTGGTAGGCGGACTCTCTGTGTTCTTCCGTCGAGGAAGGAGGTGATCCATTCCAGTGCCTTCTCCTGGATTCCGACGTTGCCGAGGCGCTGTACTAGGGTGCGGTGGCAGACAGTGTCGAATGCCGCGGAGAGGTCCAGGAGGATGAGGGCCGCTGTTTCTCCGTTGTCCATCAGTGCTCGGATGTCATCGGTGGCAGCGATGAGGGCGGTCTCGGTGCTGTGGTTGGCTCGGAAGCCAGACTGTGAGGGGTCGAGGGATCCATTCGTCTCGAGGAAGGCGGCCAGCTGTTTGTTGACGGTCTTCTCGATGACTTTGGCCGGGAACGGGAGGAGCGAGATGGGGCGGTAATTCTTGAGTTCGGTGGGGTCCGCTGTAGGTTTCTTGAGTAGAGCGCTGAGTTCGGCGTGCTTCCAGCTCTCAGGGAAGGTGGCGGTGTCGAAGGAGGTGTTGATAGTAGTTCTTCCTTTTGGCTGCCTCCTTTACCTCTCCCATGGCCATGTTCATTTGATCCTCCAATACCGATATTCTGGCTTCTGCTTCCTGCAGTCTGACGGGAAATCCTGTCATCACTTCTTCAATTTTTCCCAGTCTCTGCTGCAAAACAACAATTTCCATTTGTCGCGCCTTTTTCAATTTGCGAACCTAATCTTTAATATCTAATTGGAAGACCCCCCCCCCAGTCTCCATATTTGGACAGGGATTACTAAGTTGGTCATCTGCTCCAATGATCATATCTCCTACCCTTACATCCATTGGAACTGGCCCAGCTTCTGGGAGCGATTGCCCCTGAGATCTCGATTGCAGTTGAGGTTGAGATTGAGGTTGGAATTGGGGCTGCGATTGTAGCTGGGACTGAGATGACATTGAGCTCATTGGGGTATTGATCTTGTTCCTTCCGCCTTTGTCTCCCCCATCTTGAACCTGGGAGGATTTTAACCTCAACATTGTTTTTACCACTGTATTCGTGGAGCTTAAAGATATTGAGGACACCGCCACTTCTTGTGCTGAAGTTAAGTCTTGCTGTAAATGCTGGACCCCCATGAGATCCAATTCTGAGTTTCGCCGAGTTGTAAATACATCCTGATCCTTAGTTCTTCTTGTGATCCTATTAAAGCCATTCCTGACCCCGGTTGCGGAGTACTCAATGGTTTGGAGACTGAGGTTGTGGTTGGTGAAGGGGATTGTGACATTTGTAAGGTGGATTTCTTTATAATAGCAGAAAATCCTTCACTCCTTTTACACATTTTCTTGAGCCATCTGTGTCGGGCTGCCTTGTGAAGACATTGCAATGCAGCCTCTGTCTGCTCCGGTGTGGCACAAACCTGTTCAGCCGTTAATTCAGGCAGCCCCTTGTGTTGTGGAGAAGCAGTAATGGAAGGGGACTCGTCTTCAGATATCTCAGGGGTGCTATTAATATCAGGGGAACTCGAAATCTTTCCTTTATCTTTATCCTTATTGGCCAGAAGCGTGGCTTTTTTCGCCCGAGTGTTTTGGCTTTAAGGCGAGCCGCAGCGTCTATTTTACTAGATTTATTTGCAATAGTTGCATCTTTCTGGGGTATACCCATTGTTGCACCTTCCCTTATTTTTGCCTTCTCGCTTCTTGCCTTATTTAAGTATTTTTTTTAAAGTCCTGGCAGCCATATTCTTGATGGATTGTTTGCTCAAGGGGCACTCTAAGTGCACTATGGAGTTTTGACTGTATGAAGGTATTCAAAAGATGTACTGATAGGTACAGCATTGCGCCTTCTACATAGTGGCCACCAAAGCCCAAGGGAAAGCAAGTTGGCAAAACGATGGTTGGTTGGAGTTTATCTCCTATTACCCTCCATATTGCTTCAGTAGATAGGCTGTGTAGACCTGTATGGAGTTTACCCAAAGCGTAGGTCACAGTTTTTCCCCTTTTCTTTCATGTGGGAGATGAGCAGTTTATGCTTTTCGTTGGCTGCAAACCATACGTCCAAGTAGTTGTACTTAGGCTCTCTCCTTATTCTCCGGTTTCCTAGTATCCTTTGAAGTTTGTTATAGAGTATTGGCCATATATGACAACCTTTGACGTAATGCAATTGCCCACCAGCTTGTCCTTAGTGTTATACACATTTAGAGCATCCAGGGCTCTCTGCATTCCCACCTTGGTTTGGTTAGGATCATATAATGTGCATACTGCATTAAAAATAAGCACTTCCGACCAATTTTGGGCACTACTAAAATTGCAGTTGTTAGAGATTGAACTAACTGAGCAGTGCACAGGTTGAAAAGCATTGGCATGAGGACACATCCTTGTTTTAGGCCTTGGTCTAAACTTTGCTGGTTGCCGTATTTATGAAAGCTTAATTCACACCCAGGTTTTAGAATAGAGTGCAATAATTGCATCTAACAGTTTTTCTTTTTTAATTCCCCAGTAGTTTATTCCCTAGAATATGCCGGTTCATCAAATGCCGAGGTTAATCAAAATGCAAAGAGTGGGGTATTCTTAGGCTGGTTAGCCTGCTTCACAAATATGCTAGCACCACAATGTTGTTGGTGGTGGAGCCCCCTTCCCTGAATCCTGATTGATAGAATGGCATGATGCCCTCTTCTCAGACCCAGATTTCCAGATCTTAAATGAGTGCGCTAGTGAAAGCCTTTGCTTCAACGTCCAGCAGTGCAATCATTCTGTAATTACTTTGGTCTCCGTTATCGCCATTTTTGTATATTTTTGGAGGATTAAACTTCACCAGGAATCTGTGACGGTGGCTGTTGCAAAGCAATGCTGTTAAAGTGGGGTGTACTGCGATGCCAAGAATGCATAGTCCTCCTTGAATGCAGCTCCTGGTAGCCCATTTGATCCTGGGGCCCTGTCTTGCCTTATATTCTTCAGGATTTTGATAACCCGGCTATTATCCCCTTGAGTCATGCTGGGTTTAGGACTGGTCATCTGTGAACCCTTGGTTTTAAGATACGATTGATGATACACTGGACTGTCCCATGCCTCAAGTCGAGTGGAGCCACTACCTCTAGTGGGGGATTTGCAGTACAATGCTTTGACATGCTTAACCCAGGAGAGAGCAGTTACAGCATTGCATTTGTCTCGGATGTAACAGTTTAGGTTAATAATAAACTGCTAGAATGAGGCCTGATTATGTATTTTCACAAGGTTAAAAGCATAGACTCATTCTGATTCCTAATGCTGTATTTTATAGTGTCATAGGAGCCTGTTGTGGGACTTTCTGGCTGTGGCTGCTTTGTTACGGTCCTCAACATTACTGTGATGTTTAAATTGTCTATTGGCCTTTATCAGGATTCTTTTACTCTGTTTTACGTCCTTACTATGTTGTTGTAGAAAACTGCTCTGTTTATGTGGTACCTGTTAGATCTGGGGGTCTCTAGTTGGCAATGGTTATCACATTTGTCCAAATAAGGACCCTTACTTCTAAATCAGGATAAGGGGATTACACTCCTTAATATCCCCTGCTCATCCCCTTGGTAGCTTGGCACGAGCAAACAGGTTTATCTCAGAGGCAGTGTGTTAAGCATTTGTGAATATACACAGTAATACAGTGATAACACTACAGATGGACACAACACAGGTTTTATAAAAATAAGTATTCTTTATATAGACTAAACACAAGTCCACAAACAACAAAAATCCACAATACTACACTTAAGATTACTTAAAAGATGATTCAAGTCTCTTAGTTCAAGTTGTTGGTAAATTCGACAAAGTTCTCAACAAAGTACCTGGATGCGTAACGCAAAGTGAACAAACGGCTCGCAAAAGTGGAGATGCGTCGGATCCGTGACCCGGGGGAACGGTTGCGTCCTTCCTCAATGCTTGAGCAGAGTAGGGGACTCGTCATGAGCCGTACCGGTGCGGAGGTGATGCATAGATTTTCGGCCTGCGGGCCCGTTGGGGTGCGCAAGATGGCGCCTTGATGCGATGCGACGATCCGGTTGCGATGCGAGAAGATGGCGCCCTTGATGCGGCTATGCGATGAAGATACCATAACACCCTGACAGCCTTGCGACGACTCTGTACTTTGGCACCACAGCAGGCCCTGCGACGCGCTTCTCCGGTGATGCGATGGCGACTATCTCGATGGCGTCACGCTTCTCCGGTGATGCGACAGCAGGCTGCCTCGATGAACACATGCTTCCAGGGAGATGTGGCGAAGGCTCGCTTCTCCGGCATTGCGACGATTTCGCCTGTGGCGCCGACACACTTCTTCTCGATGCGTCGTGCTTCCAGCTCCCAGCGGCATGCAAGTGACAGCACAGTTCAAGCCCTTGGAGAATATTCTGTAGATGAAAGTCCTTACAAAGTTCCTTCTCCTTTCCCTAGGCAATGAAGCAACCACTGCAGGCCAACCCAGCAAACATCACACTGGCAGAGGGGTAATCCAAACTCCTGCAGCTTCCTTGGTTATTCTCCTTGGCAGAAAGGTTTCTTGTTCCGGAAGTGATCTCGGGCCAGATGTAGGTAGCCAAATACCGGTCGGTAACAGCCGAAAATACCGATTTTCGGCCGTTACCGACGGGTATTTGCATTTCGAGATGTAGGGGCTCAAAAAACTACAGAATCGGTAAATTTACCGATTCGGTAAAGTTACAGACTCGGTAAATTTACCAAATCGGTAAATTTACCGATTTGGTAAAGTTACCGACTCGGTAACTTTACCGAATCGGTATATTTACCGAATCAGAAAATTTACAGAGTCGGTAACTTTACCGAATCGGTAAATTTACTGATTCTGTAAATAAGAAATGGTAAAAATGCATTTTGAGATGTAGGTAACCTCTAAAATAACGATTTTGCATGAAAATCGGTATTTAAGAGTCTTTATTTACCATGGATTGAAAGCAGGTGGTAACCAGGTGCAGGCTATAAAAAGGGGCCCAAAATGCAACAGTTTGACCAGAATGGCAGCATTCTATGTGATTGCGAGGCGGCTACGGCTACAGGCAGAAGGAGAGAGGGTCTGGAGAAGGGTTTACAGACAGAGGATCACCCTTTTCCAACTCACTGATGCAGAGGTACAGGCTACATTCCCAAATCATCCTGGACTTGATCATGGACCTGCACCCACTTTTGGAGCATCCAACCCCAAGGGCACACGCCATCCGACCCCATGTGCAGGTGCTGTGTAGCCTACACCTGCTTGCCTCTGACAGTTACCAGAGTGTCATTGCTGCGGTAGGTGGGGTATCCCAGAGCTGCCTGTCCCGCTTCTTTAGGAAGTTCCTAGAGGCCATGATGCAGCGAATGCATCACTACATCACCTTTCCTGAAACACGCGCAGAATTGCTCAGGACAAAGACAGGGTTCTATCAAATAGCGCACTTCCCCAACGTCATCGGTTGCATTGATGGCACCCACATTCCAATTTGCCCACCTGCTGCCACAGAGTACATCTACAGAAACAAAAAATCAACCCACACCATAAATGTACCAATAATCTGCGATGCAAACTACATCATCACGGATATAGTGGCCAAGTTTCCAGGCAGTACCCACGACTCCTACATCTTCCAGAATAGTGAGATCTACGCACGCCTGACAGCGGGGGAATTTGGCGAAGGCTACTTGCTAGGTAAAACAGTGAGTGACACTCCCTTGATACATGTTTCAGATGTATGTGAATGTGTGCATGTGAGTAACGTTTTTCTCATTATTAAACAGGGGATAGTGCATATGCCGTCCAGTCCTTCATCCTTACACCCTACCTCAACCCTTCAACCCTCAGCCAGAGGCAATACAACAGGGCACACAAATCTACCAGGAACATTGTGGAGCGCACATTTGGCCTGTAGAAAAGCAGGTTCCGCTGCCTCCACAAAAGTGGAGGGGCATGTCAGTACACACCAGTGACCTGCTGCAAGATGATTGCAACCTGTGCAATGTTGCACAACCTTGCCATGAAGAAGGGCACCGAGGTGGAAATATCTGATTATGAGGACAATGATGACAAACAAGCACTGCCTGAACCCAACACTGCAGGAGTTGCAATACCAACAGATGGCAGACACAGACGGGAAGAGATCACACGCAACTACTTTTAAGTAAGTAAAGAAACACAGACAGGTGGAGTATGCACCCAACGCAGTTTAATTTTGTCACTACGCAGGTTCCCAGAGCACAATTGTGCAACTCAAATAATATACATTCAATGATGTTAGTCCTGGGTCACTTCCCCATTAACTGAATTACTCATTTTCGTCAACGCCTACCACAGCCTGATATTTGTGGCTGGCTGTCTTCACTTGGTGTTTGGGCTGCTGCCTCACCCTGGCGCCTGCTGCTCCTCCGTGTCTCTATGACAAGGGGGCTTGCCATGCTGCTCCTACTTGTGCTCCCTTCACTCTCTGGCACATCCAGAGCAGCAGTTTGTGCTGTTTGTGCATTTATCAGCACCTCAACCTCACTGGTCAGACTAGCAATGCCCCTAGTAACCTCATTGCTATTTTGCGTGAGTCCCTACTGCATGTTAATGCATCTACTGCATAGCAGGGAAGTGGCTGTGGCCAGGCGGTTGATGGCTTTATTTTGTTGCTGCGCACGCTGCTTCTCCTTGCGCCTTGATGCAGTTTCCTTATCTAGTTTGGTGCACAGAAGCTGCACCGATTGTGACATATCATGCATCCCTGCTGCAATCTCCTTGTTGACATCAACTAGTTCTCTGATGCCCTTCCCTATGTCGTCCATATTGTAGTTTAGGGTCCTCATTTGGCGTTGGACAGACATGATGGCCTTTCCCTGCATCCTTTGGATCTTCACCATGCTCCCCTCCAGGCCACGGAACACACTGGGACCCTCCACACGTGCAGCTACACTGCTTTCTCGGAGCCTGCGGCGTCTGGAAACAGTACGGGACACCTCTGCACTGGACTGCAGTGCGGCAGTGCTACCTTCACCAGGCAAGGTGTGTGTGTCTTCCCCCTCCATGTCACCTGCTGATGACTCCATTTCCAATAGTGGGACAACAACATGCCTCCTGCTCTGTTGTGCGGCAGGTGTTGTCACAAGCAGTGATGCTGGCATTTCTGGGGATGACAGTAACAGAGGGGATTGTGTACGTTCTGGGGACCCCTGCAACTCTGGAGCCATTTCTGTGTCTTGTGATGGTGGCTGTGTACTTGGTGCACCTGTGTCCTCTGATACATTCTTTGCACTTGGACCTGACTCCTGACTCCCATCCCTCTCTGGTGCCGTGCCTTCAGTCTCCCAGGAACGCCTGCGAGATGTCTCACCTGGGGACATATGAGCGTACATTAGCTAAGTGCTACTGCCTCACAGCCACTATAATGAAATAATTTTCACTTGAACAATGTACATGTTGCCTGCGCTTCTTTCTGTCTGGAATCATTTCCCTAACTTGCTGGTTGCTGTGCTGTATGACATTGTCTTTCATTTCCTGACTACATGTCCCATTATGCATTGCTCCTGTATAGTGTTAGCTGTACTGGACTGGGGTTTAGTTAGCCACATAGGGTAAAGGGAAGGATGATGGTGTGGGGGGGGGGGGTTGCTGTGCATGCGTCTTACCTTTTCTGCTGGCAGCTCTGGCTGAGCTGTCTTCTTTTCCCAGTCCGCAGACGCTTTCAGGTTCTATGGTTGAGCTTACCATCTCCTCCAGGTCAGTTAGGGGGGTGCTGGGTTCTCCCCTCCACCAGTTTTGCTTGCCTGCTTGTGGTGTTCACCAATTTTCTTTTTTTGTCAGGTTCCTGAGGTCGTACCACCTCTTTTTAAGGTCCTCTATATCTCTAGGAGTCACTCCAACTGCATTCACTTTATCTTGAATGTGCAGCCAAATGTTCCTTTTGGCAGATTCAGCCACAGTGAGGGACTGCCTGCCAAACAGTTTTATGTACTCCTTCACCACCTCCTCAACAAGGACCTGCAGCTCCATGCTGCTGAATTTTAGTTTCCTCTTCCTCTCTGGCTGATCTTTGTCTGTGCTGCTTGCCATTTTTCTAATTTAGAAGTGCACAAAACTCTTTCTGCTGCTCAGGGACTCAGCTCAGCTCCAACTGCCTCTCCAGAAGCTTCTAATTAGTTGCAGCTGCCTGTGTAGCCACTTTCTGGTAGGGAGGGGGAGGGTGGTGGCACCTGATTGGCTGCCTGAATCAGTTTCACTTTTCTTTGCTTTCGGATTCGGTATTTACCGATTCGGTATTTACCGAATTGATACCGATTCGGTAAATACCGATTCGGTAAAAACAGAATGACCGATTCCGATTTTTACCGATTCGGTAAAAAATACAGATTTTTTACCTACATTGCATTTACAGACTCATAAATACCGAATCGGTAAAATTCGGTATTTAAGAATCGGTAAAATGCAATTACCTACATCTGGTCCCTAATTTTTGGGGATCAGGGTCCCAATATTTATACCCCAAAATCCTTTGTTCTCTGAAGGCAGAGGGGCCTCTGCCTAGTCCAAACCAGTTCCTGAGCACTTTGTTTACATGACTCTCTTCTTCCTTTCACTGTGCAGGGCAGAGACATCAGCCGCCCCACAGGAGGTGGAGCCAGCACAGGGGAGGGAAGATACAGCTCTGGAGCACTCTGTTGACATGATTCCTCGTCTCCTTTCACAGTGCAGGGCGGAGACATCAGACAAGCCACAGGGGCTGGAGCCAGCATTGTAGAGGGAACAGCCCTATTCAGGTCCCAGGTGTAACGTCTCCCTCGCATCTAGATGCAGATCTCTCTATTCACCACTTGGCTGCCCCAGCCTGTCTCCTGGAATTCCCCAGCTCTGTCACACACAAACCCAGACAAGGAATACACAACCCAGCAGAAGCAGGCTCAAATGTTTAGGCAAGCAAATACCTGTTTTCTAAAAGTGGTATTTGCAAACACAGAATATTAAAATAAACTTTACTAAAAGATGTATTTTAATATTCTGAGTTCAGGCATACTAAATTCGAATTTCTACTGTGTTCCCTGAGTCCGTTAAGATTATAAGAATGTAAAATCTAACTGCCCATTCTAACCTATTGAGAACAGGTAGCCTTCAATATTGAAAAACGAAAATGGCTGTAATTAACTATTAGAACATGCTACACACATTAGACGATGTCCTACCTTATACTTACAATGCACCCTGCCATGGGGCCTACCATAGGGGTGTCTAATATGAAGCAAAGGGAAGGTTTAGGGACTGGCCAGTGGGTGCACTTGGCCAAGTCGACATGGCAGTGCTAGACTGCACACAGGCCTTGCAATGGCAGGCCTAAGACACATTTTACAAGCTGCTTCTGTGGGTGGCACAACCAGTGCTAGAAGCCCACCAGCAGCAATTGACTTACAAGCCCTGGTCACACATGATGCACTGTACTAAGGGCTGACAGATAAATCCAATAACCCAATCATGGAATAACCAATTAGTACATTATTTTTACATAGGGAGCCCTCACACTTTGGCACTGATTAGCAGTGGCAGAGTGCCCAAAGCATAAATCCAGCAAAAACATATCAAAGCAGAGGAGGTAATACGTCAAAAAATGGAAGGGAGACTCACGCCTATGATGTCAGGTCTAACAGTACCCATGTTGCTTTGTGGGTGTCTTTCCTTGCAGTGATTGATACAAGGCTTTTGCTGTTTTCGGCCAGTGTGAGAAAATGTGAGGTCCAGAGCTATTTTTGTTCTTCTATGTGCATTTAGATTTCCCGTTGTATTTATTTTGTGCCATGACACTCTTCTTAGTGATTTGTAAATTTCTTCCTCAGTGGGAGAGCCCAGGATGTTCATATTGTGGGTGTTGAGTGTTTGTAAAGACTGAGTGGCAGTTAGTGGCAAGTGGTCACTGGTGTACTGCTGCTTTATGAGAAATCCAGCATTTGGTCCAAATGGATTTTACGGAGCAGCACATAGTCCAGCCTTGAATTTTTGTTAAAGGGCTTAGGCGTTTTTTACGATAGTGTGTCCATCCTGGGCAGATTTCATTTAGTGAGTTTTAAAGTATTGAATATGTTGTCTGCGGGGGCGCTTGTGCGGTTGCCATCAGAGCTTACCCCTATGTTGTGAGATTTGAAATCCCCAGAAATGATTATCTCGCTAGAGGGGTAGGTGTATATCAGTTCTTCAAGGATATCCACAAGTTCTGACAATTTCCCTAGCCTTGGCGTGTCTTTGCTGTTAAAATACATGTTTATTAGCAATATAGGTATATTATGCCCATTCATCTTTGGGCCACCCAATAACACGGCTTGAGACAATTTTGTAGTGAGTTTGATTCTTACAATTGTTATAGCTAATGTCAAGTTTACGTAGGAGGATAGAGCTCCGGAGTGTCTCCGGAAGAGGTTGGTCTTCTTAGCTGGTTGATGGACTTCCGTGAACCCAGGTATTTATAGCGAGGACCTGGACCAACTTTCTTGCAAGCAGAACAGGTTGCCAACCTGTAGGAATGCTAATGCCTCACTGTTGTTTATGGGTTTATGGTGTTCTTGAGCCCTAATATCTTCCATGATATAGATGAGGAAGGCTTCACCATAGGTGCATTAGTGTGAAGTTCCACCATATTTAGTTTCAGTAGGCTAGGAATGAGCCAAGTTCCTCACTGTCAAATTGGAGGCTAACCAGCCCCAGTCATTTACATTATGTAAGTGTGGCATGTTTTCAATAATTCTGCACTGTACCATTGGCCTATTTGGGTTGAAGAAACACCTGGTGGATTTCAGGTTGGATAAATTAGTGTTGGTGAGTGCAGACAATGTTCCACTTAATTTGCACCTTCTTTGTTGTTGGGCTGGCTGTGTACTGTTTTTTTCCATCAGTATGTACAGGTACCTTTCTTGTCGGGGAGCCTAGAACCTTAGCTGATTAGAGATCTTGTGTTGACAATACTCTAGACTTAAATATATATAGAAATAGTATAAAAAGAAAGACTGCTTTGGGACGGTTCCCTTCTGTAGCCTTTGATATATATGTAATGGTTTCTCATGACTTGGCTGGGCTGTCCATCAAGGCCATTTCTATTCATGGAAGGTTACACTGTGCCATCATTGATCCACTTAGGCTTCATGATGGGACATTGAGAAGTAGCCCTACACACCTGCACCTGCTGTTCTTTCATATTTTCACTTTCCTTGATCCTTTCTCCCTAACTTCCTGTCCTCTCTATGAGTGCCACAGATACTTCAGCCTGCTACAGAAAAAATAATGTCAGTGTCCAGAGATCTCTTGAAACCACCTAAGTAACTGCAATGTGGTACTAAAAGGACATGCATCTCATTTAATGGATTTCTAGTAACCACTAAGGTACCTTGGCATGCTGCAAAAAAAGGTTGTGTCTGACAAGAGGGACCTCTAGTACTAGCCTGAGTCTAAACTTAGACAAAGGTAAACATAGACCTGAAGTCTAATTTTTTACCTAAAGTCTAAGTTTAGACCTAAAGACTGAGTTGAAACCTAAAATCTAAGTTTAGACCTGAAGTCTAAGATTCTGTCTTTTTATCTGAAGTCTAGGTGTAGACCTACATTCTATCTTTATAGCTGAAGTCTAAGCTTAGACCTGAAGTCTAAGCGTAGACTTCAGGTCTAGACTTAGACTTCAGGTCTAAAGATAGACTTCGGGTCCGATTCACTAAGGTAAACTTAGACGTTTGGTCCAAACATAGACCAAACATCTAGGTTTATGGCTTTGGGAATTCAGAAAGGGCATTTACAAGTACCACCTTTATGCCTGCATGAGTTTAGACATAAAGATAGTACTCGTAAATGCCTTTTGTGAATTGTCAAAGTCTGTATATAGATCAAATGTCTAAGTTTACCTTTGTGAATCGGGCCCTTCAGGTCTAAAGTTAGACTTTAGGTCTAAACTCAGACTTTAGGTCTATAGTTAGACTATACATCTAAAGTTGGAATTCAGGTCTAAAGTTAGACTTTCGGTCTGAAGTTAAACTGAATGCCTAATGTTTGACTTTAGGTCTAAACTTATACTTCAGGTCTAAAGTTCGTCTTTAGGTCTAAACTTAGACTTCAAGTCTAAACTTAGACTTTTGGTGTAAATTAGACTTCAGGTCTAAAGTTAGACTTCAAGTCTAAGTTTACCTTTATGAATCGGTCCCTTAAAGTGCAGGCCTGCACACTTCTCTTGTACAGCTATCTTCCTCCACAGGATGGAGGTCAGGGCTGGCTGAGTTGCATCTCATCCACATTTCACAGCAGTTTCCACGGTAACCTTGGCACAACGTGCCTCTCACCAAATTCAGCATGGACTCTGTTCATATAGTGAAGCACCATCCTTATCATATTCTGCTAGAGGTGCTGAACAGCATCTTTAGTTCATCTGGGGAGAAAGAGTTGTCTCTTACGAGCACAAAAATATAACAAGGGCATCATGTTCTGAAATGTGTGACCTTGGAACTAACTGTGCAGATCTCAGGGCGACAATATCTATCAGGAATAAATGCGTGCATGGCACTTGCTTGTCTCAGAGGAAAACATATGTAAACCTCAATTAGAAAATAGGAAGCTAACATGGTGGCTAAATGTAAGCTCTACAGCATCAGAGGATGGTAAGTTTCTGAATATTAATGAATTTACGTTTATGTATAATGAATTGCATACTAGGAATTCTGCCAACTAAGCACAATGTTGCTTCTTCATTATTACATTTTTGGTTGCTACACAGCACAACAACTACAGCTGCAGTAGTGTGCTCTTTCAAAGGGCAAATGCAAAATACCCTTTCTAGTAACATACATTGAGGGAAGATTTACTACCATTTTGTGCTAGATTTGCACCTCAAAAGTGTTGCAAACCGTTGCAAAATGTTTATTTTCAGTTCACTTTCCAGAGCAAAAATTGTTTTGTGCTGGAAACGTGCTAGAAAATATGGCAGTGCATCACTTTGTGCTGATTTGCATTACTTTGCATCAGCGAGGTTTCCATAGAAAAGGCAGGTCTTGAGGAAGAGGGAAGAGATGAGCAGAAAAAGGCAAAATAGTGGGCTGATAAAATGAGTGATGAGAAAAGGCAAATAAGTGGGCAGAAAAAAAAAAGAAATTGCAAAACAGGTCAGAAAATTTTGAAGAAAAGGCAAAACAGAAAAAGAAATGAGCAGAGGAGGCACGAACAGAGGGCAGCAGGTAGACAGGCAGCAGAGGGTAGCAGTCTGCGGGCAAGCTGAGCAAGAGAACAGTTGCAGGCTGACATGAGGACCTGCTCAATGGAGTTGCGCTGCAGCCTCCATTAAGTAGGTCCTGGAGGAGGGTGGAACGCTGGGACACTGGGTGAGAAATGGCAGGAGGAGGGAATCGGC
Organism: Lissotriton helveticus; assembly: GCF_964261635.1. NCBI lineage: Eukaryota > Metazoa > Chordata > Amphibia > Caudata > Salamandridae > Lissotriton > Lissotriton helveticus. The sequence goes on from NC_136063.1 coordinate 1,356,158,913, forward strand.
AGGAAGAAGAAAGAAAGTAGCAGGAAAAGACAAACAGAGGGCAGAAAAACGAGCAGGAAAAGGCAAAACAGAGGGAAGAAAAACAAGCAGAAAAGGCAAAACAGAATAGAAGAGTGCAGAACAGAAGACAGAAAAATGAACAGTAAAAAAAAGACAAAACAGAGGTCAGAAAAATGAGCGGGATAGACAAAACAGGACAAGAAATGTGCAGAGGAGACATAAACAGAGGGAAGCAGGTAGACAGGCAGCAGAGGGTAGCGGGCAAGCTGAACAGGAGAACTGTCGCAGTGGGAGCTGTCAGGAGGACCTACACGAGGACAAGGACCTGCAAAAGGACTCTACAGCACTCCACACCACTCCATTCTACGCTATTCCACTCCACGACACTTCACTCTACAGCAGTCTAGTCTATGCCACACCACTCTGTGCCACTACACTGTGTCACTCCACTCTACACCACACTACTCTATTCCATTCTACTCTACTCCAAGTCACTCCATTCTGCGCCTTTCCAGGATACACTATTCTACTGTTTGCTATTCCATTGTATGCCACTCAGCTGTATGCCGCAACACTGTACACTATTCCACTCTATGCACCGCCACTCTACACCACTCCACTCTATGCCACTTCACTCTATGCTATTCTACTGTACACCACTTCAATCTATGTCAATCTACTGTATGCCACTCCACTGTCTGCCACTGCACTCTATGCCACTCCTCTCTACAATATTCCACTCTACAACACTCTACTCCACTCCAATGTAAACCACTCCATTTATGCTATTATGCTCTACACCACTCCACTATGCTTCCACTCCACTCTATTCTATTCAACTCTATTCCACTCCATTGTATGCCACTCCATTGTATGCCACTGCACTCTATGTAGCTCCACTCAACTCAGTTCCAATCTACTCCATTCCACCCTATGCCATCCACTCTAATCCACTCCATGCCCCTTTACGTCACTCCGCTCCACTGTTTGCCAGTGTACTGTATGCCACTCTACTGTACACCACTGCACTCTAAGCAACTCAGCTTTATTCAACTCTACTATACTGTATACCACTCAACTCTATGCCACTGTATGCCACTACACTTCATGCTATTACACTCTATGCCACTAGACTTTATGCACTTCACTATGTTCCACTCTAGACCACTCTATGCCACTCCACTCTGTACCACTCCACTCTTTGCTATTCCTCTCTATGCCACTCCACTATACACCACTGTATTCTATGCCACTGTACAGTACACCACTCTGCTCTACACCATTCGCTCTACATTATTCCACTTTAGGCCACTCTGTGCCACTCCACTCTATGTTATTCTACTCTATGCCACTCCACACTATGCCACTTAACTCTATGCTATTTGGCTCTACTCCACTCCACTCGACTCCACTCCACGCCACCACATTTAAGGCCACTCTGTTTTATATCACCCCACTGTATGCCATTCCACTCTATTCAATTCTACTTTACGCCACTCAACTCCACTGTACATCATTCCACTCTATGCTATTCCACTCTACTCCACTCAACTCCACACCACCACACTTAATGCCACTCAGTTTTATATCACCCAAGTCTATGCCATTCCACTCTACACCATTCCATTCTATGCTATTCCACTGTACGCCACTCAACTACACTGTACACCACTCCAGTCTACGCTATTCCACTCTACCGAACTGCACTCTCCAACACTCCACTCTGTGCCTTTCTGCTCTATGCCACTGTACTGTATATCACTACATTCTATCCCACTCCATTCTATCAAAATCCACTCTATGCCACTTGACTGTACGCCATTCTTCAACACTCCACTCTATGCTATTCCACTCTACTCCTCTCCACTCTATACCACTGTATTGTATAACACTACACTGCACACCACTCCACTCTATGCCAATCTACTCTATGCTATTCCAATCTACACTACTCCACTCTACACTACTCTACTCTCTGCAATTCCACTCTACTGTACGGCCCTACATTGTTCGGCAGTCCACTGTATGCTACTCCACTCAATGCTATTCCACTCTACGCTGCTCAGCTTTATACTACTCCCCTTTACACCCTCCGCTGTACACTACTGCACTGTACACCACTCCACACTACAGTATTCCACCATACACCACTTTATTCTACACTACTTAAAACCACTCCACTCCATAATATTCCAGTCTATGCCACTTGGCTGTGCACCACTCCACTCTACATCACTCCGCTCTACACCACTCCGATCTATGCCACTCAACTCTACACTGTTCAACTCTGCACCACTCCATTCTAGGCCACTCTACTGTGTTCAACTGCACTCTATGCAACTCCATTGTATGCCACTCCACTCTATAGTATTCTTCTGTATCCCACTCCATGCTATTCCACTCCAGCATTCCATTGCACCACTCTATGCTACTCTACGCCACTTCACTGTATGGCACTACACTGTACGCCACTGCACTGTACGATATTCAACTCTACACCACTCTAGTGTACACTACTACACTCTATGCAACTTCATTGTTCTCCACTCTACTCTACGATATTCCACTGTATGCCACTCAAACATACACCACTTGATGATATTCCACTGTATGCACTACAGTCTACAGTGGAGAAGTGTGGCTCAATGGTTAGAGCGGCAGACCCTGATGCAGAGGTCTAGCCCGGGACCAGGGTTCAATTCCCCGCCTCGGCGGATCTTGGGCTCAAAATTCCACGGACCTGATAATTCTCGCCTCGTGCCTATTCCAATCATGGAGTCCCACTCTGCAACTCTTGGCAATAGCTTGCTTAATCTACACAACGGCCCCCACAATGCTAAGGATGCCTGGCCTCCACCTTGGGGGTGCCCAGGAGTGGACACCTCACAGGGAAAGCCAGGATGGGTTCCACAGCGGTATTCGTACAAGCGCCTTGAGACCCTTGCGGGTGAGTAGTGCGCTATACAAGTATCAATTTACATTTACATTTACACCACTCTACTATACACCACTGCACTGTACACCACTCCACTCTATGCCACTCAAACTATGCTATGCAACTGTATGCAAATCACCTACACACCACTCGATGCTATTCCCCTATATGCGACTTCAATCTGCAACTCCATGCAATTCCACAATACATCACTTCACTCCACACCACTCCGCTTCATGCCAATCACCTCTATGCCGCTCTACTCTACACCATTTCAATCTACATCACTCCACTGTATCCCATTCTACTCTGACCTGCTCAAGTCTATGCTACTCCACTCTGCACCACTCACTCACCTCAATTCCATTCTGCACCACTCCACTCTACACCACTCTATTGTACACCACTCCATTGTATGGCACTCCACTCTATGCCTCTCCATTCTATGCTACTCGGCTTTATGCCACTCCACTGTATGCCACTGCACTGTTCTGCAGTGCACTCTATACAACTCCACACTACACTACTCCACTGTAGACCACTTGACTCTACACCACTCTTCGGTATTCCCTCTATACAACTTGACTGTGTGCCACTTCACTGTAGTCCACACTACAACACTCCACTGTATGTTACTATACTGCACTGTACTCTATAACATTGCACTGGTTGACAGCACACTCTGTGATTTGAAGTTTTTTAATCGAAAAATAGAAACAATTAAAATTCAATGTAAAAATCCAAGGTTGAAACTTATTTATAGTTAGGAAAATGTTATGTATTCTTTTTAACCAAGCTTAAACTACACAAACATTATAATTTCCAAAGTATATTTATCCTTTACATTTATCAATTTACTTCAAATTACTATAACTCACGGACCTCGAAACTCAATGTTGTCAACTCAAAAGCCAGTCTACGCCAACTTTAACTCACCACTCTACCATGCACAGTGTTCTCACAAATGATCTTATTTGAAATTTCATAAGTGTTGTTCTAACGCTATGATTTCACCGAGTATAACTGATGTAATATAAAAGGGTATAAGCAGTGCATCGTAAGGGAACAAGTTATAGTTAATGTAATGTCTCCCCTACATAAAACACCTCTTTTAGAAATCGACAGACAGTGGCACCATAGTATACAAATGTCTTCAGGAGAAGGAGTTGCTGTATATGCTTCTACTTGCTGGACAGTCCTTGTTGGTGAGATGGTATGAGGGCAGTGCTTGCTGGGGAACTGAAGGAAGTTGCCCCGTGCTTGGGATGAGAAGGACCTAGTGAGAGTCACCGCTGACAGGGGACATGAAAGTGTTGCTTGCAGGGAAGTAATTGTTCTGTACGTAGCCATGCAGAACTGCCAATCAGGAAGTCTGGTATGATGTCTGTCAAAGTTTCTCACTTCAGGACAGGAAATTCATACATTCCTGACCTTCAAACATGGAAATACCACACATAAGCAAACTCAAAACCTGGCCCTATGCACAATAAGCTTCTGTTTGAAACTGACTTGAGTTGTATAACTCTCAGTGCCTAGCTTTAACCATAGGGTAAGCCACTGAGTGGAGCTAGAGTAAAGGGACCTGAGCAGGTTGAATACACATGTGTAGAATGTGATAGAGGGACTGCTTGTGTAACTCAGAGGCGGAGTACCTGTGTATATGTACACAGGGAGCACTGTCAGAAATATGACCCAATATAAATAGATATGACTGCTTGAGCTTTATAGTTCAACTAGGAATGCAAGAAGAAAAGTCTCTTTTGGTTTTGACTACAGTGTAAATCTGTACTGTTTAACTTATTTTTACACAAAAACGCAACTTGTGCATTTCTAAGCATAGACGGAATCTTAAAAGAATATGTAGACAAAGCGCTACAGCCTTGTTTGTCATATAGGAATCAGCTTCAGGTAAAAAAGAAGTCTGTCAGCGCCTGTGCAGTGACCTCAAAATATACAGATTGGTGTACGTGGTGCTTCAGAAGAGAATATAATTAATTTTGCTAATTTGTTTGTCAGAAGCGAGTAATTAGGGCATTATAAATTTGTTTTGTTGAATCGATAAGATATTTTGTAAAAAAAAAACCCTTGTAGGCACTCCTACCTAATATTGATTCAGAAGAGCAGGAGCATTGCTAAAACACTCTGTTGATGAGGTAGACTGGCACATGCTTGCATTGTGCCTGGGAAACACTGCTGTTTTTACAGCACCTATATGATCTCACTATTTCCTCACAGAAGCTCACTGAACATACAAGATTTGGGTTCTGTTGAAGTCACTCATTCTTGAATGCTCAGTGTGTGTGTGTGTCTGTTTATTTATAATTCTCTTGCTTTTCTAGTACCACATTTATTAGTGGAAGAGCAGCAGTCTCCTACTTCTTCCTCCTACATGTCCAAAGGATCAATGTCACAAACACCTGCATTGTGGAGCTGCACCTCAGAGTAACTTTGATGGTATTCGGAGAGGCAAGCACAAACTAGAAGTGAAATAGTACTGCTGGACTGCTCTGAAATACCAAAAAACGGATTGCTGTATTTCCTATCCTCCAGTGCAACTGTCAATGTTAAAAAATGGAAAACTAGAGGGGTGAAAATGCAGGCATCTGTTAACCATGGAGGCTTTTTTATCTTTTTCTTTATTTGGAATTTTGACAATCTTTTCTCACTTTGTCGCCAGCACACAAAAAAACAGTTTCTAGCTATTCTGGTTCGCACTGGCAGTGTGATTTAAAAGTTTTGATGTGATTCAAACTGATTTATATAGTGCACAGCTACCAACAGGGCCTCCCGGGCCCTGCAACAGAGGGAGCTCGGTTGGAGAGGGAGAATTAAAGTCGCTGGAACAGTCTGGTCTTTGGTGCCTTGGAATAGCCAGGTCTTTAGTGCCTTTCTGAATGATTTTCTTCTGGAGAATCCCGAATTGCAATTGTAAGAGAGTTCCATAGTTTAGGAGTTAGGGAGTAAAGAGAACGTCCTCTCTGTCTGGACTTGTATGTTCTAGAAATTGCTTCTTGGTGTGAGTTAGATGATCTTAACACTCTGAGAGGATTGTAAGGTTGCACTAGTTGTCCTACGAAGATGGTGACCTAAATTTTTCTTTGCCGGAGATGCGAAACATAGCGCTTTGAAATGAATATGCTTCGCTACCGGGAGCCCTTAGACCGAGGGATCTTTAGGAGTGTTCTCAAAACACTGAAGCAGCAGGTTTCCAGTGTCTTAGCTTGTGCTTCGAACTCCATTTTAGCATCAAACCAGAATCCAAGATTGATGGTTAAGCAGTTTGGTTTGGTAATGGTCCTAGGCAACAAGGCCAGCATTGGAAGTCCATGTTTGAATGTCATTAACCCCCAGTATGACCTCTGTGTTGCTTCTATTTAATTTTAAACAGCTGCTTCCCATCCACTGAGCGACTGATTTATGACATTCCTTCTGCTGACTAGAATTTCTATCTCAATCTAGAGTCAGGGAAAAAGCCAGATGTGTATCCTCGGCATATGATATAAGAGTTATTCCAAAGGAGTGTACTGTGTCTGCTAGAGGATGAACATTTATGTTGACGGAGTAAGGGTCAAAGAAGATCCTTGGGTTAACTTCTTTACACACAGGAGAAGTCCCAACTATCTGGAAACAGGCAAAATCTGTTTCCCATTTAAAATAGCTATCATCAGATCACCACCCCCTTTTCCCAAATCGATTTTATCCACACTATGTGTGGGAGGGTATACTCAGACGTGAGTCCCTTGCTCATTGCACCATCAGGATTCAAGCAAGCTGGGCCGACGAAGGCTGTGATGCCAGAAACCGGTCCCCGGAAGCTTGTCTCCTTCCCAGTATAAGAATTGGCTTGGTAGTTTGGTTTGCCCTGTTCCCATCATGCACTGGGACAGGAACAGACTAATTTGCATATAGCCAGGTTCTGAGCTGGGATGGTGCAATGAGCTAAAAAACAGGTGATGGATTAAAACCATGATCTCTTGACTTGGTAAGAGTATTCTGCATCATTCAGAAACTCTGTCCATCACCACCCCCTTTTCCCAAATCGATTTTATCCACACTATGTGTGGGAGGGTATACTCAGACGTGAGTCCCTTGCTCATTGCACCATCAGGATTCAAGCAAGCTGGGCCGACGAAGGCTGTGATGCCAGAAACCGGTCCCCGGAAGCTTGTCTCCTTCCCAGTATAAGAATTGGCTTGGTAGTTTGGTTTGCCCTGTTCCCATCATGCACTGGGACAGGAACAGACTAATTTGCATATAGCCAGGTTCTGAGCTGGGATGGTGCAATGAGCTAAAAAACAGGTGATGGATTAAAACCATGATCTCTTGACTTGGTAAGAGTATTCTGCATCATTCAGAAACTCTGTCCATCACCACCCCCTTTTCCCAAATCGATTTTATCCACACTATGTGTGGGAGGGTATACTCAGACGTGAGTCCCTTGCTCATTGCACCATCAGGATTCAAGCAAGCTGGGCCGACGAAGGCTGTGATGCCAGAAACCGGTCCCCGGAAGCTTGTCTCCTTCCCAGTATAAGAATTGGCTTGGTAGTTTGGTTTGCCCAGTCCCATCATGCACTGGGACAGGAACAGACTAATTTGCATATAGCCAGGTTCTGACTGGGATGGTGCAATGAGCTAAAAAAACAGGTGATGGATTAAAACCATGATCTCTTGACTTGGTAAGAGTATTCTGCATCATTCAGAAACTCTGTCCATCACCACCCCCTTTTCCCAAATCCAGTGTTATCTAACTACAGACCTGTTTAATTGCTACCTGCAGCTCCCCAAATTCTTGAAAAAATCATCAATGTTCAACTCTGATTATTTGGAGACGCATACATTATTAAACCCCTTTCATCATGACTCCACCCATGACACAGCACAGAACAAGTGTTAATGAATGTTGGACTGGATTAAGCTGATCTTGGATCAAGGCCACAATGCCGCCTTGATCCTCTTAGATCTCTCTGTGTCTCTTGATAAGTCTCTCATGAGATTCTGCTGAAACCACTCACTAATTTGGGGATAGAGGGGGTAAACAGGAATTGGTTCAAGTCCTTTTTGGACCATAGAGAGTAGGCGGTCTGGATGAATCCCTTTTCCTCAGAAGTTAAAACACTTCGATTGGGTGTTCCCCAAGAATTATCATTAAGCTCCACACTGTTTAATAAATCAATATTTGTATGTTTCCACTGTCTGAGCTGATGGAAACTTTTGGCATCATTGTCATTTCAGATGCTGATGATAGGCAGCTGCTACTATCTTACTAGGGTGCAGCTGACACAGTAAAGCAGGCTTTTGCTGCCTGCATCGACGCAGTGATGGATTGGATGAAAATCAGTAACTTTCAGCGTATTCCTGATAAAACTGAGGTGTTGTGATTTGGTGCTGACCCGATCCATGGTTGGACCGGGTGTTGGCCTATTGATATCTGGGCCTTCTCTTTGATCTTCTCTCTTTCAAGTCCCAGGTGGGTTTAGTGGTAAAATCTTGTTTTTGGATTATGAAAACTCCAAAGCTATTCCTCACTATACTACCTTGGGAAGCTCAGTCATCTCACGCCTTGATCATGTCAACATTGTTTATTTGGACTGGCAGGATTATCTTCTTAAGCATTTGCAACTAGTGCAGAATGACACCCCTCTTATTTGAGCTTTCCCGGTGCTTGGCCATCTCTTCGTACTTATTGGAATTGCACTGGTTACTAGTCAAAAAGAGAATTTGTTGAAGATATTGGTCGTAGTCCATTGGGCTTTCTATGGCAGAGGGCCAGAGTATTTGTCTGTCAGACTGCAGCAGCACCGTCCAGCTAGGATGCTTTGCTGAAGTGAGGCCCAGCTGATACTGGTATCCCACTTTAAGTGAGTGAGGATAGTAGGGTCATCTCTTTTATTTGTACCACCTGTAAAAACCTGGAATGCTTTACAGTTTCAACTTAGGGCCCTGTAGGAAGAAACAGGCTTTGGAAAAGTTTAAAAGCGCATCTGTTTGGAACATAATGATTTCTCCTTTACCTGAGGATACCTGTAGGATCAGCACTGGGACATTCACTGAGTAGCTGTGTGCTACATAAACCTTTTCACTCATTAATTAATCCATTCATTCATTCATCGACCCACACATTGCAGGGAACACATCAGAGTCATAAGATCGCTCAAAAATCTGAAAACTGCTGGTGTTTAAATAAGAGGCAAAGCGAACCCAGGTGTGGTCGATGATTCCTACCACTTGCAGTCTCTCCAGCTGTACACTGTGAGAGACAGTGGCAAAGGCAGCGCTGATACCAATATGATTATGGCCATCATTCCGCCCTTAACCAGTATCATCCTTAGCTCCTCAGTGACTGTTAACAGTGCAGATTCTGTGCTATGATGTGGCTGGAATCCATACTGAGATGAATGGAGGATGCGGGGGTCTTCTAGATAGTCCTATAATTTATGTTTTACATTTTTCTCTAGCATTTTAGCTGTAAAAGGAAAGAGAGATATCAGCCTATAACATTCTGCTACGGCTGGATCTAAAGTATGTTTCTTTAAATGGGGTTTGACTAACACATGTTCTCATGATTTAGGAACAGGAGTCGTCTGTAGGGAGATACTTAGTAGGGTCCGCAGTACCCAGTAAGTAGCTGAGACAAGCTACCTCATCAAATGTGGGTGGTGCTGGATCTAGTTTGACAGAATTAGCTAGATTTTAAGATTTACCATTTCTAATGGTGTTAAAAGAAGACAAACTACTCCTTTTAGAGATTGGTCCCATTGACCTACTCTGGGTCTCATACGCAGGCGAGTGGGTAGAAAATTCACCATGTTCTTTTCAAAGAGAGTTCTTAACTGTTTGCAGTGTAGTATAGAAAGTGTATTAATATGGCTTTTGTGGAAGGACCTATTAATGCATCAACCATTACAAAAACCCCTCTTTCTGATTTGGAGGATTGATTGGCTTCGTTGTGAAGAAGGCAACACTTGTCTTCCTAATTTCGAAATAATAATTTTAATGGCCTTTTTGCACGACCATTTGCACAGTCATATTTTTTCTACAGTACAATTTCAGAACTTTACATTCTTTTTTGATGTTTCTTAGATGAGTGTGATAACACAGGAAGCGTGAAATGGAGAATACCGGGTCCAGTTATGTCTCCCACAGCATGTGTTTGTGAATTTACCAGGTGTTGGATTTGTAGTGTGGCCAGGTCCTGTATCAGTAAGTTGGCATGAAGGCATTGTTTAGGTGAATATAAAGGTCTTGAATAACCACAAAGTTTGATGATTTAAGGGCTTGCACAGCAGTAGCATATGGTAAAGCTTGAAATACATTTGATACATTGCCTGGAGGTTGTTAAAGTAGAGCCTTTGTGTTATAAGCTGGGTTTCTGGTTGGCAGAGGTTTGCACCCTGTCCACGCAGGAACATCAATCGTAGTTAAGGGAAGTCAGTAAACACTTTTTAAATTAACCTGTGCTCATCCTCTGGTAGCTTGGTACAAAGAAGTCAGGCTTAACTTAAGAGGCAGTGTGTAAATTATGTGTGCATCGCTTTAAACAGTAACATGGTGAAGACATCACAAAAGGAATCCACACCTGTTTAGAAAAAATAGAAAATACTTTTCTAAATAAAACCAGACCAAAACAAAAATCCACTGAGTAGAAGTTGAAATATGATTTCTTAAATGTTAATTGACTCTTTAAGTGCTTAGAAGCAGTAAGCACTTAAAGAGTCAATTTGCACTGGCCCGCACAAAGTCAAGAGTTTGGGCTGACCGCGATGGAGCTCGTGCTCAAAACAGGAACCACAGACGGCCCCTTGAGCAAAAGTACCTTGATCCTGGGTACCAAGATGTGCTGGTGATCCTCACGCAGTTGGGGTGATGCGCCAGAGTTCTCCATATAACAGCTGTGATGCAGCGGACCCGTGAGCGATGTGCCTGTTCGAAGGTGTGGTGATTCCGAATGCGATGCGCTGGGTTTCCCCATGTTGTACAGGCAATGTTTCAATGTTCACGCAGTGGCGTCGATGCTTTGGTTCCGATGTTATGGTTTTAGAGACGATGCAGCAGCTCCAGTGCGATGCATGGATCTTGTTCTTGCAATGGCGGGATTCATTGGTTCTGATCGGCACAGCGATGTCAATGTGTGGGTTCTGGCAGTTGCAAAACTTTATACTTACTTCCAAAGGTCCAAGACTAGATTGCGACCACTTAGCAGACCAGGACTCCTAGCAGACAGAGTCCAGGTGCAGGTTGAAGAGAGAGGTCTTTGATATCTCTGAGACTTCAGAATCAAGGAGGCAAGCCAATAATGATTTGGAGATTCTTAGGTTCTGGGATGTAGAGTTGTAGGCCAGTCCTTCTCATTCACAGGCAAAGGTGCAGTAGGCAGCAGGCCAACACAACAAAGCAGTTCTGCAAAGTACCAGTCCATCCAGCAGCATAGCATTACTTCATGGTAGAATATCCTCAGTTCCAGAGGTGTTCTGAGTACTTATATCCAGCTGGGCCTTTGAAGTAGGAAGACTTCAAATAGATGCCTTTGAAGTGCACAAGTTTCTTTCTTTCCTGCCATGGCTCCAGACTCACTACAGGGGTGCATACAACCCTTTGTGTGGGGGCATGACACAGCCCTTCAAGTGTAAGTGAGGCTGTGCTCAACTCTGCCCCCCCATCAAGCCAGTTAATGGCTCATTAAGGCCCATTAAGTCACACCTAATCTCCCATTGTGTGTGTCTGTCTAGAGGGAATGGACAATGCCCAGCTACTAGAGGGAATACACCATGCCCAGCTGCAACCCGCCACAGATATGTATTCAGAGACAGACAGAAGGCACCAAATGGTTAAAATATGAAAATGTCAACTTCCTAAAAGAGGCATTTTCGGAATTACGATTTAAAATTTTACTCCACCATGAGTTGTGATTATAAATTGTGATTCCAGAGAGGCCACACTTGGGGGGGTCCCATCTCTTTCCAATTAGAATTTACCTGTATAAAATGCAATACGGTGATCCCAATGTAATCCTATGGGGGAGACAGGTTTGGGCCTTATATAGCTCTTGTATGACCTGAGGTGTCTTGGTGCTAGTCTGAAATCAAGGATGGTGCACATTTACTTATTATAAAGCCAAGTTTTTATTTTCTTCCTGAAGATCTAAAGAGAGAACAAAGAGATCAATTGGGAATATACTATCTGAACTTATTTTTCAGGTAGTCAGGGCCAGGTACAGCTAAAGCGTAGTAAGCAATGCATAATGCCTTGAAAGCTTTTTTACCGGGTGCCAATGAAGCTCATTCAAGGCTGGGGCTGCAGAATGGAATTTAGGTTGTTTTAGCAGAATTCGGGCTGAGGATTTTGCACAGTTTGTAGCTTCTGCATAGGCTTTACTTGGAGATTTAGATACAAGCCATTGCATTAGTCAATGTGGGAGAGAACCAGTGCAATGACTACTGTTTTTAGTAGGTCAAATGGAATTAGATGACTAATTTTGTTCAAGGTTTGTAAAATGAAAAGAAGGAGGAAGTGACTGAATTGACCTGATTTTTTAATGTTAATCTATTATCCAGCACAGCTCCAATGCTTTTTACTTTGTTCTTTGGAACTGGGAGAGTTCCCATCTCTTGTGGCCAGCACAAAGAGGCCCAGCAAGATGTATTATGCCTAAACAGCACACCTCTGTTTTAGCTGAAACTAATTTGAGGCAATTTTTGCCCATCCAGTCGCTAACTGTATACATGCAGTTTTGAAAGGGTTCATCTATGCCATGATCGGTGTTGGAAAGTGACACCACTATCTGGGTCTCATCAGAGTAAAACACTAATGAAAACCCAAAAGATCTAATGAGTACAACCAATGGGTGACATAAATATTAAACATAGATGGGCTTTGTTGAACTTTTTTGCAGGGTAATCCCAGAACTTTTTTCGTTCCTTATGTACTTTTTCTGACCTGTTATTGGTGGTTTTATGACTCTGGGCACTTTACTACTGCTGATCAGTGCTGAAGTGCATTTGCTCTCTCTTGTAAACTTGGTAAGACTGGTCTACACCTGTTTGGCATATTTAATTTACCTGTAAGTCCCTTGTACAGTGGTATCCCGTATACCCAGGGCCAATAAATTAAATGCTACTAGTGGACTTGCAGTGCTGCTTGCGCCACCCACCGAAGTTGCCTTTCAGAACCTGTCTCAGGCCTCTGCCATTGCAGGGCCTGGACGCGCCTGTTACTGTTACTGTGATGTGGCGTATAAAGTGGTTGCCACGTCTGCAACTCCTGTTTTACTACATATAAGTCAGGTAGGACTTAGCTAGCCCTATGAGCAGGGTGGGCATTTATGTGTGCTAAGTGTCTTTGTGCCCTGCCTGGATGTGTATTGACCGTCTGGTTCTGACAGACATGAAAGAGGGAATGTGCATTCACTCCAGCCAGTCCCAAGGGGGGTCGAGTGTGTCCTGCCTTTCCTGGGTGACTCAGCGCTAGGCTGAATAGACCTTGGCTGAATTTAGAGAAGCGGGAGGAGTTTTCCCTTGCACTTGAATAGGCCTGGTCTGCAGTTAGAGTGATGGGATGAGTTGCAGCTGTCCCTGAATAGGGCGCTGTCTTCCTTCCACAAAGCTGGCTCCATCCTCCTGTGGTGTGTCTGGAGCCAGGGCTGGAAAAGTGAATTAGGGGTGTTGTCCACTTCAATAGAGTGTGAAATGCCCTCCCAGAATAATGGCATTGGCACCATAAGTATTGGAGCTGTGACCCCCATGATGAGGAGAAGACACTCCATGGATCATGTAACCAGGGGCTGCTGATTTGCCAGGGAAACCGCCTTGGGACTTTACTCCTCTGGGGTGCTGACCTGATGCCAGTTGGGCTGAGAAGAAGGACTGCAGTATTGCCCTGAGAAACCCTTGTGCTGGCCTGCTAAGCTGCACCTTGTTGGTGTGCCCCTTGTCTTTGTAAAATGTAGAGCATGGTGAGCGCTTTAATTACTGGTAAAAAAAGCACTTGTAGAGCTCTGCCTTTTCTACCCTGGTTCTGAAAAAAAGAAGGTGAAGAATCCTTGTATGGGCCGGCCGTGTGTGCAACACTGCCCTGCCTGCGAGGTCTTGGGTGGTGTCCCACCTCCAGCGCTGATCGTGTGGAAAGACTAGCCTGTCGGTGGCACTGCCCTGCTCACTGCCTCTGGCCCAAGTCTGGGACTGATTTCACTGTTTCCACCAGCCACGAAGCATTAGGCATTGCCTAGCAACCTGGCTGAAGCTGGGTAGAGGAGACGCAATTTGCTGCCACCCAGCAGGAAGCCATTGCAGCAGCCAGAATCCAGGCAGAGGTGACAGGCCACATGGCTGAGCCGGGGTGTGGATGGGCCAAGCAGGACAGGGTTCCTGAAAGTAAGAGGAGGAGAGGAGGACACAGATGGCCCCCGTGTCTGCCCGCTCCTGGATGGATGGGAGCACCGCCAGTGGCCGCCTCCCACTAGGGGCTCTGGGCCATTTATCATCAGTTGAAGCAGATGGCTGCAATCTAACCCGCTCAGCCCCCAGGTAGTGGTAAGTGGGGCTGAGCTTCACTGTATTAAGCCATGGGACTGCACACTCGCAGAGTCATTCCTTTGGGTGAAGGGAGGTCACCGGCTGATGTGGCCAGAGCGGGTGCCTCCCCTGCCTGTGGTGCACCCACCGGGCAGCATTGTTGTGTCTTTAGAAGCTCAGGGTAAACCTCGACGGAGGCCCTGCTCCTCATCCAAAATGGAGAGTAGTGTTAGAGATTCACAAGTAAGAGGGACCCACCCCTTATTGCCTCATTTCCTGTTGTAGGCAGGCATGTGGCCCAGAAGCCTATGTGAAGGACACAAAGACACCAGGTACCCTTATATGAGTGCTGACTGTTGTTCTTACCTATGGTAGAGTGTACACTGGTAATGTGGATGTGTTGTGAAATGATGTAATGTTGCCTACTACAGGGATATTCACAGTGATGGTGATCTTCTAGTATGTGCACCAGGGGCAGCTCCTCCATGTGGGCGGAGCAGTGTGGCCCCACTGCTTTCTCACAGTGCGAGAAGCAGAAACATAAATTGATATAAATACCATTTTATGTTTCTGCTTCTCGCACTGCAAGAAAGCAGAAGAAGGGTTTGGTTGGGGGCGGGCGGGTGGCTGAGTCGGGGAGGAGAGGGTAGCCAAATGTTGTGGGCGCTGACTGTTTGGTCGGCCCCAGTGCCGGCCAAACCAGTCATCCACACTCTCCTGAAACCGGTCCCAGGATGCTTGTTTCCGGTCCAGAGAAGACCTGGCTTGGCAGTTCAGGCTGGACTGTTCCCATAAGGAACAGGGTCAAGACTGATTTGCATAAAGCTGGGTCTGAACGGGGGTAGCGAAGTGAGATAAAGAACGATGATGGATTTAACCCGATTACTCGCTACAAGAAATCAGAATGAAGATCTACATTAGTAAGTATGTAACTAAAATGACATGATTTAATAAAAACGTTAAAGAGATGACAGAATAAAAGCTACATTTTATCACTTTATTGCAAAACCTGCAGGGGGAATGATCATCTTTTCTTGTAGTACTCTTTTGTCGTTCCTGTGTTTTGTTGAGTAGAATGCAAATATATGGAAACCAATATATTTAAAAAAAAATCAGAATAGAGATTTTATCGCATCCTTTGACAGCGTGGTATTTTCATCTCCATTAAAACTGCTTTACCCTGATTAGCCCATAGCTTGTCCATACATTGTCTTACTTGATTATGTACTCGTGATGCTAAACCTCAGCCATCTCCAAAAGTTCACCCGAAATTAATGTATTTGGAGAGATAATTAGACGGCCAGTTCTTTTCATTAACATTTCAAATCTAATTTAAATGTAAATTGTAATATTCGACTTTTCTGTGAGAGTCGGAATCTACTGTCATTTGTGGGTAATAAGTAATTTGTTCTTCATTAACTGTGAATAGAGCTCCTGATATAGATCAAAAGTGGGCAACAGGCGGAGGTTCGGTACAAGTGCTTATCTTACTCGAAAACAGGATTCTAATCAAAGTACCATTGTTTTTGTCACGTTTCCCTTTTAATAATTAATCGCCATTTTGTACTGGTCTACCTTTTTGCGCTATTATGTCTTTGTAATTTGAGCATGATGCAACTGTTAAAAGGTTTTGACTGAAAGGCTTATAGGACTTTTTGCTCTTTCTTCCTTGGAAAAAAAGAAATGAATGCAGCAATGATGGTAGATCATGGTATTGTTAAAATCTGAAATTGGTTCCACATTCAAATCTGAAGATATTTCAAAACGTTTAATTTTTTAAAGTAATGCAGTAGGCACACTATGTACCGCTTATGTAGTATGCATTTGCGATATGTCTTGTGTATTCCCACGCATGGAATTGAAACAGAATATAAAGAGGAATATACATATTCCGATTAATTATTCTAATTCTAACTTTGCTCAAATAATTCTCTTAACTATTTGCAGTAAAGTATAAAATGTCACCGGTTATTGCAAAATATAGGCAGCACCAATGTAGGTTATTCACATGAATATTATGTATATGAAAGCTATAATTTAAATAAAAAAATAAGTAATAATAATTATGAGGTACTAAAACAGATAAAATACAAATCAAAATGTTAATGTTAAGAGAGGCATTAGGGCAGACGCAGGTAAGAAGCAGGTGAAATAGAAAGGTGCAGCACCAACAAGAGACAGCTCTGTTATTAGGCAGCAGAAATTATTTACTTTTTTTTACACTTTAAAATAATTTTAATGAATGTTTGTTGATTTCAATGTGTTTTTTCAGCTAACAAAGGTAAAATTGCAATTTTACCCAATATGATATTCGAGTGTCAATTCCTGGTCTTCCCAGCATAACAAAACATGCACAATGAGCCGGTATGTTCAGTGAGAAAAGTGTCAACCCTACAACCAACCCCTTTTGGGAAATATTCAATATGAGCTTTTTGGGACATCAGTGTTTGTTGTTTTTGTTTAATTGCTTTTAGTGTTTTCTAAACTGCAGTGCAAAAGCACTTCTGATATATATGTAGCTCAGTCATAATGTGTTAATGAAATTGAAAAGTCAGGATCATGTAAGACAGTGAACAGAATAAACAAAAGCAATATTTAACAATAAGGGCATCTAAAAATGGCTGTTAATCCTAAAATACCTGTGCAGTAATACAAAGGGAAAATATTAAACAGTTACATTTTTAGGAGAAATGGAAAGGGAGGGGAGAGATAAAGAAGAAGGGACACCAGGCAGTGGAAAGAGCAACAGCTTCATTACTGTGGTGAACCAACCGCCCTGCTCAGGTGAACGAGACCATGTGAAATTGCACGCAACCCCACAGCCAGGTGCAACTAGTGGGGTGTAAATAAAGAGGAGGAGACCAGCTGGGGGTCTCACCCCAAGAGTGAAGCTCAAGTGAGGCTGGGCTCGTGCTGTGCACCTACAGCCAGCATGCCAGTGCACAACACTGGTGAAGAGGATCCTCCCAGCGGCAAGCACACCACTATAAGCTTGTGTGGATTGTGACATTGGGTGCCGCTCAAGCATTTACCACGACAGTAGCAGTGAACACACGGGGGCGCCTTTGGCAGGCGGTGGTTCGGGCCGGGTGCTTGTGCTGCAGCACTGCGTGCTATGACTGCCACACCCTGCCCAGGTGATCCTGAGAGGACATGGGCTGCCACAGAGGCCTCAATTCTGCATTGACCGGAGCACACCAGTGGCTATAGATATATGTGCCTGGCCCTTGACACTAGGTGTGTTGGACAGCCAAGATTGGCTGGGATAAAGCGCATAAAGGGTCCTGAGCAGTAGGCACTGTTCAGCACCAGAACCCACAGGCTGTTTAGCATACTGTGAATACCCATGCCTCGCCGACAGCAGTGCCACAGCATGCACACCAAGGCTGTGAAACAAGTTCCCCTCCACCATCACACCACAAGAGACAGCACCTACCACAGTTTTTGACACAGGGTGGCACCCATTCTGCACCATGGCAGATGACTCCATTGCAGCACAAGAAAAATCACGCACCCCAGCTCGAATTGTATCACCAGTGAATGTGACATACCAGCATAACCCTGTCAATGTGGTGCAACCTTTCAATGAGCTTGCTGATAAAGCTACGGCAGTGCCACCATGGAAGACATGGATTGGTCATCCGAACAACTACTGGCGAGTTACACGATATTCTGATCGAACATTCAAGAAGTCCCTGCTCCTGCACTATGTAGAGGAACAAAATGTACAAGTTATTTGAGCACCTCAGAATAACTGGTGCCGACCATGACTAAGAAGCAGTGGTCAGAGCCTTAAATGCCCATTGTGACCCTCGACTGAACCCCAATTTTAAGCAGTTTAATTTGGGGCAGGCACAATAGTGGGAAGGAGAATCAATTGACAGTTTCAATGCTCACCTGAGAGATTACTAGCACATTCATGGACGATGATCAGCCCAAAGAGATTCAAACTCACTTCATCCAAGACTGCAGATCTGTATATTTGAAGGCAACAACCAACATGTGATGCGGTAATTTCAGGGACAACCGTCAAAGCTCAAAATGACACTGTGGCATTGGTGAATGTGATGAATGACTTTCAATCACCTCACCTCAAACACCGAGGCCAAGTTCTAAACATACTATGGCCAGGTCCCACTCCCACTGCTGGGGGTGGTGAAAATCATTGTGCAAAGCAATGACAGAGAGGTATCTGCCAAATTCCATATCACAAAAGGAGGATCAGAGACCCTACTGGGAAGCCACATGGCTGAAAGTATTCCTCCAGTATTCTTCACCCGTACCAGAAAGACCTCCCAGATAGATAGCATCAGAAACCAATTACCAGCTCTCTTCAGACGACTATGTTGTCTAAAGGGACAGCTAATAAGATTATACATAGACAATTTGGTGAAGTCTGTGGAACTCTGACACTGAAGGGTGCCATTGCAACTACAGCCACTCGGTGTAAAGGAGTTAGAGGAACTGCAGAAGCTTGACATTATCAAAATTGTGTCTTGCCCCACCCTTTGGGTATCTTTAATGGTAGGAGCAGAGACACCAAGGCTGCTAAGCAAAATCATACTATGCATTGACATGCAATTACGCTACAGGACGATTAAAAGAGAATGCCACATTACTCCGACCATGAACAATATCATTGCCATTCTCAGTTGGGCCAGGTGGTTTTCTAATCTTGATTTAATTGCAGGATATCACCAATTACAACTTGAGGAAACTAAAAGATACATAACCACCTTCTAGATGCACATGGGCCTAAAGAGGTATATATGTCTGAGTTTTAGGACTTTCCCAGTGGCTGAGGTATTTCAAAACACCATCTGTGAGACAGTATCTGGCCTGCAAGGCATCATAAACATAAGTGATAACATACTTGTATATTCAACAACCCTGGAAGAACACCACAACAGGTTGCATGCAACATTGTAGCCATTAGGCATCTACGATATGACACTCCAGTCCCAGAAGTGTACATTTTTTAAAACAAAAATGGAATTCTTAGGCTATGTGTTTATGAAGGACTGCCATGAAATGGATCCCAGAAAATCGCAAGCAATCCAGCAAGCATCTGCACCACAGAATGCCACCGACGTCCGCAGCTTCTGAGTGATGGCCAAATACAGTGGGCAATCCATCCCTGGCCTAATAACTCTATCTGAGATGCTCCATGTGCTCCAGAAGGCAGAGGGCCCTTGAGGCTGGGATTAGAAGAAAGCCAAGGCATTTCAGAGAGTCAAGAAAGCCTTTCTTAATGAAGCAAAAGTGGTTTGTTTTGAACCAAAGAGAGCGACAGAGTTGATAGTTGATGGGGGCTCCATGGGAGAGGGAGCTGGGCCGAGGTGCCCCTATTGCAATTTGCCAGCTCAGTTCTCACAGAGACAGAATCCAGATATGCCCAAACCAAGTGGGAGGTCCTGGCAATCAGGTGGGGACGCAGAATTTCCACTTGTACCTAAGAGGATGACCATTCAAGGTCAACACCAATCACCAACCTTTAGACTGCTGTTCAGTGGGACAGCTCCACCTCCCCCCATGAATTGAGTGATGGCCATATAACTGCAACACTACCATCTCACCATGATGTGTAGGCCAGGATCAGGGCACCAGGTCATGCCATCCCATCACAGGTGGAGACCTACCAACACTCTCAGTTTAAAGGCTGAAGAAGAATATATGAGGGTGGTGAGCCAGCGGTCATGATCCAATTCAATAGGCGTCCAGGACATCAGTCGGGCAATGGCTGATGATGAGGTGCTGCAAAAAGTCATCACCACAATTCATACGGAAACGTGAAACACATTCCTGGAGGATGTAAATTAATGGGGCAGCTCAGATAAGACAAGGTTAACACATCTCTGCAGGGTGAGAAACTAATCGATTGTCACTCCAGACAGTTTACTACTAAGGGGAAATTGCAACATCATTTCTGCATCTGTAGCTCAACAAGTGCTGATACTAGCATATTTAGGACACCAAGGGGTCACAAAGATCAAAGCCCAGCTGTGATTAAAGCTATGACTCCCAGGGCTCAAAAACACTGTGGATGACCTAATAAAACATTGTGTGGCCTGCCAATTGATAAATGGAGCCAAGGCCACTCCTCCCATGGCCCTGGACAAACCATGCCATTCACCCTGGTCAAAAGTCAGTCTTGATGTCTGCCATTTTTCAGGTGGGCATTTTATATTGGTAGTGATCGATGACTACTCAAAGTATCCGGTGCTTGAAATGACAGAGTTGCCTAAATTCTCCTAAGTTTCCCCACTATTATTAAAGATCTTTGCCCTGTTCAGCAACCCAGAAGAAATAAGAATGGACAATAGGTCCCCATTTGAAGGTGGGGTTCTCAGACCTCTTCCTCAGACTCACCATCTGTCACTAGATAAAAACTTCACTGGGACCCTGAGCCAAAGGGAACATAGAGTATTTCATGCACACACTGAACAAGACATTACGTGTGGCAGTGCAAGAACGGTTGTGTTGCTAGGATATGCATTTACCCTAAATAAATGAAAATACAGGAGGCATTTGGCAAAACAGGATCAAGTTGGTTTAATTAAATGCTGCAGCCAAGAAAACCTGAACAGAATGTTTCTGCTAAAAATCTCTCGATGCACAAAGTTTTTGCTGTCAATTTATACAGTTCATGAGGAATAATAAAACAATATTCTACATTCCCAAACATCCTCTCAGTTGTAAATCAACCAACATGGACATCTGATAAGGATACAAATCGCTCTTGACCTCTCGCATAGCTAGTGTGGGCAACTGTGTATGTGTCTAGATGTAGAATGATCACTACGTTTGGTGTTCCTGTCGTGTGCTGATTGGTTGAGTGTGCCTAACTACATATGGTATCCTGGGTTTCTGGGAAATGCAACCCTTTGGACAAATAGGTTTTATTGGGGAAAATTAGCTCAGACATGTTTGTGGTGCAACTATCTTTCTGTGGAATCAATCATGGTTTTCCCTGGGTGAGTGTTTGTCTTTGGTTTATGGGTGACTTCACCTGTGACCTGTTACTCAACAGGCGAGGGCATGGGTTGCAGGACTCAGGGTTGATGAAGAGGTCACCTTGGGTAAACCTGACAGCAATGATGTGAGTTATTCGGAACTCCTCAAAATAATATGGCAGCCACTGGTATCATTTTTATGTACATTATCAACATTGCACATAATGTTGTAATTTTGTACATTGATATTGTTCATACTGGTATTAACAAGTTTATGTTTGCTCTGGCTCGAACATACATTAACATTGCTCTTATTGGCAAAAATAATCTTATCGTATGAACATGGATCATGGAAAACATTGGTATCATTATTACTGATGTCGGCCCTGCTGTGCTGGTACAAATTACAGCATACACTGACATTGCATTGACGTAAATTGTGAGGGTACAAGCTATGGCCTACGTTCACATTGCACTTACTGATATTTGTGCTGTCAGGCCCGCACATATCATGACATTTGTTGACATCCTATTCACCCGTTCCCACATTCGGATCAGCAAATCAGCCTCCCCCAGTTTCTCAGGACATACCCGAGCATTACCGGGATACTCCCAAATACCATCTTGTTTTTCCATCTGCCCCCTCCTTCTAGCGATGTTATAACTCTCTTGAAACACAGTAAAGTTCTGGTGACTTTCTTCTTGCCATGTTGGGACGTCACCATAGTGCCATTTAGTGAACTCACCATCCATGGGCCTACTTTTCATATGGTGTGAGGAGAAATTTCCACCCTGGACACCAGTCCCAGATTAGCCCCATATCTCCTAATAACAGATGTGGGACACCAGCCCTTCTGCTTCAGCTCACCTTGTTGTTGGCTCACCACTCTTGTGTGCCTGCTGATCATATGTTGGTACCTCCCAAGCCAGGTAATTGGGAATATTGTCTTACATTCTTCCTTTTAGCATCATCACTCATGGGGCATATCGATTTGTACAATGCAGGGTGCTCTGTGTGCCCTGAGAAACTGGTGCTGATCTGGGACTGATGCCCAGAAATGTATCATGGTTCAAGAGAGTTACAACACAGCCGGAAGCAGGGACAGATGGAACAAAATGATAGTGTTTGTGACTACCCCGGCAAATTGAGTAGGTCATTTCAGCTTGGAACATGTTTAGTGAGAGAACATTGGGGCATATTATCAAGGGCCAGTGTTAAAATTATCACCGTTTTATCGGCAGGAAATGGCCTTGATAATACGCCCTTGTTAATTCCCAAAGACGCCCATGTTAACACCAGAACTCGGGCTTCTATGGGAATTAACATGGGCCTATTATCAAGCCCATTATCGCCGTTTTATTGGCAGTTTCCTGCCGATAAAACGGCGATAATTTTACCACCGGTCCTTGATAATATGCCCCATTGTTCTACATTAAGCTTGGGTAGAAAGTCCAGTCCCATTTTTCATTTAGATTATATGAATTGCATTCTTGAATTCTTTTTTATAACATTTTTTATTTTCATAACGATTAAACAAAAAAAATTATGACAACAAAGTACTGTTCATATCGAAGACAGATAAATGATCATATGAACTTCATTGTTTAACCATTCATTAGCACTGAATCACATAAAAGTGAGATAGCAGTTATTTCTATCTCCCTTCTACTTGCATCAGTTGTTAACGAAGCCAGTTGTTCTGGGGCCCGAGTTGCAAATCGAATGTACGATTTGGAAACTGGTAATCCAGGACTACATTCAAGACATCAATGAAACTAAGTAAGACAACTCCTGTCTGTTTGCTATCAGGTGACGAAACATGATTGTTACGACCTGATTGTCGTGATTGATTGATTGATTGATTGACCTTGCCACTGTGTCTAATATCTGATCTATTTTACCTACCAGGTATTTCACAAAGCCATTCTGGTAAGTTTTGCAATTGGTATGCCAAATAGTAGCACTCCATATCTGAAGCTTAAATGCCACCTCACCTATATGTTAATTTAGTGTATGTAGTTTAACTCTGCCTGGGTGATCCCATATTACGGACAACAGTATTGAGTCCTGCTCTCAACACACATCAATGGGAAACTGACGACACATTCTCTGGAAAACATAAAAGCATCAAGGTAATATCATAATGTTTGTTAACGCTACCCTGCCCATCACTGAGAGTAGCAGTTTCCACCAAAAGGATACAAACCCAGCTAATCCTTCTATAATATGGCCTATGTTTAGTTTAGTGAAAGTGCCTTGATGATGTATGACTCTAATAGGCATCATAAACTGGCATTGCTCCTAAAACAGGAGAGTTAGTAGAAGCATGGAGAATAGGTTCAGGTGAAGCTATGCACTCGATGACAAAAGAAGTTTCACTCTGTCACTCAGAAGCAGGAAACTAAAAAACAGACCTGCCTCAAATATATTGTGTGCGGCACAAGTTAAATGAAGTGATCTGATGAACAGTGGCTTTGCACTGACCTTTTTGTGCCGGTTGCTGCAAGTGCTCCACACCAACCTTTACTCTGAGCAACATGGCTTACTTTTCATAGACAATAGAGAAAGAGAGGCAAATAACATGGAAGAAAAAAATAGTAAAAATGTGACAAAGGGAGCAAGAGAGGATGAATATGATCCACAAGTGTGAGAAAAAGAGACAGAAAGTGCAGGGTGTCAAAAGAAAGAGGCAAGAGGTAAACTCAAGATCAGGCAGCATTGGTATTTCCAAACCACAGCATGTGTTAGTGTCAACAGCGCTTGTATGTTGGAATATCAACTGCAAAAATATTGCAACACCAAAATATTGTGCCAAATATATCAATGAGATACAATATGGGATTTGAGATACTTTTTATTTAACTAACAACTTTGAGTACAAAACTATAGATAGTAAAACTATATTAAATACAAAATTATCAATTATAACAATATCAACTACAATATTGCAGTATATATAAAAAACAATAGATTTAGTGATAATATTAAATACAAAAACCAAACAAACAAAACATTGATTTTTGTATTTTAAAATAACTTTTTATGCCAGAAAGGATTATCTCAATATACAAACATTAACTAAACGCAAAAATAAATATTATAGGGCATATTTGCAAGCACCTATTGCCACAGAAACGTTACTTTTAGTGGCAATCCTGTGGCAATATGGGGTTAAGCCACTTAACGTGGAGTAACGCTGCCTTGAAAATAAGACCCCCATTCGTGCTATACTTAGCGTGAAAGGGGCAGGCAATGGGTGTTGTGGTGTGTATTCCACTGCAACATCCATTGATTTTGACGCTGCCCCATATTTACAAGGGCAATGTAAAGATGGGGCAGTGCCAAAATTAGGACCAGGGAAAACCTGATCTTAAAAAGGCGCAACAAGGAGAAATGTTGCAATTCTCCTCATTTTTGCTGTTTCTATGTGTGCTGCGTTGCACAGCACACATGGAAACAGCAAAAGGCCATTGATTGTTTATGTGAAGGAAGTTGTTCCTTCCTGCACATAAACAATCAATTTACGAAAATGAAGTTTTACAACTTCTAAGTGTGCTGCATTAAGCAGCACACAAAGAAGTTACAAAACACCATTTAAAGACTCTTTATGTGCAGGAAGGGACACCTTCCTGCACATAAATAAGCTTCCCCTACAACCCAGGCATCCTTACACTATGGTGCAATGGGGCCTGCGTTGTCGCTAGGTATCTAAATTAACTCCAGCGCAGGGGGAAGCTCAAGGCTGCACCGTATTATTATAAATTTGGTGCAGCCCTGTGTTTCAGAAGTGGTGGAGCACAGCGTTAAGTCAAGGAGGCTAATGCGTGCTTCACCACTTCCTTGCAAATATGCCTCTATGTTTTCAATTAGCTAATTTAAAACATGAAAATAAAAAATAAAATAATTCCAATTTTTTGAATAAACTTTACTTTGACTTACTGTTGAATTTGGCCCTTTCTGCAGGGTCCTCCCCAGACTTTTTGCCCTCATTCCTCCATTTTCCCTGAATTTATTGTTGTTGGCTTTAGAACTCTATGCACTTTGCCACTTTTAACCAGTGCTAAAGGGCTTGTGCTCTCTCCTTAAAATGTTAGATTGGCTTAGACCCAATTGGCATATTCAATTTACTTGTAAGTCTCTAATAAAGTGGCACTACATGTGTCCAGGGCCTGTAAATTAAATGCTACTAGTGGAACTGCAGCACAGGTTGTGGCACCCACAAAAAGAAACACTTTAAAATATCCCAGGCAGACCATTGCAGGGCCTGTGGGTGCAGTTTTAAACTGCCATTTTGACTTGGCAAAATCAACCTTTTATCAGGCCCAAAGCCTCCTTTTTAATACATATAAGTCAACTCTAGGGTGGGTCCTGGACAGCTCAGAAGGCAGGGAGCAATGTATTTAAAAAGATGAACAGGCACATTTAAGTTTTATCATGTCCTAGTTGTGAATAACTCTTAAATTTGCTTTTCATTACTGAAAGGCCAACCTCTCCTATAGGATAACATTGGAATTAGCTAATTGCATTTTAAGGACCTGATTCACAAAGGACATCCACACACATGGAGGAGGCTCTGTAGTTGTGGGGGAGTCTCTCCACTCGGGGTGGAATCTCTGCAATGAGAGCTCCCCCACAACTGCAGGACCTCTGACACAAGTGCAGAGGCCCTTTGTGAATCAGGCCCTAAAACAGTAATTTAAAAATGGGAACAGTTACCCAGCAAATGTTAGGTGTCCCTCGAATTGGAATAAAAAATCCTGGTGAAGTCAGATTTTACATTATAATTTTGAAAATGACACTTTGGCATTTTCTTGCCTTAGCCATTTAGTGCCTGCAGCCTGTCTCTGGGTCACATGACTGGATGAAGATGACAGTTGGTCTTTGTGTATTCCTCCTAGGCAGCCACACACAACAGGCAGCATAGATATGACTGGCTAGGCAATCACTGGCAGGATAGGTGTGAGGAGCTGGACCCAACCCCACTTACATTTCAATATCCTTTGTTCTGTCTCCACATAAAGAACTGCATACCACCTCTAGTCACCATTAGGGACCATTAAGGCAGAGTACCTGTGATCTTAAAAAAACCTTGGCTCTAGAAGCTCCTATCCACTTCAAAGGCACAACTGTGTATTAATATTGGACCGCAGACAACAACTCTTCAGTGCACTTCTGGATATGTGGATAATCTGCCAGGGACAAGGACTGCTGTGCTGCTACAAGAACTGCCACTCTGTAGGACTGCTCTGCTGCATTCTGCTATGTGGCCTGTGTGAGAAGGACTGGACTTGCATCTCTTAAACCCAGAGTGATTCCAAGGGCTAGTTGTCTGGCCTTCTGATCAGAAGCGTCAAAGACATAACAGGCTTCCAACAATCTTGAGCCCAGGAACTGGACTCTGCCATTAGTGTGTCCTGCCCTCCCAAGTGGTGTAACCACAGTCCTAGACACTTTGAAGTGGGCCTGAGGGTTTTTCTGCCAAGCCCAGCTGTGGTCCTCATCAGAACCGACGTGACGGGTAGCCCCACAAAATCTTGCTGCAAAGCTGCCAGCCTCCTTGGAATCGACGCCAAGCAACACCAAGTCCTGCAAATCGTTGCTGCACTGCTGCCAGCTTATCAGAACCAACGTAAAGTGACTCAAGATTCAGCCAAGCTTCACCACACATCTCCTCGTAACTGAGGCGAAGCAATGACAACCCTGTAAAGCCTCGCTGTACAGCCGCCCAACTCCTCTGACCTGACGCCAGATAACACAATGTCTTGCAACCCAATGCCATGCAGACCATGACCCAGGAATTAAGCGACTGTGTTCAGTGGACCTAGGTGGGTCCCTGTTGCCAGCCCATGCGCCATTGTGGATGGCCTGAGCATGTGACTTTGTCCTGGTCTGGCGAGACCAGATAACCACACTTAGCTTTTTGTGCTTTTATGCATTAGTTTCACTAAAATCCTCAACGTTTCTTATTTCCTGTTTTATTGGTTGGATTTTTGTCGTTCAGGTCTTGATTTATTTATTAAATGTTACTCTATGTTTCTAACTTGATGTGCAATGTTTTTTTGTGTGGTACGTTATTACTGTTTGAAGTGTTGCACAAGTGTCTACACATTTCCTCTAATTAAAGTCTGACTGCTATGTGCCCAGCTACGGGGGAGTGGAGCACGTTAATTTGGGGTTTGCTGGTGCAAAGGATTGTGGTTGCTGCTTGACCAGGACCAATAATTTTGGGAATTCAAATTTACTCTTCTAACTCCAGTCCCAGTAACTTTTTTGAAAAAAAAAAACACATTTTTGAGGAGTGATATTTATTGCTCTCACTCCACTCTCACAAGCATTTAAGAAAGTGCATTTATTTGGAGGGTTTGTTTATAATTCTAACTATAAACTATGAAACATTAGGAAATACATTATATTGAGGCAATTGTGTTTATTTTTCCACTTCCAATCAAACAGCTATTGGTAAAGTGTATGTACTGGGGTTTCCACTCTACTATTCTACCTTCTTTCCAAGAAATATTTCGAAAAAGCCATATATTGAGGGGGAAGTGCCCTCTCATTTACTTGAATGAGAAATTCAAACTGGCCTTAAAACATGTGACACACAAACACAGCAACAAACCAAAAATGAAATTGCCAATTTTCAACACACCACCAACCACCAAAACATCATTACAGAGACAACATCAAAACTGACTTTTATTCCTGAATTCTCCACTAAAGGAAGACAAGATATCCTTAATCGAGGGAACCTACTAACGTTGGTCAAAGAGATACCAGAATTAAAGCGGATAACATCACAAGATCTTTTAGCCGTAGATTTCCCGCAAACAGCATCGGCCCCAGATATCGAAGAGTCCTTGACAACTTGGATATCCAAGGAAATAGTGGACAGGATCTATGGAACCAGAACAACATTTCAAGCGTGGGGAATTACTTTGAGGCTTCATAAACCCCCAAAGTACCCATATCCCCTTTTAAAAAGTACAGCAAATAGAAATACGGAACATACCATCGGTAAGGGACAAAAAATGTGTCTCCGAGGCGCTCAGAATACCACGCCCCTCGATTAAAATAATTTAAAACAGGACAACGTTATAGCAAGTCCATCAAATTCTGAACATCAGACAAATATTAGTTTGGACTGGTCCTGGGTGCCATTTTCCCTGAGCATAAAACATACCTGATGAAAATCGATTGACAAATGACACCATGCGGGTGTATCCAGGCTGGAACAACGGGGAGGAATTTAAGAATGGCATTAGGAACAACTGCGACTCAGGAGTTTCTGGTTTGGAATTTATCTAGATTTGTTCATGGAACAACCACGGCTTCAAAGAAATGGGCCAAGAAACGAAACCCTGTCCTTCTTGCAAAAACAATATCTCATCTTGCTTCAAGAAACATGAAACAGGAAACCCGTTCCAGTTCCGGGATATATAGAACATCTTATTCTCGCCATAAAATTCTCAAACTTCGGGCATCCTAGAGGAGGACTTTCAACGTATGGAGCGGTAACATATGGCTGGCTAACAGAAGAACTAGATGCCGGAGAAAATTGGTTGCAGGTCTTAAAACTTACTGGTAAGCTTCACTCCATTACTTCAAGTTGGCAACTAATTTCAATTAATGTCTATATCATCCGGAAAAAAGACGCAGAAGGAAAAATCCCTAAGACTAATAAACCTGATAAAGGTAAAGCAAAGGACTCAAGAAAAAAACTATCTGATTATCCCTGGAGACTTCATTAGCAACCTCATATCAAAAAAACTGAAAAAAGAAAGAGGCAGGAAGGCCATGGAAACCAAACTATGATTCACGAGCTGGATGCCCAAGGCCTGACCATCCTGAACGGCAACGTAATCGGAGATAGACCAGCAGCCACCACGCACTTGAGCGGAAAAAGACAGTCAACCATAGACTTCACCATCACCAGCAATAACCTCATTCCAATAATAGATTCATTTCAAGTTTGCCCATGCCCAGAAAGCGACCATTTCCCGCACATCACAAAAATCAATATCAAGCTGACACAGGTACAAAAATTTAAATCCTTGCTACAATATCCAGAAAAGTATAATCTCAGGAGATTGAAGTGGCGAGGATCAGACACAAAGCTAATAATGTACACAATCAGGCATTACATGAAATAAACAGGGACAGAGAAAAAAGACATTCTAAAAAACTGGGAACACTTGGGCCAAGCTCAAAAAATTTCTAGTCATCCCCGGACGCCAAAAGAAAATAGAAACAAGGGAGGAGCCATGGTTCAATATTGAACTCTGAGATCAAAAAAAAAAGGATCACAAGAGAGGTGCGACTTCAAGCAGTGGCAGCAAGAATGGGAAAAAAAGAGACATTGGTAATCTCAAGGAAATGCGAAAAATATGCAAGAAAAAATTAGGGGATGCAAAAAAAGAGTACAAAGAAACCATCTGGAAAAAGTTACCTTGGGCAAGCAATTTGCCAAACAGCAGGGAATTCTGGGGAATCATAAATAAATTGACTAAGGGACCAAGACTCTGGCAAGAAGCAGGAATTTGTGAAGAGACCTGGATACAACACATAAAAAACATGTATGACAAGGTAGGGCACAAAATGTGTGCCGTAGCGACAATAGTTTCAGAAACACCTAGCGGACAGATCTTTGGAGCAGAAAAAATCACTTTGCAGCCTCAGGAAGAACACAATCAAAAAGAGCAAGAGATAAGTAGCAACGAACAAAACAACTTAACCAACACCAAACAATTAAGAGGAATAATAAAAAAGCTTAAAACGGAGGGGGCTGCGGGACCAAATGGGTTCCCCAACGCACTTTTCAAGCAAGCTCCAGGTTTTTGGGCAGATCATCTTACGCCCCTTTTTAATTACATCTATAGCCAGAACAAGGTCCGCAATTCCTGGAAAGGGAACATAATTCATCCCATATTTAAACAAGGAAACCATGGTAAGCCAGAAAATTACAGATTGATCTCCTTGATCGACGTGGAGGCCAAACTATATGCATCATGCCTCCTAGTCCATCTTCAAGACTGGATAGATGAAAAGAACATCATTCCAAAGTTTCAAACAGGCTCCTGGCCCGGAATGGGAACAACCACAAATCTGGCAATTCTGGCATTCTTAACAGAAATAGCATCAAAATGGAAAACTCGATTATATGCATGCTTTATCGACCTGAAATCAGCGTTCGATAGGGCAACCAGATACCAACTATGGGATAAATTAAAAACCTGGGGGCTACCAAGTAAATTACTGGAAGCAATGATCACTCTATATAGTGAAACCTGGGCAAGAGTAAAATTAGGCGACGGGAGCAGAGTTACAGCCAGCATAGAAACAGAGCACGGCCTAAAACAAGGCTACGTCTTGGCTCCAAGCCTATTCAGTTTGTTTCTCATGGACATAACGAAACACATGCAATCGGCCAAGTATCACCCGCCAAATTTGGCTAAAGAACAAATTCCCTTTCTACTGTACGGCAACGACATCGTGGTGTTGAGTCAAAGCCTGATTGGCCTGCAACGAGCAATTAACTACCTAGCAATTTACTTGGACCAGAATGCCTTGAGTTGAATAAAAAGAAAACCAAGGTGGTACACCTAGTGGGCCCCAAAAAATCGAAGTTTAAATAGTATGTTAATGGGGTGCTAGTTGAAGAGCAAACATCCTATAAATATCTTGGCATAAAACTGGGACGGGGAACTTTCCATAAGGAACAAAACTGGACTTAAGAGCTAAAACCCAATCGTTAATCTTCGCCTACAGACTACTGAATAAATAACTGGGCTGCCCAGCCTACAACCACCTTTTAAAAGTGATGGCAGCTTAAATCCTACCCACCCTGTCATATGGTCTAGAGAAGTGGTGTGGAAAGGAGTCTGAATTATTAAACAAGCTCAAGACAAAGGTCTATAAGGCCGTTTTTAATCTCCCTAAGTCCGCATCCCCCGCACAGGTACGGCTGGAATTCGGCCTCCAGATATTCCGGGGCATGAACTCCTTTGCGAAGCTGTGCCATAAATTTAGATCATCTGAGCCTGGCACATTGAACAGTTTATGCTGGGAAGAGATCAAAGGCCAGATGGATCAAGAAACATTGAATACATGGGGAGCCTATTTAAGAAAATCCTTGACTGAACTCGATATCAAATCAGCATGGGACAGCAGGGTAGATCAGGCGAACTTCAACAAATCCAGCAATGTAAATGTAAATGTACAGGAATTTATATAGCGCAAATCACCAAGCGGTTTCTAAGCGCTTGCTTAGGGAACCCGTCCTGGTATTCCCCTGTGAGATAACCCCGGCAGGGTATCCGCAAGGTGAAAGCCAGGCATCCCACCGCGAGGGGCCGTTGTGGAGATTAAGCAAGCTATAATTCAGCAAAGAAAAAATCTCTCTCGGAAGACAAAAAAACTTTGTCCGAACAATGTCATGCATGGACAGTGATTAATTCCTACACTCATTTAAAGCCTCAAGCTTATTTATCAGCACATTTCAGCATTGAGATAAAAAATAGCTTTATTCATCATCGCTTAGGAATGCACGACTCAAAGGTCTTACAGCCATCGTGCAAAAGTAAAGACCAAGCAGCGTACTGTCGATTATGCGGGTACGCCAACGAAACAATAACTCATTTGTTATGCGTATGCCCTGCAGTCAAGGATTTGAGGAAACTGCTTTTAAAATTCATTTTTAACGAGTCGAACATCCGTACATGCAGGCAATCTGTGATAAGCTGGATGGAATGTTCCTCAATTATTTTGTCCTGCCAGGGCGTAAAATATTTTGGGGAATTAAGGAAACTTCTGCGGCAAGCAGACTTAGAGAAAAACTGAAAGATAGAATAGCTCAAGTAACGGGACATGGCAACAATTCTGTTGTATTTTATATACTCACACAAGCAAAAATCCCAGGTACAATTTTTTAAACTGGATAAACCTTATAGCAGGATTTCGAAGAATGACCAATAATTTAATTACCTTCCAAACACACTGAACTTTCTGTTTTAAAGTCATCAACTACAGACAGCCATAAGTACCATTGTAGCAGCTTACACTTTAGAGGCCCAACTCTTCCAGGCACTTCAGCACTTTAAACAAATGGCTTGAGTCACTGTAACACCTTCAGATGAACTATGCCGATTAAGCTCCATCAAGCAGCGAAAGCTGATGGCTGCCGCTTAAGAATTCTTATAAGGCTATATGGCACTCAGAAAGTCATCCGTGTCGGTTCAGGAAGCTCTAATATGATACTTGAAAAACTCAGACGAACTCTTGAGTCAGCTCTTTAGCCCAAGACCTATTTGTGTATCACATTTTATACTGTTGGTTTTTTTTTTGTTTTTTTTATTGATCATATGTTGTCTGGCACTACCTCCTGAACATGGTTGAACATGATTGTTATGGCTCAGTAACAATTTCCGTTGAGCATTTTATGATATTTTATCCTTTTGTAAATTGTAATGATTGTAAGTAATCAAACAATAAACTTTGAACTTGAAGTGCTCACACATTTACTATTTATAGTCCAGTTCTACAATCATATGCAGTTGCAATAACAGTTATTTTCAAGGATCCAATATGGTCTGGCAAATGTGTGAGGCAGAAGTTTACTTCTATTGGAGAGATGCTGTAATTCAGTGTGTGGTGAAAGAGTTGATGCGAATAGGGGTAATGAGATAATGCTGTGCCTGCCTTAAAGATATACAACAATCCAGCTTAGCCACAATACTAGTAGACTTTTAGGGTGAAAAGAGTTTAAAGCAGCATAGAGGTCCATCAATATTGGAAAATCATGGGAGACTGGTGATTGCTTCTCTGATGATAAGGCACAAAAACCGTATATAGAAGATTCACCAAATGTAAGTTGTGTAATAAAAATCACTGTCAGTCACCAAGTGGTCCCTTCACCCAGAAGATTGTGTTTGATCTTCGCCCTTCTTCAGAGCTGTATCCCTATTAGGCTGCCTAAGCTTGTGAATCCCTTGTCACAAACATCATTGAGACAATAGCAGCTCAAAGAGATTGAGATTCATAGAAATGCCTGAGAATTGAGCTGAATTTATTACAAATAGTGAAAAAAATAGTTAAACTTAATTTCTCTGAGTTTCTGTTTTCAATTTCAATGGAAGACATCTGGCTAATGATTATGTAGCCTTCATATATTTTCTTTGAAACTTCTATTATTTATTAACCATTGTTCGATTGTTGGTCCATGTACTGCAGGTTAATTACTGTTGACCATGTTTTACACAATTAAGGACCGCATTCACAAACTGCATGTGCAGTACGTTTTGTAGTGCAACACTAACACTACACTGCTTACTACAAAGTGGCATTCACAAACTGCACTTTTGTAGTAAATTGCATTTACAAAAGTTACTATAAAAGAGTAGTTTATGATTACCAAAAGGTAGTAAATCTGCTTAAAAGTATAAGTTACCTTCATGAATCAGGCCCTAAATTGTGAGGCAGGGTTTCTTAAGTGCTTTGTTGGCTTGTGGGACTTTTTTTTG
Organism: Lissotriton helveticus; assembly: GCF_964261635.1. Classification (NCBI taxonomy): domain Eukaryota; kingdom Metazoa; phylum Chordata; class Amphibia; order Caudata; family Salamandridae; genus Lissotriton; species Lissotriton helveticus. Next base: position 1,356,192,827 of record NC_136063.1, read on the forward strand.
TAACGCCTTAATCACGCATAATTCTTATATTTCTCATTATGCAAATTGTGCAACATTTTGGTAAAGTGTGAAATTTTGCATATCTGTTGCCAGCAGAAGACTGGTTAGATAAGAAACTATCTTCCGATAGACATTTCTCTTGGAAAAAATTATTTCCTCCTGGAACAAATCTCCAGCTGGTGTCTTGCATCACTTTTTAGGCAACCGTAGCCTTTGGAGAGCAAACTTACTCATGATATCGGTGGAATGTATTTCTCATACCTTTGAAACTTTTTCAAATATTTGACAGAAAAAACACACATTTTGTACAGCACAACTAAAGTATCTTCTAATCAACACCCACAAGCCTTCATCTACCCCTGACTATGTGAGACATAAAATGCTGGCAATGCAGCTGACAGAGCCGTAGACAGGCCAAAACCAGTGCCTCTGATGGGCTCACCACCTCCTGCCCCCTGCCTCCTTTAGTCAATCCTCAGCTCTAGTTCTAGCATCTCCACCTTCACCAACCAATAAGCTGCCCAGAGACCCTCAGCAGAGAGATAAAGAGACACAAGAGACACAAGGTGAGAAGAAGAATTGCTGGCCGGTGGTCACCCGGTAGATGGGGCACCACTTGAGTGTGAAAAGATGTGGCAGTAGAGGCGTCCAGGCTAGATCTTGGTGCGCTTGCAGTCCCGGTCGCCAAGTTCAAGTTCAAGTTCAATATTTGTATAGCGCACTACTCACCCAGAGGGTCTCAAGGCGCTTGAGGGAGGGTGGTACTTTACTTATCGAATATCCAGGTTTTTAGTTGTTTTCTGAAGGAGAGGTGGTTCTGTGTAAGGCGGAGGTGGGTGGGGAGAGAATTCCAGGTTTTGGCCGCTAAGTAGGAGAAGGATCTTCCCCCCATGGTGGATCTATGGATGCGCGGAATTGCGGCGAGGGCTTGATTGGACGATCGTAGTTGGCGGGTGGGGGTGTAAAAGGACAGGCGTGTGTTGAGGCATTCGGGTCCTAGGTCGTAGAGGGCTTTGTGTGCGTGGGTGAGAAGGCGGAACGTTATTCTCTTGTTGACAGGGAGCCAGTGGAGGTCTTTCAGGTGACCGGAAATGTGAGCTTGGCGGGGGATGTCGAGTATGAGTCTGGCTGAGGCGTTTTGGATGCGTTGGAGTTTTTTCTATAGTTTGGCTGTGGTTCTGGCGTAAAGGATATTTCCGTAATCCAGTCGGCTTGTGACCAGTGCGTGGGTGACTGTCTTTCTTGTTTCGGTGGGGATCCAACGGAAGATTTTTTTGAGCATGCGTAGGATGTTGAAGCATGATGATGAGACGGCGTTGACTTGTCTGGTCATCGAGAGGGAGGAGTCAGGATGAAGCCTAGGTTATGTGCGTGGTCCGTAGGTATGGGTGCGGTTCCCAGGGCCGGTGGCCACCATGAGTCGTCCCAGGCAGTGGGGGATGAACCTAATATGAGGACTTCCGTTTTGTCCGAGTTCAGTTTTAAACGGCTGTTCTTCATCCACTCGGCTACTTCTTTCATGCCTTCGCGTAAGTTGGTTTTGGCGGTGTTTGGGTCTTTGGTGAGGGAGAGGATTAGCTGGGTGTTGTCTGCATAGGAGATGATGTTGAGGTTGTGTTGGCGCGCGATGGATGCAAGGGGGCTCATGTACACGTTGAAGAGGGTGGGACTGAGTGATGATCCTTGTGGTACGCCGCAGATGACTTCGGTGGCCTCTGATCTAAAAGGGGGAGGCGGACTCTCTGGGTTCTTCCGGCGAGGAACGAGATGATCCAGTCCCATGCTTTTCCTTGTATTCCGATGTTGCTGAGGCGTTGTATGAGGGTGCTATGACATACTGTGTCGAAGGCTGCGGAGAGGTCAAGTAGGATGAGGGCAACTGTTTCTCCGTTGTCCAGTAGTGTTCGAATGTCGTCTGTTGCTGCGATGAGGGCGGTTTCGGTGCTGTGTTTGGCTCGGAAGCCGGACTGTGAGGGGTCGAGAGATTTGTTGGATTCGAGGAAGGCGGCGAGCTGTCTGTTGATGGCTTTTTCAATGACTTTGGCAGGGAATGGGAGGAGCGAGATGGGGCGGTAGTTCTTCAGTTCAGTGGGGTCTGCTGTGGGTTTCTTCAGAAGGGCGCTGAGTTCGGCATGTTTCCAGCTTTCCGGGAAGGTAGCGGAGTTGAGGGAGCAGTTGATGACGTCTCGGAGATGGGGTGCGATAGTGGAGTCTGCTTTGTTGAAGATGTGGTGGGGACAAGGGTCGGTTGGTGATCCTGAGTGGATGGAGTTCATCAGGCGGATGGTGTCTTCAGTGGTGATTGGGTTCCAGGCGCAAAGGTTGTAGGAGGGGGGTTTTGGTTCGGAGGTGGGTGGAGTGGACTGGTCTCCGGACTGGTTTTCAAAGCTGTTATGTATGTCGGTGATTTTGTTGTGGAAGAATGAGGCGAGGGAGTCGCAGAGTTCTTGGGAGGGAGTGATGGCATTGGTGCCGGCGGTGGGGTTGGTAAATTCTTTGACGATGTTGAATAGTTCCTTGCTGTTGTGGGAGTTGTTGTGAAGTCGATCCTTGAATGCTGATTTCTTGGTGGATCGGATCAGTTGGTGGTGTTTGCGGGTGGCGTTCTTGAAGGTGGCCAGGTTGTCAGTGGTTGGGTTTTTTCTCCAGGCTTTCTCGGGGGTGCAACAGAACTTCTTGGATTTCTTGAGGTCATCGTTGAACCAGGGGGCTTTTTTGCTACCTCGCTTGATTTGATGGTTTTTCAAGGGTGCTAGTACGTCGGCGCTGTGGGTTATCCATTGTGTGAGGTTGGTGGCTGCTTGGCTTGGGTCCGATGATTTGGAAGGAGGGTTTTGGTGAAGCGATGTGAAGAGCTGGTCGGTGGTAATTTTGTTCCAGTTTCTTCGGGGAATTGGTTGTGGGTCATGGTCTTTTTGTAGTTGAAGTGAACGCAGCTGTGGTCCGTCCAATGGAGAGCTGGGGTGTGATTGAAGGAGATGTGCTTGCTGGAGGTGAAGATTGGGTCGAGCGTGTGTCCGGCATAGTGGGTGGGGGTGTCAACAAGTTGTTTGAGTCCGAGATTGGCGAGGTTGTCTAGAAGGGTGGTGGTGTTGCTGTCGTTGTTCTTTTCCAGGTGGAAGTTGAGGTCTCCCAGTAGAATGTAGTCCTCGGAGGGGAGAGCGTGTGGGCTGATGAATTCAGTGATGTCTTCGCCCTCACGTACTGCTTTCTGCCTTCCACAAATTTCTGCCATTCTCACCGCCACGTTGCCCGCGGCTCTCTAGCACCAGAAGATGTGCATATTTGTTCCCCTTCCCCCCACCAAGATCAAAACTTCATGGAGGAGGGTGTAGCTGCCCCATCTATCAAAGGACATCTCAACAGGCTCCAGGGTAGGAGTATATTGGTTCCTGGCTTCCATCTCAGCATACAGAATCAGAAAGCACCATCACTCTCGGGGGCACCAATACAGACACCAACGAGGTCAGGGAAAATGAAGGGGCCACCCCCCACTAAACTCGAGTAGGAAAAGTAAAGAGGATGTCGCAAAAAGCACTAACCAATCCACAAACGCAGTCAGGATCAACACTTATTGAAATTGGGACCGTCATGGAGAATACAGAATGCAAGAGAGTAGCTGAGGCCAAAGACAAAGCAAAGAGGAGCCTCAGTCACTGTTTCAGGCAAAATCAATCCAAAAATCTGCTTTCAGAAAGACAATGGCTCCGCTCTCTTCTCGAGTAAAGGCGGAATTCAGGGCCTACAGTCATCTCTATACCCATAAGAGGTGGGCGGCCAAACTAAGGAGGTTTCCACTCAGCTACCTGAAGCTAATCCAGAAGGGGGAACGAGACACAGACCTTTTACTGTTGAGGGTTCTTTATCTCCCAGTCAAGCCCAGTTCACGCCTAGGAGAACAGGGTCTATGGTCCTAGTTCACGTTCTTGCTACTCATGACCATGGTCCATGTCCAGACTTTGCCAGCGGGCCTGTCAACTCCCCACAACATAAGCAGTGCGGTCTGTGCCTCACACCCTGGCAGTCCAGAGCAGGGATGGAGCAGCATGCAATACACAAGTGGGCAAAAGACATGGTGATAGGCTGCAGAACTGTCAACTAAATGAGTCCTTAACAATAACCCAAGAGGACAACTCTATCATTTTGAGAACTACTTCTAACACTTCCAAGAACCTGAAGGCTGAATGACCTCAGCTCACCCCACTGGCATGCAGTGACAAATCACATCACTCCTCTCCAGTGTACTAAGGGAGTACAAGGAGGATGCTCATGAGCAGCAGTAGGAAACACTAGGGCTGCTCTTGTATCTGGGCACTCAAGAACGGGAGGACATGCTGGCTTCTTACCCACAAGATCCACCCCAGGGCACCAATTCCACAGTATTACAAGGCTGTGCAGCAGCTCCCAATTTGGCCTGTTAGGACAAGGCACACTCTGGCAGGGCTGATCGAACAAATACAGACAGTGCATTGGCCTCTCTCCTGAACATCAATCAGCACTTGGTGGAGGCTCATCAGTACCAAACAGAAAAAATGGATGTTCAGCAGACACTGCACAACACTTTGCAGTTTTTGTTGTAGGCATTGATGGAAAGTTAGGGGACTTGAACTAACTCCTGAACCGGGCACAGTCAGGCTGGCTAAAGGCGTAATTAAGCTGTGGGTGTGGTCCAATTGTGGACATTCTATCCTCTCTCTCCTCTATGATTAGCAACCTATTTTATGAGCTAAAAAAATGAGCCACCAGTAGCCGTGACATCCGGGAACTACAGCTATCAGAGGCCACCCCCTTACAGAGCATCAACTTATGCCAGCCATCTCAACAAGCTGCCAGCAGTAAAACCTCAGCAGTCAGCTGGGTGGAAGAGCCTCTTGACCTTAAATAGCCCTTTCAACAGCCAAGGACCACTCAAATTATGTGGACCTTTTTCACCCCACCATTCAAGGAGCTCTGTTCCCAATAGGTGCCCTGGAATAAAAACAAATGTAAGGCAAGGGCGATGCCAAAGGCAGAAAGGCCGGAACAAAAAGACCATTTTAAATCATGCAGATATCTATCCCCTATTTAGGCTCCCATCAGGACAGTCAGAGAGCACAATCTCAGACCGGGCCAGTCGGTTACTAGAGGTTCCAGCATTCTCCAGGTAAACCTCCACTGAGGGATCCCTTTATCATAAAGTCACAAAGGCGAAACCCAGACTGAACAGTGTATTAAGACTATATATGTACACACCAGCGTCTTGTACCCAAACCACCTCCAAAAGTGATACCTCTTCAACAAATCATGGGGGAAGCCAGGACTGCAATGCAGCGGCATAATCAATAGAGTGTGTGAGTGCCACTCCTCTTTACCCTGGGGGTCACTTAGAGCAACCCCCTGGAAGCTCTACCAGCCCACATACCAGGGGTATACGTATGGCTACTGCTTCGCCTTGGTCCACAAAGGAGAAAAGCTCAACCAAACAAATGGCTCCTGTAATAACTGAAACCAGTACAGAAGGTGGGCTATGCAACAATCCGGTTACTGCCTGGCCCACAATTAACAACCTCCTTGCCCCAACAACAGGCACTTCAGAAGTGGACACTTCACCACAAGAAACCAATGGTGGGAAGCAGATACCACCAACCAGGAACTTTTCCAAGCAGGCCGGTATTTAGTCATCAAATAACAGCTCCACTGCCATAATGGCAAGTTGCCACCAGCTAGGGAAATGGACCTCAATCCCATCTGAAGGACACAGTTCAGTTATCCATTTATCAGGGATGTATGACATTACAACGCATGCTTTTACCACGCATGCTTTTACATCGCAGTTTTTACAACGCATGCCTTTACAACGCATAGCGCTTTGGGGTGCTGGATAGTGAATAGTTTAATTTACTATTCCAACTCCAGTCCCCGTGGATAGTAGGGAAGGTGTTGGAAAGTAAATTAAATCTATTCCCTATCCTAGAGCGCCCCACAGCGCAATGCGTTGTAATGGTTTGCGTTGTAAAAGTTGCGATGTAAAAGCACTGTGTGGTAAAAGTTGCGTTGTAAAGGATGTTTCCCATTTATCAGGAGCCACAATCTATCTAGTCAGAGGAAACTGTGACATATTGAACAGAGGCAACATTTTACTGCTGTTGTCCTCCATCCCAAACTTGGCTGGTCAATGCTCAATGGATCTTTTGTCAATAGAGTTCATCCACTCTGAAATACCCTCGGCAGGTGAAGCAACAAAGACATCCTCTGGAGCATCTACAATCACCCATAAAGTTCTCAAACAGACTCGCTTTTAAAAACTGGGGAACAAATATCACTTCTTACCATGTGCCAGGCTACACATTACCCCTGTTCTCACACTTCCAGGGCAGACAGTTTGCAGGCTAGAACAATCCCCCTCACTCTGTACTTAAAGGGGCTTTGGGGAAGTCACTATTAAAGACAAAGGCCCAAACAGATCTACACAGCCATCCCCGGAGCACAATTGAGCTGCTCTATTTGGAGACGCTCCTTAGGTCCACCTGGCAGCCAACGACAAGAGTCAAACAAAGCCATTAGGAACAATAAAGGCCTTCTTCCCTTGTGTTCATGGAATGTCAAAGGCCTTGCCAACAAAATATCAGACCAGAACTTTCTCCAATACATAAAATCCTTCGACATACTTTTAATGCAGGAAATTTGGTTAGATTGACCACACTCTCTGCAGGGGTTCATGTGTTTCTTTACTCCAGCTGCAAAGGGGGCAGAATATGGCTGTCTACAGGGTGGTTTTGCAAATGATGTCTCAATAGCTTGTAGAGCCTCAACACACCATTACATTCCACCTCACCAGCTACCAACACAGTTAAGATCATGACCTTATTGATACCAAGATATTAATCAATACTGCCTGTATTCACAGAAAAAGTAAAGCAAAATCCTCACAAAAGCTGGCAGACCAGCTTGTGGAATCTATAAGCTAGGTGGAACCTGCCAACTTTGTCCTCATAGAGGATCTGAAACTGCACCTTCTGGGATCCTCATCAGACAATTATGTGATAGTCCAATCCTCATTCAGGAACATTCTAGCACAGGCAGTAACTTCCATAGTAAAATTAAAAAATAGGGTCATGCCTACTGGACGATCTAGATCATCTCAACCTTAGGGCACTCAGGTTCCAGGAAGATACCCCACCAGTGGCCTCTTTTTAATCCTCTTCTACAAGTAACATGATAGATTACACCTTTGTCTCCCTTTCCCTGTTTCCTCTAGGGGTGGACAAAGAATTCTGCTACACCAGTGGAGTTCCCAGACTTTTGCTCACTCCGAGCAGGTCATGAAGTTCCGAAAAACTCAGCGAAGTGATGTGGAGCCGAGCTTTTTTTTAGAGCGGCTTGCCAGCCTTATGTTGCCGAGTGCTTGCAAGAAAAAATCACACGTTAGACCTCCTCCTGGCAAGATTTTTCAACACGGGCAGTCGGGCATGACTACTTGCATTGCGATATCTGCTGCTCGTGTCAAAGAAGCTGCAGCTCAAGTAGAAGGTCTATTCGAGAAGCAGAAAGCAGCACCACCCCCAGGCATGTTGTGAAGTGCTGGTCATGCTGATTTAAGAGTGCGGGACAAACTTGCAGCTCTAAAAATCAGTGCGAGCAGCTCAGCACCTGGTGGAAATTCATGGAACGCGGCAGAGTTTTGCCCGCACTCTGCAGAGTTCCGCAAAGTAAAACTCATCGAACTTCCCCTAAGCCAAATTTTATCAGGTCCTCTCGTTCTGTCTAGGGGATAAAGGCAAAAGCGATCAATGTCCTCAAGAGGTATCTCTATATACAAATGCGCTAGCATTTAGCAACCCAGTGGAGATACCCGACTCCACCTTTATGATCCATTACAAAAGGATTAAGCTCATACAGTCAACCATAGGGGATCTGTCACAGTCAGCAATGTTGCTTCTACAAGCTTAAATGAGTATAGAAAACTCTGCAATAGGAAGGCAGGAGTGCTTCACCATTGAGGTGGTGGGCATTTCAAACGCCCAATAGGAACAGCTGAAGCAAGCCAAAAAAAACATAAAAGGGACCCTAAGGTCCCTACAACACAACCCTGAGGACCTCACTCTACAAGTACTACTTCGACAGCAAAAAATAACTCTGAAGAAGCTGAAGTGGGCTGCCAACAGATCACAAGAGGACAACGTTTGAGTAAGGTTGCTCGCAGACATGAAATACAGTGATAGTGCATTCATCTGGGGGATGATCAACAAGCTAATGCGTCCATCCCAGGGAGGAGTTACATCTCACATGTCAGAAGACACTTGGGCAGTGTTTCTGGGAGATCAATTTAATCATCACCGTGTTAATCAACCCATGTGCCAGGCAACTAGAAAGCAGCCAATGGATACTGTTTCTGAAATCGCTTTCAAGGAAGGTAGCACTTCAGCACTTTCTCCACAACCAGTTGTCATGACAGAACTCGATTGGACACCAAATCGCTTAAAGAAGGAGACAGGGTGCCCGGGTCCTAATGGCATCCCACCCGGCACTCTTCAAACAAAACGTGGAATTCTGGGCACATTCTTTAGAACCACTCTTCCTCAAAGTCAGACTTTGAGGCTTAATCCCAGCATTGTGGAGAAGCTTGATAATCTCTTCAATTCACAAAAGCAGGATGGGACCTTTGCCAAAAACTACAGCTTGGTTGCTCTCATAACAACGAGGCAAAATATTTTGCAGGGACTTATTTAGAGGAACTCTCATCCTGGGCAATGGAGAATGCAATAATACCACTCAATGAATCAGGGTTTCCCCAAACATCTGGCATGACAACCAACATCTTGGCCATGTCACTTCTCAATGACATTACAACACCCTCTAAACATTCTCTTCTTCTCTGATTTAGCGATTTCAGGGCAGCCTTCGACCATGTGGATTGGAGCAGGCTCTGGTGTAAGCTGGCCCACTGGGGGATTCCCCAGACTCTGCTGGACTTGCTAATAACTCTCCAAATAGACCCATGAGTACAGGTGAAACTGGGTGTGAGTACACACCTCTCAAGATGAAAACCAACAAGCATAGGTCAGATGCAGGGGTGAGTCCAGGCCCCCACTTTAATTAATCCTTTTTGGATTGTTCTGACACAGGCCCTCAACACCCTCAATTCCCATGCCCCTCGACTAGGGGGATTGGCATTGACTAGCTTCCTCTACGTCTACGATGTGGTCCTGGTCAGTCACACCCAGGCGTCTTCTCAACACAATACAGGAATTCTCTGATGAAAATGGTTTGACCATCAATTTTGATAAGACACACTAGACAATAAATAACAATCTGAAAAGGACACTCTCTGGTTCTGGGACAAGACACATATTTACACAGTAACAGAGTACAAATATTTTAGGGTAGTTGTCAACAAGGAGGGCCAATTTGTGCCTTGAAAGAAGAGGGATGGTGTTGGCAGTGAAGCTAAAGAATCTAAATTCAAAACAGATGGGGCCAACACTGTCCCCCTCCTCTGGGTAGTGCAAGCCAACCATTTACCAACTATAACATACAGCAGCGAACTCCTGAGAGGTAGGGATGCTAATATACTAGCTAGCATCCTGGTGAAAGCGTTCAGAACTATCTTCAGCCTGCCAAACTACACCTCGCCTGCACAGATCCAACTGGAAGTTGGACTAAAAAAACAGTCCCTGTCTAGGCACGGGCTTTTATAATCTGCTGGGGCAAAATCAAGATGGCAGCCCCCGGCACGCTAAACCAATATCAATGGGAGGAGCTAAAACACAGAGCCGATCGCCTGCCAGATCGTATCTTTGAGATTCTCTGACCAAGACTGGGCTGACCTACCTTTGGGAAGCTTCCATCAGCCATTCAGTTTTGAAAAAAACCAGTATGGAAATCAATAAAAATTCTCTCGCTAGTGGAAGACAAGCCAACCTTCTCAGGCAGAGCTTATGCCTGGATGTCATTGAACAAATACAGAGTATTCGTTCACCAAAAATACTTTAATTCAGGCTACTCAAGAACCATCAAGGAGCATTTCCTGAAATATCATTTGGGGCAATTGTTGTCTGCTCTGCACCTTCACCACTGATAGAGAGAGGCTTCAATGATTGCCTGCTGCTTGTGTGGCTAAGACATGGAAGACATGCTGCACTTGCTATGCAACTGAAAAGAGCTGTTGAAAGAAAGGAGACAGTTGCGAAAGGTCCACTTTAACCAAAGAGCCATTCCCACAAGGAGGCAGTCTGTGTTGGCCTGCTTCACAACTGCGGAATCCACAGCTGTTGTTTACTAACATTCCTTTCACTGGTGGGTGAGAAAATGCCAAACAACAAGGAGCCCAGATCATGATTCAACTCACATCTTAAGAGGTGACAGGATAAAACTACATCTGTTCTTACCAGCCCATTGCGGTTCAACTATGCTGAGAGGCCGAAACCTGCTGTCTTTGCACTTTAAAACTTGCCCCACCTGGTACTCTGCGCTCTTGCACATGGAACTAGATTCTGCCTGTTCCAGGCAACGTTCCACCTTCTGATCACTGACTTTGGCACTTTAAGCTCTTATGCGCACTTCACTTTGCATTTTTTGCACTTGGTACCAGAGTCTGACTATCACTCTATCCTTCGGTCTTAGCCAGTGGCCTGAGGGAGGAGTGGGATTATCAAAGGAGCCCTCCCACCTGGGCAGCTTGTACTTTAGTGAGTGGCAAGCCAAAATATTGCACCTTGCCCTGACTGCTCATGTTGGAATGAAAGCTGTGACCTAGCATTTTAAAAGGTATGAAGTGCTTTTTGCGCAAGGCGCACTCCGGACTTAATTTTGCCTTTGGCCCTCTGAGATGAGACTGGCTGTTATAGACAACCCCACCCCTTATAATCTCACCCAGGCAATTACAAAGCTGTACACAATGATCACATTGTTTAGTTGGTTCTTGCTCGAGTGGATCCTTCATTAGTTATAGATGTATGTATTTGTAATACTGTGTGTTTTGATGGTTTTATTGTCTATTCGACTGTTTGAAATGGTTTTCAGTAAATTTGTGAATAAAATAAACTTGAACCAGAACTACTTTGCATGATGGGTGTCCCATGAGTGGTAGATGGGCATTCCTAAGCTACCACCTATGTTTTTTGATGCAAATGCCTACCTACTAAAACTGGGAATCAGTCGGAACACTGCAATCTTAACAACGCGTGTCCAACTCTTCAAGCTAAACCACGCTTGCCTTAACCATGCATATGCCTTACTCACGCATATGCATGGTTAAGGCAATGCAGGGTCTAGCTGGTGGCTAATGGGGACGGAAGCAGGAAGACCCTGCCAGGAAGAGAGCCTGATGAGGTAAGTGGGGCTATTCTGGACTGGGGGTGTATGTGGTAGTTTTGTGGGCTGGGGTTATTTGGTAGATCTGTAGGCTGGGGGGTCAGGGTCGTTTTGTGGGGTGGGGAATTGGGGTAGTTTTCTGGAATGAGGGTTGGAGGTCTTTTTCTGGCCTGGGTAGGGGGTTGGGTAGTTTTCTGGGTTGGGTAGGGGATCGTTTTCTGAGCTGGGAGGTGGATTGGGGTAGTTTTCTGGCGTGGGTAGGGGTTCGGTCGGGTGTTGTTTTCTGGGCTGGGTAGTTTTCTGGGCTGGGTAGGGGGTCTGGGTAGTTTTTTGGGCTGGAGGGTCTTGAGTAGTTTTATGGGCTGGGGGTGTTCCTGGCTAGTTTTCAGGGATGGGGTAATTTTCTGGGCCGGGGGGTTCAGGGCAAGTTTTCAGGGCTAGGGGTGTCGGAGGTAGTTTTCAGGGCTGGGGGGATTGGGGATACTTTTTTCAGCTGGGGAGGGTCGAAGGTAGTTTTGGGGACTGGGGAGGGTTGGGGTAGTTTTCATTTTCAGAGCTGGGGGAGGGTTGGGTGTTTTTTCAATTAGGGGTTAGGGTACTAGGCCTAAGGGCAGTGGAAGGGGTTTGGGCAGTTTTAGGGACAGCGCAGGGTGGGAGGGGGTCAGGATAGTGTTTGTTAAGGGACAGGGTTTTGGGCCTCAGGGCAGAGGGAGGGGAATCAGTAGTCAGGGTAGTTTTTGAGGGCTTAGGGGAGGACAGGTAGTATTTAGGGCTGAGCAGGTCAGAGTAGATTTTTAAAATAGTGGTTTGGGTTTTAGGCCTAAGAGAAATGGAAGGGGTTGGGTAGTTGTAGGGTCAGTGCAAGGGGGTGGGAGGGGGTCACGGTTGTGTTTAAGGGTTAGGGACAGCGTGGGGGTTGTGAGGGGTAGGGGAATTTGGACCTCAGGGTGGAGAGGGTGGGCGGGGGGAGTTTGTAGTTTAGGGCAGGGTAGGAGGATCGAGAACTTAGCCACACATTCCCCTTTTACCATTCATGCCTTTCCCACAAAATTTCATGGTAAAGGCTTGCATGGTAAAGGAGTGTGCGGTTAAGATGCATTTGTGATTTAGGCTGTGTGGTAGAGGCACACATTGTTTATCCAGTCATGAGTCTGTCATACAGTCACTAAAATTTGTAGGCAATGTTTTGGAACAAAAATGTACCACCTAGAGGCAGATTTGAAGTAGGAGAAAATATTTTTTTCCAAACTTATCAAATGTTGGATGTGTTCTGCAATGTACAAAACACATACATACAAAAAGGAAAATTATGTCTAAACAGAGGGGCCTATTTACGAGGTGGTTCGGGTCGCCTTTGCACAATGCAGAGGGCTAAAAGAGCAAGGCAAACCTTAAATAAGATTTATGAAACCACGTAAGGTTACTTTGCATAGCCCTGAGTGGCTCCATAGATTTGGAGTGAGGCAATGCAGTGCAAATCGCTGCCTTGCCTTACTCTGCCCTGGGAAGGCAGGCCATGGGCGCTGCATGAGTGTTCCCATGTAACTCCCATGGTTTTTGAGGCATTCCCAAATTTACCAGAGCTGTTAAACCTGGAAAGATGTAAAAAGAAGAAATATCTTTATTTCTCCTTGTAACTCCCTCTTATTATGTGTGTTGCATTTTGCATCACACAGAGAGAGAAAATTGCCCCTTCCTGCAGTAAAACAATCCTGTGTGCAATGTAGGCAACCTTACACTCACCATGGTGCAAGGGCACCTGCCTAAACGCTAGGCCCAAAAGGGCGCCAGCACAGGGGAAAAGGGTGGTTTGTGTCGCATTGCCTTAAATACGGTGCATTCCTGCCCTTTCCCTGTCACCCAGCGCAGCAGAGCAAGGTATTTGCTTTGCTGCGCTGCACTACATGACTTTTTAGGAAATAGGCCCCATTGTATTTGTATTCGAAAGAGACCCCTCTAGTAAAAAAAACTATACTAGACACAATTCAAAAACATTTGACTATGTTGCAAAAGTGTATGTGTGGCACAAGGCAGCCTAAATGTGCATCATCATTTGGACAGAGATTAGCAGCCCCATTTCATAGCAGACATGACACTTTCCTGATCTTGTCCACTCATACAACCCAACAAAAAAACTTTGGGCGTTGCGCTGTGCTTTACACATATTAGTAAATTTTCCCTTTAGTGCACAACTCAAGAACAATCTTTATGAAGAGAGAGGAAGGCCCTCAAGAAATTCCACAGATCCCTCAGAGAGGGCGCAGTTAAAGACTACACCCCCTGAGGGGGGTTATCTACCTCTCCCACTTAAAGACATTTTTCAGGTGTGCCAGTAAAGACATGGAAAGTGCTCCAGAAGCCAAGCAGCGAGTGTCTCTCCAAGTCCACCATGCATTCCTGCCTACAGGCCCGCCATCAAGGAATAGGAGCAGCGTGCAGAGAAAACACCACTCCATGTTTTCCTAATGCATTCTCTCCAGATCAGGGTTAACAATGTTTTTGCGCATGCGCTGAGGAGAATATATTCACTTCATAATTGGGCGAATGTCTCTTGAGGGTTCGGACAATCGGGTGCGCCTGATGCAAAACAAAGACTTCATGCATGTATTTTTTGGATAGGAGCTTGAGAGACCAACGCAGCAGTGCTTTTCCGGAGCGGTGATTCAACATATTACATTTCTTATTCGTAAAAAAAAAACATGTTTGATACAATCTAACAAGACTATATAATAAATATCTAAAAAGAAAATATTTGAGAAGATATTTTGGCATTAAAAGTACAGTTTGCTAAGGCATACCCAACCATCTGCTACATCTTGAGCTAAACTGTAATGTTAACTACAACGGAACAATACGCTTTGACTGATATTAGAAGCCGCATATTAATTAAAAAAACATTTTTTTCTAATGATTTAGAGCTTCCGATAACGAACTTCATGATAATAAAATTCAAAACATACATTAAATTTCCGGTTTTACCTTGTTTTAATTGCAGTTTATATATTGAAACCGGCAGACAGAAAAATGGCACGCAACTTTCCAGTCGCTAACATCAGCAAACATTCTGTCGCCCATTGTAATTGATAAAACTTGCAAACCAAGCAAACAATGCAAAAACTCATATGGCTAAAAGTACATGTGCGGATGCATTTAAATGCTGTTTGCTGCTGTGTTTGGAAGGGTTTTTGTTCACATGCAAATGAATATTTACAGCGGAGGCCCTCAGCAGTGCCTTGTTTCACAGACATCTTGAAGGAAAGTGAAGGTTTTGTTTTTGGCAATTTAGAGCTGAGGTTTACTGCATAAGTGGGAATATGTCAACCAGAGGGCACTAACTAGGCCAGTCTTCGAACTCTATTTTCTAAATTGCCTCATGAATATGCTAATGTTTGAAGGCAGATGTTTTACAGAGTCCTCACTGGTCCTTGAGGTGAGTCGATCAAATAAATTATGTTATTCTCTATACTTTTATGGACCACGCTAGCGCCGCTCAGATCAACTTATCCTCGCGTTTCCTCTCAACTGCTGCTTAGGTGCTCTGAAATCTTTCGTGTGTTCCCAAATCTCTTCATGTGAAAACAGAGCAGCGCTTATCTGTGCCTGTGCTAGCGAATGGAGGACATCAAAACTAATTTCTGGTCATCAGGACATATTTTTCATCATCAGACTTTGATACAGTGCAAGGGAGAGACAGACAGGAATGGTAAAATGAAGCAGTAAGAGAAAGATAGGGAAGCAAAGACTAGGGAAGAAAGCAGGGGTGGTTAAAAAACAACCTTGGCAGAGTGGGATAAAGAAACAAGGGGGCATATTCTCAAGGATTTATTGCCGAGTTAACGGCACATTATCGCAGCCAAAGGGGCGATAAATGTATCGCCCCATTCACAAGCTTGTGCTAACAGCCCATTTCACCAGTTTACCTGTGATAGCAGTCACAAAAAACATCGCCACAGATGAGCCCGGCAACTATTGCTAATGAGATGCAGAGTAGGCGTTCCCGTGCAAAAAGCCGCAACAACACCACTCCGCAACATTCTCAACGACCAGCCAGATCGGCGATAAAAACCCAAAACAGGCGATAAGGCACGTTAGCAGCCAGAAATTAACACCTCCTCTGATCTGGTGTAAAGTCGGACGACAGCCTGCACCAGAAAAGGGAGCCCAGCCTAGAGCCACACCTGAAGCCAAACAGAAGTCATGGAGCTACTGATCATGCAGCTCGGAGCCCCAACAGGGCCACACCACCCACCGCCACCACGCCCAGGCCAGCCACCCCCCCCCCGGACCTCCCCCGGCCCCCCCTCCGCCTATACCACCACAGAGGCAGCGCAGACACAGACAGCGGTCCTTCAAAAAACGCACAAGCCTCACAGACTTGACACCATTGCCCACTACAGGCTCAAAAGGACAACCATTCTTTACATCCTGACCATCATTGCCCATAGGCTGACAGTACCAACACAGCAGACAACCAACATCCCACCTCAGACAAAGCTACTAGCTGTGCTGCATCTGTTGGCCTCTGGTACCTTCCAACCGACAACTGCCAAAGTCAGAGGAGTCTTACAGCCAGCGCTATCAAAGTTCCTCAAACCTGTCTTGGGTGCCATCATCAGCTTGGTACCCCAGTAGCTATACTTCACCCACACTGTGCAGGAACAGCTGGAGACCAAGCAATGCTTCTACGTCGTAGCTAGCTTCCCTCACGTGTTGGGGGCAATTGACTGCACACATGTCCTACTTGTGCCCCCTCCCGACACTGCACACAACTACCGCAACAGAAAGCACACACATTCCATCAATGTGCTGGCAATAATGGACTATTGGGGACTCTTCACCAATGTCGTTGACAACTACCCAGGCAGTGTGCATGATGCATACATCTTCCCACAGTCCATCATCATTCAGCACTTGCAAGCTGGCACCTACGGAAGTGCTCTGCTCATTGGTAAGTACCAAATGAACACACCACACACCTCAAATCCACCATCAAGCAATTCACAACTCTGAGAATGCACACGTCACAAAGTCATATACAAAATGCCAAACAACTGGCCCATAAACCAGACACAACAGCACATCTCAATGTGGGAACCTGGGCCAGCCATTTACACAAACCATCAACGGCATGGCACCTCAGCCACACAATAGCAGAATGTGGGGAGAGGTGAGACCGAGGCATGTGCGAAGGAGGCTAATGACAGATGAATGAGAATGTACACAATACAAAGTGTGGTGTGGATGTGCTGGACAGATTGCAGTATGCAGACCACACACCTATCCATGTCCACATACACCGCTGGTGTATGGAGTGTAGTGGACAGTGGACGCAACCATGTCACCCCAGCCAGTGAGGGAGATCACAGAAATGTAGCTTGTTACATACCCCCTGTAAGCGTGTGCGGAGTGGGCTGGCCCGCCGTACCCTAGGCTAGCGTAGGGTTGTGAATAAAAAGCACATAGCCCCAGGTGTGGTCTTCTTCCAGAATGACAAATGTCCCTGCCAGGGCAGCGTCTCTCACCCCGCCAGGAGGCCAATGGCGTGTGCAGTGGTGCCTGTGAGGCTGTGCGCCTGCTGCACCCCGGACAGCTGGTCCCCAAAGCCATCTTGCCCGCCCCCGCGCATTCAGGCATCACTGCTCACCAGCCGACACCGGCATGTGTCATGGATGGCCCACCACATGCCGCTGCAAGCTCCAAGCCCAAAGCCCCTGACCTTGCTAGCCTCCTCAGACCATCACGGCCTCCGCGACACAGGCCAGCAGTACTCCTTTCTCGTTGACATACTCCACTGACTGACACAGCGGACTGGTAAGTCACATATTCGGAACTGAGGGGCATATTATCAAGGGGTTTTATCTCCGCTTTTTTGGCTTTAAAAGCCAAGAAAGCGGAGATAAAATTATCTCCCTATTACCAAGCTGTCGCTAACACCAGTTAGCGACAGCTAATAGGAGATAGCGACCATCATGGGCCCCACTTTGCATGTCAGTGATATTTATCACTAATGACATGCAAAGTGGGCGTGCCAAGATGTTAGCGACTGGAAACAGTCGCTAACATCGCTATCTCCTATTACCAACTTTTGGAGATATTCGCGCTAAGCGCGAATATCTCCAAAAGCTAACACCTGCCCTGAGCAGTTCTTAGCCATGTTATCCAATGGGAGGTGGATAACATGGCTAAGAGCATTTGCTCGATAATGCATGAATATTGCTGACTTTTCAGCGATATTCATGCATTGCGGCCGTTTTTTATCGCATTTGCGATAAACCTTGCTAATAGCAAGGTTTATCTGCGATAAAAATCGCCGATATGCGGCGATAATTTTTGTCTCTAAACAAGTTAGAGACAAAAATGATCGCTAGTTGTTGGTAATATGCCCCTGAGTCTTGATTACACTTTGGCAGAGTACATATTTATGGCTGAGGTTATGTCACTATACTCCATTTGATGTGGTGCCACCAACTCTGTGCTTAGCATTCCAACCACATGTGTCTGTGGGACCCTGCTGACTTCGGCCTCTGGCGTACACTGCGGTCCTGCAGGCCTCACACCAATCCAATACAGGTCGTACCAGGCAGGACACGGCATCATAGCACGCTGCACACCCGCTCAGCTCTGGTGCCTCTACCTCTGTCAACTAAAAATCTTCTCCACATGCCCTTCCAACGTCGTGTGTTAGGGATCCAGGTGGAGATGGCTGGAAAGCTGTTGACCCACGCTGACGAAGTGAGTCTTGATGTCTTCATGGCAGTGTTCATCTCACAGTACACCAAGAAAAGAGTAAGAGGAAGACGCGCTTCAGTCCAGAAGAGAAAGGGCTTTCCATTACGGAGGTGATGGGACACTACCAACAACTGCACTGGTGCCCCTAACTCTGTGCATTGCAGACCTACAGCACGTGGCCTTGGGCCCCTGCTGACCGCTGCCTCGGGCACACTCTGCAGTTGAGTAAGTCACACAATTTGCTCTAAGTCTCGCTCTCTTCATGACAGAGTTTATGTCATTGTACAGGACTCATCGCAGACTGCATCCCCTTTCAGCTATCGTCCCACTAAGCATGTGCCCCGAAATCCATGGGCACTCTCTGGTTGAACTTTGGTGGCATCTCAGTCCATGGGCTGGGGGTTGTCTTCATCATCATGTAGCTGAGACTGATATGGTGGTAAAGAGGAGTCTGTAGCATTCAACTCCGCCATTTGCCTGTTTCTGCTTGCTTCTGCCCTCTGCATCATGCCCTGGTAGATACAAAACACAAGAAAGGAGACCAGGTCAAGTGGTGGTATGTTGTCCTGAATGGAGAGGAGGAGTCACGAGGACACCCATGTGGATATGTGTATAGGGTCACACTGGGCTGGAAAAAATCCCATCAGACCACCCTCTTGGTGGCATATCATCATGTGGGGAACGGCAGCCATTCCATACACCGCCTATGCCACAGTGCGGAAAATGGAATATCCGTCTATTATGCCACAGTTGTGCCCAAAATAATGTGTAAGAGAAGTGCAGTGCTATGACAAAAAGTGATATTAAAAATGACTACCTAGACTAAGCGGATAGCTTGTCGAAATGAGTGTAGGTGTCAAGATTAAAAACACGCCTAGTAGTAAATAAGTGGGACTACATTATGGCGCTATGTGGAGTGGTCAACTAGTTTCAGCTAGATGGAGCATTGCTCCAGCTTTCATCAGGACCGAGAAAAAATAAGCTACTGCAACACAATATGCTATACAAGGTGTATAGATATGGGAGAGCAAAATTTGTATCGAAATATTTTAAGAAGAAGAAGTGTCACCCATTTGGAGCCTCAATGTCCTCTGAAGACAGCAAAAGAGTCTCCTGCCCAGCTTTGTGTGGGTGAAGACCTCACCTCGCCCGTCAACCGCTCGGGAAATTGAGGCCCCGCCCTTCCGCTCGACTATGAGCGCGGGCACCGACGGACAGAGCGGGGCCTCAATTTCCCGAGCGGTTGCCGGGCGAGGTGAGGTCTTCACCCACACAAAGCTGGGCAGGAGACTCTTTTGCTGTCTTCAGAGGACATTGAGGCTCCAAATGGGTGACACTTCTTCTTCTTAAAATATTTTGATACAAATTTTGCTCTCCCATATCTATACACCTTGTATAGCATATTGTGTTGCAGTAGCTTATTTTTTCTCGGTCCTGATGAAAGCTGGAGCAATGCTCCATCTAGCTGAAACTAGTTGACCACTCCACATAGCGCCATAATGTAGTCCCACTTATTTACTACTAGGCGTGTTTTTAATCTTGACACCTACACTCATTTCGATAAGCTATCCGCTTAGTCTAGGTAGTCATTTTTAATATCACTTTTTGTCATAGCACTGCACTTGTCTTACACATTATTTTGGGCACAACTGTGGCATAATAGACGGATATTCCATTTTCCGCACTGTGGCATAGGCGGTGTATGGAATGGCTGCCGTTCCCCACATGATGATATGCCACCAAGAGGGTGGTCTGATGGGATTTTTTCCAGCCCAGTGTGACCCTATACACATATCCACATGGGTGTCCTCGTGACTCCTCCTCTCCATTCAGGACAACATACCACCACTTGACCTGGTCTCCTTTCTTGTGTTTTGTATCTACAGTATAGGGGCATAAGTTGACAGGTCGTTTAAATATCTCCCCTTTGACCCTCCGCATATTTGTTATTCATGCCCTGGTAGGACACCTTCCACTGTCCCCCGCAACCCTCCACCACATTCTCCTTGGACATTGACGAGGACCCGCTCAGCTCGCGTGGCCCTACCTCATTGCAGCACAAGTCACCGTCCCATGGACATTTTCCTTGGACATTGACGAGGACCTGCTCAGCTCGCATGGCCCTACCTCAGTGCAGCGCAAGTCACCATCCCGTGGCGGTGTGCCTCTGCCGGCCGCAATGCACCCGGGACCACTAACTCTGTGCAGCTCAAGTCATGGACCCTTGCTTTTGAACCATGTACTACTGATTGTCTGATCGCTGTTGTGGTTGTTGCCATCACCAACCAACTCCTGAGGGGTGGCTTACACTACCCATCACCCATCCAGCACAGGCGTCACTGGACATGTGACCCTGGCAATAAAAGGGGCCTGGTGCACGTGCCTGTAGCCAGTTCCACAAGCTCACTCAGAGTGTTCGTGTGGTCATTATGTATGCATGAGGGCCCGGGCCATTTCACATTACATTGTGCTGGGTACAGCGGGCGCAACCATGTCACCGCAGACAGTGGGGTAGACCTGGGACATGTAGCCATGTCATACCTTGCAAAGGATGTTACTCATGCATGTGTCTCTGTTGTAGTGTCTGCGCCACCCGTCCCGTAATGGACAATATTGCTATGTGGCATGCCCCCGGAGTGTGGGCTCGGCCGAAGGGGGACATGAGGGAGGGCATGCCCGCTCGTGGTCAGGGATCACACATGTCAACTGTTGTGGGTGTTGCTATTAGCGCAGCATGAGCCAAATGTCTGCCCTCAACCATATCGCGAGTTCAGCAAGCCATGAACTCTACATCTGTGTCAGCCCTGTCCTTACAATGGGCCTACACACACGTGGCCGGCCACCTTCAGTGCACATCATCACTGTGTCGTAGTCAGGCTTGTGGACATGTGCAGACAGGCATGACAATGGTGTGCCGTAGGGGTGCAACTGATGCAATCGCGCTGCGCACACCAGTAACTATGCTCGGTGGAGGGAGGTGCAGCAGTGAGGCTACGTAATACACATTGAAGCCCCTCATTTGCAACAAGCAGTTAATGTCATACAGCAATCACTAAGTCACACATATCACACACCAATGAACCAGTGAGCCTGCCAACACATCATGCAATATGTTGTCTTGACTCATGTCTCTCTGCACTGTCACAGGTGACCAAGGATATGCACTCTGCGCTTGGATGATGACACCCCTCTGAGCCCCAAAGATACAGGCCCAGAGGCAGTACAATTTGGCCCAAAGCGCACTGTGGAGCGCACATTTGGTGTGTTAAAGTCACGTTTCAGGTACCTGGGCCTCATAGGTGGATGGCTCCTGTACAGCCCAGACATTGTGTGCAAGATGATCGTTGCATGTTGTGTGTTGCACAACATATGTGTATGCAGCAATTCCCCACGGATACCAATGCCAGATGCACAGGACGATGATGTTGAGGATGAGATTGGTGGAACACACACCACTGGAGCCGCACCAGAAATAGCCCATAGGAACACCATCATTGACAATTTCTTCTCATGTTGACTTCACATTGTCATGGTACATATTAATCATGGGACAGTACGATGAATGACCACAGGCACAGCATGTGCAAATAAATGCATTCCAAGACACATTCCCTGCGTGCATGTCACTCATCTGTACAGGCACTTCACTCAGACAAGTGTGGGTGTGACATGTAGTGCTGGCAAATTTGGAAGTTGCTCATGGATGGTGGGTGTGCCACCTCTGTGCAGTGAGGCTGTTTAGGGTGTCACGTATTCGAAGTGCCAGTTCTGTATGTCACAGTTGGTACGGTATCCCACTCTTTGGCGTTTCACATGTGTCCCATTTTATTCCCTTTTGGCTGTCATTTGTGGCCTACAAGTGACAACAAGGGCTTCTTTTGGGCTCTGATATGTGCCACCATGATGCAGGGATGCACCCTGTGACTCAAGTCCCACGACATGAGCAACTTGTATGTAAGGGGGAGTCACTGCCCCTACATTAGTCCATGCTTTCATTATCATTTGGACATGGACATGGCACATCTGTGTGCAGGGGGTGTTTATTGTCCCTCTGAAATGTGAAGAGGATATATGGTTTCACAGTGTGTTCCATGTACGTTTCCGCATTGGCACAGGCTACATACAGAGTGCATGTCAATGTACATTTTGGTTGTTTGTGGGAAGATGCCTATCTGATGCGGGACAATGGTCATTAGTTCTACTTCACGGTAGTGGGGTTGTGCTCGTACATTTTTGTCTCAGCGTTCTTTTACTCTGATGTTATGGGGCATTATCCCGCATAATGCGTCGGAATAGCAGGCCTGTCGCTGGTTATCGCTGATGTTTGTATCGTGATTGGCCTCATCGCTACTCTTTTCGCATTGGTGTTTCGCATTTTTTCAGCGTCGCATTGGTTATAATGCGGACATTGACGCGTTCTTGTGGGCCTATTGCATGGTAGCACCGTGTTGTGAATACACCGTTAACACAGCGTTATTTTCCCGCGATAGACTGCGATATGCAATGTTGCATTAGGCTCAATTTGCGGTAATTATCACACGTTCTTGAGACTATCTCCCAGGGAGTATAGGGTGGTGGAAGAAAAGCAGAGGATATAAAATCAAGACACATCTGACTTGATGTTAGTCAGCTCCTGCATACCACATACATGAGGGCAAAAGTTCCCAAAAAGCAATTAAATGAGAGTGTCTAGGTATTTTTCATTCCTCTACTTCCGGTACTGCTACAATTGGTCCCGAACCATCTATCTCTAGAATTAAGAACATATTTACTAATCTTTCACACAACACAGGATAGCAAACAAAGTTGCTGTGCTGCATTGCATGAAAGGGAGAGAACAGGAATGCTCTATTTTTGGAAAGAAATTGAGCATTTCCGCTCTCTACTAGCGCTGGTGCACAGTGTGCTAACTAGCACCAATGCAGGAACCCTTGCACAATAGTACAAGGGTGTCTGCATTATACACTTGATTGTTTTTGTGCAGAAAGGGACACCTTCCTGCCCAAAACAATCCAGAGAGTCTAATTTTAAACCAGAAGTCTAATTTTAGACCTGAAGTCCAAGTTTAGACATGACGTATAACTTTAGACCTGAAGTCTAAACTTAAACCTCAGGTTGGAAGTTAAACTTTAGATCTAAATTTAGAATCCAGATCCACACTTGAACTTTGGGTCTTAACTCTGACTTCAGGTCTAAACTTAGATTTCAGGTTTAAATTTAGCTTTGTGAATCCGACCCTGTGTATTCCCTTTTTTATTTACTACCTTTTCCCTGTATCTGGCCCGTGCTACATCGCAGTCAGCCTGAAGTTATGACGTTCCCACAGTCTAGCACGACCACATGACCGCTGGTGAAGGTTTTTGCTTTTATGCAATACATCTACTGAAATCTTTTACATTTAATACGTTCAGTTCAACTGATTTAATTTTTGTTGTTCTGGTTTCATTTTATTTATTAAAATGTACTCTGTTTTTCTCACTTGGTTTGGGGTTTTCCTTGTGCTGTATTTTCACTTTATTACTGTTTGTGCGCTGCATAAATACTTTACACTAGGCTTCTCCAGCAAGACAGTTACAACCTGCTGGTAGCTCTCCAGCTACCTGTAAATGATTCTCCTGTGTCCAGTCAAGCCAACTAAATTAGAAGTTTTTGCTTGGCTGAATTAATATATTAATTCCAAAATAGAAAAGTGTGCATTCAAGATGAAAATTATTTTTTAACTCATGAGCTGGTGTTTGGTAAAAAAAGGTTGAATTCCCAAAATATATTTAAAGCTTGCCTAAGTATTACCGTGGTGCAAGGGGCATTGAAGCTACAACCATTATGCATTACTTATGTAAATGGATTCCAAACTGACAAAGCATTTTTTACATTACAGCTCGCTAGCCTGCCAGATCCAGTGAGGTGTCATGGTTTGTAATCTTGCATGAGATGGCTACTAATGCAATCTTGTCTGATGTGGGCACTATTACAACACCAATAATAGTAGCTCTGGATGATTTTCATTGATCATAAGTAGCTCTTATTACAGAAAAGATTGGAGACTCCTGCTTTATACTTTGCCTTTAAGTTAAGGCTGCCTGCTTTGTACCAAGCTCCCATAGTGTTAAGCACAGGTTATTTTAGTGACTTTTGTTGTTCACCCTGACAAGGATTGTGTTTGCTGCCTGAGTGGGGCTTACACCCCCTCAACCAATAAACTGATCTCTTACACTATTTGATATAATTGATGACACCACTAGAACAGAACCAAACTCTAAATGAATCTCTGAGGAGCCATGTCTCTTTTGGTAACATACCTCTTCAATCCAGTTCTATGAACATAATATTGCACCCAAATGCGGGCAACTAAATTTACCTAATGTAGACTTAAGTAAAAAATAATAAAAGTCCTACATCATGGACTTATGTTATGAAGCCTCTATACTGGAGAAAGGATAATGGATTTGTTATCATAAAGTATTGATGGCTCTCACCGCGATATCTATGTTTTCCTATTGTTAATGTTGATTCTAGTTCGGACTGTGCCACTACACCTCCAATGTCCCGGCTGGTTATGAAGCCAATTCAGTGCTGCCAATTTGTTAAATTCTGGTGCCATTTCAGCTGTGTCTTCCTGATTAAGGAAGAAGTCTCACATGACTAAACCCTTCTGGATTGCCTGTTTGTTCCTAGGTTTGTTCATTTGAGATACGTATCAAGTTTTAGCTGTGTAGTCCAGCCCATCTGAGATATAGTTCAATTTTTCAGAGTTATGTTCCATGGCAGAGGTTAGAAGATTTGCTTGAATTTGATGACTGGGAGATGGATCCAGAGAAGGATGAAGGCTCTGAGGCCCAGATTTACGAAGTCTTTGCCTTGGCTGTCCTTGCCAAAATCAACAAAAAAAAATTAACTTTATTTGGTTTATCACAACCTTAAAGTATACATATATAAAAATGACCATCGGTATAAAAACAAGATAACATTTGTGTTCTTAAAATTTACAATTCCTAAAAAGAAGATCACCCGAGTTTAATCTGTTTCTCTTTTCGAGAGTAAAGTCTCTACCAGAGTCATGAATTTTACTCCACGGCATATAAGGATGTTCGATGATGCACCCAACCAGCTAGTGACCGCCTGCCTGCAGGTGCAAATTCTTAAAACGTTTAGAACTGATTTAAAAAAATATCTTCTTTCGTTTTTTACTGTCTCGCACGTGCACATTAAATGGTACAAACTTTCTGTGTGGTACCCACAAAGGCGGCATGTCTTTTCTTGCTGCTTACTTTTCCAAGTTGGAATTGGATCTTTTGTGCAATGATCACCCAGTCTATATGCCATGAATTTTATTTTTAGCGATAGCCGAAAGTGAGCTTCAAGGTAAAATTGTGGTTTTAACCTTTTATATGAATTGATTACGGACCAAGCATGACGGCGTTTGGCCAAAATCCTTTTGTCTTCTACCAAAGATAGTGACTTTGCATTTAGTTTGCAAACTTTATTGAAAGATGTTCGTTCCAACTGGCTGTTCCAAACCTCCTCGATTTTTAGTGACTCCAGGGCGGTTCCCAAATAAGTGCCCCAAGTGTTTGGTTCTTTTTCATCATATTGTTTCTTGATTTCCAGCCAACATAGGTTGTTTAGTGATCCTATTTCTGATGCTCTAAGTTTCCAGCACCATTTTGCAAAGATAGCTTTCCTCTGGTAGACTTGATTTTGTAATCCAAATTCCAGGCGTATTTGTGCTGGGGATGATCCTTTAAAAAGATTAAACACGGATTTATATACTCTGATCTGTAATTTGTTTAGGATGTCGATTTCTTTCCCGTGCCATATTTCCAACCCGTAAGACAAGGTAGGTAACAGTTGAGCTGCCATGACCTTTAGAAGATGGCCGCATGAGGGGCATTGAAGTTTCTTTTGGAGCAGTTTATAGGCGAAGGTCAGCGATTGTGCTTTGGCTGTGATATCCCGTTTTTGTTCCACCATGGACATGTTTCTGCACAGTTTAATACCCAAATATTTATATGTGGTTGTCTCCTCAATTTGGATATTCTTTGCATACCATCTAAAAGTTCCTTTGCTCGGGCCCGCCAGTCTCACAACCTTTGTTTTTTTATTGTTAAGTTCCAAACCTACTAGGTCGAAGTACTCTGTTAATTTGTTTATGACCCTTTGTAGCCCAATCGGTGTGTGGCCTAAAACCACAATATCGTCTGCGTATTGCAGAAACTGAATTGATTCGGTTGCCAGTTTCGGGGGGTGACCGTTTGCCTGTAGCAGGTAGCTGTTTAGGTCTGCTAGATACACATTAAATAGACTTGGAGAGAGCACACAGCCCTGTTTAAGGCCATTTCTTATGTTTGTTTGTTGTGATATCCTTCTCCCATCTCCAAGTTTTACTTTGGCCCATGTTTCGCTGTATAAGGCGAATATTATGTCTATTAGTTTCTGTGGGAGGCCCCAAGATTCTAGCTTTTTCCACAACCGGTCTCTTGGCACTCTGTCGAACGCAGATTTTAGATCGATGTAGCATGCCAGTAGTCCTGCCTTCTTTTTTTCTGCTCTTTCTATTAACAACGACAGAACGGAGAGGTTTGTGGTGCATCCAATGCCTTCTCTAAAACCCGTTTGGAACTTCGGGACTATTTTGTTTTTATTTATCCATTCCTGTAGATGACGTAATATACACGTAATATACACGATGAAAAAAGTTTTGCATCTACGTCGATGAGGGCTATCAGCCTGTAGTTCCCGGGTTCCATTCTGCTCCCGTTTTTATGAATAGGGTGGAAGATGTTACCATACCAGGACCGTGGTATCTTTTTATCAATGAACAGTTGGTTGAAAAGTGGGGTGAGATAGTTTGCCCAGAAGTCAGGGTCTTGTTTAAATAGGGCGTTTGGAAGCCCATTGGGGCCTGCTGCGCCTTTGGCTTTCAATTTTTTTTATCAACAGAGTTGTTTGTTTCACTGTTGTCAATGGGAATGGATCCATATGTGCCCCGCTTGGTGTTTCTTTTTCCCGTTTGTCTTTTCCGTGTGTTGTTACTACATTTCCCACATCCTTTCCCTTGTTTGTTTCGTTCCTTAATTCTGTGCACGGGGGTTGCAACGTATGGGTGTTGTATAGGGTGTCTATGTATTTTAGCCATGAGGTTTCACTTATTCCTATATTTTGCTGCAGGCCAGTTCCTTTTGATAATTTGTTGATTAAGCCCCAGAATTCACTGCTATTTGGGAGTAGCCTTTTTGCCTTTCCGCAATATTCTTTATATTCTTTTCGCATTTTCTGTAACTCGCTATTGTCTATAACCACTTCTTGTCTGTTTATTGCAGCCTTTTGTCTTAATTTTTTGGGCAATTTCCTTTTTTTTGTCTCTTAGCTTTGTGGTATACCATGGCAGTTTGTAGGCGTCATATGCATGTTTCGCTGTTGGCTTTGCCGCAAATTTTTCTAGCAGAAGTGTATGTAGATTCTCCGAATTTTTTGCAAGCGAGTGGCTGTCCTTGCATCGTATAAGGCAACCCGAAGACAACGGAAAGGCTTCAGTAACATTTATAAAGGCACACAAAGGGTGCTTTACTTGCGGTACGTTATGTCACATTTCAAACTGGTAGGCCTTCCATGAGTGGAAATGGTTGTTTCTGTGCATCCTACCATGGATTTGAAGCAATTCCAAATTTTCAAAGGTTTGTAAAATTGGGATAAAATCATATTGGTATATCTCCCAGAGGTTGGCATAACAGTGATAAAAATATGTATTGCGCATCTAATGAGGAAAATGCCTCTATGGATTGTTTTTGTGCAGGAAGGGATCCTTTCCTGCACACAAAAGAATCTTGCCTATAATACAAACACCCTTGCACCAGGGCGCCTGCATTGGCTCAATGCAGTACACAGAAATGCTCCATATCTTTGCAAACATGTAGTATTTCTGCTCTCTCCCTTTCACACAATGCAGCACAGCCAGTTCCTGTGCTACGCTGCATTATGTGAAATAACAGTAAATATGCATCTAAGGCTCTATCCTTCACCTTTCTCCTTTTGCTCGTCTTGTTATTGTTTCATTTCTGTCATTTTTGTATGGACTCCGTGATTGTAGTTAATGATATGGAACAGAAGCTACAGAGGATGCAGTTGACTAGTTGGGGTCTGAAAAGCATTCAGACTTCCCCCAATATTACAGGAGCAGGTCATTAGTCTGGTGACTTGGCACGACAGACAGGTTACTACTGTGTGTTCAACTTGCATATCCTTACAATTTCCTCTAAACAGGAACCCAGCTGCTGCTACTGAGAGTTCATCTTGCACTTTGAACATCGCCTGTGTTTAACTCCCGGCCTTTAGTGCCCTGTATACCTGTGCTTTTAGCAAGGGTCAGCAGGTGGTGGCCAGAGTCACATTCCTTGATAGGGTGAGGCACTTTTCAGTTTTACTGGGAGGTAAATCTTTTTTCTAGCACCATGGATGATATTTTGAGCTAGTTATTAAAATGCAAATAAAGAATTCAAGTTTGGTGGGTTGAGGGGCTTCTTCTTTATTTGCATCCCGAGAGTGACATAACAGATATTCCGTCAAGTTTCTTGGGTCATGCCTGTAGAATGCATAGCTGGAATATCGACTTCTCAATAGGTTGCGGGGGTTTGGATGCTGAGATTAGGAATAGAGTCCCCAGGGGCTTGTGATCTGTACAAAGCAAACTGTTTTCCCTAGAGATGAGTTTGAAATGGTTGTCCTACTTTTAAGTATGTGAATATCAGTCTCTGTAGATAATTTAGTTGGCATGTACCACCAAGGTCAATTGTTCGTTAGTGTTGTTTAGAACAGAGCATCTCCCAGATCTGAGGTGATGGGGTTGACTGACAATTCTGTGATTTATTTGCATCATACAAGGGCATTATTGTTACAGCTGCCAGTGCACCTTTTATCCAAAGGAAACATACTCCTCATCATTGCACAAAACATCATGTTGCATCTGGTATTAATAGGTTGGAGTGAAGTTATGTTATGAATAAACAGGCCACAGTAAGTCTCTATTCTCCACTTGCTTTGAACTTCAGAGAAGTTCTGTGGTGATGATGCTGTCTTTATATCATAGATCTTCTTGATGTGAGTTCCTACCCCATTTGAGTTTAATGTATTTCCTAAAAATTAAATATTAAAGACTCTCTGAGGAATATTATATGCTTTCTCCTGTGAAGCCTGAGGCCACTTTCTCTTATCCTGATTAAAAGTGCTCAGAGACTGATGTGATGTTGTTCGATCATGATGGCATGGATTAAGAAAACATCATTGACACTCAGCACTCCTCACCAGCCTAAGAGTACTTTTTTTAATACAGTTTGGAATACCTCCATTGCAATTGAGAATCCAAACTGAGACATTTATATCTTTGTGAGCTTAACTGAGTGGAGAATACAGTTTTGTAGCATGAGGCTCTATGCAGTTGTAGCTAATGATTGCTCACTTTCAAATCATCAGTGTTAGGAAAACAGCTTAGTTCGTCTTCTATAATGATGTCATCCACTGTTGGAATTATGTTGATCTCCCTTTCCATGATCAGGTATCCTTATTTCCAAACAGAATCTAACTTTGCTCTTTTAATTTGTTTTTTGTGTAGTTACTATTAAAGATACCCATCATGTCGGCCCTCCACCTTTTCAATGATCCCTGCCACCTACACTGTATTTAATTCCTTATCCTATGTAGAAAATCAGAATACATAATAAAATACTAATACTGTATGTCAGGAATTCAACCAGCTAGAAAAATAATGTAGGTTCTTAGATGCTAATTTGCATTAGATTTTCAGCAACTCCCAATCTGTACTTGGCCTGAACAAGGTGGGAATAGGGTGTACAATTCCGCACAGGAGCTGCACAATAGGACACTGTGATTGACAGGTTAACACAAATGGGCTGGCATAGTGACTCCTTGGAGCTCAGACAAAGAGTGACGGCCTGCCATCCTGTTGTCACAACAACGTAAAGTCCTGCCTGACACATCTGTGTGAGCCACTTATAACACACTGGCATTCTTGAAAATGATCAAACAGTATTCTAGGAAAATTCTTGTGTATCTCCTGTTAGTGCTCTGGGACTCTACTATTGCCTTACGAGACATCTGTCCGCTGGTTTATTGTGGGAACAAGACCTGCATCATACTGGACTGTAGTTTGAGTTGTTATTAGATTGCATTTTGGGAATGTTTGTGCTAAAACCAAAATGAACTACTAAAAAGTGGGGAAGGTTGCCTCTGGGAACTGTTGCCCCATTGCTTAGAGTAGGCTCATGAGCCACTCCCATCCTCTAGCTTGTGCCTGGCATAAATGTGGCACCCAAAGGCACCCCAAAGAATACATTTTGGTCCTGCTGTCCAAGGACAGAAGAAAGACTGCGCCTGCTGTTTGAACAGTGTGAGGAGACCTGATGTGCATCCCTGTGTGCATGCACCTCAGTTCCTGAACTCTGCTTTGCAGGAACTGTTTTTGGCATTCCCATTGTGGTGCCCATTTTTTAAGGCACTGCCATCAGAATGTCAAAAACTAGCCCATCAGACAGGAGTTAACTCCTAATCTGGCAGGTGGTCTGACCACAGCTTTGGTGGTACGGCGGCAGGGGAGACCAGGCACCGCTCTGCCAAAGTTGTGTTCTGGTCCTTTGTGACTTTATTACTTGTGGTGGACACCAATCCACCCCAACTAATAAACCACTTTATCCAACTGAGACATTGCGGCAAGCCTCAATGAGGTAGGGAGTAATTTGAATTTCCTTAGCTGGCAGGGTTCATCATTCATTCTCCCTCTTATAAAAGCAGATTGTGGGTCACATCTTCGTTCTGCAAAAGGTCAGTTGGATGTGGCTAAGGGCCCCGGTATCACAGAGACTAGCCCAGGACATTGCAAACATACTTAAATTAGTAAAGGGTAGTCAAAATGCTCCCTAAAATGTGAATAAATGGCCCAAACCATAGTTCCAGGACGAACAAGGCAGGCATATGCAGTGCTCACCCGAGAAGACCTAAACTGCAGTATGCAGTATATTCCAGGAGCACATTTGCTGACCGGCATTCATTAAGGTTAAATTAGGAGTTATCAGGACAAGCCATTGCACTCATTAGCTACTATTGTTTTATTTCAAAGAACTCTTTATAGAGGTGAGACTACGGTTAATGGGGGGGGGTGCAGAGGAGGGCGAGAGTAGGAAGGGACCAGACAAAAGATAAAAGAAAGGAGGTTAAGTGGTTGATATCAGAAGGAAAGTTAAGATGTTGCCTGCTTCCTGGCTTATTCCGTGGATGGGTTTTGAGCTCCAAAAAATTAGACTAAGTCCCAAGGGTGTACAGTCATAATATCGAGTCAATTATTTCGACTGGACAGAATATCGAGTAAAAAATATAGAATGGACATAATATCGACTAGACATAATATAGACAACAAAAATATCGACTAGAGAAAATTAATATCGAATAGAATGGACATAATATCGAATCAAAAATATAGAATGGACATAATATCGACTAGACATAATATAGACAACAAAAATATCGAATTTAAGGTAAGTTAATAATAATTTTTATTTTTTGTGTAATATAAGTCTGTAGCGGGTTGTGGGTTTATAGGGGAATAGGGTGGGAAGTAATTTAATTATAATTAATTAAATATGTTAATTTATTTATTGATAATAATTTAGAATTAATTGTTAATTAATTATTAATTGGTAATTAATTAAAATATAATTGGTAATTAATTATAATTGATTAATTGATAAATATTTTAATTTTAGTAATTTATTTTCTGTAGCGGGTTGTGGGTTTATAGGGGAATAGGGTGGGAAGTAATTTAATTATAATTAATTAAATATGTTAATTTATTTATTGATAATAATTTAGAATTAATTGTTAATTAATTATTAAATGGTAATTAATTAAAATATAATTGGTAATTAATTATAATTGATTAATTGATAAATATTTTCATTTTAGTAATTTATTTTCTGTAGCGGGTTGTGGGTTTATAGGGGAATAGGGTGGGAAGTAATTTAATTATAATTAATTAAATATGTTAATTTATTTATTGATATTTTTTAAAAATTATTTGTTAATTAATTATTAATTGGTAATTAATTAAAATATAATTGGTAATTAATTATAATTGATTAATTGATAAATATTTTAATTTTAGGGTTCAGGGTCAGTTTTCAGTTTTTGGGTAAAGGGGTATTTTTAGGGTTCAGGGTCAGTTTTCAGTTTTTGGGTAAAGGGGTATTTTTAGGGTTCAGGGTCAGTTTTCAGTTTTTGGGGTAAAGGGGTATTTTTAGGGTTCAGGGTCAGTTTTCAGTTTGTAGGTAAAGGGGTATTTTTAGGGTTCAGGGTCAGTTTTCAGTTTTTGGGTAAAGGGGTATTTTTAGGGTTCAGGGTCAGTTTTCAGTTTTTGGGTAAAGGGGTATTTTTAGGGTTCAGGGTCAGTTTTCAGTTTTTGGGTAAAGGGGTATTTTTAGGGTTCAGGGTCAGTTTTCAGTTTTTGGGGTAAAGGGGTATTTTTAGGGTTCAGGGTCAGTTTTCAGTTTGTAGGTAAAGGGGTATTTTTAGGGTTCAGGGTCAGTTTTCAGTTTTTGGGTAAAGGGGTATTTTTAGGGTTCAGGGTCAATTTTCAGTTTTTGGGGTAAAGGGGTATTTTTAGGGTTCAGGGTCAGTTTTCAGTTTGTAGGTAAAGGGGTATTTTTAGGGTTCAGGGTCAGTTTTCAGTTTTTGGGTAAAGGGGTATTTTTAGGGTTCAGGGTCAGTTTTCAGTTTTTGGGGTAAAGGGGTATTTTTAGGGTTCAGGGTCAGTTTTCAGTTTGTAGGTAAAGGGGTATTTTTAGGGTTCAGGGTCAGTTTTCAGTTTTTGGGTAAAGGGGTATTTTTAGGGTTCAGGGTCAGTTTTCAGTTTTTGGGTAAAGGGGTATTTTTAGGGTTCAGGGTCAGTTTTCAGTTTTTGGGTAAAGGGGTATTTTTAGGGTTCAGGGTCAGTTTTCAGTTTTTGGGGTAAAGGGGTATTTTTAGGGTTCAGGGTCAGTTTTCAGTTTGTAGGTAAAGGGGTATTTTTAGGGTTCAGGGTCAGTTTTCAGTTTTTGGGTAAAGGGGTATTTTTAGGGTTCAGGGTCAATTTTCAGTTTTTGGGGTAAAGGGGTATTTTTAGGGTTCAGGGTCAGTTTTCAGTTTGTAGGTAAAGGGGTATTTTTAGGGTTCAGGGTCAGTTTTCAGTTTTTGGGTAAAGGGGTATTTTTAGGGTTCAGGGTCAGTTTTCAGTTTTTGGGTAAAGGGGTATTTTTAGGGTTCAGGGTCAATTTTCAGTTTTTGGGGTAAAGGGGTATTTTTAGGGTTCAGGGTCAGTTTTCAGTTTGTAGGTAAAGGGGTATTTTTAGGGTTCAGGGTCAGTTTTCAGTTTTTGGGTAAAGGGGTATTTTTAGGGTTCAGGGTCAGTTTTCAGTTTTTGGGTAAAGGGGTATTTTTAGGGTTCAGGGTCAGTTTTCAGTTTTTGGGTAAAGGGGTATTTTTAGGGTTCAGGGTCAGTTTTCAGTTTTTGGGGTAAAGGGGTATTTTTAGGGTTCAGGGTCAGTTTTCAGTTTGTAGGTAAAGGGGTATTTTTAGGGTTCAGGGTCAGTTTTCAGTTTTTGGGTAAAGGGGTATTTTTAGGGTTCAGGGTCAATTTTCAGTTTTTGGGGTAAAGGGGTATTTTTAGGGTTCAGGGTCAGTTTTCAGTTTGTAGGTAAAGGGGTATTTTTAGGGTTCAGGGTCAGTTTTCAGTTTTTGGGTAAAGGGGTATTTTTAGGGTTCAGGGTCAGTTTTCAGTTTTCGGGTAAAGGGGTATTTTTAGGGTTCAGGGTCAGTTTTCAGTTTATGGGTAAAGGGGTATTTTTAGGGTTCAGGGTCAGTTTTGGGTTTTTGGGGTACAGGGGTACTTTGTAAAAATAAAGTAAAATTACATTTAAATTACATTTATTTAATAAAATTAAATTATATTAAATTATATTATAATATTTTTTATTATTTTATATTCAAAAAATTATTATATACTTACCAATACTTATGTTGTAATGGTATGTGTTGTAAAGGTATATGCGTTGTAAAATCTTGCGTTGTAAATGTATGCGTTGTAAAAGTTTTTGCGTTGTAAAAGTTTTGTTGTAATGGTAGGCGTTGTAAAAGTATGCGTTGTAACGTCATACATCCCTGGAGTGGGAATAGTAATTTTAACCTCTACGCTATCCAGCGCTTTCCCTACTGTTGCACCCACTGGAGTGGGAGTAGTAAATTTTACCTCTACGCTATCCAACACTTTTGCTAATGTTGAACTCACTATAGTTGTAACAATAAATTTTAAACATTTTCTAAAATGTTATATATGTTTATTTAATAATATGTTTAAATATATATATATATATATATATACATATATTACCTACTGGCGGTCGCCAGTAGGTATATATAGTTAGGATTTTTTCTCTATGGGTTTTTTGAAAATTCTATGTCTAATAACTTTGGCGTTTGTGGACGGAATCGGCTGAAATTTTCAGGAAAATGGCACATTTTGTTTCTGAGCAGCCCTTGAAAATTTGGGGGGGGTTCGTCCAGTGGGGGCCGAGAAAAAAGGGGGGTCCCAAAACGTGTTTTTAACATTGAGTTTTCCATAGGGCGGTTGGCCTCACTTTTAGCCCGAACGGCTGAATGGATTTGCACGAAACTTGGCAAAATTGTAGGGACTGGTAGCCCGATGTGCCTTTTGTAGGTCTCAATATATGTGCTCCAGTGGATTTTGAGAAATTAACGTTTAAAAAAAGATATATATCTGTAACAGCGGACCGGTTAGCGCTCTGGTTCGCGGACTTTTCGCGCAACGGAGCTTTGTGAAGCGAAGCTGATTGGTTCTCCGGCGTCTGTCAACATTCCAAACAGTCCGTAGCGGCCGCCATCTTGTCTCTCGGTAGGATCGAGAGACAAGAGGAGGTCAAAACAAAGGGGGAAATAACTATAAGGGGGCATAGTAGATCCTCGCTGACCCCCTAGGTTTGATGTGGAGGTTTTAAAAGGGCCCCGCGGGGCAAAAAAAAATAATAATAATAATAATCGAACGGCTGAATGGATTTGCACGAAACTTGGCAAAATTGTAGGGACTGGTAGCCCGATGTGCCTTTGCTAGGTCTCAATATATGTGCTTCAGTGGATTTTGAGAAATTAACGTTCAAAAAAAGATATATATCTGTAACAGCGCACCGCTTCGCGTACTTTTCGCGTTACGGAGCTTTGCGAAGCGAAGCTGATTGGCTCTCCGGTGTCTGTAAACATTCCAAACAGTACGTAGCGGCCGCCATCTTGTCTCTCGGTAGGATCGAGAGACAAGAGGAGGCCAAAGCGAAGGGGCAAATGACCATAAGGGGGCATAGTAGATCCTCGCTGACCCCCTAGGTTTGATGTGGAGGTTTTAAAAGGGCCCCGCGGGGCAAAAAAAAAAAATAATAATAATAATCGAACGGCTGATGACCATAAGGGGGCATAGTAGATCCTCGCTGACCCCCTAGGTTTGATGTGGAGGTTTTAAAAGGGCCCCGCGGGGCAAAAAAAAATAATAATAATAATAATCGAACGGCTGAATGGATTTGCACGAAACTTGGTAAAATATTAGGGACTGGTAGCCCGATGTGCCTTTGCTATGTCTCAATATATGTGCTTCAGTGCATTTTGAGAAATTAACGTTCAAAAACAAGATATATATCTGTAACAGCGCTCCGCTTCGCGGAGATAAAATTATATGTGTATTACCTAGCTGTTGCTAACACCAGTTAGCGACGGCTAGTAGGAGATAGCGACCATCTTGGGTCCCACTTTGCATGTGAGTGATATTTATCACTAATGACATGCAAAGTGGGCATGCCAAGATGTTAGCGACTGGAAACAGTCGCTAACATCGCTATCTCCTATTATCAACTTTTGGAAATATTCGAGATAAGCGCGAATATCTCCAAAAAGTAACAGCTGCCCTGAGCAGTTCTTAGCCATGTTATCCAATGGGAGGTGGATAACATGGCTAAGAGCATTAGCTCGGTAATGCATGAATATCGCGGAGTTTTCAGCGATATTAATGCATTGCGCTCGTTTTTTATCGTATTTGCGATAAACCTTGATAATAGCAAGGTTTATCTGCGATAATTTCTGACGGTAAAAAAATCTTTGCAATGCATCGTTAGGGATAAATATCGCTTAACTTTGGTAATATGCCCCAACGTCTGTTAACGTTCGATTCGAAGGAAATCAGGAATTGTTGAAAAACATTGTGTGCGCCATCTTGTCTTTTTTCAAATGCCACACTTTTGTCGTGCACGGCAGCCATTTTAGATGCCTTGACCAGATCCACTCTGTGCACGCTGTCGATCCTTAGCATGGCTCCCCACCCTCGCAAGCATCTCCCCCAGGCAGTGGTCACCCCCGCTCTCTGTTTTATGCATGGGTAATAAACCTCCCCCCATCTGCGCTGTTCTTCCCTGAGAATCACACCCTGTGCCCGCCCGACACCTCCCTTTCGCCCTATTCACTACCGCACCCTCTGACACTCCTGTTCCTCTGTGTCCGATTGTCCAGGCCGGTCCTAGGCTATCAGCTAGCCCTGCAGATGTAGTTTATGGCCACAGCTGTAAAGAATCACCCGTCTTCAAAGGAGTTATAGTAGATCAAGGCCCACACTCGATGAGATCCGTCACAGCAGAAGCGTTGCTATTATCTGAAAACCATCCTGTATTGTGATTGGGGAGGGGACCGAGCGTGAAGCGGAAGATTCCAGGGATGACTCTTTGTACATCAAAGTTTTTACAATTATGTGTCACATTAAAAATATATAGCACTCCGACAAAGTAGTAAGATTATAAAACTTTAATAATTTATAAATATATACAAGAAAACAAAAATAGTAATAACATATAAACATTTTTAGAGAAAAACAACGAAGTAGCGGTCGGCTGTGCGAATAGTCCCAACGCAGCACAACGTCCAGATTTCCGGCGTGGGGCGTCGCGGGGGGTGGGTGATCAGTAGCAAACTGTTGTGCGAATAG
Organism: Lissotriton helveticus; assembly: GCF_964261635.1. Classification (NCBI taxonomy): domain Eukaryota; kingdom Metazoa; phylum Chordata; class Amphibia; order Caudata; family Salamandridae; genus Lissotriton; species Lissotriton helveticus. The sequence goes on from NC_136063.1 coordinate 1,356,229,917, forward strand.
TTCCAAGGCAGCAGAACGCGCCGAAATCTAGATGACACGAAAGTGATGTCTAGTAAGTTGCCACCCAGCAAATAACGGCGTGGGGCGTCGCGGGGGGTGGGTCATCAGTAGCAAACTGTTGTGCGAATAGTTCCAAGGCAGCAGAACGATGGCACCAAGGTGATCTCCAGTAAGTTGCCGCACTGGTTTTGGTATCCTACAATGCTGCTCCGAATAACGGCGTGGAGCGCCCCGGGGGAGGCGGCGTGAACGGGCCTCTCCAGGTGGAGTCTCATCTGTTTTAGTGGGGCGCCCCTTTACCGTTTCAGTTGCCATTCCGTCCGCTTTTGGTCCACTGTGTCAAAATCCGCCATTCAGCTGAGTTGCGCCCACTCTTGCGGTGCAGCGATAGGCGGCTGTCACAGGACTCTCAAAATGGCGGCAGGCTGTTTCCTTTTTGGGCCTGGTCCACTGAAATGGCCCTGGGACACCTTGGAAATCGGACGCTTGTCTGCTAGGTCTTGGACCCCATTCTCGAAAGCGTCCCCTCCGCCTTGAGAATTCATCAAAAGTTTTGGGGGCTCCGACTCCTGCAGGCTTCTGGTGGGGAGCGGCTGCCATGATTGCTCGCGGAATGACCACGACTGAGCTACGAGATGGTGGTGCTTTCATGCTGACGCCAGCTTCAGTCTGAAACATCCAGAAACAAGGTGGGGCTTTCATCGTTTGGGGGAAAAAAAAAGTTTTCATCCAATGAAAAGTGTTGTTTTTAGGTCATATGATCAAGCCTTCCATCATTAGGAAACCAAAAGTAAAATGAACCAATGAAAAGTTTTATAAACAAGTCACATGACCTGTAATGCGGCATAGGGTATAAAATGCGGAGAAAATACGTTGGCACGTGAGGCGGCGTCAGTAGCGGACCTATGTGCGAATAGGCCGAAGGCAATACAACGCGCCAAGATCCGGATGGCACCGAGGTGGTGTCATAGTTGAGAGTTCTGAGCAGCGGTTGTAACACTGTCTGAAGCTTATTTGCAGCTGCTGCAGCTTCACTACGCGCCAAGATCCGGATGGCACCGAGGTGGTGTGTAGGAAGTTGCCGCACTGGTGTGGCCATCCTACAATGCTGAAAGTCGGCGTGGGGCGCCCCGTTGGCCTGTGAGTTTGCGTCAGTAGCGGACCGATGTGCGAATAGGCCGAAGGCAGCACAACGCGCCAAGATCCGGATGGCACCGAGGTGGTGTCTAGTAAGTTGTCGCACTTCTGTGGCCATCCTACAATGTTGAAAGTCGGCGTGGGGCGCCCCGTTGGCCTGTGAGATGGTGTCAGTAGCGGACTGATGTGTGAATGGGGCCAAAGGCAGCGCAACAATATTTTCTACTATATTTCCGGTGTAGAAGACACCACAAGGCGCTGAGATGCCAAGATCCGGATGGCACCGAGGTGGTGTGTAGCAAGTTGCCGCACTGGTGTGGCCATCCTACAATGCTGAAAGTCGGCGTGGGGCGCCCCGTTGGCCTGTGAGATGGCGTCAGTAGCGGACCGATGTGCGAATAGGCCGAAGGCAGCACAACAATATTTTCTGACTGACACCACAAGGCGCTGAGATGCCAAGATCCGGATGGCACCGAGGTGATGTCTAAGTTGCGGACTGATGTGCGAATGGGGCCAAAGGCAGCGTAACAATATTTTTTGTATGGAAGATACCACTAGGCGTTGAGATGCCAAGATTCGGATGGCACTGAGGTGATGTCTAGCAAGTTGGTGTGGTCATCCTACAATGCTGAAACTCGGCGTGGGTCACCCCATTAGCCTGTGAGATGGCGTCAGTAGCGGACCGATGTGCGAATAGGCCGAAGGCAGCACAACGCGCCAAGATCCGGATGTCACCGTGGTGGTTTCATAGTTGAGAGGCACTTCATCTGCAGTGGGGCGCCGAGATCCGGATGGCACCGAGGTGATGTCTAGCAAGTTGCTGTACTGGTGTGGTCATCCTACAATGCTGAAACTCGGCGTGGGTCGCCCCATTAGCCTGTGAGATGGCGTCAGTAGCGGACCGATGTGCGAATAGGCCGAAGGCAGCACAACGCGCCAAGATCCGGATGTCACCGTGGTGGTTTCATAGTTGAGAGGCACTTCATCTGCAGTGGGGCGCCGAGATCCGGATGGCACTGAGGTGATGTCTAGCAAGTTGCTGTACTGGTGTGGTCATCCTACAATGCTGAAACTCGGCGTGGGTCGCCCCATTAGCCTGTGAGATGGCGTCAGTAGCGGACCGATGTGCGAATAGGCCGAAGGCAGCACAACGCGCCAAGATCCGGATGTCACCGTGGTGGTTTCATAGTTGAGAGGCACTTCATCTGCAGTGGGGCGCCGAGATCCGGATGGCACCGAGGTGATGTCTAGCAAGTTGCTGTACTTGTGTGGTCATCCTACAATGCTGAAACTCGGCGTGGGTCGCCCCATTAGCCTGTGAGATGGCTGTGCTTTGGATTTGGGCCTGGCTCGTCTGCTGTAGTGGGGCGCCCCTTTACCGTTTCAGTTGCCATTCAGCTGAGTTTCGGCTGCTCTTGATGCTACAGCGACAGGCGGCTGCAACAGGACTCTCAAAATGGCGGCCTGTTCTTTGGATTTGGGCCTGGTCCACTAAAATGGCCCTGGGACACCTTAGAACTCGGACGCTCGATTTTTTTTTCCTTTCCTGTACATGCAAAAAAAGGTAAATGCCCGGTACGTTACACGCTTCATCTGCCACGATGAACTCTCCAGAGGAACCGAAAAAAAATATAGTTGTGGTAACTATACCATGCATCGTCATATGGAGAGGTGGCACCAATTAATTATAGTGCTGCATAAAAGAGAGATTTGGAGGAGAACCCCTGACCTGCTAGTACATTCATCAAAGAAGTGGCACTGAGAGCTTCAGAGGCAAGGGAAACGGTCCCAAATATTTAGAAGAACTTTGGAAAGATTAAAATGACATGTTTAGATTGTGGCAAATTAATTTCATGTGGACAGATGAGTGTTACTCTAATAAATACAGCATATGAACATCATCATAGTCGATGGTTGGTAGAGACATTTTGACTATATCCTGGACCTGCCCGTCCTCGCCCAAAATGGCGCCAGAATAAATGGGACTCGTAACTCCTTGTTGTGTACTGGTTGCAGAACCTTGAAATCACGAGATACGTATGCAGTTTTGAAGCACATGGCGGGCGGGGACGAGAATTGATTGAATATTTCGACATCCCTATTGATATTAAGTTCTGATGTGTTATTGATTACTGTACTGTTGAAAGTTCGAATTAACGTCACCCATGGTACTTGCCCGCAAATGTATATCTAGATAATTTTATTGTAACTGGCCCTGTCGTATTTTAATTATAAAATGTACGTCCACCGATTCCGTAACTGTTAGACACCTTAGTTCTTGCAACCTAATGGCCCGCCCGTTACGTTCCTCTACAGTGTAAATGTCTATTCATCATATACGATTACAGTTTGCTCCGTGGCCGGCCCACGTGGTTATAGGCTCGTATTTGTATAATGAAATTTTCACAATAAAGGTTTTTAAAAGAAAACATGGTAGTAGTATATACATTGGTAAAGTTTTTAATAATAGTCACTGTTTTAGAATCATTAAAAGGCAAGTGAAATAAAGCAGACCAATTACATGAAGGGTAAAAGGTATAATACGAAGGAACGCAGTAAAGATAAATGGTCAAGGGCTGTTGTGTTTTCTATTCCTGCAACATAAAGTGATCGATAAGAATCTCATATTCAGGCGTATCGGCGACTAAGACAGCAGGTCGACCCTCTTTTGCTCAACGGCTCCGTCATGGGACGAAGAAACGCTCTTTTTCTCGAAAAAAGAATATATTTTACTTGCAGGACAGTTGTAAAATTTCCGGGAAAGTACATTAGCCTGGAACATTATAACATATATTTAAGAAAAAATAATGTTCGGAAGTAATGAAAAGCGTAATTTTTAGGTCATATGACCAAGCCTTTCATCATTACAATAAGAAAAGTAAAATGAACCAATGAAAAGTTTTATTAACAAGTCACATGACTTGTTATGCTTACGTTACACGCTGCGCGCCCCGGATGACTTCCGGATGCGCTAACGCGGCGCGTCATATGACGCATTACGCGACAACGCAGGTACAGAATATAGTCAAAATGTCTCCACCAACCAGCGGTCGGAACACAACCCCTTTCAGCAGGCTAAATAGTTCTGTTAAATGACAACAGAAGGGACAGGCAACAAGAACCATCAGTCAAAGAGGGGAGGGCTAGTTCTTCTCTACCGGGTTACATTGGGGCGCTACCGGAACTGATCGAATTGGTAGTCTACAGTGTTTCTGGATGTTTCAGACTGAAGCTGGGGTTAGCATGAGAGCAGCACCATTTCGTAGCTCCGTCGTGGTCATTCCGCAACCAATCATGGCAGCCGTTCTTTATCGTTATTTTGGGCGGGGTGGGTGGCGGAGCCGAGCTGTTTTGCAGCCATCATTGTGTGGAGTTCAGTTCATCTCACTAGTTTTGTATTTGTCATGAGGGGTTGTTCCTAATGTTTCTATTTTAGCGAGGTCAAAAAGAGATCCCATTAGTGGCCTACTGATTTTGCTCGATTCCTTTTCTTTTTTTTTACACGATTTTTCGTTATCTGCAAAGACTAAACAGAGTATTGCGACTCTGTGTTTGTTTGTAAATAGAGAATGAACCAAAGAGAACTAATTCTAAAACAGTAAATACTTGGATAACAATGAATCAAATGGAGAGAGAAGCAGGCACGACGGATTACAATGGGGGCAAAGACCTGCGTTAACTACCTTTCACTATCTGCAAAGAGAGAGTACTCCTAATAGAAATGAGGGGGGGGGGCACCATTCAAAGCAGATCAGTGTGCATAAACACGAAAATGTTTTCACTTACCACGTACTTGACATTCGACAGCTTATGATATTTGCTATTAAAAAACCATTGAAATTCACTGAAAAAACCATAGGTTATAGACCATATATAGTTAGGAATTAGCATTTACAAAACCTTGAAAATTCACTGAAAAAACCATAGGTTATAGACCATATATAGTTAGGAATTAGCATTTAAAAAACCTTATTTTACTCACACAAAACCATTGAAATTCCATATATAGTTAGTTGCACTAACTATATATCGCGCACCTGCAATCCACTGCTGATGATGTCACATATTACATCATTCATGACATGGTCAGTGACATCACTGATGACATCACTGATGACATCTCAAATGACATCACTGATGACATCACTGATGACAACATCCAGTGACTGTATGTTTCTGTAAAGTTAAAATGTGTCTTACATATTGAAGAATGAGTGGAAGTATAAGTGTCTGGACAAAGGATTTAGTAGGTGCATGACTGAATGCATGAGTGAGTGATTAAATGTGTCTCACTGAGTGCATGGGTTAGTGACTAAAGTGTCTTAATTTGTGCATCATTATGTCTGTTGTTCTGTAAACTGCTGCATGTTTTGATCAGTAGCTATATGATTAACTATATGGGTTACTGATTGATTGTCCAAGTATTTGTATGGGAGACTGAGTGTGTGTGTGGCTGGCTGGGAGGTGTGTGACTCTGTGCAGATCAATGTGTACTTGTATCAATGATTGTATAACAAGGTAAGTATGTGTTAGTATATGTTTGAAAATGTAAGGTGCTCTATGTTTAACTGTATAGACAAGAAAATGGAAGTGTCATTGATTCTTTACAGGACTGACTAGGTGTGTGAGTAACTCCATGGATGAGTGGCAGACTGTGAGTGTCTGTATAGGTGTATGAGTGCATATGATAGTGTTGTAAAGATGAGTGATTGTATGTATGAATGATAGTATGGGTGAATGAGTGAAGGTGTGTGTAGACGTAGGAATCAGTGAGTGCGTATGTAGTAACTAGTATTGGTGTGTCAATGGTTTCAAAAATTATATTCTGTATTTAACACTGGGTGAAACAGAGGTTATATTAAAATGTGAGGAGATGCATTGTATTGTCACATGAATGATATCATCAGTGATGTGGTCATTGATGTCAAATGACATCACTGATGACAACATCCAGTGATTATGTGTTTCTGTAAAGTTTAAATATGTTTTACATATTGAAGAATGAGTGGATGTATAAGTGTCTGAATGAAGGTTTTAGTAGGTGCGTGATTGACTGTATGAGTGAGTGATTAAATGCGTCTTACTAAATGCACGGGTTAGTGACTAAACTGTCTGAAAGTGTGCATCAGCATGTCTGTTGTTGTGCAAGCTGCTGCATGTGTTGATCAGTAGCTATATAAGTAGCTATATGGGTTATTGATTGGTTGCACAAGTATTTGTATGGGAGACTGAGTGTGTGTATGACTGGCTGGGAGGTGTGTGACTCTGTGCAGATCAATGTGTACTTGTTTCAGTGATTCTATAAGAGAGTAAGTATGTGTTAGTATATGTTTTAAAATGTAAGGTACTCTATGTTTAACTGTGTAGATTAGAAAATGGAACTGTGATTGATTCTTTACAGGACTGACTAGGTGTGTGAGTAACTCCATGGATGAGTGGCAGAGTGTGAGTGTCTGTATAGGTGTATGAGTGCATATGATAGTGTTGTAAAGATGAGTGATTGTATGTATGAATGATTGTATGGGTGAATGAGTGAATGTGTGTGTAGACGTAGGAATCAGTGAGTGGGTATGTAGTAACTAGTATTGGTGTGTCAATGGTTTCAAAAATTATACTCTGTATTTAACACTGGGTGTAACAGAGGTTATATTAAAGTGTGAGGAGATGCATTGTATTGTCACATTAATGATATCATCATTGATGTGACCATAGATGTCAAATGAGATATCATCAGTGATGTCATTTGAGATGTCATCAGTGATGTCATCAGTGATGTCACTGACCATGTCATGAATGATGTAATATGTGACATCATCAGCAGTGGATTGCAGGTGCGCGATATATAGTTAGTGCAACTAACTATATATGGAATTTCAATGGTTTTGTGTGAGTAAAATAAGGTTTTTTAAATGCTAATTCCTAACTATATATGGTCTATAACCTATGGATTTTTCAGTGAATATATATATATATATATATATATATATATATATATATATATATATATATATATATATATATATATATATATATATATATATGTGTGTGTGTAATTTTTGGTGATATCATTTTTTTTATTATATAAATTATTTATTAAAATTATATTTTTTTAATAATTATTTCTAAGTTTATATTAAATATATGTATTACTATATTAGTTTTAATTTACTTTTAAGACATTTTAAAAAATCGATATTTTGACAGTCTATATTTTTGTAAGTCGATATTTTGGAGTCGATATTTTGGTACTTACCTGTTTGAAGATAGGGAGTCGATATTTTGTCAATCGATATTTTTGACTCGATATTTGTGTATCTCGATATTTGTGTCGTCGATATTATGTCAGTGATCCGTCCCAAGATAGCAATATTGACCAGGTGAAGGTGAGAAAAGTATTTGGCTGATGAGAAGACTTTAGCATATGCGATAATTGAACTTTCTCCCTAAGATTCTCTAGCCAAAATCCAATGTCATCAACAGAACTTTGCTTAACTTCTATCTCTGACTTCCAGAAGACTTTGCCAGATGCAACCTTTAACCTGGTGATACTGGAGGATTTCCACATACATAAGGAAGGCTAAGGGCCCGAATTTGACCTTGGTCGATGGGTATTCTGTCTGCCAAAATATAAATCCCATTGGATATTATAGGATTTATATTTTGGCAGACGGGCCATCAGTCACCGTTGTGATAGAGTAATCCATTTGTCAAGATCTAAATCCGGCACTAAGTCAGAAGATAAAAGGGTTGATCTGGATGATGTGTTTGGTGTCTCTAATGACCACTCCATTGCAGGCCACCTGAAATTGAGCCATGGTCCTCATCAACACCAAACAATGACTACTAATTAGCACTTTACTTTATCTTGGTACTTTTTCCCTTAAAATGTTAAAAACCCATAACTCTTGTACACCTCATTCGACTTGAATAATTTTGTGTCCTTTTTCTTAGATATTGAGTGTGGTATTTTCATTGTGTTCTATGTTGACTTTGTAATTGTTTTAGTACTGCTAAATACAAAACACATTTTAGCTACCTGGGTTTGAGCCCAGGTTTAAATTATTTAAAGTGTGTTTTCTGACTGTAATTTGAATGTATTACTTTTTTGAAGGTTTCACATCCTCCCCAATCAATAATCCATACTCTTACATTGCTTAACCCTGACAGCTCTGCTATGGATTCTGAGGCAAGGGCCTGATTTATTTGTTGGTGATCAGGCCGTCCGTCCTCCACAATGGAGGTGTAAATCCATCTGTTGGCTTGATGTAGTATCTCCTGCCCGATTTACATATTGAACGGGAACCCCACCCTCAGTCTCAGTGAAGGTAGAACCATCCTACTTGCGGTTGTACTACATAGACAGCTATCAAGAGTCTCTCATCGGCGTTGGCATGTTGATATTCGGCACACCAAATTGATATATGTCTGCATTGGGGAAGCCTCACAGCAGTGTTCCCTCAGAGTAAATATGTTGTGGAACCGTTTTGGTCTAGTATAGTCATGCGTGTTAAAGAAGGATGCATAAATCACGCACCTGAGATTACTGTACTAAGTAATCATACCTGCAGAGCACACTACAACATACACCCCATTCCATTCCACGATCCTTTGCCTTTTTCACAAGCAACCAGAAGCAGATAGGCAATTTCTTCATTTTAGGTTGCTTATCCTGTGTTTAGTCTCAATTGACTCTCAATTAGATTTTTGTTGCCACTTTTTCATAATTTCTAGTTTAAAAACATGGCAGGCCAAAGAAACTCCACATTCACTGACACAGAAGTGACAGTCATGGTGGATGATATTGTTAGGATAGATATCCAATTCTCTTATTTTTTATGAATAAAAACACCATTCCTTCCAATGCATTTTGGCCAAGGGGCCTTCATCGGGGAAGTCTGTGAAACAAAAATGTATCCATCACTTCTTTTCTCTAACGTAAAGAAATATCAATAAAATATGTAACACATCGTTTCTCAACTCAGATATTCTAACTAAACGAGCGATTGTCAGGTTTAAATGCAAACACTTATAAATAAGCGCATAGCTACCCGTTGCTATAGGGACTGTTTTATGTAACAATCCTCCCTTTGGGGTTTCGCAATGTTGCAGTTGAAATCATTTATTTTAAAAACACCTTCGCGTGTAAAACTGTGTCGGGTAAACCTACTCAGTCACAATGATATTAGCCTGTGAGCATTCGTGCCCGAACGTAATGGAACGTTACGCGCTTAGTGATGGGTTAATCAGCCCCGTGTTGGTTGCGGGTGACCGTACTCAGTTGTGGTGATATTTAACTGTGAGCATTTGTGCCCAAACATAATGTAAAGTTACGCGCAATGAATGTGATTATGAAATTACATTGAACAAATTCTAATAGTATGAATAAAATACTCAAGAAGATTCAAAGTGTAGAAAACTTTATTTGAAAATCTCATTGAAAAACTTTATGGATTATACATTGGCTGGATTTCTCAGCATCAACTCTTCAGTGCCCTAGGAGACACTTGCACATCCAGTGCCAGTGCTGTCCTCAGTTATTGTTCACATACTCCTGAGCGGGGAGTAATCCTAAGGAGCACGAAACACGCCTTAAACCGCACCCACAGACGCGCAGTGCACGGCCATCATATACAATTCATTGTTAGGATAGAGCCACACTTGTTTGGAGTGCTTGTCCGAACTACTACAATTACTCAGAAAAGGCAAGTGTGTAAGAGAATTGTCTGAGGAGTGAGTTCTGTATCAAACAGCAAGCATTCACAGGAGGAAATCAGCTTGTGCTGGAATGATCTACAGGGGATGATAAGATCCCTGGCTTCCAAAGACCACCTTATGGCCCAGCAGATGGGTGGTGGTTCTCCTAGACTGATGAACTACTTACCCTTAAAGGAAAAGGTGTATGCGATCCTACACGTTGAAGGCTTTTCAGGAATCCCAAGTGTATCGAAGACAGGTAGGTACAATCACAGTATATTAGACCCCAATTTTTACTTTTGCATTTGCCGTATTCCAGATGTAAATGTGTCTTCTAACTCAATAACTGTGTTTTTAACTATACCTCTCCATAAATGTATGGCTATTTTTTTTTTATATTTGTGGAGGCCACCTTTTTTTATTAAACTATAATGTCTCTTGTTAGACCTGGTGCCTTTTGGCATGTTTCCCATGATGTTTTGCTTTCAGGCCTCCTGTTTTTGAAAGTATGCTGGGCTTTGTTTTGCTGGTTTAGTGTCTCTGCACACTTTTTCACTGCTATCCAGAGCTAAAGTGCAAGTGCTCCTACTGTAAATTGTATTATGATTGGTTTCCCATGATTGATACATTTGATTTATTGGTAAGCCTGTAGTAAAGTGCAGTGCAGTGTGTGTGCCCAGGGCCTATAAATCAAATGTTACTACTGGGTCTACAGCACTGGTTGTGCCACCCACACAAGTAGCCTTTCAAATTCATCTCAGACATGCCACTGCAGGGAAATGGCCCTTTCAACGTGGGCAGAGCCACGCATGCCATTTCCCCACAAGCTCAACCATGTATGGCTTAACCATGTACATGCCTTAACCATTCATTTGCGTAGTTAAGGCAGTCTGCGGTCTAGATTCTGGAATGGGCGAGCTCAGGAAGAGGAAGGATCGGGAGAGAATGCAGTGAGGCAAGTGGGGCTGGTGCTGGGTTTGGGGGGAGCGGTGGATAGTTTTTAAGAGTTAGGGGTAGTTTATAAACCTCAGGTGTTGGGGTAGTTTTTAAGGCTCAGGGTTCAGGTTAGTTATTAGGGCTCTGGGGTGATGGGTAGTGTGTAGGGCTCAGGGGGTATGGGGTAGTATTTAGCACTCAGGGGCAGTTAGGGTAGTATTTAGGTTCAGGGGGTCGAGGTATTTTTTAGGGCTCGGGGGGTCGGGTAGTTTTTAGGGCTCAAGGGAGTGTGGGGTAGTGTTTAGGGTTCAAGGTGGGAGGGTAGTATTTAGGGCACAGGTTGGAGTAGTGTTTAGGGCTCGGTCAGGAAAGAGTTTAGGGCTCAAGGTAGTGCTTAGGGCTCGGGGTCAGAGTAGTGTTTAGGGCCCACAGAGGCAGGGTCATTTTTAGGACTCAGGGTGGGTTAGCTTTTAGGGTTCAAGGTGGGGGTTGGGGTGTGATCTTTACCATACAGCACTTTGCTAGTCATGCCTTTACCACAAAATTGCATGGTAAAGGCATGCATGGTAAAGGAATGTGTGGTAAAAGAATGTGTTTAGCCATATGTGCCTCTATCACACAACCATTACTGCAGTCTCTACACACACAGTTTTTAACTGCATGTCGACCTGGCAAGTGCCCAAGGTAGCCTCATGGGCAGGGTGCAATGTATGTAAAAGATGGGACATGTAGTAGTTTGTTTTACATGTCCTGACAATGAAATACTGCCAATTTAGTTTTTCACTATTAAAAGGCTGTCTCTCTCTTAGGTTATCATTGGAGCTGCCCTATACAATTTTACAAGTGTAACTTTCAATTGGGAAGATATGGAAATTTTGAGTTTAGGTTCCCTGAACTCAGGATTTAAAAATACATCTTTTAGGGAAGGTAGGTTTTAAATTCTGTGTTTGAGATACTACTTTTAGAAGGTGGACATTTTCTTGCTTTACTATTTTGTGTGCCTCTGCCTGCCTCTGGAATAAAGGTCTGGGTTTAGATTGACAGGGACTGTTTGTGCATTCACTCCAGAAAATTACACATAGGGAGCTGAGATTTGCCCTGCATATCCTGATGAGTCTTCCTGCGTTAAGGTGGTGGAAGGAGTTGTCACTGAACACCTGAATAGGCTGTGGCTGCCTTGTGCAATGCTGTCTCCACCCCCTGGAGTGTGACTGAACTAGAGAGGACAGAACTGGATTTTACTGAGCAAGAGAGACTTTCTTACAAAGCCAGCAAAGGGAAAAAGGGGTATGAGTATTAGACCTAAAATCCCAGAACTTTAGATTACTTCTGAATTGAAGAGGAACCTCTGCCAAAGAAGAGCTGAAGAGCTGTTGGGAGGAGTACTGCTCCTTTGCTGTGTGATGCTTTGCTGGGTTGACCTGCAGTTACTGCTACTGCTAAGGAGAGGACACAGACTGGACTTCGCTGTGAAACCTCCTTGAGAATAAGCCATAAGTGCTTGTGCGTGCTTGCCTCCTGTTCTGAAGTCTCAGGGGTACAAAGACTTCACCTACAGCCTTCTTGAACTCCACTGCTGGGAATTCTGACCTACTGCGCGGTGTCAGTCAGTCAGTCAAAAAAACTTTTATTCAATTAGTTAAAATCATAAAAAGTACATACAAACAAAACAACACAAACTATTAACATTTAGTATGTACATATGGACGTTACACAATAAAATACCTCAGGATCAAGTCAATAATCCATGTAAAATCGATAAGGGCAATTTCAATAAAAATATCTAAAAATCAACAATTCATATAACATCAAGTGTAAAAAATCTTTTCTTCTTAAGGCGCAGAGCAGCAGCCAAGAAAACTATCAACACCATACATAATCCAAGGTTCATCTAATAGTTGAAGATACAGTAGTGCCGGTCTTTCCAGCAAGAATCCTTTTCCCCTCAGGAGCAGAAATATGAACTTCCTCCGGATATCAGTAAAAAGGTCACAAAAGAGCATAAAGTCCAAGGTGTCCTGTGATGAAAAATGATCACACTTACATGGGCCGGCGTCTTCTGGTTTACACCACCCTATCCTATCCCCCAAAATAAAGTGAGTCAGGAGCCACCGATGGAAGTGATTGGTCACGATCCTTAAATAGGGCTCAATCAATGGAGAGGTATTTATCAAATAATGAGCCCTACCCAAAGGTTTTTTTTAAGCTCCTGATAATCCCATTCTATCATCTTTAAGTTAAAAAATTGGGTCTTAACACACTTCACATCAACTTTGCAAATCCCCTCCAGGTTATGATAAAGGTCTGGGCGTCCCAACTTGCTAAACATAGATTTTACATATGACAGCCATTCAATACTTGTAGCCTTATCCAATGAAACACAGTCCAGTAGGATCATATGATTCAATGTTATGTCAGGGTTAAGCCAAGTCTTAAGCCAACAGACCAAGGGTGCCACTTTCAGTAAGTCAGTCACATAACCCAGACCCAATTCATGATGGATTGCAAAGGTTGGCATTGATTGTGGAACAGACAGGAGTAAAAAACTATTTTTGGCCAACTGCACCCCTTCCACTTGTTTGTAGCCCCAAATTGCAGCGCCATACGTAGCAATGGCCAGATATTTTACTCTATAGATGCAAATAATGGCTTCAAAAGGCCTAGCTCCCAGACGTCGTGCAAACCCCATTAATGCTGAGGTAGATCTAACTACAGAATTTTTTTTATTTATATTGGGGGACCCATCAAAGAGTACAACTAAATAGGTAAAAGAGGGTACTCTGGACACCACAACTCCATTACAGGTAAAAGATTTAATCTTTCTATTTCTATGCCCCGCAATCATAACATGAGACTTAGCAATATTCACTATTAGATTCAGAGAACACATAAAATCCCCAAAGGCATCCAAAAGGCTCTGGAGACCCACAGCAGTTTGGGATAATAAAACAGCGTCATCCGGGTATAGGAGAACTGGGATGGAAAGTGTCCCTACACGCAGAGTATCCAAACTTGCCTGGGCCAGTGTTTTATCTAAATAATTTTTATAAAGGGTAAAAAGCAGAGGGGCCAGGATACAACACTGTCGCACACCTCTGCAAGATTTAAAAGGTCTTGTACAATTGCCATCCTGAGTGACCCTGACTGCAGCCGATAAATCCTGGAGTAAGTCTGCCAAAAAATATACCAGACTTGGATCAATGCCCAATTCAAGTAAAATCGACGTAGCTTCGATCTGTTAACCAGATCGAATGCTGATGTGAGGTCCATAAATCCCATATACAGGGAACCCTCCTTAGCTACCGTGTATTTGCTTATTAATACATGTAAGATAAGGCATTGGTCCATAGTACTTCTCCCTTTTCTAAAGCCATATTGCTAATTAGATAAAACCTCGTTTTCATTAACCCAATCAGTGACCTTAGCCAAAATCACTTTCTCTAAAATCTTAACTACAGAATCAATCAGTGATATTGGTCTGTAGCAACGTGGGTCACCTCTACGGCCTTTTTTAAATATCGGGATGATTATAGACCTAGACCAAGACACAGCCACTACAGCATTAAACACATTCGCCAGAATCTTTGCCCACAGTTTAGGGTTACATTTATACAAATCTGAAGGAGCACAGTCTGGCCAAGGAGCTTTATTAGAGGAGGTCTCTTTAATAGCTATTTCAATATCCTTCCCTAAGAAAACTAAACCTGAAGAATCTCCATATGTTTCTAAGGGCGGAAGAGACTCTGAGCCCTCACATAATCCATATATGGTCTCAAAATGGTCTAACCATTGAGTTTCTGTGATATTAGTTTCCATACTGTCATTCTCCATACCCGAGAAAAAAGGCGCATTAATGATGGCCCAAAACCTAGAGCTATCCTTGATAACCTCAACGGACATAAGTGCATTCCATGCCTCTTTTTTTATCTCATTTTGTCTGGAGGATACAGCTAACTTATAACACTTCCTCGCTTGGGCTATATGCTCCCTGTCTCTAGGTGTTTTCTTGAGGGCGTGCATTAATTTGTGATGGGCCTTAGAACAGTTAACATCAAACAACCTTTCCCCATTATTCCATTTGGGTTTAGAAGTAACAGTCAGATCCATAGCTACTTGCCTGCAAATGCCCTCAAAGGCTTTAATTACCTTAGTCCCTGGGGTGCTAGGGTCCTTACACATATCAAATTTAAACTTGGCCTTCTCACACAAATCACTATGAAAAGATTCAGGAATAACTTTTGACCACTTGAGGCTCCTCCCCTGATCCCTTGATAATAAGCTCTTAGCTCCTGTAAACCTTCCTGGTAAGCCCAAGAGGCCCACGTCCTTATTTAACTCCAGAATTACTGGATTATGGTCACTGAACGGGGAGAACTGAGCATTATAAAAGGCAACATTAGCTAGTAATGTAGGGGACACAAATATTTAGTCAATAATAGTGTCCCTTTCTCAAGCTTTAAATGTTGGACACCCTTTACTGGACTCATTACAAGAGGGTTAAAACAAGTCAGCACCTGCCATAAGGTCTTCCATAACCTGCCCCTGTTGCGTATGCTCAAAATGGGGTAAGACAGAATATTCAGAACCCAAATGGTTAACAACGTGACACTTCAAGTTACACAAATGAATATTAAAATTGCCCATAAGAATAATATGATAAAAAAAGTACACATACTGCTCGATGTATTGACTAATTATTACTGAAGCACTTTCCTCCATTTCAATTAAGTCCTTCGGATCGAATGGTAATATGGCTACCAGACACAGACAGAGCGGCTGCCCATCTTTTCTCCAGTCCTATTGTTCGGTCCAAGACAAAACTCTAACATTTACCCTGACTTTGCCGTGCTCTACCCTTATCACTAAGGGGTCTTACTCGACTTCTCCATTCAGCTGCACATTCTCTCATGGCTCCTACAGTCAAAATTATTAGACCACCAATGACACTGTACATTAATTCTACAGTCTTAACCAATTCCATTGCTACGCCCCACCATGATTTAATCAGCCACCTCAAGGCTCACTAAATAGCACTTGCTCACAATCTTTGTCCTGATGAAGATCTGAATTCTTTGAGATCGAAACGCCGTTGACCTTCCTTACGCTTAAAACTCCTATCATTCCTGAAAATTTTACCAAGGAATTTTGCGTATGTTGTCAATGCAATGCTTGTTTTTAAATATTTTCTTCATCAACCACATCACGTTCCTTTTCCCTTTTGTGTGAGCACTGGATCTATAAACTGTGTGTTATGAAAAAATTAATATTGTTAAATGAATGAAACCGCCTTTCAACATTCACTTGTGTCCCTTCCCACATTATTCAGGTAGAGTGTTTTTTTGTCAGAGGTTAATTGATTAGTATTTTCTTTAGATAATAGATCTTGTTATGGACCTATTTGCCTTATACCTATCATTCGTTTTGTGAAAATCCTTGAGAGGCAGACATCTGTTTTGTGCTCCCTGTCTGTTGTGGTGCAGGATGCGTTTAGGAACACATGCATGCCTGTTAATAATTCCTCCACCTCTTTCTGTGTATCCTCAACATCTGAGTACCATCCATCAGGCTCATCCACAAAAAGGAAGGCTGAGCAGACCCAGGAGACAATGCCATCACCTCTAACCCTGCAACGGTGGAGCCAACAGTCCACGGAGCGGTTGTTCATCAGGGCTAGTGGGAGAGGATTCCCTCAAAAATCACTACCAAGAGGAGCAAGTGTTGTCCTCTGTAAAACATTAACATTAACTCTTAGGACAATTCTTCCAACACATTTGCCTTCTGAGGGAAATATGTATTTTGGACATGTACTTTAAATACTTCTGTCTGCACCCCTATAATTTCATAACAAAATCACAGGTGCACCACACAACATAACTTACTCAAAGAGTACAGTTATATAGTCCATATCCAGTAAAGATGTTCTTTAATTTTTTCTTTTATTCCATTTTCATTTCCAGTTGGTAAAACCTAGAGTCAAATTTTATGAATCAACACACAGTACAGCCGACGCGTTTCGTCCTAGTGCGGGACTTCTTCGGGGCTGTTAGATGAAATGAAAAGTAGTTTTGTAAAGCGCAAACTGCCACTCATGAAGGAGTCTCCTGGTGCTATAAGCAACAACAGGTCAGATGAATGACATAAACCTAAATTAGCTTTAGGCAGCAAGCCTGTGATAATCCAAATATCCACATCTTTAACAGTTTTCTAAATGAAATGATATAACCTAATACATATACATATAAAAACAACACTTACAACAGATATAAAACATACTATACATAGATAAGAGTGGGCTAGCTTATCCAGCCCAAAGATGCACACACTAAATTTGCAAACATACACATTGTAGACAACAAAAGACAGACAGACTTTCTATTAAAATGTGAATTTACCTATTCACATTTAGTGAGCAATAGATGAAAACGTAATATTAGATAACCCATTGTGAGGGCCCAGAGTCACAGCTGGGACAGAATTTTTCAGAATTAGCCACATTTTTACCTATCTCAAATTTAATCATATTCTTCACACTTAACTACGTGAGACGGAAATACTGTAATCAATTCATAGTGATTGCACAACAACAAGGAAGAAGTTACCCAAAGGGGCTACGAAGCATGAAAGAGCGGAACATTGAAGAATTCTTAAAGAGCAATATCATAGAAAACACCCAATATGTGCGACTTCCTACATGATATAGGGGAACACAGTATGAGAAACAGAAGAGTCACAGCATGATCAATAAGATGGTCAATCCCCCATGCTCCACCGATCGACAGAATGGGCAAAAACAATGAGTACCCACCACTAGATGTTAGTAGAGTCAGACACATCCATAAGCTGAAAAGTCATAGGTTCCTTACTAATGTACTGTTTCCCGTCTGGGGTTTTCTACAGTATGGATAGAGAAAATCAATATAAGTTGCGATATAACAGCAGATTACAATAAGGTCTACATGTCAGCTAGACACATCTCATTTTCACATAGACTTACATTATATCCAAAGGTGGATCCCCCAATAAGGATGTCCAGCACCGTCATGTTATATTACGATGGGGCCCCCAATAGATATTGCATGTAGCAAAGATCCTTTTTAGAGAGAGACAATTTATTCTGAAAGTGAATCCAGCACAGATGGATCAGTTTCAAAAGGATTCACTATTATTCCGCACCTTCAATATCGGAGATATCACTCTGATCAAGTGATTAATACAACAATGATGTCAATTGCTAAGGTATACGAATTTGCCTCAAGAATAAATGATTTTGGCAGTCACTGTTTCATTACACAGACCGAATGTGCGGGCAGCAGTCCTCCAGCAGTTAGTCGTGTGTAATGAAACAGTGAATACTACATGCAATATCTATTGTCCTGAAGATGGTCTGAGGGATTTATACCACAGATGACCGAAACGTCGACTGTACCATCCATCCTCAATAATTAATGTATTTTAAGTGATTGTTTTGCATATCAGGAAATACGTTACTTTTTTGACCTATTGGGAATGGATATTTTTATTCATGAGTTATAGGTTAACTTGCAAAATACCTTGTTCATGTTTTGCACTGAAACAATTTCTGTCCTAATTGTACCCTTATTTATGTGATTTATATATGAAAATACATCTAGATATTTACTACAAGATATTTCCGTGTTTGTACTGTTGTTTTTGTTTCTTTGTGCGTTATTTGCATAAGTAATATATTTAACTGCTTGGCACCTTTGACTTGATACTATTTGAATCGCCCAAGCCTCCAAGGGTATATTGGGTTCTCCCAGCTCCAAGTCCTACCATATGCCACATTGAATCAGACGTCTTCTGGTGCTGTTGGCTTTCTCAGAGATGGTAACAACAGCAGCCTATTAAGATAAGCTGAGTTTCATGTAAAACATTAAATATGATCATAATGTAAGACAAAGATTTTTTATATTGCCACGTTGACATACCAGTATTAGGCCATTTTCACATACAGTCACACAGAACACTTACCAACAAGTGAGGCCCTCACATTTTCAAGTTGTCCTATTTGCTGCTGTATGCTGCTATTGTGTAGCAGAAAAGAATCATGGGTGAATCCAGGGGAGTGTGCAAAGACACTTATAATATATAGATCAGGAATCCAAATAACTTGCACATTTAAAGAATGAAAACCTTTCCTGTTGTTCTACACGTGTTCTCTGTTGTGTGGTGGGAACAAGGCAATGTGTGTTCCATCAATGACACCATTATCATGTGAAATACCAACTGAAGCATAAGGTTGTCCAATCATATTGTTCAATATGTCTGCAGCGCTTAGGAATTGAATGAAGGTGCTCCTATGGTTCATCGTCACTGTCATGAATTCCTATCACTAAAAGTCACTTGGGACATGCCATTGCGGTCTCCTACTGCCCACTGGAAAGATCCAGTGGCAGCAACATGGAGAACCACCTTTATTTTCACCAATGGTGTGAAAGTGGTAGGATTCTAATTTAGAGGCAGAGGTTGTGGGTCAAGGCCACAGCAGTAATCTAATATTGTTTGCCAGTTTAACCTATATTTTTTTATGACATAACATTCTTACATGGTGGCAAGTGTACAAACAAGTTGACATACTCTAGGTTGCTGTCTACTTCCTCTTGCAAGTATGTTCTGTGGAGGTTGGAGGACGTCTCTAAAGAACAACATTTAAAGTGATAAGTATACAAGTACAATAAATGAAATAAGTACATTTTTAAAACATCATGATGAAGTTCTTAATGTCTGATCTCACATTACTACACATACTTAATTGTAAAGTTATTCACCTCCATGTGTTATGCCCTTAATAAAAAATTGTTTATTTGCAAAAATGTGTAATGTGTACTCCAGTATTAAGAAATTTAAAATGTATTTAAAGTATTACTTCCAGAAGCCAGTATCTTACTTCTCTATGCAAAAGGATATACGGGATGAAGAAGAATACCTTATACACCATGTATTACTTCATTCATATTTGTAATCCGTCAGTGGAGGTTTAAAATGTACTGCATACAATATCGGTATACTGTTCACAGGTATTGCATATAGCAACTTTTGACATTATAATTTCAACATTTACGATGTTAACAGCGCTTTTCACCACACAAACCGCCCTTTTAGGTTTTGCTAGTGATATTGCTATTAAGGTACAAATGGTCCCTCTGCAAATGACAACTGCCTGACTTCTCCATCATGACAGATTGCACATCTAGTAGATGTAACATCTGTCAACAGAGTGCACATCCATAGGTGAATATGGCTCGATAGAATTGTACTATCCAATTGTTTTTACTACTTCCATCCATATATGTATACGTAGCAGCGACCTTCGCATTCTGTAATGGAATGGGTTTTCACTTGCTGCCTAGCTTTGGTTGTGTCCAGGCCCACTTACATTTTGCTGCTCCACTTAAAATGCTATATTTTTATTAAAAGCCACAGGAGAGACCCATAACCTCAGTTGAGACCTCTGTGGGTTCAGTATAACACAATAAAGTGTCAATGGGAGTCAATGAGGGAATGCAATTTGGAAAGTGAATTAATTACACAAAACTTGTAGTCCTAATTTTCTGCTTCAACATAATTATATTAACAAAGAAAGAGATCATGGGTTATGAAGCAGCATTGACCATGCTTTTTCAGTTGTGCACGAGGTCCAAGCTGAACTCATTGGCCTCGTGAAAAAGTGTTTAAACGGCGCAACTGAAACATGTGGAAAATGTAAACCAAAATTTGTGGGGGGAAAGATTTTAAAAGAATAAAATACATGAACATTTAATTTATAACGCGATTCATGGCATAACTAGCAATCACAATTAGGCTCAACAATGTTTACAGCATTTCGGCCTTCATGAATTGAAGTCATCATCAGTAAAGGTAAATCAAGTAAGGTGATTGCCTAATGGGGAGTTACCCCTTTCATCAAATAGAATTCGATCACTTCAGGTAAATATGTGGTACGTGTTTAAGGTACTTGAAGGGAATCCAAGGGACCTGGGAAGGAGGAAAAAAGAGAAATAGGACCATGTTTGCCACCATTAGCATAACTTAGAAGAAGCAGCTGCCTATAAAATGTGACCAATACATTCACGTGGAAGAAACCGAATGGTAGTAGCTGAACCAGCCCAGCTGGTCACCAGGGAGGAGGGAGGGGGCCCACAAGCTTTACTTCAAGGTACGAGTGATATTGAAACAAGGATGTAGTTGCTCAAAGGGCTGTAGGAGACACAATGAAATAACCTGGTCAAATTATGGCATGAGTAAGACTCAAATAATCCAGGACGGGGGCTACACCATTGGTGAATATGGCGTAAAGGAGATGCACGTCCGTATTTGGCAGATATGAAAATAAAAATAATTAATTAGGGTCTCAAAAGACCATGATTGAATCTGGAAGGGATAATGAAATGTGATCATTAAGGGAGCACGTGCTATTAATTAAAGGCAGCCCCGCCCGAGGATTCTATGGAAGGTAGGAATGGATTTGGGGGTGGGGCAGGGCCAGCGAACCCCCAAATACTGTGGGAAATTTACATTATAAACCTTATGGTGGTGCCTGCGCAGGCACCGCCCCCATTGTAGGGATTATGGTTTGGCCGCTGCCCCTGTGGGCTCCTTGAGTTTTCCGGAGGCAGCAGTCTGTCCCTCCAATCGCTGCAGACTTGCCGACCGCATCATATGCAGCAGTTGGACCACCACCCTGAATGTCAGTGGTACCGCCACAGATGGCCTGTCAGTGGCAGTCCCACCGACATCATAATAAGGTCCCATGTGTGTGACTAGGGTGAGTCAAAAGTAACAACAGCTCAGTTTGGTCACTCAGAGCTCACAGCCTAGTGCTTCTTACTCATAGCGTATCCTAAATTAATCAGGAGCTACACATCTGAACAAGTGCGAGTTCAGTTGAATTGTTGGATTGGCAACCACTAGACCGCATGGACAGCCGGAAGCGGTAGTGTGCAATGTGCCCCTGGGGCACTAGGGGGTGAAGGATACTGCAGGGAGCCAAGCCGGCCCAGACAAGGCTTACAATCTCACAGTTAATGTTTACCACAAAGGTGTAGTAAGTGAAAGGCATATATATTACCTACTAGTGGTCATCAGTGGTAGTTGTAGTGAGGAGCTGGTTTCTATTGAAAGAAAAAAATATCATGTGCCAATAACTTTAGTTTCGTTACATGTTTCCTCACAAAATTTTCAAAACTAGTTTGACGCTATCTTCATTTGCTTTCTTGAAAGTTTCAGGGGGATCATTCAACTGGGGTCAAGCAAAAGGGGGGTCTGGAAAGTGTTCTTTTTGTAAATTGCTGTAAATCTATTCAGTAGTTGTGGAGTTATTTAAAGTTTTTTTCAATTATATATATATATAGGGGCGCAGTGAATTTGTGACCCCTCCTGATCGCATCCTGAAATCTGATTGGCTGCCAATACTTCAAACCAGGAAATGTTGGCAGCCATCTTGGGACTCGGCTAGAGCTGAGTTCCTGAAAAATCAAAAAAAATAAAAGGGGGCAGGGTAGAATTTCCCTGACCCCCTAGTCCTCCTGGGGGTATCCAACAGGGACACCGCAGGGCCAAAAAAAGCATTTTATTAAAAAAAAACATTTCGGCGGGGTCCACAGATTACCCCCCCCCACAAAAAATGAAGAACAGGCTCCCACATTTTGTTACTAATTGGTTCCTGGGGGGGACAGGGAGGGGGTGCATGGCCCATCTCCTCTGGCTGATTAATGACCACCACCTCCCCGGGGCTTCTTTATGAATGAAAGTGGGGGAGGCCTGGACAGCCTCCCCGCTCCCGGGGAACACCACTGCCCTGGGGCTTATTTATTTGTTAATTGGGGGCCCTATTGGACCTCCCAGCCAGAGGAACCACCACCTCCCTAATCTCTGCTTTAAACCAATGCAGGAGGGGCACACAGACCTGGGATGATGTGGTGAGTAAAATAACGATGGATAAAACCCAGATCTGTAACTGGGGGTGAATCTTTGACAATGTTCCTCATTCTGTCTATTATCTTTTTGTGTTGCATTTTTACCCTAAGTGGGAATGGTACGTAACCATCCTTGCACTACGTGAAACAGATTATAGTGTGAATATAATGTGTTGCTATTACTAGCATTTGGTGTGCTGATACATTGGTGGTATGCACAGTAGCTCATGCCTTTAACTTAGGAAATGTATTATTTTGGTTATATGCTATAAATATCAGGTAGGTATAGACTCCTAATTCTGGATTCACTTATCAGCATCCTCCAGAACAAGTGAAGGAGATATTGGCCATGAAGGTGGGAAAGCAAATGTCAGCTGGGAATCGGTACAGTGTAACACTGAAACAGAGGGTCTCAACGGCACAGAGTGATGGGGCAGGAGAGGAGGACTCAAGTTTGAGAGACACCGAGGCCGTCTCATCAAAACAGAGTATCCTTTGCCTCAGGCACCTCAGCTCTTTCTCCTGTCCGTCCAGCAATGATAACTGAGGAGGCTTTGAATGTGTGCGGTGTAAGAAATCTGTTCACAAGACTGCAGTGTGATGTGCCCCCAGGTAGCAAAGTCAACGATTAACCCAGTTACTGGTCTTCCAGGAAGGCTTACACAGTGGAGTGTGAGATGTGCAAAAAGGCATGACACCTCTCAGACCCCCGTCAGACATCACTGTCTCCCACCAACCAAAACCTGCCCATTCCTCTCAAGATTCTTCTTCTTCCTTAATTCTACAACTGTAACCCCACAAACCACCTCTATCCCAACATCCCTTACATCAGACACTGGCTACACACCACACCTGCAACTACACACTCAGACAAACACACAGGCCCACACACAGTCAATCATAATAAGAAAAAGAAACATACACACAACCATACATAGAGACACTCATAGAGTGCACACACCCTCTAAAACAAACAGACAAATCCACAACACACAAACACTCTGATATATCCACCAATAATTTCTATTAGTCTGATGCTCTCAACCACCATCCACCACCCCCACACCCTCAACTACCACCAAACCCTCAACCATCACCACACCCTCAACCACCACCACACCCTTAATCACCACCACAAACTCAACCTGCACCACATTGTCTGCCACCACCACAACCTCAGCCACCACAATATGCTCTGCCACCAGCCAAAAACACAACATGACATAAACAGACACACGAAAGAAGCACACACCCTCAGTCAAACATCAAAACATACCACACTACAGAAATACACACCCAAACCCAGTTCATCTACAAAAACATCACATTCATCCAGATCCAAAGCTTCACCCACATTACAGCACACACCCAAATCACAAACTAAAATGACAACTACACATCATTCTACTACTTCAAATACACACTCAGCCTCACAACACACACCCACACCCACCAGTACAACAACAGCTTCTAAACCGTTTACTTACCAAACACCTGCTACACCAAGCCAATCCACCCTTTTTCCGCCCTTTAAAATTACATCACTCCTCCCAAACCCCTCAAGAAGTGACCCACCCCTTATCCTGAATAGAGTTGAGGTACCTGAATTCCATATTTCATGGAGTGACATTTGCCCTTTGTGAGGAGGTCATATGAGATAACATGGACGTAGGAGGCAAGATGAAAATATGTCATATTGAGAAGCGCAGATGTGACCTATGTATTGTTTTTATTAATTATTTATGTTTAATTATTCTTATCATTTCAATTGTTAAACTAGAGAGAATTATCTCAAAATGTAATACAATTTTTCTTTGTACACGGACATCTTGTTGAGAATTTTTTTTTTTTAAAGATTTATTTTTGATGCAATTCTTCATCTATTTCGAAGTATAAGAGCACCTTTGGTCATCTGCTCTGACTATTATATTCCCATGCAGTTTAAGCTGCATTATTTTATGACGCATCCAACCTTCCTTGTTTTTGGGGTCATGTCTGTTCAGATAGCAATTGTTTAGTGGTTGTGGGCACTGTTTACTTACTCTAACAACAAGCAATATCCTAGTCAAGCTACAACATATTAGTATATAATTGGTTTATTGTTAAACCAATAGTTAATATGTACATCACATTTTTTATATTTAACTGCACATGTCCTGTAATGGCATGCCATGTACATTTTATTTACTACTACTTCAGTAGTTATATTTACAAGTGCCGCAAGGACGCAAGTATCATCATATGCAAATTTCATGCCTACATTATTTCACAGTTTCCTGGATATGTATGTGTCAATGTGATGTGGCAAATAGGTTTAAGGCAAATGAGTGTAGGCAATTTTTATAATTAGATTGAATAGGTAAAGGAACAATGGCATTTAAATGTGAAAGGCAAGTTCAAATAACTGGAGATGTGAAGGGGAGATGTTTATGTGCTTGCCTTCAGAGTGTGAAGTAGAACTAATTAAATAGAGCACTATAGCAAGTGTATAATGATTAATTACATATATATGTTCATTTTTCAAATATATTTGGGACTAGATAGTGGATTTTCATAATACAAAATGAGGACTTTATTACAAACATTTTCAGGTGTTTGAGCTGCTTTCCTTAACAATGATTCCTTTACTAGCAATTCAAAGCTGTCATCAACATGTGATATTTTGTATGCACTTCCATCATGATAACTTAGATTGACACCACAAACACAATTGGGATGAACCTGTTTATGTACAAAATGTGTATGACCATATGTTAACTTTATTTACTTCACATTAAGGTTCAGCACAACACTTTAACTAGTTTGGTGGGTATGAGAATGAAACATTATATTTGGAATGTCAAAGTTGAAATGTGTCATACATTAAATATAGTACCTAACATAAGGGTACAGCCACAATAAATCCTACTTTAATATGATAAAATACATTTAAGTGCACCTACCTCCTACTACAGAGGTGACGTGACAGGTCGTCATCCTTATCAAATAGCAGGTCTGTGGCACATTGCCACATCTGGTTCAATGTGAGAAGTTGAGTAAAACAGTATGGTAAAGGTAGCCTTCCCCTTTTTATCGATTTTAGTACACCAGCTCAGGTGTGGAGGTTTAGCTTCCATGGTGACATCGACAAAAATCGCGATGAGCGGCTTTTCTGTTCTAACTCTTTCGACCATGAGTCTGCATTCAATTGTGATGACGGGGCACAATGGAATATCATCTGTCAAACGGCTAACATATCATTCAGGTGGGAGGACAGTTCTGATGGTTGATAGACCGTTAATTTGCAGTGGTCCAGAGGTATAAAGATTGTTGGTGTGAGCGCAATGTTTGACAGATTGTGGGTGTGTATGGAATGCAGCACTGATATGGTCTTGAAACTGTGCCTGCAGAGTAATGGGACTCGATTCCACTATCACAACTCTACCTGAAATGTCTTCTTGAGCTTAATTAACAGCAATGGTGAAGAATGAATCAGATGGTTTGTCCTCAATGTTCAACATCCTCTGATAAGAGCCCCATATTCTGCCAATGACACATTCACTTCCTCCTCTTCCTTTTCCAGTTCTGCCATTGCTGTAAACGTTGAGGAAGTGGTGCCAATAATACTGACACTGATATTGTCACAATAGTATTTTTTGTGGGGCTAGATGACACAACAGCTACAGCATGGTGGCCTATGCACTCATCACAGTAATGATGGTGGATGTTGTGGATGTGTTGACTGAGACACACACGCTGAATGTGTATTTCCTATCATAGGTTGTTGTATAGAGTCTGATGGTGCTCACGGAATATGAAGGTTTGGGTTTGAAGAATAATTTTGGCCTACTATTGCCAGGACCTAAAGAATGACATTTAGAATTAGCTCAAAAAATAATTAATTTGCACATAATCGTCCTATTAAAATCCTGAGTAACCCACTAGCACACTTTTAGTTCCATGAAACAAAAGAGCAATTCTAACCTATTCTTATCATACAAAATGCATAGGTTGTGTGTGTATAAATATGACACTTACCTGGCTTCTCTACATCTTTAGCTTCTGCTCTTCTTTAAATGCCATTAGTGCTGATTACGTTTAATATTGCCTGGCCTTGTTCCTTTCCATGGTGCAAGCTTTATTTCTGTGGGTTGCCAGGATCTCACATCTGCGCTAAGGGAGAAAATCCTGAACATGACCCATCAAATCTTGAAAATGTATTTTGCTATTTTACTACAGTCCTTGATATTGATTTTAGCAGTAATGTGTTTTCAGACGATGTTGCATTTGTACTAGTTTTCTGCAGCAAGTGTCTCATCAGTAGGGTGTCTTCATTTACGTCACACGCACTGACTTTTTATTTTCGTTCGCCACCCCAGGGCTAATTGTTTCAAAGTGGGGAGTACACATCGGCTACCGCCACCTCCTCTGGGCTACATTCAAATAGGATGCATAGGGGCCATGTTCCTCCTGCTGCCCCGGGTCCATCAACTCCCTGGGGCTATTTTCAAGATGAGAGTAGTACATCTGGAGTTGTGTTTGCAGACTGGTGGAGAAAGGGGGCATGACCTGCTATCAGATCTCAGTGATCATGCTGTATTGGACTTACTGATGGTAACAGGAGGAGGAGTTGGCTCCCACGGACATTGTTGGGGGCCAACTACCCCTCCTGCTACCTCCAGTAAGTCCAACACAGCAGGATTGCTGAGAAGTTGTCAGAGGCCACACCCCCTTTCTCCACCACTCTGCGAATGTGCCTCCTGGGGCACTACTAGTTGGGTGATAAAGTCCCCTTAGCTCCAGATGGACCTTTGGGGCCAAGAAGCCCTCCTGATACCTCCTGTAAGTCCTACACAGTAGAATTCCTGAGGGCATGACTGCTAGTTTGCACTGAATGAATTCATTAAAAAAACAAGGTTACAAAGATGTTATAGTTAAATATTAGCATGTAAAAAAAACTTAGAAATTCACTGAAAAAAACTAAGGTTACAACCACGTCATAGTTAGCAAATTGAATTTAAAAAACCCTTCAAAATTCACAAATAAAAACAAAGGTTACAGGGACGTTATAGTTAGGATAAGAAGTTACACAGACAAAACCAGATAAATTCAGCGGTTATAGATGCCTGAGTTAACTATAAGTCATGCCCCTGCAATGCACTGCTTATGACCTCACATATTACATTACTCTTGACATGGTCAGTGACATCACTGATGACATCTAAAATGACATCAGTGATGGCATCAGTGATGGCATCATCCACAGGATCTCTGAATCACTCACTCACACCCCTACAGAATATTTTATACACCCACTGCCACTGCCACTCCCACCCAACCATTCACAAACCCATCCACACCCAGTAATTACACACCCACTTGCTGATTCATAAATCTACACATATATCCACTCGCTCACCCATACTGCCACCCAGACACCCACTCACTCACTAACACAGCCAATGACATATCTACTCATACACCCATTCAGGCACTCACACACTGAATGAGTCAGCCATAGAACTACTCACACACCTTGACAATCACCCATACAGTCAATCACACAGCCACTTATACACCCAAACATTTACACACACATCCACTAACTTACTCATATAAATAGTAACATATACTCACTAACCTATACAGTTACTGACAGAAGCACACACTCATCCATATAGCCGCACTCATATTTACTCATTCACACATACAGTCACTCACAAACCCCATCACTCACCTATACTGCCTTTCACAGGACCAGTCATTCATCCATACTGACACATGCACTCAACCACTGACTCAGACATACAGATAAACACTCACTGATACAACTTCTTATACACGCACAAAGTACCCCATACAGCCACTGACTTACTCATCCATACAGGCAGTCACACACCTCCTCGCCCACACACACATTTACTCAGACAACCATAGAGGTAGTCAAAGAACCAATCAATCACCAATATAGCCATTCGTGTACCCACTAACACCCTCATACACCTACTTTGACATTAACTGACAGGCAGATATACTCATTTATACAACCAGTCCAGTGGCGGTGCATCCATTGGGGCGTTGGGGCGTTACCCACTAATGCCACATGCCACATGACACAGCTTCTTCCTGCATTACACACACTTCACCAGTCCACTTCGAAATCGGGGCGGCCAGACGCCCGAATAAGAATGGCTGAAGGGGTGGGGCAGCACTGCAGGGTAACGGTGACTGACAGTACAGTGGTAGAGCTACTAGCGCAGCAGGCCGGGCCCAGCAGCAATAGTGCACATGCTCGAGTTTGGGCAGATCATTTTTCCGATGTGCCCGAACATGCGCAATAGTAGCTGCTGCCTGCAGTGACATGCTGCACAATAGGAGAGCGAGCAAGGGTTTCTACCGGCCGGTGGCCGCAGCTCCTGGTCTCCTATGGTCAGGGACAGTCCCTGCTCAAGCCAATCCTGGCGCTGCTGGAGCAGCATCTGGATTGGCTGAGAGGGGTTGCGAGCCTCTCCGCAGACGTTGAGAAGGCACCAACAAGGGAGCCGGGACCCCAGCCCAGGAGCAGAGTCAGCGCGGACCCGGTGAGTTTTCTTGTAATACTTTATTTTTACTCCCCCCTGTATGACCCCCCCACTTTGCCACACCCCACCCCGTGACATTCACCCCCTCCCCCCGCGAGTCGCGGCTGCTAACACCCCAAGCTTTGGCGCCTTAATAATAAATGTTTTGTAACAGCTGAGGCTGGCATTTTGCAACCACTGCTAATGCGAATGTCCATTTTTATAGCTCTTTGGTGATTTCTAATTGCTCTCACTTGTCACACATGTGGTCAAGTGTAAGTGTCGAAGCAGCGTTTCTTTCAGCAACTGGTCTGCTCTTGATTTTACGGAACCAGTTCACATTTCCTTCCTGAGGGTGTTTGGTGGTAGGCTGTATATTTGCCCAACTCTCCACTACAGTGTCATTTCCCTTGAATAAGAAGAATGAAGTTTGGTGGTGCATTTCCTGTATGGTGATGGACAGACATGCAATAAATCACCGGTGAGTCAGCAGTTACCTGGAAATTCATGACCTGTAGTTCAGACGTTGGCATTCCATTTAGCTGTCATATTAATGTTACTGCGTCAGGGTGCATTTTTAAAAACATGTTTGCACTACACATTCCCTAACGTTCCTTCTCACTATGAACCTTTCTCTTTTCAGTTGCCAGCTCTGTTCTGACATGGTTTACTATTATATGCATGAGGCAGGCATAGGTTTGGGAACAGTGTGGCTTCCTAAACTCCAGAGGTTTCATTTTATATGACTGAAATGATAGCAAAGATCGTTTGGAAACATAAAAAAGTATTAAAGATTGCCATTGGCTAAAGTTAAAATTATGGCAAAGCTTCCAGAGGATATTTATGTTGACTATCCCGATTTATTATTTATGGATTGGTTATTGTAGCATGTTTATGCTGATTGTGGGGATGCCTGGGAAAAAATATATATCAAAGTTTCAGGCAGCTGCGAGAAGATATCTTTTGAGAATTGTGCTTATCGTTTGCCGGACTTTCAAGTTTCGCTGGCTGGATAACTTTGGCGGGAACGCTCTCCTTCTAAACCAGGGGCATCCCACAGCCCCTATTTCTGTTTTGCATTTTTGCAAAATTTGCACGTCACTCAGTGGTTTTGAGTGTTCGAATCACTTGCGTGAAAAGACCAGATTGTGTCACTCACAATTTTTCATGATAACCCATGGAAGTGCACATTCAGCAAACCTGCAGGTTGTGTTTAAAAGACATGTTTTTCTTACGCTAAGTGGTTCGCGGCTGCCCTGCAGGAACAGCCTTCAAATTCCACTTAATGCCCTACACTGTCTACTAGAGTAGACAGCTGTATTTGTCCGTGGCGTGTGGACTTGAGACAATAATTTTTTCCCTCACTTGAATTCCCCGGGAATGTCCCACTGTTGTTTTTCCTCAATAACTCGACATTGGTTTGGTTCCGTGCTCCTAAATGACTACAGCTGAGACGCACATTTCAGGTCAGGTAAAGCAGACGCTTTCTTTGCAGATCCATCCATTGTATAAGGTGGCAGCTGAGTGTGTCCTTTTCAGTTTTAAAGAGACAGGCAGCAAGTTCAAAACTCAAAATATAAATGCTTTAATATGGCATGAAAAAAGAAAGGAGGAAATATGTTATGGGACAAGGATTCACTTGGGTGATGCCGGTATCAACAAGATGAGGGGACTAAAGATGCATTGATAAGCCCGCTAAAAGAGGCTGGGATCTTAACCTGGGGAGATTTGTTCTATGAGGGGGAAATGCTCTCCTGGGAACATCTAGTGAGTAGGCCCCAATCTCTCTAGACTTAAATTCCTTCAGATTTCTAGCTGGGCGCTTGCACAAAAATCTGGCCCTACACGCTGTTCACAATGACCTTTGGGAGACAATAGTCAACTAGAATCTTCCTTACTTGATAACGCCCTAAAAACTAAAGAGGTTTCCCACTTTTACAACTTAATCCTAGAAGAAATAGACGGAGTATTCCATCTTCCAGATCAGCTTTGGGGTTCTCTATTGCCGGCAGTAAATGTAAATGAACTATGGGAGACATCCTTCTTCGTTCTCTGGGACATTGTTAAACCTGCCTGGCTGCGAAGAAACCACTTCTTTACCCTTCACAGGGCTTACTATTCTCCTCAGAGGTTGTCTAAATTTTCAACAGGTACACCAGTAGTTGGGCCTCGCTGTGGTCAGGTTGCAGCCTCTGACTCACATATGTTTTTTGATTGCCCACATCTAACATCTTATTGGCAATCAATAAGCAACAAACTAACATCCTCTACAGGCACTACTGTGAATATAGATCTAAGCCTGGCAATTCTTGGAGTAATGGACAAAAAACATAGTGCAAATAACAACCTTTTGTTCTACTCAATGCTGGTGGCTCGACGGGAGATTTGCAGGCGGTGGAAAGAGACCTCTCCCCCGACACTACAAGATTGGAGTTCCTCCATGCTTTCTATATCAAAATTGGATCTTTCTAGAGGTGGTAAACCGGTAAAAAGAGCTTTTTGGCTGAAACTCGATTGGTCTCAATAATTAGAAACTGGTTTTTTTTTGGGGGGGGCGGTTTTCCCCCCAGTTCCAATGATTACGAAGCCATGTCGCACTCTCTTCGCTCTACCATGTTTGTCCTTTTCATTAAGGTCAATCAGTGGTAAAAGCAATGGTGGAATTTGGCTAATGGCAAGCACCATCCCAATAGTACGTAAGGGTCTGTGATTCATTGTGAAACTGATTTGGCTGCAGGGTCCTGGCACCCCTTCGTAACGATTGACCCCTTCCAGTCTTGCACTGAGACAGCAAGTCTGTTTTTCAAGTCACACTTTTCCTAGTCCACGGTACTGATGGTCCAGTCATGGTTGAGATGAGGAACAAAAAAAAAAAAAGATGAGGGGGCAGATGTATCATGCTATTTTTTTTCGCAAATGCTGCGAATCGCAAAAATGCAGCGTTTGCGACAAAAAAATAGAAGTTTCTGATGTATGTAATTTTTCGCATCGCAAAATAAGAAATCGCAATGTTTGCGATTACTTATTTGCGATTTCCTTCATTCTGCGAATTATTTTGCGATTTCTACTTTGGCATGCTTCTTATTTAGCGGTTTTCGCATATTAAGAAATCACAAAATTAGAATTCGTTAATAGATGTATCAAAAAATCGCAAATTGCGAAAACATGGGAATCGCAATTTAAGAAATCACAATTAACACTAACAACAATCAGGTGGTAACCAACTTTAAAGTATATAAAAAACTCCACAATGCTGTTTCAACTGTCACAATGGCTGGACTGTACCTGATTGCCCGGAGGCTGCGCATTCAAGCTCTTGCACAGAGGAGACAGAGGCAGGAGAGAATCTTCAAACTGCGTATTACGCTGTTCCAGCAAACTGAAGAGGAAATTTATGAGAAATACAGACAGCATCCACACACAATTTTAGACCTAATTGATGAATTGAAGACATATTTGGAACATGCAACAGCCAGGACACAATCAATTCCAACACATGTACAGGTATTGTGCTGCCTGCACCTTTTGGCCTCTGGTTCTTTTCAAAGGGTCATTGCTGAGATTAGAGGTGTCTCTCAGAGTGCCCTTTCCGCCGCGTCCATTGTGGGCGTTTGTAGCGGAGGGTGGAGGAGGAGCCCAGCACTTCCGGGCTCAGGGCGGCAGGTCAGCGCTCTAGCTGCGCTGTTTTCCTGATAGCTTAAATACCCTTCATTTTCACTCGCGCGGGATGGAGACGAGTCCAGCCGGTGGCAGTGGCTGACTCTATCTACTTTGCGCTGGGTGTTACAAGAACGACATTGCGAGCGCTGATGTAATAGCGTTTTTAAAATATAGCGATTGATGCTATTTTTACTAATGTTTTGAATTCTTGTGTATAATATTTACTTAACTGTGTTGTGACTCACCTGGGGCAGAGTTAACGTTTCCTGGTGTATCACGCTTTGACTCCCGCCCCGTTCCGCCGCGTCCATTGTGGGCGTTTGTAGCGGAGGGTGGAGGAGGAGCCCAGCACTTCCGGGCTCAGGGCGGCAGGTCAGCGCTCTAGCTGCGCTGTCTGCCCGATAGCTTAAATACCCTTCATTTTCACTCGCGCGGGGTGGAGACGAGTCCAGCCGGTGGCAGTGGCTGACTCTATCTACTTTGCGCTGGGTGTTACAAGAACGACATTGCGAGCGCTGATGTAATAGCATTTTTAAAATATAGCGATTGTTGCTATTTTTACTAATGTTTTGAATTCTTGTGTATAATATTTACTTAACTGTGTTGTGACTCACCTGGGGCAGAGTTGACGTTTCCTGGTGTATCACGCTTTGACTCCCGCCCCGTTCCGCCGCGTCCATTGTGGGCGTTTGTAGCGGAGGGTGGAGGAGGAGCCCAGCACTTCCGGGCTCAGGGCGGCAGGTCAGCGCTCTAGCTGCGCTGTCTGCCTGATAGCTTAAATACCCTTCATTTTCACTCGCGCGGGGTGGAGACGAGTCCAGCCGGTGGCAGTGGCTGACTCTATCTACTTTGCGCTGGGTGTTACAAGAACGACATTGCGAGCGCTGATGTAATAGCGTTTTTAAAATATAGCGATTGATGCTATTTTTACTAATGTTTTGAATTCTTGTGTATAATATTTACTTAACTGTGTTGTGACTCACCTGGGGCAGAGTTAACGTTTCCTGGTGTATCACGCTTTGACTCCCGCCCCGTTCCGCCGCGTCCATTGTGGGCGTTTGTAGCGGAGGGTGGAGGAGGAGCCCAGCACTTCCGGGCTCAGGGCGGCAGGTCAGCGCTCTAGCTGCGCTGTCTGCCTGATAGCTTAAATACCCTTCATTTTCACTCGCGCGGGGTGGAGACGAGTCCAGCCGGTGGCAGTGCCTGACTCTATCTACTTTGCGCTGGGTGTTACAAGAACGACATTGCGAGCGCTGATGTAATAGCGTTTTTAAAATATAGCGATTGATGCTATTTTTACTAATGTTTTGAATTCTTGTGTATAATATTTACTTAACTGTGTTGTGACTCACCTGGGGCAGAGTTAACGTTTCCTGGTGTATCACGCTTTGACTCCCGCCCCGTTCCGCCGCGTCCATTGTGGGCGTTTGTAGCGGAGGGTGGAGGAGGAGCCCAGCACTTCCGGGCTCAGGGCGGCAGGTCAGCGCTCTAGCTGCGCTGTCTGCCTGATAGCTTAAATACCCTTCATTTTCACTCGCGCGGGGTGGAGACGAGTCCAGCCGGTGGCAGTGGCTAACTCTATCTACTTTGCGCTGGGTGTTACAAGAACGACATTGCGAGCGCTGATGTAATAGCGTTTTTAAAATATAGCGATTGATGCTATTTTTACTAATGTTTTGAATTCTTGTGTATAATATTTACTTAACTGTGTTGTGACTCACCTGGGGCAGAGTTAACGTTTCCTGGTGTATCACGCTTTGACTCCCGCCCCGTTCCGCCGCGTCCATTGTGGGCATTTGTAGCGGAGGGTGGAGGAGGAGCCCAGCACTTCCGGGCTCAGGGCGGCAGGTCAGCGCTCTAGCTGCCCCTTCGTCCTATAAATGTGCGTGGGACCGCGACCGCGCAGCGGACGCGTGCAGCGGGCGCGCCGGAAGAGCGCCGAAGTCGAGCCAAAGTCTAGCCCGTCTGCGCCCGTCCGCGGCCGGACGGGGCGCGGGGCCATAAACCCTGGCTCTTCTATGCCCGATAATATACGGTATGGTAGACAAGAACTGCTGGACATGCGGCCTAACACTCCCCTATCTTGCAAACACTCTATGGAGGCGCTATCGCTCCAGAACTGTCCCACATGTACTTTTCGTCCTGAGAATACGATCACTAAACTAAGCACGGTAGGGAAACTAAGAGCAGCACTGCTTAATTGCAGATCCCTTCGAAAACACTGCACTCAAATTTTCCATCTACTCGAGGATGAGAATATCAACATCTTGTTTCTCACTGAGACGTGGTTGGACGAGTACTCCGATCCTGACATTATACAGGCTCTACCACCCGGTTATTCCCTCTCCAGACTTGATAGAAAGGTTGGTATAGGTGGGGGTATTGCCATTGTAACCAAAGCCCCTTTAGAATGCTCACTCTCTCCCATTACGATTGATCACAGTGAAGCCGGCTCTTTTACCATCATCACAGGGCCGAAACACTCTCTTTCAGGTGTCCTTTTGTACCGTCCCCCTGGTAGGCTCTATGACTTCACTCCCAGCCTTATGGAGGCTATAGCCCATCTAGCACTTAGAAAAACCAGAGTGTTAGTATTGGGGGATTTAAATGTCCACTTTGACGATCCCCTTGATAAAGAGGCGGCAGACATTAAATCTGAATTACTCTCTTTACAACTAGAGCTAAAGAACTACGACCCGTCACACCAACTGGGACATTTATTGGACCCCATATTTGGGAACTGGACGGGAGTTCAAACCTCATCTCCCCAACCAGTACCCTGGTCCGATCACTTTGTTATCCCCATGCAAATTCAATTAGATGAAACTGAACACAACAAAGATAGTGCACAACGATATCAACGTAGGAAATGGAAAAATTTCTCTCTAGACACCTTTATAAAAATCATTGAAAATGCGGGACCTCCTAGAGGATTTGACAGTGAGACAGCATATAAACATCTACAGAACTGGATCACTAATGCTCTAGATATCACTGCTCCTATTCGCAATTTAACCAACTCTAAGAGGACTAAAAAAACTGCCCCGTGGTTTACACAGGAGCTTCAGCTAGCCAAAACTGCTTGCAAAAAGCTTGAAAGGGAATGGCGCAATAACTTCTGCCCTAAAATCAAAACCCTATATAAAACGGCGCAAAAAGAATATACCAAAATGATTCGAGTGTCTAAAGCATCTCATTATAGTAACCGTATCTTGGAAGCTGAAAACTCCTCGAAAGAGCTCTTTCAGATCTACAAGGAAATTTCTATAATAACTACGAATCCAACATCCCACAATGATTCAGTAGATACTTGCAACAAAATTGCGAAGTATTTTGCCGGCAAGATCACAGACATCTATGCCAATTTCTCCAGTAATATAAAATCTGGCACTGACTTTGTTGAGAGGGAAGATATCATCCTTACAAAATCTTGCCTTTGTGCTTTTACTGTTCCTCCCTCCGAAATTCTCATGAAAACTTGTAAAAGTATTAAATCTGGCTCTTCCCGAGATCCCGCTCCCCCTAAAGTTTTAGCAGCTAGCCTCTCGGTCTTAGAGCCCCACTTTAGACATATGCTCCAAGTCTCTTTTAACACTGCCTGTCTGCCTGTAGAATGGAAGAAAGCAATCGTACTCCCCATTAAGAAAAAACCGAATGTGAGCCAGGATATTCTGGAGAACTTACGCCCCATTTCCTTGCTACCTTATCTAGCAAAACTTGCAGAGAAAGTAGCCAACATCCAACTCATGGCCCACGTTGAATCTCAAAATGCCTTTCATAGATCGCAGTCGGGCTTTAGATCGAGTTACTCCACAGAGACAGCGCTCCTGGGAGCGACCGAAACTCTGCGGGAAGGAGCCGATGAGGGTAAGATCATGGCACTCATCATGCTGGACCTCAGTGCCGCGTTTGACACTGTAGCACACTCCATCTTGCTACAGTGTCTAAACAAAGCGGGGGTCACCAAAGAGGCTCTGGGGTGGCTGAAGGCCTTTCTTACCAACAGGAGCTTTCAGGTCCAGAGAGGAAATTTTCTCTCGGACAGCATGGTATTAGAACAGGGGGTACCTCAGGGCTCTGCCCTGAGTCCCACCCTGTTCAACCTCTATATGGCGCCGTTGGCAGAGGTGGTTCAATCGTACAGCGTAGAGCTTGTCTCTTACGCCGACGATACTCAACTGTTGATCTCTTTGTCCCAAGCTCCCACCTCTGATGCTGACAACTTCAAATCCTGCATGAGCAATCTCGCAGATTGTATGACTAATCACTGCCTCAAACTAAATGGCACAAAAACTGAGGTACTCATAATAGGAGGTAAGGACACCAACTGGACCAAAGACTGGTGGCCTCCCTGTTTAGGGCCTCTACCCACTCCCAGTCGGGAAGCGAAGAACTTAGGCGTATGGATTGATAACAAACTTTCGTACGATAGCCATGTTAAAAAAACTGTAGGAAAGTGCTTTGGAGTCATGAGAACTCTCAATCGTACCCTGGATCTTCTCCCTCTAGATTCCAGGCGTACCATGACTCAGGCACTTATAACCTCCCGTATAGACTACGGCAATGTGCTTCTGTTGGGTACCTCTGAAAAGAACATCAGAAGATTGCAGGTCTTACAAAATTCAGCTGCACGTTTAGTGCTAAGACTGCCCAGAAGAGCACCTTCTAAACCCACCTTGGCTACCCTCCATTGGTTGCCAATCAGGAAGAGAATCCTATTCAAGGCACTTCTCTGGTGCTTTAGGATTATCTCTCAGAAAGCTCCATCCTATCTGTCCGATTTAGCCATGTCCTACGAGCCCAACAGATCCCTTCGTTCCAAGGGAATGGGTTTGCTCAAGACTCCGCGCACAAAAAAAGCTAGAATGGGAGGTCGCTCTTTCCGTTCTCTAGCAGCCAACAGATGGAACACCCTTCCCATCAACATTAGACTAGCTAATGATGAGTCCTCTTTCAGAAAACTGCTGAAAACACATGTGTTCGCCCTTTAGTTCCCCTTCCCCTTTCTTTCTCTTGACTCGATCTCCACAGCGCGGGGACACGCCGGGAGGCGTCACCAGGCGCTCTTACAAACCCCTTTAATAATAATAATAATTTCACGCTTTTTTAAGGTTTTCCTGGAAGCAATGATGAGTAGGCTTCAACATCATATCTACCTCTCCAGCAATCAGCAAGATATTCAAGATTCAAAATTGGAATTCTATCAAATTGCACATTTTCCACTTGTTATAGGTTGCATTGATGGTACCCATGTTGCCATCATTCCACCTGCTGCCACGGAATATGTGTTTAGGAACAGAAAATGCTACCATTCCATCAACATTCAAATGGTGTGCAGTGCTAAGTATTTAATTACTGATATAGTGGCACAGTACCCAGGAAGCACACATGACTCATATATATTTAGGCACAGTGGACTTCACAGACGCTTGAGTGCTGGTGAATTGGGTGAGGGTTTCCTACTAGGTAAATATTTATTTTTTAAACGATTTTTAACATATAATTCACTAATCCAATGTTCTAAGCAGGCCTTCATTAATTCTCATTATGCAGTTGACAGTGCCTATGCTGTTCGTGATTTCATCATGACCCCATACCTTAATCCATCAAATGTACATGAAATAAGATATAACAAGGCACACAGTTCAACACGTGGGTTAATAGAAAGGACTTTTGGAATTTAAAAAAGCCGGTTTAGAAGGATTCCCAAGAGTGGAGGTGCATTACAATATAATCCTGAAATGTGCTGCAAAATTGTGACCTGCTGTGCCATGTTACATAACATGGAAAGGAGAAAAGGAACTACTTTGGATTTGAGTGATTCTGAAACATCAGATGATGAAGAAATACCCCCCCAAGAAGAGTTGCTGCTGGTGTTGGAGCTGCAGCTGGATGACAAAGACGTACTCACATAACATATAATTATTTTTAGGTAAGAACTAACAAGCACAAACAATAATGCATTTCAAAATATTATTTTTTTATTCATTATAACCAAAGGCATAATGAAAATTTAAGACATGACCTGTTACTTCACCGGTCATTGTACTTAAGCAACATAAGTAATGCAACAGAGAATTTTATTTTTACCAACATATGTGACACAAAGCATTACTTTCTGCACTACCTGCGTTTAGAGTGCTGAGCTGATTCCCTGCTAGTGCTAGCAGCAGTATGGCCTGCATGCCTTTCACTTCTGCGCTGACTACTGTCTGAAGTAGGAGTTGGATTACTGCTACTTCTACTTGTTAAGTCATCTGGTTCAGTAGCAGTTTCAAAAAATGCCCTCGCTCCAGAATTTGCAGTTTGCTTTAATTCTACTGCACTTGTGACTTTGTCCAGTCTTTTTGCTACATTTCTTGTGCATTCAGAGATCTTGCTCTGCATTGTTACACTTCGTCTGTTTAAATTTGTAGTAACACCACACAGTCTGTTAATGGCCTTAGAGTACACAAGCATCCTTGCATGCATGCGGAGTCCAGCCCGGTTTCGTGCATCCTCAGAGCGCCCTATGGACACACTAAGTCTATCAACAGATGCAGCTATTTCCCTCAGACCTTTAGCCATGCCTGCGTTGTTTCTATTCATTTTAACCAGCTGACTGTTAATGGACCTTAGGGACTTGTGCTGCAGGCGCTGCATGATTAACATGTCCTGCTCCAAACCAGCAAACATAGTTGTATTTTCAAGTACTCCATCCCTGCTGCCCCTTGCTCTTTCCAATGTGTATGCTCTTCTTCTCTGTGCCTGTGTTTGCCCAGTATGGTCTAACTTGTTTATCCTGTGTACTATCTCTAGAAGCTTCAGGCTCTACATCATCCTCATCAAATAAAGGCAAAGGGGCCACACGTCTTCTTTTTCCCCGGTCAATAGATTCAACTTCCTCAGAGGCACTATCTTCTGCTGGTGAAACAAGTGGGATCTGTGCATCATTAACCTCATTATCCTCCTGGGAATCACCTGCATGTGCTCTAAATGTAGATTGAGAAATGTGAGTGTGTGTTGTGCAGTACTGTTTGGTTTCAATAAATTTTACAATTTTACAAAATTTGAAATTATTGGGGGTCTGCCTCTCTAATCAATATCATTTATTGTCAATTTATCAAACATTTAAAATGGGCTTTGGAACCAAGGTGAGGTGCACAAGAAACAACTGATAATAATCCCCAATTACTGAGACTCAGGGTTACTCTCTTGTTTGGAATTACTAGGTGCACAACAATATCAATTTTCAGCATGCATGACCCACAACTGCACTAATATAAAAACATTCTTCTTACCTTCTGCTCCTTGTCCATGGTCTGAGCTGTCAATTTGAGCCACACCACTGACACTTTTTGGCAAGATAGTTGACTCTACAAGTTCCTCATGAGGAGTAGGCTGCTCCACTGTGGAACTTCCCCCGCCTGTCTTGTTTGAGTCCTATATCCTGGCTGCAAGCTTTTCTTTTGACCGGAGGCGCATATCATACCACCTTTTCTTTAATTCATCAATGGTATGTGGCACAACTCCAACTGAGTTCACTTTCTCCTGGATTTCCAACCAGATTTTTCTTTTCCTTGCCTCAGGAACTTTAAGGGCTGCCTTTCCAAAAAGCAACTCATGGTTGCTAGCCATCAATTCAATAAGTGTTTCCTGTTCCTTGTCTGAAAATGTTTTCTTTTTTCTCCAGAGGAACCACCTTGAACATTTTCTGCCTCCATGCTGCAGCTAAGCAGGTCTTCACAGCTGCCAAACAAGCTTCCAACTGCCACTGGGTGTGGCTCAGGCAAGCAGGTGCAGGTTATCAGCAAGACTTCCTCACTGTGATGTCATCAGCTGGTTCCAGCATCAGCAGATTCACGTTTTTTTGCGATTTCTTATTTTGCGAAATTCGCTAATTAAGAAATCGCAAAAAAATCGCAGATTATTCTGCGACTTTTAAGAAATCGCAGAATATTCGCTAAAAAGTAGATACATCGCCTTTTGCGAATCCTTATTTGCAAAACGCAAAATATCGCAAATAAGAAATCGCAAAAAGGAAACATGATACATCTGCCCCGAGATCTTTAAAGTATAAATGTGTTTATTTCAGTTCAAAGGGTAGTTAATTAGTCTGTGCCAGCCTGGGTTAAAGATCTTTAAAAAAATGCATGTTCACTCTTTTAAATAACGTCCTATCTTCCTTTTTTCTGTCGTTCTTTTCTTCTTTTCACTCTCACGTATTTCCACGTTTTCAGGGCAGAGAGCACAGTGCACAAGAGAGAAGGAAGAGGGGTACTGAGGGCAGCGAGCAATGTGCACAGGAGAAATGGAAGAGGGGTACTGAGGGCAGCGAGCCCTGTGCACAGGAGAGATGGAAGAGGGGTACTGAGGGAAGAGAGCCCTGTGCACAGGAGGGATGGAAGAGAGGTACTGAGGGCAGCGAGCCCTGTGCAGAGGAGGGATGGAAGAGGGGTACTGAGGGCAGCGAACCCTGTGTACAGGAGAGATGGAAGAGGGGTACTGAGGGAAGAGAGCCCTGTGATAAGGAGGGATGGAAGAGGGGTACTGAGGGAAGGGAGCCCTGTGCACAGGAGGGATGGAAGAGGGGTACTGAGGGCAGAAAGCCCTGTGCACAGGAGGGTTGGATGAGGGGTACTGAGGGCAGAGAGCCCTGTGCACATGAGAGATGGAAGAGGTGTTCTTAGGGCAGATGTTGAGAGTGGTTTTCTTATCCTTACATCAGTCGCTGGGCTTAAGCGGGATCCCTTTCACTTCATTTATTTATGTATTTAATTGAATTGTTGTGTGCTGACTTTTGGCTAGGGGCCACTTTTTAATGCTGTTTTGGATATTGAGCCTAGGTGTATTTCATGTGTAACCAAAACCGCTACATACGTACTGGATGAACAAAATCTGACTGGCTCAGGTCACTTGTTCTTTACTCAGTTCAAAGAGCTCCTCTGCGCCAGCCGCCACTGAACCAGTCACTCACCTATACATTCAGAGACACCTTATCGCTCACTTATACAGTCAGTCGTGCAGCCAATGAGTCATCCATACAGACACTCATACACCCACTGATTCACCAATACATCTTATCATAAATAATTAACAGTCAAACATTTTAAAAACAGTCATTGGTTAATGCCATCATTGATGTCATTAGTGATGTCACTGACCATGTCATAAGTGATGTAATATGTGAGGTCATAAGCAGTGCATTGCTGGGCAGAAGTTATAGTTAAGGCTCCCTGTTTTCCGTTTTTACTGATTTTTACAGACAAACGCCATTTTTTTCTTGTCTGTATTTATTTTTAAATGTGAATACAAACGGAAATTGGGTGCTTTTTGAGTGATTCTTAATAGACCTTTTCAAGACTGCCAGGCCAATAACTGTGTGGATTGAGAGGTAAGGGTGTTAAAAAAGAAATGAATTGTATTACAGAGGCTTAAACAGTGGTAAATATGCACAAGGCTGATATAGAAATGTGCATATTTTCATGTAGGTGCATTGATTTATCTTCTGCAGGTGTTCATATCACTATAACCTGGCAGGCATTCAAGCATGACTGCATATTTATCGGTTACATAAATGTGGAACTATACAATTTCTAGCTTTCTTTTTTTCACAAAACCCATAATAAATATAGATAAATACAGATAAAGTTGACAAAAAATAAATATGGATAAATACAGACAGAAATGTCCAAAAAATAAATACCATTAAACCGGGAGACCTAGTTATAGTTAACTCAGGTAACTATAACGGCTGAATTTTTCTGGTTTTGTATAAGCAAAATCTAACCCTAACTATAACGTCCCTGTAACGTTTTTTGCTAACTATAATGTGCTTATAACCTTTGTTTTTTTAGTGAAAAAAATAAATAATATATATATATATATATATATTCCACATTCGTTCTTTGTTTGTTTGTTCCCCCGTCGCTGCTCCAGAACAGAGGGTGCATCATCGATAGCGGCCAACTAAGCAAGGTCTGGTCTGAATTAGCAATGCCTCGAGCACCAAGGATGACAGCGCCTTGTTTGGCGCAAATACAGGATTTTATTTCTCAGCTGTCAAACGCGTTTCGCCTGCCCAGCAGGCTTGCTCACCAACAAGTATCCATAAAGTTTCAACCATTTTAAATACACCTCATGGTATGTTACGTGAGGACCTGCTCAATGAGTCATTTAGAAGACAGACTTGTAGTTTTTTTTACAATGTTGCAGATTTAAAACAGTTTGTCACAAAATTATGTAACATCATGCTCAAACCGACCAAATATTCAATAAAATATATATGTAAATTTATTCTAAATTCATAATTCGTATCCTTGCAATGCTCTTGGTATATCCTTTCAGACATTTTAAATTCAGCATTCTAAATGTATTCCCATAAGTATGGACTGAACTCATATTGCAAAGATTCAGTAACAATTATCTTGACTAAAAATAAAAAAAATATGATCATAATTGCAACCATATCTCTTTTATGTTTTTGTTTTTATTATATGCTTAGGTCCCGCCCTAGTGGGCATTTTGACTTTCCCATTGCCTTCAATAACATTGTTATCAACGTACGACAGCCGACAAATAAAATCCTTTATTTGCGCAAAACAAGGCGTTGTCATCCTTTGTGTTCGAGGAATTGGTAATTGAGACTGGACCTTGCTTGGTTTAACCGCTGTCGACGGCGTGCCCTCTGTTCTGGAGCTGTGACAGGGTAACAAACAAGCAACGAGTGTGGAGTATTGTTACCTTTGCCCCCCCTCACCGCACAACAAGGAAGC
The DNA here is from genome assembly GCF_964261635.1 of Lissotriton helveticus. Taxonomy (NCBI): domain Eukaryota; kingdom Metazoa; phylum Chordata; class Amphibia; order Caudata; family Salamandridae; genus Lissotriton; species Lissotriton helveticus. The sequence continues at coordinate 1,356,273,573 of NC_136063.1, forward strand.
GGCAACATGCCTGTGATACGACTCGAAGCAAGCCTGGTGATTGAGGTGGTATCCAGTGAGTCGAAGGACCCACGGTTAATGCAGAAAATACCCAGGTAAGCGCTGCATTGAAGGCAATTGAGGGAAGGGGGAAAGTCAGTGACAAGTGCACTTCCACAGCTATTGGACGGTGTGGACACTGGTTTTTTTTTAAGCAAATGGAAGAAAGACACGGAAAAATTATCATGTCTGCTGCAGAAGTCAAGGAGAGAGAGGAGGCAGCATTATTAATATTTGATGATGCTAAAGCAATCATGAAAAAATCTGTGAGTGCATCAAACGATGGCAAAGTGTCAGATGCAGCAGCATGCTCAAAACAACTGGAAAAACTGAAACATAGTGAACTATCAAAATGGTGGGAATCAAAATCCCTCCAACGTTAATTAGAAGTACAACTTATACCAAGGGGCCTTAGAATCTTAGTGGCGCCTACCTATGAAGACCCCAATCCTAATATGTTTAGGGAATGGACCGAGAATAACCAAGAGTCCTTACTGAAGATGCTTATTATCCTGATCAAATATGCTGATATTGATTGGCTAAAAATCTTTGAAGAAATTGATCAAATTCTGGGGAGGCTAGATAAGGAAGCAAACTAAGTGCCAATTAATACATTTAAACTAGCAATGAAAGAGCTTCTTCGTTAACTTGAAGAGTCAATAAAAGAGAGATAGGTGCAAATGTTTTTGCACAACAAATTTGAATATGATCGCAGTCAAATCTATACATTCACGAAAAAATTCGAAAATCTCCGAAGACAAAAAATGAATACAAGTGGTAAACCAATACTGGACCTAAAATCAGAGCTAGGTAGCATCCAGAGTTCTGTACTTGATATAGATGCAGATGAAGGTACAAGTGGCCAGATAAAATAACCTATCCCCTCAGTAATTGAAGAATTTTTTACAACAAGAAAGGAGATTCAATCTCCAACCAAGGACACCAGCAAGCAATTTAATGCCACAAAGAGGAAGAGGCAGAGGCTACAAAGGAGCAAATGCGTAAAATTAGGGAACCACCAGAGAGAAAGTCAACAGCAAGCAAACCAAGAAATTAATGATGAAAATGAGACTTCTATTAACAATTTTACTAATATCACTTTATCTGGGAAAGAAAATAACTTCTTTAGGTTGGGTCTGTCATAATGCCCGAAAATGGATTTCGGCTACGTTAAAACAAGAGTAGACATCATTACATTCACAAGAACTCTTAAATTAAAAATGTACTTTGCAATGAATCAGAAGGAAACATTTACAACAACAGCTATCAGCACAAACACTAGTGATGCTCAACCAGGAAGTTTGCTTGTGAGTGACATGAATCTGATGTTAGAGTTGAGACAACTGGGAGAAGAAACAGAGTCAACTATCTCAAGTATGGACACACAAACTACTATTTAAAAAGTTGCTGAATTTGCAGCGGAACAAGGGATTGACACCACAGGTAGCGCCCCTACGAGGTTTAGACCTATACCTATGTCAACTAGAGACTCTGTAGACATTTATACTGAATTGATGATTAACGAACTAAAGAACCTCCAGAAATACACCAGTGTCAAACATCAGAACTTGTCACAGCAACAAAGAGATTATACTACTCTGGTTAATAAACTGTCTTCTAATGCAGAGTGTATTGTCCATACTGCAGATAAAGGCAGGAATGTCGTTTTTTGGGGTAAACATTTGTATCTGAATGAAGCATACAAACAATTGAATAATCGATCAGGTTATGCAAGAGTTACTGAAGATGTTTTGACCACCAGCTACCGCCTTTATAATGTTCAGTTGCATGAATGGTACAATCAATGTCTGATTACTCAAGAGGAGTTAACATTTCTAATAATGAACAATTCTATAATACCAGTATTATATCTGATACAAAAGGTGCATAAAGCTCTTGTAAACCCCACTGGGCGCCTGATTATCTCTGCCATAGGCAGTGCCCTCGAGAACAAATCCATGCAAAAATGCTCCCTTCATACATTCAGGATACGGGGGATTTTTTAAAGAAAATCTATAATCTACCCTAGGAACACGATTGTTAGCTAGTAACAATTGATGTCACCACATTGTATACTAGCATTAGACATGAAGTTGGTCTGAATGCTAATAAATATTTCTTAGAAGACAGGCCACCTAAACTATGGTCACATACACAGATGCTGATAGCAATAATCTCAATATGCCTCACAAGCAACTATTTTCTTTTCAATGGTGAGTTATTCCATCAAACTTGCAGTACAGCTATGGGCACCTGCATCACCCCCAGCGATGCTAATTTACATATGGGCCGGTGGGAAGAGCAGGTGGTCTGGACGTTGTACCAAAATAGCAGCACAACATAATGCACTGGAGTCGCTTCATCGACAATCTTTTTGTCGTATGGAAAGGCTCAGACAAATCTGTTAAAGAATTCATCAAAAAATTGTTGGTTGACAATTTGAATCTAAAGATCACGAGTACTATCAGTGCAACTTCTGTGAATTTTTTTGATTTAACTATTTATTAAGAAAACACTGAATTAATCACAATGCTGTATTGTAAACCTACAGCTGGAAACACATTGCTTCATGCAACAAGTTTTCATCCAAGGAATCTACCTTGAGCTTTCCCTATGGGGAGTGCTTGCATACAATGAGTAACTGCAGTGAGCAAGAGGTTATGGGCAAAGAACTAGGTTGTTTTAAGGCACGTTTTAAAACAAGAGGCTACACAGATTACTGTGTGCAGTCTGCTGTATTCAAAGAAAAGAAAAAATCAAGAGAGGAAATTCTGTTTAATAAGAGCCAAACAAAAGAACAGTGCAAGTAATAATCAATGTAGAATGATTACAACATACAACAAACAATATAATATAGTTTGCAACATTCTGTCCAAACACTGGCATGTGATTCGTAATGATCCTGTAACAAGTAAATTAGTACAGAGGAGACCGGTAATAACTTTTAGACGTGCTAAATCTCTAAAACAGATGCTAGTCAGTAACTTGGTTCCACAGTCTAATCCTGAAACTAAAGCCCCATGTGGCTATGAAGAAAAGATGACTTCATTAAATGTTCAAAATGCAAAGCCTATATTCATGGGGAAAACACCACAGTCTAAAGGTCAAGCCTTTCAAAGAGAAAAAAGAAAATCAAAAGGTAATTTACATGTAAGACAGAGATTACAGTCTATGTGCTTCAATGCCCAAGTGGCCTGAGGTATGTGGGCAGTGCTATTCTCCCTGCGCATAAAAGAGTGCTGCAACATCTCAGAGCTATAAAAAAAGGGAGATAAATCCCATCCAGTGGCTAGACATTTTGAGAAGCATCACAGTAACAACCTGCAAGGACAGACATATTTTGTAATTTACATATATATTTTATTGAATATTTGGTTTGAGCATAATGTTACTTAATTTTGTGACAAACTGTTTTAGATCTGCAAAATTGTAAAAACTACACGTCTGTCTTCTAATACACTCATTGAGTAGTTCTTCAGGTAACATATCCCAAGGTGTTTTTAAAATGGTTGAAACTTTATGGATACTTGTTGGTGAGCAAGCCCGCTGGGCAGGCGAAACGCTTCCGACCACCGACAAATAAAATCCTTTATTTGCGCAAAACAAAGCGTCCTCATCCTTGGTGTTCGAGGAATTGCTAATATATATATATATATATATATATATATATATATATATTGTTTAGTGAGCAAATAAAAATAATTACGCCAAGTATAAGAGGAGTTTGTGCCTTTTTCATCGCGGTCAGGAGGTTGAGAATATATATATATATACTATATCCTAGCACTTTTCACCAGCCGCTGCGCCTTGTGTTACGAGTTCTGCTGCTAGTGGGGGTGAACCATGCAATGACACAGTAGGGAAACAACCCAATCTTGGTTGTTGAAGTGAATCGCAATCACGGGAGCCTTTCAAATTTACAAGTTAGTTGCATAACAAAAAACTGAAGGATGCGCTTCTGCAGAATGCCTTTGTCAATGTCATTGACAATTGACATTGAGAAAGGCATTGTGCCGACGCACGTCTGTCAGTGATTTGTTGTATTAAATAAAGTGTACATTTTAAAGGCTCCCATGAATGCGCTTCACTTTAACAACCACAATTGGGTTGTTTCCTAGGAAAAAATACAAAGATATATATATGTATATGTCAAGCTCCGTTCCACCGTCAATACGTTTCTCTGCACCCTGGAGCGGGTGCGGCTTTAGAAGTGGCGGCGTGACCACGAGTGATATAATGCTCATGCTTCCTCGTCAAACAAGAAAGGTGCAGCACTCACTTGTGTAGATTTCAAGTTTTTATTTTTCAAAAAGCAGGACGCATTTCGGTGTGAGCCTTTCCCGACCGCTGATTGTAGCAGTCAAGAAAGGCTCACGCCGAAACGCGTCACGCTTTTTGAAAAATAAAAACTTAATCTACACCCGTGAGTGCGGTACCTTTCTTGTTTGATGAGGAAGTACGAGCATTATATATGTATTTGTGTGTATATATATATATATATATACTTATATATATTCACTGAAAAAAACCATAGGTTTCACGGGCGTTATAGTTAGTTGGACATTTCACTCATACAAAACCATAAAACTGAACTTACTATAACAGGGGAACTTCTAAGCACTGTGGTTCTTGTAGTTTTATAGCGAAATTAATGTTCATAGTGATTGTCGCTTCCTCTCTCCTTCCACAATATGCTCCCGTTGGGTCATTGGCTAGACCAACCCTCCTTGATGCTCGACTTGTGCCTACCCGAACAGGTACGTTGTTCCGCTGTTGTGCCCTGCATAAATGAGACACACGGATCCGCTGGGGAGCAGTGGGGTTGTCGTTGTGGCCGGAGCAGGCCACAACATAATCCAAATGTATTTGCTCTCACAATGAGGACACCCTCACAACGTTCGATTTCACCTTCTTTATTTGGGGGGCAGCAGCAAGGAAAGGCAGTCTGTCTCAACGCAAAATTCGCACCATCTTCGCCATATGCGTTCCGGAAAAGGTTTCCTTCATCTGTGGCGTGGCGCATCGGAGGGAGAAGATATCACGCATTCAAGTTTTCAAGTGGTACTTAAGAATGTTGGCCCCGCCCCACCTTTGCGTGTGCGCGCTAAGCACTGTGTTTCTTGTAGTTTTATAGCGAAATTAATGTTCATAGTGATTGTCGCTTCCTCTCACCTTCCACAATATGCTCCCATTGGGTCGTTGGCTAGACCAACCCTGCTTGATCCTCGACTTGTGCCTACCCAATCAGGTACGTTGTTCCGCTGTTGTGCCCTGCATAAATGAGACACACGGATCCGCTGGGGAGCAGTGGGGTTGTCCTCATGGCCGGAGCAGGCCACAACATAATCCAAATGTATTTGCTCTCACAATGAGGACACCCTCACAATGTTTGATTTCACCTTCTTTATTTGGGGGACAGCAGCAAGGAAAGGCAGTCTGTCTCAACGCAAAATTCTCACCATCTTCGCCATACGCGTTTCGGAACAGGTTTCCTTCATCTGTAGCGTGGCGCATCAGAGGGAGAAGGTATCGCGCATTCAAGTTTTCAAGTGGTACTTAAGAATGTTGGCCCCGCCCCACTGGGCGTGTGCACGTTAAGAACTGTGGTTCTTGTAGTTTTATAGCGAAATTAATGTTCATTGTGATTGTCGCTTCCTCTCTATGAACATTAATTTCGCTATAAAACCCAAACAAGAAAAAGAAAGCAACAACATCAGGTTAACAATGACCTACAGCAAAGAACATACTCAAATCAAGAAAATCATGAATAAACATGGGGTATCATTAAAAAAGACGCAGCTATTGAGGGAAATTTAAGTGATAAAGTAGATGTCTAACTTCGAAAAGCACCATCCATCAAAGACAGACTTACTAGAAGCCATTTCATATGAGATCCAAAAGTGAAATCTGTATAACGAGTCACCAAAAAGGATTCACAAAATATGAAAAATGTAAAGCGTGCAACATCGGGAAAAATACTTAGCACATCGTGGATTTCAAAGGAAAACAAGCTATGAGTGTTCAGAAAATCACATGTGAAACCAGCTATGTGGTACACATGATCACATGCGACTGTGGTATGAGATACATTGGCAGCACAATTTGCTCATTAAAGAAAAGGATATTAGAACATATAAGGGAAGTGCAAAACAAAGATGCTAATAATGCTATGGCCAACCATCTAGCCATACATGAAGGCCATACGTCATAAAATTTGAAATATTGTTGGATTGCCCATGTTCCCTACCATTAGAAAGAGGGTGACGGAACATTAGAATTGAGAAGTTTTGAGTCATAAATGATTATACGATTCTGAACAAAACAGCTGCAATGTCTCAATTCTGATGAGGAACTTTATGTGCATTTATAATCAGAGTGCTCATTGAATTGTTGCTAATGTTCATATTTTTTAAGGTACATTAACATTAACAGAAATGAGTAGCAATCAGTAATTACTGGGTATTGTATATTGCATGCAGACTCTGCCCCGACCTTCCCCTGAAATGTTGACTGCAATTATGCAGCCACTTAGGCATTATTCAGGGCCGAGGGAAAGTAAATGTGCTAACTAAGCCACTAAGGCATCATTCAACTAACAAATTAATTATGAAGCATTTTACCTTACATAAAACATTTTTGCTTTGCATGACAAAACTGTTGGGAGTGATTATCCCTTTAGGTGATGTAGTTATATGGCATGATGCCCTAAAAATCATGCATTATAGCCAGTAATACTACATTACATTATTTTATTTTATGTCAATGTACTTGATGTTTGTTTTGTCTTATGGAACTTTAAAGCTGTCAATAGAGCCATCTTGAAATCCATGAATCTGGACAGGGCAGAGTTACTAAAAGACAAAGGAATCTGACTACAAGGGAATACAATCAGGTAAACAACGAAGGGAGAACCGTATTGGGAATTTCTCAGCCTAGTGAGTTCAGAGTCAGATATAGTAAACTAGTAAACAAGAACAGAACATCAGGTCAATAATCAGACAGAGTTGGCCAATAGTTCTTAATGATCCAATGATTACACATCTATTACCACACAAAGGCGTGTCTACTCATAGCAGGGGACCTTCTATGAGAGACAGTTTGGTGACAACAATATCTGAGATAATGGAAGGTACTAATTGGTAGACTACCCACAAAGGATTCCATAAATGCAAAACTTGCAAGGCCTGCAGACATAGGGTCAACATGAGTAAATACTGGACCCCATTGGGAGATAGGGAATACAAGATTAGTAAGACCATGACTTGCAAGACAGACCATGTGGTCTATGTCCTGCAATTTCCATGCAACCTCCAATATGTTGGTAACAGAAAACGTCAGGCAGATAAACGAGTGCTCCAACATATGAGAGCCATCCTAAACCAAGACAACACATACGCGGTTGCATGACATTTTAAAGAAAAACATGAGTCTAAGGTAGAGGGGTTAAAGTATTTTCTCATAGATGCCCTACCACCAAGCAGAAGAGAAGGCAATAGAGAGTCTAAACTCTGGAAATTGGACATTCGCTATATACTGGAATTAGATTCAAAATTCCCAGGATGTCTCAATACATCTGAAGACCTTTACACCTACCTGCACTAAACTTATGGGACTTAGGGTCATCTCAGCATATGCCATATTGAGAATAGAAACCATACAGAAATGAATTCATCTAGATACAGCACTAAGATTTTAAAATTGATTTAACCAGCTATGCCCAACTGAAGTGCCATCGTTAAGGAGGTTTCATAGTATGAGACCCATATTATATGATGTAAATAAAACAAAATTAAATAGACGCCAAAAGAGAGTATCAAAAATTAATAGTAAATATGGTGACGGAGGAACATATATAAAAAAAAACATTAATTTTGTTTTTTATCACATACATTTACAACCATGAATTTATTGGTTTTAGCACTGCACACTTTATTTATCACTTATTTATTTTGTATGGGCTAACACATGGGGTTGTAGTAACTCTGTTCAAGCTTGCAGCCAAGGGCATGCACTGTTTGGTTCGTCACTGTGATGCAAATTAATGTAATGGAAATACAAATCAAATGTAAACATCCACAAGGCAACTCAGGTACAGAGCAATACTGAGTGGAGAAATGTCAATCAACTACAAGATACAGGGACATTAGAAGACAGGCCAAACGAAAAGACTTGTAACAGGGGTTGTTTATGTCTGTGACTGCTTAATTTACACGTGTGTGGTTTGCACCAGTCACTTTAAAAGTAATAGTCAATGCCGTTGCGGATGTCATGTGAACATGGCTCGATTGAGCTGAAACGCATAATGGCTGTCTGAGAAATAAACAAGAATACTTGTACTAATATCGCGGTCCGCGCCCGTGTTTGTGGAGGTGATTTACGAGTGTGACGGAATCCAAGGCATATATATATATATATATATATATATATATATATATATATATATATATATATATATATATTTATATTACCTACTGGCGGTCGCCAGTAGGTATATATAGTTAGGATTTTTTCTCTATGGGTTTTTTGAAAATTCTATGTCTAATAACTTTGGCGTTTGTGGACGGAATCGGCTGAAATTTTCAGGAAAATGGCACATTTTGTTTCTGAGCAGCCCTTGAAAATTTGGGGGGGGTTCGTCCAGTGGGGGCCGAGAAAAAAGGGGGGTCCCAAAACGTGTTTTTAACATTGAGTTTTCCATAGGGCGGTTGGCCTCACTTTTAGCCCGAACGGCTGAATGGATTTGCACGAAACTTGGCAAAATTGTAGGGACTGGTAGCCCGATGTGCCTTTTGTAGGTCTCAATATATGTGCTCCAGTGGATTTTGAGAAATTAACGTTTAAAAAAAGATATATATCTGTAACAGCGGACCGGTTAGCGCTCTGGTTCGCGGACTTTTCGCGCAACGGAGCTTTGTGAAGCGAAGCTGATTGGTTCTCCGGCGTCTGTCAACATTCCAAACAGTCCGTAGCGGCCGCCATCTTGTCTCTCGGTAGGATCGAGAGACAAGAGGAGGTCAAAACAAAGGGGGAAATAACTATAAGGGGGCATAGTAGATCCTCGCTGACCCCCTAGGTTTGATGTGGAGGTTTTAAAAGGGCCCCGCGGGGCAAAAAAAAAACAAAATAATAATAATCGAACGGCTGAATGGATTTGCACGAAACTTGGCAAAATATTAGGGACTGGTAGCCCGATGTGCCTTTGCTAGGTCTCAATATATGTGCTCCAGTGGATTTTGAGAAATTAACGTTGAAAAAAAGATATATATCTGTAACAGCGCTCCGCTTCGCGTACTTTTCGCGTTACGGAGCTTTGCGAAGCTGATTGGTTCTCCGGCGTCTGTCAACATTCCAAACAGTCCGTAGCGGCCGCCATCTTGTCCCTCGGTAGGATTGAGAGACAAGAGGAGGCCAAAGCGAAGGGGGAAATGACCATAAGGGGGCATAGTAGATCATTCCTGACCTCTTAGGTTTGATGTACCATTTTGCCAAGTTTGGTGTAATTCCGTTCAGCCATTCAGGCTGTAGACGTATGTAAATGTCCTATGGAAAATTGCATGGGGAAAACACATTTGAAAGTGTTGAAATTTAGAACCAATTAAAATGTTACTTTGGTTTTGTATTTGTGTGTGATGAAAGTTAATTGGTTATGTATATATGTCAAATGAGAGGAAACCACAGCCATTTTGTGATACTACTGTCTGAGGTACATTTGTGAGGAATTTTTGGTGGTGAATTTCTGGTGTTTGATTTACACAGTACTAACACTTCTGCTACTTTTAAAAAGGTGAGTTGTTAATTTGTAAGGGGAACTATGTTGTACACTTGAAGATAATTTGAAAAATGTTTTCTGTTATTTATTTGCAGTCCTTCTGTTATACTAAATACTTGATGAAGTTAGTTTTATATTATGTATTACTAAAAACGATAAATGAAAGTGATTATTTTTTTCTGCAATTTACAGCAAGCAATTTCAAAATAAAATGGCTCACAATGAAGAGACCGTGGCAATTTCTTTTGAATTGTCCACTACATTGATTGAAATTGAGAGCACCAATAATGAAATATTGTCACAAGGAGGACATGACTTGTATGATTCCATTAGATTGATTGAAATGGACAGCACCAAGAATGAAATATTGTCACAAGGAGATGACTTGAATGATTCCACTACATTGATTGAAATTGAGAGCACCAATAATGAAATATTGTCACAAGGAGGAGATGGCTTGTATGATTCCATTAGATTGATTGAAATGGACAGCACCAATAATGAAATATTGTCACAAGGAGGAGATGACTTGAATGATTCCACTACATTGATTGAAATTGAGAGCACCAATAATGAAATATTGTCACGAGGAGATGACTTGAATGATTCCACTACATTGATTGAAATGGACAGCACCAATAATGAAATATTGTCAGAAGGAGGAGATGACTTGAATGATTTTTTTGATCAATCTCTTGATGGCGAATTTATCGAGTGTTTGGAGACCATAGAGTTACAAGAATCATCATTGCAGACTTTTAATGAGGAGATTCCAGATGAGATGATTGAAGAGGAAATTACTGATGAGGACATGTTACTAGTTGTTTCAAATTTAGAAAATTCTGAAGAATAAATTTATATTTAGAAATCAAAAATTGTTTGAGACATTATTTATTTTTATTTTTAATTTATGAGGTTGTAGCGAAGTGATTGTAGTATAAAATGAGACTTATAGTATAGAGTGCAACATTTTTATGTTACATGGTAAGTTTACTCATATTTACTTCCCTTCTGCCACTATATTATCTCCAATGTGTATTTGACATGTCTTCTTCATCTCCGGCCTCCTTTCTCTCACTGTGTGTCTCCGATGCATCTTATCGCTGGTATTTTGTGTAATTACAGAAGAGAGTAAAATAAAATAGTTCGGAACGTGAAAAGGGGGCAAAGTAGAGTACTCCTCACCCCCTAGGCCTTTTTAGGCGGTCCCAAAAGGATCAGTTTCTGCTTTCCTGAGAGATTATGGTATGAGTTCCATATACCACAATAACTTGCATTACAACATGCAAGATATCTATCTCCTATTACCAACTTTTGGAGATATTCGCGCTAAGCGCGAATATCTCCAAAAAGTAACACCTGCCCTGAGCAGTTCTTAGCCATGTTATCCAATGGGAGGTGGATAACATGGCTAAGAGTATTAGCTCGGTAATGCATGAATATCGCTGACTTTTTAGCGATATTCATGCATTGCGGCCGTTTATTATCGCATTTGCGATAAACCTTGATAATAGTAAGGTTTATCTTCGATAATTTCTGACGATGCTTAGTGGTAAAAAATTGGTTGGTAAGCATCGTTAGCGATAAATATCGCTTAACTTTGGTAATATGCCCCAACGTCTGTTAACGTTCGATTCGAAGGAAATGAGGAAGTGTTGAAAAACATTGTCTGCGCCATCTTGCCTTTTTTGAAATGCCACACTTTTGTCGTGCACGGCAGCCATTTTAGATGTCTTGACCAGACCCACTCTCTGCACGCTGTCGATTCGTAGCATGGCTCCTCACCCTCGTAAGCATCTCCCCCAGGCACTGGTCACCACCGCTCTCTGTCTTATGCATGGGCAATAAACCTTCCCCCATCTGCGCTGCTCTTCCCTGAGAATCACACTCTGTGCCCGCCCGACACCTCCCTTTCGCCCTATTCACTACCGCACCCTCTGACACTCCTCTTCCTCTGTGTCCGAATGTCCAGGCCGGTCCTAGGCTATCAGCTAGCCCTGCAGATGTAGTTTATGGCCCCAGCTGTAAAGAATCACCCCTCTTCAAAGGAGTTATAGTAGATCAAGGCCCACACCCGATGTGATCCGTCACAGCACACGCGTTCCTACTATCTGAAAACCATCCTGTATTGTGATTGGGGAGGGGACCGAGCCTGAAGCGGAAGATTCCAGGAATGACTCTTTGTACATCAAAGTTTTTACAATTATGTGTCACATTAAAAATATATAGCACTCCAACAAAGTAGTAGGAATATAAAACTTTAATAACATATAAATATATACAACAAAACAAAAACAGTAAAAACATTTAAACAACGAAGAGACCGTGGCAATTTCTTTTTAATTATCCAATAGATTTATTGAAATTGACAGCACCAATAATGAAATATTCTTGTCAGTAGCGGTCTGTTGTGCGAATAGTTCCAAGGCAGCAGAACGCGCTGAAATCTAGATGGCACGAAAGTGATGTCTAGTAAGTTGCCGCCCAGCAAAAAACGGCGTGGGGCGCCGCGGGGGTGAGTGAGTCCAGTAGGCACCACAGCTATTCTTACCGGCATTGCAGAATTACTGCTGGGGACAATGCCTGTGCTGTAGCAGGGTCACAGCAGAAACAAAAAGGATTCTGTTGAAGATGTTGTTGGTTTTCAATTTGAAAACAGTTCTGGTGTCAACTGCTATGCTAATGTAGTGGTTAATGTTTTGTTTTCTCTAGAAAATGTAAAAGAGGGGGAGGCAGTCCAAAGTTCCGTTAAAAGGGCAAAGGAAAGGATCGGTGGTTTGAACTATCAGTCAAAAAGGGGAGGGGGTGCAATAATTTTTCCTACCGGGTCACACTGTGCTTTCACCGGAAGTAAGGTCTGCAGGATTGTAGTAATTCAAAGTGAGGCTGGCGCCAGCATGGGAGCGCCGACGTCCCGCGGATACAGTTTCGTCACTCCACGGGCGATCATGGCAGTCATTCCCCATCGGGGGTCGGAGACTCCCGCGGCTCCTCTAGAATCTTCAAGGTCGTGGAGGACTACGGTGGTGGAGTCAACCAGTGACCGGGCCATTTCTTTATGTTGGGCCCGCTCTTGCCAGGTCGACCGCCATTTTGAGAGTTCGGCAGCTACCGGCGATCGCGGGGTCACATGAGCGGACGGGCTCCACCCTGCCGGGCGAGACGTTGCAGCATGGCCACAGTGGAAGAAACGTTATCTAGGTCGTTCCGAAACTGTGCAGCACTGTAGTTGTTAGGATGCCACCGCCTGGAGCGCTGAGGGTGCAGCTGGGAAGCCTCCACCTGGGGAGGCGGGAGAGGCCTGTTCGCACCGTCTCTCCCTCCCAGTGCACCCCACGGCGTCTCGCTTGAGATTTGTTATGGCCGGACCAGGCGATGAGGACGAGGGGGGGGTCGGAGGCATGTGCAAGACATCCCCCTCCAGTGTTGTCGCAGCCATTATAAAAGAAAGAAGTGTCCCGTCCGTCTTCGGGCCGGGCTTCCGGTGGATGTCGGCCGGACGCCCCTGGCTCTGGCCCCATGAACGGGTTTCTTGGTTTATCGGCTGCAGCCGGATCCCGTCGGCCTCGGCCCCCCGACCGTTGGTGGTCGGACCGGAAGAGCATGTGGCGGGACTACCTGCAACTCTCAAGGGCCACCGCGGCCGGACTGGGAGAGAGAGGGGAGGGTCGAGGAGACATTCCCCCCCCTGCAACTGTTCAGCGTTGTAAAGGCAATCCCCTGGCCGGGTCCCGCTGGTCTCGGCCTCTCCTCCGGCTACACCCTACGTTAGGATCTCCTGGCCGAGGCGTGGCAGCAGGACCTGCCTTATATGGGCTGCTCCCGGCTGGGCGTAGCCGGAACCCTGCCCCACCTTGGAAGTTTCCAGAGTGGGGGCGGATGTTCTACTGACTTGCATTTTCCCTAGTCTATCGATTTTTTTGGCGTGGCAGGCGGTGGGACAGCGAGGGGTGATTTGGTTTCTCTTACTGTTTTTCTGGTCTCTCACCACTGGCATATTTTAACGTTTTCTTGTTTCTAGGACATTAATAGGTTTTATCATTACGTTATGTTATCGTTTCTTTGTTCGTTGTTTAATAAAAGTTCATGTTCATCAGTGGCCTACTGATTTTCGTTTTCCTATTTTTTTCTTTCCAGGTTGTTTCATGGTAAAGTTTCTGTTAACAGGATACAGTGATCACTTCGTTATTATTGCATATGTCCTTTTCACTAGGGGTGCTCTCTGGTCGGGCCAGATGACGTATCTCTAGTAAATGGTCCGGGTGAAAAAGGTGCATCAATCAGTGGGGAGTAGATAGGCATGACAGATTACAACGGGGGAGAACGGGCCGCATTACGTACCCTTTCACTACTTGCAAAGATTTTCCTACGTTTATTTGCAAACAGGGAATACCTCCAAAAAGAACTAATTCCCAAACAGTCAATGTTCGGACAATCAATCAATCAATGAGGAATGAAATAGGTACGACGTGTTAAAGGCTTGCGTTACCTACCCTTCACTATCTGCAAAGGGAGATAGAATATTCCTATTCTTCCTCGTTTGCAGGTAGAGAAGATCGTTAAGAGAATTAACTTCGAACAATTCAATGCTCGATTGAAACAATCAACAAGGGGTACTGTGAACACAAATGAACGCCGCTTATATACATACGCATTGCTATTTTCAACAGGTTGTTCCTAATGTTTCTATTTTAGCGAGGTCAAAAGAGATCCCATTAGTGGCCTACTGATTTTGCTCGATTCCTTTTGTTTTTTTACACGATTTTTCGCTATCTGCAAAGACTAAACAGAGTATTGCGACCCTGTGCTTGTTTGTAAATAGAGAATGAACCAAAGAGAACAATCAATCAAATGGAGAGAGAAGCAGGCACGACGGATTACAAAGGGGGAAAGGGCTGCGTTAACTACCCTTCACTATCTGCAAAGAGAGAGTACTCCTAATAGAAATGAGGGGTGGGGGGCAGCAATCAAAGCAGATCAGTGTGCATAAACACGAGAAAAAAAAATTCTTACCACGTACTTGACATTCGACAGCTTATGATATTTGCTATTAAAAAACCATTGAAATTCACTGAAAAAACCATAGGTTATAGACCATATATAGTTAGGAATTAGCATTTACAAAACCTTGAAAATTCACTGAAAAAACCATAGGTTATAGACCATATATAGTTAGGAATTAGCATTTAAAAAACCTTATTTTACTCACACAAAACCATTGAAATTCCATATATAGTTAGTTGCACTAACTATATATTGCGCACCCGCAATCCACTGCTGATGATGTCACATATTACATCATTCATGACATGGTCAGTGACATCACTGATGACATCACTGATGACATCTCAAATGACATCACTGATGACATCACTGATGACAACATCCAGTGACTATGTTTCTGTAAAGTTAAAATATGTCTTACATATTGAAGAATGAGTGGATGTATAAGTGTCTGGACGAAGGATTTAGTAGGTGCATGACTGAATGTATGAGTGAGTGATTAAATGTGTCTCACTGAGTGCATGGGTTAGTGACTAAACTGTCTTAATTTGTGCATCATTATGTCTGTTGTTCTGTAAACTGCTGCATGTGTTGATCAGTAGCTATATGAGTAACTATATGGGTTATTGATTGATTGCCCAAGTATTTGCATGGGAGACTGAGTGTGTGTGTGGCTGGATGGGAGGTGTGTGACTCTGTACAGATCAATGTGTACTTGTATCAATGATTGTATAAGAGAGTAAGTATGTGTTAGTATATGGTTGAAAACGTAAGGTGCTCTATGTTTAACTGTATAGAGTAGAAAATGGAAGTGTGATTGATTCTTTACAGGACTGACTAGGTGTGTGAGTAACTCCATGGATGAGTGGCAGAGTGTGAGTGTCTGTATAGGTGTATGAGTGCATATGATTGTGTTGTAAACATGAGTGATTGTATGTATGAATGATTGTATGGGTGAATGAGTGAATGTGTGTGTAGACGTAGGAATTAGTGAGTACGTATGTAGTAACTAGTATTGGTGTGTCAATGGTTTCAAAAATTATACTCTGTTTTTAACACTGGGTGAAACAGAGGTTATATTAAAATGTGAGGAGATGCATTGTATTGTCACATGAATGATATCATCAGTGATGTGATCATTGATGTCAAGTGAGATGTCATCAGTGATGTCATTTGAGATGTCATCAGTGATGTCATCAGTGATGTCACTGACCATGTCATGAATGATGTAATATGTGACATCATCAGCAGTGGATTGCGGGTGCGCAATATATAGTTAGTGCAACTAACTATATATGGAATTTCAATGGTTTTGTGTGAGTAAAATAAGGTTTTTTAAATGCTAATTCCTAACTATATATGGTCTATAACCTATGGTTTTTTCAGTGAATTTTCAAGGTTTTGTAAATGCTAATTCCTAACTATATATGGTCTATAACCTATGGTTTTTTCAGTGAATATATATATATATATATTCACTGAAAAAACCATAGGTTATAGACCATATATAGTTAGGAATTAGCATTTAAAAAACCTTATTTTACTCACACAAAACCATTGAAATTCCATATATAGTTAGTTGCACTAACTATATATCGCGCACCCGCAATCCACTGCTGATCATGTCACATATTACATCATTCATGACATGGTCAGTGACATCACTGATGACATCACTGATGACATCTCAAATGACATCACTGATGACATCACTGATGACATCTCAAATGACATCACTGATGACTACATCCAGTGACTGTATAATTCTGTAAAGTTAAAATATGTCTTACATATTGAAGAATGAGTGGATGTATAAGTGTCTTGATGAAGGATTTAGTAGGGGCATGGCTGACTGTATGAGTGACTGATTAAATGTGTCTCACTGAGTGCATGGGTTAGTGACTAAACTGTCTTAATTTGTGCATCATTATGTCTGTTGTTCTGTAAACTGCTTCATGTGTTGATCATTAGCTATATGATTAACTGTATGGGTTATTGATTGGTTGCCCAAGCATTTGTATGGGAGGCTGAGTGTGTGTGTGGGTGGCTGGGAGGTGTATGACTCTCTGCATAGATGTGTGAGCAGTTGATTGACTAGATGTATGGGTTCAAAAGTGCATGTGGAAACAGCTGTATGGGCGGTTTACTGTGTGCATGAGTGTATTGGTGAGTGAATGGATATCTCAGTGCTACATGTCAAAGTAAGTACATATGTAAAACACAGTACATGTGAGAGTTGACATATATAAATAACTGTGCATAAGAGCCAGTGAATGTGTGAGTGGCTGTATGGATCATTGTGAACTTGTATCCAGGATTGTATAAGTGAGTAAATATGTTTTAGTATATGTTTGAATAAGTAAGGTGTGTATAACTGTATAGTTGAGGAAATGGAGGTGTGATTGATTCTTTGCATGACTGACTAAGTGTCTGAGTAACTCCATGGATGAGTGACAGTCTATGAGTGTCTGTTTACACTGAGTGTATCTAAGGTTATATTAGAGTCTGAAGAGGTTCATCGTATTATCACATGAATGATGTCATCAGTGATGTGATCAGTAATGTCAAATGAGATGTCATCAGTGATGTCATCAGTGATGTCATTTGAGATGTCAGTACAAATAAGGATGGTCTGAGCATGGCAAATGTAATATACATATATATACAATTTCAAATAGAACCACGTTCACCTTTAGAGTTGAAAACAATCAAAAGAATATCTAATTTTTGTTTTTCATTCCTTCTGGCATTTTATTCATTCATAGCCAAGATTGTGTAGAACAATTTATGATAAAGACATGTAATTGTAGCATCATTACATTCCGTATTCGAAATCGGTGCTCTCTGTGAAAAGGGAAGGGTAGGTGAATAAGTGAGGGGGACAGAGTAAAGGTGTTGTGACATAATAGTTACATCCAAGTTAAAAATGAAAAAACCTCTACAACCAGACTAATGGGCAAAGGTTCCCAATTTTACATCACGCATAGATTATGAGAATACATCTCTTATTTAACTCCTATGGTGTGTCAAGGAAAAACGGCGTATTTCTACGTTTCGACCCCTGATACGCAAGAAGGGTGATTCACAGCCTCATGTTGGGGTCTTCGTCAGGAAGAGGAAAGAGAGCCTATAGGGTAATATAAATACATAAATCAGAATTTTTCCGGGGGTGAGCAAACGTGGTGATAATAATCAAGATAGTGATGTGGGTGGTTACCTACATCAGCAAACGGTCATTGAATGTGCCGTCCGCAGGATGGGCTTCCAAATGCTCCAATGGAACTGAAATACAATGAAATAGGTGCCATCAGGGCCCTATGCTTTAATGAATCAAAGGTTATATCGGGGGCAGGTAAAGGGAGGGACTTACTTGGTGTGCCGGCGTAAACTGGGCACAGGTAGATCTGTCCTCGATGGGTGTGTTGGTCTAAGTTGGTCTAAAAACAGAAGGGGAGGCTATTTTTAGCACGGGGTGCCGTTGTGGTAACTCAGGTACAGCACTACAGCCAATTGGCAATTAAAAACTAAGAATAAGGATCAATGGTGCCGCATCAATTACCTTACAGGGTTAGTGGTCAATGCCGCCCTGTTACTCCAAACGCGTGTTCAATCGCGGTGGAAATCTCGGTGCCGGTATGTTTCACTAAAAAAGACAAAGCGGAACTCGATTAAGTTTACATGGTCCGCTAGTAACGACGCACTTAAGTGAGTGTGGCCGAATAAGTTAATGGGGCGCCCGATCGGCCAGTTTAAGCAGTACATACCTTCTTAGATGCGAGCGCGCATCAGCGCTGTCACTTCTCCGGCAGCCTGCATCCGAAGAAACTCGCGGTGCAGGCGCTCAATGCCAGTGAAGGCTAGATGCAGAAGGGGCTCGGCCCGGCGGTCCAATGGGATCGGGGCTTGATTCGCGCGCTCCAAGAGATTTACTTAAAGGGATAGTATCCCCGTCTGGATGAACGTAATCGGTTAAAGGCGATCGTTTCAGGGGAGGGATCTCAAGGGCTGGCAAGAGGAGTACCAGGCAGAGGCTCCGTAAATAAGAGTACAAGGAGGTGTGACTTTCACCGGGGCATACTGTATGTTACACCTCTCTACATTTATCACAGCCGTGTTGGCAAGTCTACGAGCAGACAGACTCCATAAAATTACATTGTCTACTGTCGAGCAATGGACCCCCAGGCGGTGATACAGTGAGTTTGACCTTCAAGCATTTAAATAAACAAAATTAACATGTCTAAAACCGGACAGTTTGTACATAGACATTAATGCTTGGAAGACATCCATAAATGCATTTTCTCCTGTTAGGCCACCCCCCGAGCAGTGGAAACCCAGGTGGTAATACAGTGTGTAACACTTCTACGCATTTATAGCAGCAAATGGACAAAAATACATCTAGACGTTGATGCTTGAAAACAGCCACAAATGGTACACATTCCTCATGAATGTTCAGAGCGTGTTATGTGTGGTGTCACGTTGTATTTAATGATAGTTATGCACATGTGTGAATGCAGGTGGAGAAAACAATTCCCAGGGTCTATTCGGGATTAAGTCCCGCCATCTGCGAGAAACTGGCCTCCAGTTCATTAAGTCCCTTGGTTATAGTTTGGAACTTCTGCATCCATTTGCATTCCCTTGTATCAAGAGCGGCAGCTAGATTGCCACCACGTGGGCCGAGGGTGATTTTTTCAATTATCAACCAGCGAATGGACTCTGGGGGATGGTTTTTCTCAGTAAAGTGCTCAACCAAAGGGGCCCCTGGGGTTGTACAGCGAATCCTGCTGCAGTGTTGAAAGATGCGGTTCTTGGCTTTTTGCTGCGTCTGTCCAATGTACATAAGGTCGCATGGGCAAAGAATCGCATAAATCACTCCGCTTGTGTTGCAATTGGTCATTGATTTGAGGTCTACTGTCTGGTCGTTGTACCGTATTTGCTTGGTTTCCAAGCACAGCGGGCAGGCCTTACATTTTGTACATTTGAAATGGCCCAGCAGTTCAGGTAGGTTCCATAGGTTCCGAATTGTCGGTGCCGGTGGGGTTTCCAGTAGAGATCTCACCACCGAATCTCTTACGTTCCTTGATCTTTTGAAGGCGTGCATAGGGGGTTCAGGGACTTGCAAAACTTCTCCTACCAGATCCCAGTGTTGGTTCACAATTTTGCGGATGGCATTGCTCTCGGTGCAGAAGGTGGTGACGCATATCATTCGCTCTTGTGATGTTTTTCTCATCCTTGGTTCAAGTAAAGTTGCCCTGTCTTGAAACCACGCCCTTTTCCTGGATCTCTTCACTAGGCGTTTGGGATAGCCTCTGTCAGTAAGACGGGTGAGTTTTAAGGGCCTACCCCTTTCATACTCACACTCGTCATTTGAGATGTCATCAGTGATGTCATCAGTGATGTCATTTGAGATGTCATCAGTGATGTCATCAGTGATGTCATTTGAGATGTCATCAGTGATGTCATCAGTGATGTCACTGACCATGTCATGAATGATGTAATATGTGACATGATCAGCAGTGGATTGCGGGTGCGCGATATATAGTTAGTGCAACTAACTATATATGGAATTTCAATGGTTTTGTGTGAGTAAAATAAGGTTTTTTAAATGCTAATTCCTAACTAAATATGGTCTATAACCTATGGTTTTTTCAGTGAATTTTCAAGGTTTTGTAAATGCTAATTCCTAACTATATATGGTCTATAACCTATGGTTTTTTCAGTGAATTTCAATGTTTTTTAATAGCAAATATCATAAGCTGTTGAATGTCATTTTCGTGTTTATGCACACTGATCTGCTTTGAATGGTGCCCCCCCCCTCATTTCTATTAGGAGTACTCTCTCTTTGCACATAGTGAAGAGTAGTTAACGCAGGCCTTTGCCCCCGTTGTAATACGTCGTTCCTGCTTCTCTTTCCATTTGATTGATTGTTATCCAAGTATTTACTGTTTTAGAATTGGTTCTCTTTGGTTCATTCTCTATTTACAAACAAACACAGAGTCGCAATACTCTGTTTAGTCTTTGCAGATAACGAAAAATCGTGTAAAAAAAAAAAGAAAAGGAATCGAGCAAAATCAGTAGGCCACTAATGGGATCTCTTTTTGACCTCGCTAAAATAGAAACATTAGGAACAACCCCTCATGACTAATACAAAACTAGTGAGATGAACTGAACTCCACACAATGATGGCTGCAAAACAGCTCGGCTCCGCCACCCACCCCGCCCAAAATAACGATAAAGAGCGGCTGCCATGATTGGTTGCGGAATGGCCACGACGGAGCTACGAAATGGTGCTGCTCTCATGCTAACCCCAGCTTCAGTCTGAAACATCCAGAAACACTGTAGACTACCAATTCGATCAGTTCCGGTAGCGCCCCAATGTAACCCGGTAGAGAAGAACTAGCCCTCCCCTCTTTGACTGATGGTTCTTGTTGCCTGTCCCTTCTGTTGTCATTTAACAGAACTATTTAGCCTGCTGAAAGGGGTTGTGTTCCGACCGCTGGTTGGTGGAGACATTTTGACTATATTCTGGACCTGCGTTGTCGCGTAATGCGTCATATGACGCGCCGCGTTAGCGCATCCGGAAGTCATCCGGGGCGCGCAGCGCGTAACGTAAGCATAACAAGTCATGTGACTTGTTAATAAAACTTTTCATTGGTTCATTTTACTTTTCTTATTCTAATGATGAAAGGCTTGGTCATATGACCTAAAAATTACGCTTTTTATTACTTCCGAACATTATTTTTTCTTAAATATATGTTATAATGTTCCAGGCTAATGTACTTTCCCGGAAAATTTACAACTGTCCTGCAAGTAAAATATATTCTTTTTTCGAGAAAAAGAGCGTTTCTTCGTCCCATGACGGAGCCGTTGAGCAAAAGAGGGTCGACCTGCTGTCTTAGTCGCCGATACGCCTGAATATGAGATTCTTATCGATCACTTTATGTTGCAGGAATAGAAAACACAACAGCCCTTGACCATTTATCTTTACTGCGTTCCTTCGTATTATACCTTTTACCCTTCATGTAATTGGTCTGCTTTATTTCACTTGCCTTTTAATGATTCTAAAACAGTGACTATTATTAAAAACTTTACCAATGTATATACTACTACCATGTTTTCTTTTAAAAACCTTTATTGTGAAAATTTCATTATACAAATACGAGCCTATAACCACGTGGGCCGGCCACGGAGCAAACTGTAATCGTATATGATGAGTAGACATTTACACTGTAGAGGAACGTAACGGGCGGGCCATTAGGTTGCAAGAACTAAGGTGTCTAACAGTTACGGAATCGGTGGACGTACATTTTATAATTAAAATACGACAGGGCCAGTTACAATAAAATTATCTAGATATACATTTGCGGGCAAGTACCATGGGTGACGTTAATTCGAACTTTCAATAGTACAGTAATCAATAACACATCAGAACTTAATATCAATAGGGATGTCGAAATATTCAATCAATTCTCATCCCCGCCCGCCATGTGCTTCAAAACTGCATACGTATCTCGTGATTTCAAGGTTCTGCAACCAGTACACAACAAGGAGTTACGAGTCCCATTTATTCCGGCGCCATTTTGGGCGAGGACGGGCAGGTCCAGGATATAGTTAAAATGTCTCTACCAACCATCGACTATGATGATGTTCATATGCTGTATTTATTAGAGTAACACTCATCTGTCCACATGAAATTAATTTGCCACAATCTAAACATGTCATTTTAATCTTTCCAAAGATCTTCTAAATATTTGGGACCGTTTCCCTTGCCTCTGATGCTGTCAGTGCCACTTCTTTGATGAATGTACTAGCAGGTCAGGGGTTCTCCTCCAAATCTCTCTTTTATGCAGCACTATAATTAATTGGTGCCACCTCTCCATATGACGATGCATGGTATAGTTACCATAACTATATTTTTTTTCGGTTCCTCTGGAGAGTTCATCGTGGCAGATGAAGCGTGTAACGTACCGGACATTTACCTTTTTTTGCATGTACAGGAAAGGAAAAAAAAATCGAGCGTCCGAGTTCTAAGGTGTCCCAGGGCCATTTTAGTGGACCAGGCCCAAATCCAAAGAACAGGCCGCCATTTTGAGAGTCTTGTTGCAGCCGCCTGTCGCTGTAGCATCAAGAGCAGCCGAAACTCAGCTGAATGGCAACTGAAACGGTAAAGGGGCGCCCCACTACAGCAGACGAGCCTCCACCTGGGAAGGCCCGTTCACGCCGCCTCCCCCCCCCCCCCTTCGGGCACCCCACGCCGTTATTCGGAGCAGTATTGTAGGATGGCCACACCAGTGCGGCAACTTGCTAGACATCACCTCGGTGGTAACCGAATCTCAGCCCCTTGTAGTGTCTCCTCTTCAGAAAATATTCTTGCGCTACCTTTGCCCCATTCACACATCGGTCCGCTACTGACGCCATCTCACAGGCTAATGGGGCGCCCCACGCTGAGTTTCAGCATTGTAGGATGACCACACCAGTACAGCAACTTGCTAGACATCACCTCGGTGCCATCCGGATCTTGGCATCTCAACGCCTAGTGGTATCTTCCATACAGAAAATATTGTTGCGCTGCCTTTGGCCCCATTCGCACATCGGTCCGCAACTGACACCATCTCACAGGCCAACAGGGCGCCCCACGCCGACTTTTACCATTGTAGGATGGCCACACCAGTACAGCAACTTGCTAGACATCACCTTGGTGCCATCCGGATCTTGGCATCTCAGCGCCTTGTGGTGTCAGTCAGAAAATATTGTTGCGCTGCCTTTGGCCCCATTCGCACATCGGTCCACTACTGACACCATCTCACAGGCCAACATGGCGCCCCACGCCGACTTTTACCATTGTAGGATGGCCACACCAGTGCCACAACTTGCTAGACACCACCTCGGTGCCATCTGGAACTTGGCATCTCAGCGCCTTGTGGTGTCTTCAATTCAGAATATATTGTTGCGCTGCCTTTGGCCCCATTCGCACATCGGTCCGCTACTGACGCCATCTCACAGGCCAACAGGGCGCGCCACGCCGACTATCAGCATTGTAGGATGGCTACACCAGTACAGCAACTTGCTAGACATCACCTCGGTGCCATCCGGATCTCGGCGCCCCACTGCAGATGAAGTGCCTCTCAACTATGAAACCACCACGGTGACATCCGGATCTTGGCGCGTTGTGCTGCCTTTGGCCTATTCGCACATCGGTCCGCTACTGACGCCATCTCACAGACTAATCGGGCGCCCCACGCCGAGTTTCAGCATTGTAGGATGACCACACCAGTGCACCTTACTAGACACCACCTCGGTGCCATCCGGATCTTGGCATCTCAGCGCCTTGTGGTGTCTTCTATTCAGAAAATATTCTTGCGCTACCTTTGCCCCATTCACACATCGGTCCGCTACTGACGCCATCTCACAGGCTAATAGGGCGCCCCACGCCGAGTTTCAGCATTGTAGGATGACCACACCAATACAGCAACTTGCTAGACATCACCTCGGTGCCATCCGGATCTTGGCATCTCAACGCCTAGTGGTATCTTCCATACAGAAAATATTGTTGCGCTGCCTTTGACCACATTCGCACATCGGTCCGCAACTTAGACATCACCTCGGTGCCATCCGGATCTTGGCATCTCAGCGCCTTGTGGTGTCAGTCAGAAAATATTGTTGTGCTGCCTTTGGCCCCATTCGCACATCAGTCCGCTACTGACACCATCTCACAGGCCAACAGGGCGCCCCATGCCGACTTTTACCATTGTAGGATGGCCACACCAGTGCCACAACTTGCTAGACACCACCTCGGTGCCATCCGGATCTTGGCATCTCAGCGCCTTGTGGTGTCTTCTATTCCGAAAATATTGTTGCGCTGCCTTTGGCCCCATTCGCACATCGGTCCGCTACTGCCGCCATCTCACAGGCCAACGGGGCGCCCCACGCCGACTTTCAACATTGTAGGATGGCCACACCAGTGCGGCAACTTACTAGACACCACCTCGGTGCCATCCGGATCTTGGCGCGTTGTGCTGCCTTCGGCCTATTCGCACATCGGTCCTCTACTGACGCAAACTCACAGGCCAACGGGGCGCCCCACACCGACTTTCAGCATTGTAGGATGGCCACACCAGTGCTGCAACTTGCTGGACACCACCTCGGTGCCATCCGGATCTTGGCGCGTTGTGTTGCCTTCGGCCTATTCGCACATCGGTCCGCTACTGACGCCGCCTCACGTGCCAACGTATTTTCTCCGCATTTTATACCCTATGCCGCATAACAGGTCACGTGACTTGTTTATAAAACTTTTCATTGGTTCATTTTACTTTTGGTTTCCTAATGATGGAAGGCTTGATCATATGACCTAAAAACAACACTTTTCATTGAATGAAAACTTTTTTTTTTTCCCAAACGATGAAAGCCCCACCTTGTTTCTGGATGTTTCAGACTGAAGCTGGCGTCAGCATGAGAGCACCACCATCTCGTAGCTCCGTCGTGGTCATTCCGCGAGCAATCATGGCAACCGCTCCCCAACAGAAGCCTACAGGAGTCGGGGGCCCCCAAAACTTTTGATAAATCCTCAAGGCGGAGGGGACGCTTTCGAGAATGGGGTCCAAGACCTAGCAGACAAGCGTCCGATTTCCAAGGTGTCCCAGGGCCATTTCAGTGGACCAGGCCCAAAAAGGAAAGAGCCTGCCGCCATTTTGAGAGTCCTGTGACAGCCGCCTATCGCTGCACCGCAAGAGTGGGCGCAACTCAGCTGAATTGCGGCTTTTGACACAGTGGACCAAAAACGGACGGAATGGCAACTGAAACGGTAAAGGGGCGCCCCACTACAACAGATGACACTCCACCTGGAGAGGCCCGTTCACGCCGCCTCCCCCGGGGCGCCCCACGCCGTTATTCGGAGCAGCATTGTAGGATACCAAAACCAGTGCGGCAACTTACTGGACATCACCTTGGTGCCATCGTTCTGCTGCCTTGGAACTATTCGCACAACAGTTTGCTACTGATGACCCACCCCCCGCGACGCCCCACGCCGGAAATCTGGACGTTGTGCTGCGTTGGGACTATTCGCACAGCCGACCGCTACTTCGTTGTTTTTCCCTAAAAATGTTTATATGTTATTACTATTTTTGTTTTCTTGTATATATTTATAAATTATTAAAGTTTTATAATCTTACTACTTTGTCGGAGTGCTATATATTTTTAATGTGACACATAATTGTAAAAACTTTGATGTACAAAGAGTCATCCCTGGAATCTTCCGCTTCAGGCTCGGTCCCCTCCCCAATCACAATACAGGATGGTTTTCAGATAATAGGAACGCTTCTGCTGTGACGAATCTCATCGAGTGTGGGCCTTGATCTACTATAACTCCTTTGAAGAGGGGTGATTCTTTACAGCTGGGGCCATAAACTACATCTGCAGGGCTAGCTGATACCCTAGGACCAGCCTGGACAATCGGACACAGAGGAAAAGGAGTGTCAGAGGGTGCGGTAGTGAATAGGGCGAAAGGGAGGTGTCGGGAGGGCACAGGGTGTGATTCTCAGGGAAGAGCAGCGCAGATGGGGGGAGGTTTATTACCCATGCATAAGACAGAAAGCGGGGGTGACCACTGCCTGGGGGAGATGCTTGCGAGCGTGGGGAGCCATGCTAAGGATCGACAGCGTGCACAGAGTGGGTCTGGTCAAGGCATCTAAAATGGCTGCCGTGCACGACAAAAGTGTGGCATTTGAAAAAAGACAAGATGGCGCAGACAATGTTTTTCAACACTTCCTGATTTCCTTCGAATCGAACGTTAACAGACGTTGGGGCATATTACCAAAGTTAAGCGATATTTATCCCTAACGATGCTTAGCAACGATTTTTTTACCGCTAAGCATCGTCAGAAATTATCGCAGATAAACCTTGCTATTATCAAGGTTTATCGCAAATACGATAATAAACGACCGCAATGCATTAATATCGCTGAAAACTCAGCGATATTCATGCATTACCGAGCTAATGCTCTTAGCCATGTTATCCACCTTCCATTGGATAACATGGCTAAGAACTGCTCAGGGCAGGTGCTAGCTTTTGGAGATATTCGCGCTTATCTCGAATATTTCCAAAAGTTGATAATAGGAGATAGCGATGTTAGCGACTGTTTCCAGTCGCTAACATCTTGGCATGCCCACTTTGCATGTCATTAGTGATAAATATCACTCACATGCAAAGTGGGGCCCAAGATGGTCGCTATCTCCTACTAGCCGTCGCTAACTGGTGTTAGCAACAGCTAGGTAATACAGATATAATTTTATCTCCGCGAAGCGGAGCGCTGTTACAGATATATATCTTGTTTTTGAACGTTAATTTCTCAAAATCCACTGAAGCACATATATTGAGACCTAGCAAAGGCACATCGAGCTACCAGTCCCTACAATTTTGCCAAGTTTCGTGCAAATCCATTCAGCCGTTCGATTATTATTATTATTTTTTTTTTGCCCCGCGGGGCCCTTTTAAAACCTCCACATCAAACCTAAGAGGTCAAGGAGGATCTACTATGCCCCCTTATGGTCATTTGCCCCTTCGCTTTGGCCTCCTCTTGTCTCTCGATCCTACCGAGAGACAAGATGGTGGCCGCTACGGACTGTTTGCAATGTTTACAGATGCCGGAGAACCAATCAGCTTCGCAAACCTCCGTTACGCGAAGCGGAGCGCTGTTACAGATATATATCTTTTTTTGAACGTTAATTTCTCAAAATCCACTGGAGCACATATATTGAGACCTAACAAAGGCACATCGGGCTACCAGTCCCTAATATTTTACCAAGTTTCGTGCAAATCCATTCAGCCGTTCGATTATTATTATTATTATTTTTTTTTGCCCCGCGGGACCCTTTTAAAACCTCCACATCAAACCTAGAGGGTCAGCGAGGATCTACTATGCCCCCTTATGGTCATTTGCCCCTTCGCTTTGGCCTCCTCTTGTCTCTCGATCCTACCGAGAGACAAGATGGCGGCCGCTACGGACTGTTTGGAATGTTGACA
The DNA here is from genome assembly GCF_964261635.1 of Lissotriton helveticus. Taxonomy (NCBI): domain Eukaryota; kingdom Metazoa; phylum Chordata; class Amphibia; order Caudata; family Salamandridae; genus Lissotriton; species Lissotriton helveticus. Next base: position 1,356,301,399 of record NC_136063.1, read on the forward strand.
GACGCCGGAGAACCAATCAGCTTCGCTTCACAAAGCTCCGTTGCGCGAAAAGTACGCGAACTGGAGCGCTGCCCGGTCCGCTGTTACAGATATATATCTTTTTTTAAACGTTAATTTCTCAAAATCCACTGGAGCACATATATTGAGACCTACAAAAGGCACATCGGGCTACCAGTCCCTACAATTTTGCCAAGTTTCGTGCAAATCCATTCAGCCGTTCGGGCTAAAAGTGAGGCCAACCGCCCTATGGAAAACTCAATGTTAAAAACACGTTTTGGGACCCCCCTTTTTTCTCGACCCCCCCTGGACGAACCCCCCCCCAATTTTCAGGGGCTGCTCAGAAACAAAATGTTCCATTTTCCAGAAAATTTCAGCCAATTCCGTCCACAAACGCCAAAGTTATTAGACATAGAATTTTCAAAAATCCCATAGGGAAAAAATCCTAACTATATATACCTACTGGCAACCGCCAGTAGGTAATATATATATATATATATTTATATATATATATATATGGGTCAGTTTCTGCTGAGAACGGTTACGACCACAGAAAAAATCACGGACCACCACGCAGCTCGTCGAGTGTAACAGAGGTGTTTATTATCCATTTCAGGTCAGGATCAGCGTATATCGATGATTTATTTATCCTATGGAAGGGCCCCAAATCACAGGCAGAAAATTCCTTGATCAACCTAATAACAACTCCCTTAACCTCCACTTCAGTGGGCAGATGAGTCAAACCATGGTATCCTTTGTAGACCTTCAAGTCTGTATCAAAGATGATAAAATCTGTACGAAGCTGTTTAGAAAATCCACAGCTGGCAACTCGACCCTTGAGGCAAGTAGGAGTCATCAGACATCTTTGAAGAAAAGCATTCCATATGGGGAGCTACTTCGCATCAAGAGAAATTGTTCAAATGATAAAGATTTTGAACAAGCAGCACAAGATGCTATTGATCGTTTTAAGGTCAGAGGATACAAGAGCGGTTTACTAAACCAGACTTTGGAAAAAGTAAAGAAGTTTTCACGCAATAGCCTTTTGAAAGAACGCAGACAATCTACAGAAAAAGATGTAAAATTGAGTAGATTCCACACCACGTTTTCTGTTGAAGCAGAGGGACTAAGAAAGATACTCTACCGGAACTGGCATATTCTTAAGTCAGATCTGGTGATCGGTAAAGATCTACCAGAACAACCACAGATAACATTCCGATGTAGCAGATCACTGAAAGATCATTTAGTGAAGAGTCATTATCAACCAGTTCCCTTTGTCCCTAGACTAGATACTATGACAGGATTCTTTCCATGCACCAAATGCAAGGCATGCAAGAATAGTACAAAGGTTCAAACATTTCAATTGCCAGGCATAAAGGTTACCAAGAAGATACATTTTTTCTTGACTTGCACCACACCTTTCTGCGTTTATTGTTTAGTTTGTCCTTGCATGAAAATGTATGTTGGCAGCACTAAACATCCTGCCAAAAAGAGAATTCTTGACCATGCTCGGGCTATTGAAAACAAGGACCCCACCTATCCGGTGGCGAGACATTTTTCTGAAGTTCATAATAGTGACCGAACATTGTTAAAATTTTACTGCATTGACCACGTCCCAGTGAGTGAGCGAGGTGGAGATAGATTGCAAAGATTGCGTAGGCTTGAATCAAGGTATATTATTGACTTGCATACTGTTATTCCATTTGGCCTCAATTCTGAAGAAGAACTTTCAATACATCTCGGATAATAATATCGTGTTTCTTAGATGTATCAGGTGATATGCATATATACCTTTTTCTGCCAGTACCGATTTAAATATCTCCATGTTCTTAGTGGACACCAATAATGTACATATCTAATGCTTATATAGTAATGAGGAAAAAGATTTTTTTGTTAATTTGTTTGAACTATACACACCATCAGTATGCCCATACAGGGCTCAATTTTGCTGACATACTATGAATATAGCGGTATTGCCCATACAGGGCTCAATTGTTTACATAATTTGACATGAATTATATGATGAAGGACTTTAAATCATGTATTGCGGGATAATAGTTTAATATTTAACTAACTTGATTAGAAACAGTGAAATGGTTGTCTTTTTGATTATATAGAAAACCACTTCAAAATGGCCGCCAAAGAAACAATGATGTTTTTGTCCGCTTTTTATGTTATGAATTCACAGAGAAAAAAATGTGAGCAATTATCTGTTTGAATGCTTTAAATGGCGGCAACTCTTGTAAATCAGGTTGACACAGGGGAAAAAGGCACGTTTGCCAAAACGTGTCCTGTTTGTGCAATAAACTAACTGTTTATAACCTTCCACGCGAGTGCGGCCGCTTCCTTCCCTGGTGTGGGAGGGGGGCTTCTGGAGCAGATATATGTGTATATATATATATATGTTGTAAATAGATGCTGGAGCCTGGTATCATGTAGGTTACTTTATTCAAGTCTTCAAGATGGTAAGTTAAGTTAGAGAGAAGACCCATCAGGAGTGACTAGCTTGCCACTCAGCCTGCCTGGTTCCAACTGCCAGTTGTCACCAGGTCAAGCCCCAAACACTCCATGATGTCACCCAAGGTTCCAGTGGTGACATCATGTGAGTGACCATGAAATCCCCAGAGGTAGAAAGAAGACAGGCTAAATACAACACATCTCCTTTCTTTAGGGAAATCAACAAGATGGAAATACAAAAGATAAAATTAGCATGTGTGTACACATCCATATGAAAGTACACATAGCATCCATTCCACAGATGGAGAACAAACACATCCCAAACAGTTACAAACACAAGTCAACGACAACACATCCCAAACACAACTAGTCCCAAGTCCCATCTCCTTTTCTTGGGAAACACAAACACAAACTAAATTAGACGAAAAATAATGGAGTCCACTTTGCTCCGTAACGGGCTACAACCCTCCCCGTGAACTACATCTCGGAGTAGTCATTGCCCCGTCCCCAATTTCCTAAATGAGGTATTCACCACTCTTAAATTTTAAAAACAGACTCTATACCGTAACGGGGTATAACTCTCCCCGTGAACCATAATTGGGATACATTCATAATCCCAAAAACCATAAAAGAGACAGGGTACACTTCTTTAAAAATATGAGAAAGAAGTTTATAACTCCCAACACACAACTACACATGCAAGCCATGTATACAAATTTGAAAAACAACTCCTCCTATAATAAACTGTACAGGGCCCTTCTGACCCCAAAAACAACAAGCCATAAATGCACACCAGGTAATGTTGATTACCGCTTTTCCTCACACAAGTGAACTTCACCAAGTCTCACACAATATTTTGCAGATTTACACCCTGGGTTTGCAGGCCGTCCGATTACACAGGACACTGGTGGGACTTACCAGGGTGGATGTCTTGTTTTCTGCTTTAAACTTTCTTTAATTTATAAGTTCTTTCAACACACAGTCTCAAGTATCTTGAACAGTTCTTTAATACTTGCTTTTGCTTTGCGCTGAGGGTTCTTTTCTTCTTGTTCCCGTTGTTTGCACCTTGTAAATACGCTCCAAAATTTCTCAAAGTCGCCAAAAATGTTGTAAATAGATGCTGGAGCCTGGTATCATGTAGGTTACTTTATTCAAGTCTTCAAGATGGTAAGTTAAGTTAGAGAGAAGACCCACCAGGAGTGACTAGCTTGCCACTCAGCCTGCCTGGTTCCAACTGCCAGTTGTCACCAGGTCAAGCGCCAAACACTCCATGATGTCACCCAAGGTTCCAGTGGTGACATCATGTGAGTGACCATGAAATCCCCAGAGGTAGAAAGAAGACAGGCTAAATACAACACTATATATATATATATATATATATATATATATATATATATATATATATATATATATATATATATATATATATATATATATATATATATATATCAAACACAAGTTTGCCTGTTGTGAGAGGCCCTCGACAGGTAAGTGTTCATAGGCTTTTATTTAAGATGGGCGAAGACGGGCAAAGCGGCGTGATGCCGCACAATAGAATTCAAAGTCCATCCAACGCGTTTCGTGCCCGACGGCACTTCTTCTTGGGATCTGGGCTTATGCTTTAGCTCCATGCTTATGGCGATATTACAGCTCCACCTTGTTATAACATCCCCCGCCCGGAGTGGGCGTGGCCACCCGCGTGGCCTGTTGGTCTTTGTGGTGCCGTCAATGAAAACTCCAGTGAGTCGCCAAGCATTTCGCTTATCAAAGTTACTCAATTGCCCCAGTGGGTTTGTAAAAGCAATTCGGTCGCTTTACCAGCCGTTAGTTTCATCCATCAGCCAGTACCTGTTCCCATTGTCAAAACGCCGCTTGACGCCTCGACAGGACTGCACACAAGCACAGTGGGACTCTTCTCGCGGCTCAGGCGGTGCCGCTAAACATCAAACACAAGTTTGCCTGTTGTGAGAGGCCCTCGACAGGTAAGTGTTCATAGGCTTTTATTTAAGATGGGCGAAGACGGGCAAAGCGGCGTGATGCCGCACAATAGAATTCAAAGTCCATCCAACGCGTTTCGTGCCCGACGGCACTTCTTCTTGGGATCTGGGCTTATGCTTTAGCTCCATGCTTATGGCGATATTACTGGGTCTTGGTTCCAACAACGCTGGAGTTTCAAAGACAGGCTGTTTTGATTAAAGCAGAAACAACCTATTTATATTTTGAATCAAATTTATTCTTTTTCATGAAAATGTCACTTTTCTTATCAGCACCTTATTTATCGTGCATGGAAAATACAGAATACAAAAAGCATACAATTATATATACAATATATACACAAAATTAAATCAACGATTTCAAACACACTTGGCCGTACATTCATACACCATCCATTCACAACAGTAGAACAAATAATATTAGAAAACAATGCGTCCAAGCAGAGGAAAGCAATTAAGTCCAAAATATTTCTTTTCATATTTTTGCAAACTTATTGTAGGTGAAATTCTCACAAGCTCTCTTGTGAACCCAATTAAATGCAAAAAAAGATTGGCCAGATGCTGGACGAAAAAAGTGGTCGACGCGTTTCAAACCCCTGTAATTAGGGTGGGGTTCTCCTCAGGACCAGGTAGGTTCTGAAACAATAAAAATGCCTAGATTTAGCGCATGTGTCTGGAGCATAAACAACTACAAGAAATAAGGGATCAACTCCCTGTGTTCAGCTGGGACTTCCTACCTTGTACCAAGATAAGGAACGTAGTCAATGGTGGATAGTAAAGAATTCAATCGGGTTGTATTTTCCCAAGGATGTAATGCCAGCAGCTGTGCAGAGAAACAACAAACGCGACAACATTTACTCATGTGTCACACTTTCCCATTCAAACGTGGCATTTATGTACCATTGCGAGCTGGTGCGGGCAGCTGTTCAACTTACCCGCTCGGCTTCAGTTCTTTGTTTGCCGCTTTGTGATTAATGTTCAGGGCGTGGGCTCCTATTCTGTGAACATAGGACGAAATACGTGTTAGCTGTATGGCGCCTGTAAGGCTGGCTTCACAGTTTGGCCGCGATGCGGTGAAACATACCAATGCGGGACGGCGGGAGCGGTCCTACTCCTTAGGCGGTTTCCATGTTTGACACGACAGTTTTCCTCGGATGGAGGCGTAACCACAACAGTTCCTGGTTATTCACCGCTGTTAGGGATTTCTGGGACATGTAGTTCCAAAACTGGTGGTAACTCAACGGTGAAGCAAGACCCGGGCTGGACTTGACAGTGGAACTTTATCCAGTAGGCTTGTAAATTTCAGAAATCTCGTTTAAACCCCGTGTGGCGGTGTTAAATTTCATTATAAGCATTGCCTCGCGTTGGGACAATTGAGCATCAATGTCCCCTCCTCTGGGGTTTCTTTCAATTTTGGACAGTACTGTCCAACGAAGTCTGTGTTTTCATGTTTGCACTTAGCCCAATGGTTGACTAGTGGGGCATTTTCAACTTTCCTGCGGATGCGCGATTTGTGTTGCGTGATCCTATTTCTGATTTCCTGTGATGTTTTCCCTATGTAGACTAAAGGGCATGGGCACACAATTGCATAAACGACGTTTTTTGATTTGCAATTAGTGAAGGTGTCATGTTTCCAATGGATATTGTCGAATGAAAATACCGAGTCCTCAATAGTCTCCCCACAACAAGTGCAAGTGCCGCACTTGTGGTGTCCTTTAGGTGGAGGTAATCCAAACAGGCTTTGTAATGTGGGAGCCTTAATAGTTGGTAATGCCGCCCTCACCACATAATTGGCCACACTTTTGTCCTTTTTATATGCAAATAGTGGCGGCACAGAGAAATCTTCATGCAGATTTTTTAGCAAATGCCAGTTAGATGTAATGAGCTTCCTGTGTAAGTTAGTTGCAGGACAGAAAGTGGTGACACACACCATCCTTTTGACATCTGGCTTGGTTCTTTTTTCAAGCAGAGTCTCACGAGGGGTCCACCATGCTCGTTTGAGTGAGTTTTTCAATAGTTTCTTAGGGTACCCTCTCTGCATGAGTCGATGTTTCAATTGCTCTGCGTGTCTGAAATATTCTTCCTTATTGGAGCAATTTCTGTGAATTCTCAGAAATTGCCCGAACGGCAGATTTTGTTTCAGGCTCCGAGGATGATTACTAGAGAAATGCAACGCTTTATTCCTGTCAGAGGGCTTTCGAAACAACGTTGTGCTTAAACCTCCATTAAAAGGTTCTACCTTAACGTCCAGGAAGTTGATGGATTCATTTGATGACGAAACCGAGAACTGGATGTCAATCGTCCTTGAGTTCAGCCAACTAATGAATAGTCCAAGGTCTTCTTGTTCTCCTGTCCAGACCATGAACACGTCATCTATGTATCTCATGTAATGGGAAATGTTGCTGCTAAAGGGATTAGTTTGATAAATGAATTTATCCTCAAAAAGTCCCATGAACATGATGGCTAGCTCTGGGGCAAAGGGGCAACCCATCGCCACCCCCTTAATTTGGTAAAAGAATTCAGCATCAAACGTAAAAAAGTTTTTTTGCAGGGCAAACCGTGCAAGGTCAAGTATGAAGTTAGTGGGAACTCTGACCGGTCTAACCCTTTTCTCCAAGAACACGGTTAGTGTTTCAAGTGCTTGATCTTGGGGGATCTGGGTGTATAACGACACCACGTCTAGAGTGACTAGAAGTTGTCTGTTCTTATCGAATTTAATAGTGGAAATGCGATTGAGGAATGCGGTGGTATCTTGGAGATGAGCGGGAATTGTCTGTATGAAGGGTTTCAAAAAATGGTCGATGTATTTGGCAATAGGTTCGAACAGGGATTCGCACCCTGAAATTATAGGTCGTCCTGGGGGATTGTTCTCGTCCTTGTGCAATTTAGGGAGCACATAGAACACCGGGGTTCTGGGACTCTTGTTCTGTAGGAATGCTAATTCCTTGGGTCCTATAATTCCCTCATCGAAACCTCTTTGGATGATAACAAATAGTTGATTCTTTAGTTCCAATGTTGGATCCTTCCCGATGCGTCTGTAGCAGTTCTGGTCATTGAGCTGGCGGTTCACTTCTAATTTGTATTTGTTAATGTCCCATATCACCACTGCTCCGCCCTTATCGGCCTGTTTTACTACAATAGTGTTGTCATTTTTAACTGCCTCTAAGGCATCCTTTTCTGCTTTAGAGAGATTAAACTTCACAAAAGACTTCTTTTTCTCCATCGATGAAATCCCTGATAATACAGTTGTTTCAAATGTTGAGACTTTCTTTGGGATTTTGGGGCCTTTTGGGCAAAATGTCGACTTTCTCTTAAGGCCAGTAGTTTCTTCCTGTAAGCTTTCAGTAGAGTCCTGAAAAAATGTTTTTAAACGGATTTTCCGACAGAACTCCAATGTCTCTAGTTTCATTCTAGTGAAATCCGTTGGTCTTGATGGGACAAAGTTGAGTCCTTTAGTCAGGATTGATGTTTCCGCTTCTGAGAGTGTCCGATTAGATAAATTGTAAATAGGGGAAACTTCTAGTTGTTGTAAGATTTCTGGCGTGTCCTCATTTGCCATGGTTGTGTGAAACGTACCCTGCCTCTGGATTTCTGTTGGCCCCGGCCTAAAAAAGGCTGTTGAGTCTGCGCTTGTTGTTGGTATTGATTGGGCCTGTTTCCCGCCCTGTTTTGATTTGGTCGACTGCTATTGTCAGATTCGCTCCCTGATGATGATGTGGTATCTGAAAAAGTAAGAAATTTGCGACGTGAACGTCCTTGGTTATCCTGTAGGAAGCGTCGGGAGTCGGAGTGCGTGTAAAAGTCCTTGTTAAGATATGGATAAATTGATTCCAATGAGAAAGTTTTTTTGTCCTGTTCAAATTTATTGTTTTTTTGAGTCACTGTGAAGTCCTTGAATTCTAATATTTCTTTATCAATTTTATCCAACAAGGTTTTAGAGTCTGTTATCAATTGGTTGGTCTCGATTTCCCTTTTTAAAGTCTCTATCTCCTCTAATTCCTTGAGTGATGTCCTGTGTGCAGTCTCAATGGTAAGGACCATGAGATCCCTGCTGCACTTTGTCTCGATGCCACTGAAACCTTTTTTATATACTGGGTCGTCAGTAAATACTACTGGTATGTTGCGAATCACAAGGCCTGCTGGAATGGTGCCGGATCTTAGGTGTTGAAGTAAAAAATGCCCATGCAGGTCTGTCCGAATTTGTTTTTTACGTAGCCGAGTCAATTTGTCAGACTCGTTCTGAGTGTTAGCTGTAAGGCTAAGAGCCGCAGACGCGAACACTGGAGGATCCCTAATTAAATTTTGAATATGCTCTTCACTAAAAGCTAGTGTGTCTTTTTCAGCCATATCACACAAGTGTAACTATCAAACAAAACAAACATAAACACTGTGAATTACGTGAGTGAAAAGAAGTGAAAACCACCCCGTGAAAGAAGGTGATCACCTGACTAAGTACCCAAGCACGACTACCCTAAGAAACTATTGAAAAACTCACTCAAACGAGCATGGTGGACCCCTCGTGAGACTCTGCTTGAAAAAAGAACCAAGCCAGATGTCAAAAGGATGGTGTGTGTCACCACTTTCTGTCCTGCAACTAACTTACACAGGAAGCTCATTACATCTAACTGGCATTTGCTAAAAAATCTGCATGAAGATTTCTCTGTGCCGCCACTATTTGCATATAAAAAGGACAAAAGTGTGGCCAATTATGTGGTGAGGGCGGCATTACCAACTATTAAGGCTCCCACATTACAAAGCCTGTTTGGATTACCTCCACCTAAAGGACACCACAAGTGCGGCACTTGCACTTGTTGTGGGGAGACTATTGAGGACTCGGTATTTTCATTCGACAATATCCATTGGAAACATGACACCTTCACTAATTGCAAATCAAAAAATGTCGTTTATGCAATTGTGTGCCCATGCCCTTTAGTCTACATAGGGAAAACATCACAGGAAATCAGAAATAGGATCACGCAACACAAATCGCGCATCCGCAGGAAAGTTGAAAATGCCCCACTAGTCAACCATTGGGCTAAGTGCAAACATGAAAACACAGACTTGCGCTGGACAGTACTGTCCAAAATTGAAAGAAACCCCAGAGGAGGGGACATTGATGCTCAATTGTCCCAACGCGAGGCAATGCTTATAATGAAATTTAACACCGCCACACGGGGTTTAAACGAGATTTCTGAAATTTACAAGCCTACTGGATAAAGTTCCACTGTCAAGTCCAGCCCGGGTCTTGCTTCACCGTTGAGTTACCACCACTTTTGGAACTACATGTCCCAGAAATCCCTAACAGCGGTGAATAACCAGGAACTGTTGTGGTTACGCCTCCATCCGAGGAAAACTGTCATGTCAAACATGGAAACCGCCTAAGGAGTAGGACCGCTCCCGCCGTCCCGCATTGGTATGTTTCACCGCATCGCGGCCAAACTGTGAAGCCAGCCTTACAGGCGCCATACAGCTAACACGTATTTCGTCCTATGTTCACAGAATAGGAGCCCACGCCCTGAACATTAATCACAAAGCGGCAAACAAAGAACTGAAGCCGAGCGGGTAAGTTGAACAGCTGCCCGCACCAGCTCGCAATGGTACATAAATGCCACGTTTGAATGGGAAAGTGTGACACATGAGTAAATGTTGTCGCGTTTGTTGTTTCTCTGCACAGCTGCTGGCATTACATCCTTGGGAAAATACAACCCGATTGAATTCTTTACTATCCACCATTGACTACGTTCCTTATCTTGGTACAAGGTAGGAAGTCCCAGCTGAACACAGGGAGTTGATCCCTTATTTCTTGTAGTTGTTTATGCTCCAGACACATGCGCTAAATCTAGGCATTTTTATTGTTTCAGAACCTACCTGGTCCTGAGGAGAACCCCACCCTAATTACAGGGGTTTGAAACGCGTCGACCACTTTTTTCGTCCAGCATCTGGCCAATCTTTTTTTGCATTTAATTGGGTTCACAAGAGAGCTTGTGAGAATTTCACCTACAATAAGTTTGCAAAAATATGAAAAGAAATATTTTGGACTGAATTGCTTTCCGCTGCTTGGACGCATTGTTTTCTAATATTATTTGTTCTACTGTTGTGAATGGATGGTGTATGAATGTACGGCCAAGTGTGTTTGAAATCGTTGATTTAATTTTGTGTATATATTGTATATATAATTGTATGCTTTTTGTATTCTGTATTTTCCATGCATGATAAATAAGGTGCTGATAAGAAAAGTGACATTTTCATGAAAAAGAATAAATTTGATTCAAAATATAAATAGGTTGTTTCTGCTTTAATCAAAACAGCCTGTCTTTGAAACTCCAGCGTTGTTGGAACCAAGTCCCAGTATTGGCTTTTGTTTTTGCTTAATAAGTACAGTTGGACTCAGCCTTTCTGAGTAAGGAGTCATGGCCCTTTTTGATTCTCGTATGGCGATATTACAGCTCCACCTTGTTATAACATCCCCCGCCCGGAGTGGGCGTGGCCACCCGCGTGGCCTGTTGGTCTTTGTGGTGCCGTCAATGAAAACTCCAGTGAGTCGCCAAGCATTTCGCTTATCAAAGTTACTCAATTGCCCCAGTGGGTTTGTAAAAGCAATTCGGTCGCTTTACCAGCCGTTAGTTTCATCCATCAGCCAGTACCTGTTCCCATTGTCAAAACGCCGCTTGACGCCTCGACAGGACTGCACACAAGCACGAAACGCGTTGGATGGACTTTGAATTCTATTGTGCGGCATCACGCCGCTTTGCCCGTCTTCGCCCATCTTAAATAAAAGCCTATGAACACTTACCTGTCGAGGGCCTCTCACAACAGGCAAACTTGTGTTTGATATATATATATATATATATATATATATATATATATATATATATATATATATATATATATATATTCACTAAATAAAACAAAGCTAGCAGAGCCCTTATAGTTAGGGTTGGATTTCACTCATACAAATCCAGTAAAATTCACCAGTTATAGTTACCTGAGCTAACTATAACTTTTGCTCCTGCAATGCACTACTTATGACCTCATATATTACATCACTCATGACATGATCAGTGGCATCACCGATGATATCACTGATGGCATCTCAAATGACATCAATGATGACAACATCCAGTCACTGTAAGTGTTTTGTCAACATTTCTGAACTTAAAGACATATACTAAGCTGCAGCATAAGTTAAATTAGTGTTCTTGCACTGGTGCTAGGGAGCTTTCTTAGTGCCAGAACTACGGGAAATGCAGTGGTGTACAGTATTTTTGTAAATACGTAGCATCCCTGTATTTTGAAAATATCAGAGCGCGGCATTGCCAAATTTGGTGTAACAACATGCTCTGGCCTTTACTTGTAAATATCCCCCTTTGTTTATTATGTGTTTTTAGTTGCTTCTGGTAAGAGAAGCCACCTTTCCAATAAAGCTTCAGTTCTTTCTTTTCTGTGTGTCAGACATGCACACATGCACTAGGCTTGCTCAGTATCAACCGTCTTGCAGGGAAAACGTCCATTACAACGCAGGCATTACATCTCAATGTCTTCCCAATGCAACTTTTACAACGCAAGTTCCTTTACATCGCATGCCATTACAACGCATACCTCTACAACGCATGTCATTACAACGCATGCCATTATAAAGCATTCCATTGCAACGCATGTCATCATAACGCATTATAAGGTTAGTAATGGAAATTGTACGTTTTAGGGTGGGTATGTGGGGTAGTTGGGAATAGTAATTTTTACCCCTACGCTATCCAACACTTTCAGTACTGTTGCACTCACTGGAGTGGGAATAGTAATTTCTGCCCCTACCCTATCCAACACTTTCCCTACTGTTGCACTCACTGGAGGGGGAATAGTAATTTTTACCCCTACGCTATCCAACACTTTCCATACTTTTGCCCTCACTGGAGGGGAAATAGTAATTTTTACCCCTACGCTATCCAACACTTTCCCTACTGTTGCAGTCACTGGAGTGGGAATAGTAATTTTTACGCCCACACAATCCAACACTTTCCCTACTGTTGCACTCACTGGAGAATAGTAATTTTTACCCCTACACTATCCAACACTTACCCTACTGTTGCACTAAAAGTATTATGCGTTGTAATAGTATGCGTTGCAATGGAATGTATTGTAATGGCATGAGTTGTAGTGGTAGTTTTAAAAAATGCGTTGTAATGGTATGCGTTGTAAAATAATGCGGTGTAATGGTAGTTGCGTTGTAAAAAATGCACTGTAAAAGCATGCGTAGTAATTGTTTGCGCTGTAACATCATATATTCGTCTTGCAGACAACTGATACTCACAGGTGTGGTGAATACTCTCGAAGCTCCAGCAGTGCATAGTGTCTGAGTGGAAATTATTGGCAAAGCCAATTGATCTTGCTGTAATGTACTGAAGCATGACAATACAGACATGCGCAAAGGCTGCTTGCCAATGTATCTGGGTATAATGTGCTAATGCATGTAATGTGTGCTCTCATACTGGCAATGAGGATGTTTCTACCTACATTGTATTACATGGTAGTCCCATCACCGCGGCTCAACGTACTAGCCCCCCCAAAGTGAAAGTCTAGTTGCAACCCAGCTTCATATATCTCGATTTCCCCTTTTTCTTTTGTACTCACTTTATTTCTTCGTGCATAGCTGTGCTACCACTGCTATATGTTTAGTCCATGCTCTCTTTAAAACTTAAATACATAAAAAATATAACAATGTGACTCACACTTCTGCAGACCTCACAGGTTTCGAACCTCAGATATAGTGTAGATCCAAAATTGTTGTATGATGGTTGTCAATTTAAACACACAACTGAACACTGGGTGTGTCTGTGGAGTAACTCAATATACTGGAACTGGGTTGTTTAATATTACAATCAATTTTCACAGTGCAGGAATTGATTGTCCGATTTTTAAGACATTATTTGGAAAGGTCAGAAAATAACTGTATTATTACCAAGTTGCTTTTTCAAAAAGGAAAGGTTAGAACGATTTTCTTACCTAGAAAGTTCAAGAGCTTCACGTAAAGTTCAGAGAATGCTCTAGTCTCCTTCATTAATCAAGTAATGTCAAGTTAGGTCTTGTTAATCCATCCTTTGAGAAAAAACTAATGATATTCAACTTTTCTTTGGAAGTAGAGACAGAGCAGACAGCGATAACAACCTCGACCTCTCTTAATCCTAGCTTCAGAGGTGTCAAAAGAAATTACACCAAGTACATTGAAAGTGGTGAAGTCTTCAGAGAATTTCTGACTGACATTCTCCTTTGTGTGATTACTGCACAAGAAGGGATCAAGCTCAAATTCTAATTTTTATTGAAATTAACTTTCATTATGGGCATCGTAATCTAATGATGAATATATTTATTTTAGAAAGTAAAAGGGCCAGGAAGTATTGGCATTTAGTAAACAATCATATTGACCTGTACTATTAAAAGCTAGTTTTACATTTATTAAATGTAGCCGAAAGCTGCTAGCCTTGTTTCTGCAAAAGTAGTTTCAACATAGTCATCAAATACATTTTGTTCCTTTAAAGTCGGGGAGGGCAGCATACAATAATACCCCAGACTGCAAGATTTTCTTTTTGAAAAAAAATAGAAAATAGTTTGCTGCGGGCCTGCATTAGCATGACTCAGCCATGCACTAAACAGCAACATGTATTGACAGGAACCATTGTGATCGCATTTCTTAACAATGCATTTTAGGTCATTTATAAATGTGGTGGGTGGTACCTGCAATAGGAGGTGGAGTAATATACTCTGTCTCCCTGGTGGAACAACAGGCCGTACACCCATGTATAAATGGGGACCTTAGTCTTTTAAATCCCAATCAACCACAGAAGAACCCTTCTAAAGTCCTAAGGGCTTAGGGGTGAACAGCAAGGCCCAGTCGAGGACCAGTTGCCACTGATCAGCTGTGTACTTCCAGGAAAAGGCCTCTTGCAGCTTGTAGTCTCCCTGTAGCCATACAAAAGTACAGCTTGACCACTGAAGTCTACGTCTTTGTCTTCGGTACAAGTGGGAGCAGGTCCAGTCCTTCAGGGCTCCTCACAGGGCACAGACAGCAAGTCCAGTCCTCTTCTGATCTACTGAAGTAGGTGCCTGGAGGTGCCACACTTATGCCTGCCAACAGCTAGTGGGTTGGGGTGGTTTCTGGCTCCTCCCTAACAAATGGGTAAAAGTTTGCAGAGGTACCCTAACCCACTTTTGCAGGATTCCACTTTGCCTTACTGCAAACTGGCCCACAATGCCATGCTCCAGGTAATTTTCAAAATGCCCAAAAACTTTGGCCACACTAACTTTTGGCTCTGAGGCCTGGTGAGGTGTGTGGTAATATCAAAAGGGAAATCTGTAGTGTCCTCCCCCACCTAACCATAAAATCCATGTTGGAGCAGGTACTGTATTCATAACAAACTCAGAGGCAGAAGACTAGTAGGACAAAAAGACGGTCATAAAGCCATCCGATAGGTATCCCAAAAAAATGTTGTGGCATCCTCTCCTCTCCCTTTGAAGTGCTCCCCAAATTTTGGATGTGGCTCAACATACCGGTCAAACAGCTTTAGACAGTGTAGTATCACACAATCCCACACCCATCACTCTAATTCTTCTATGGCATTCAAAGGAGTCATATCTGCCTATTCAGATCAGTCCGCAGGTGTCAGTTAACTTTTCATGCCATGGATGTATTTCCGCACCATATACTATGGCCTTGTAGAAAAGTTAAATACCCCATTCAGGGATTAGCTAATTTTTCCATGTTTTGGGGGTCAGCGCACGCAGTGCGCAGAGTCTAAAAAAGCAATGAAATAAGGTCTAGCAAAAGGAGAGAAATCACAGGTGACCATTCAGAAAAGGCAATTTCCTATAGCGCCATTAGTTAGATTCTGTGTTTTGGTATTGAGTTGATGAGTCTCTACAACACAGGATACATTTGGGCTCTCAAAAAGGTCCTCCCTTCTTCTATGATGTATAATTTCTGCTGAAGCATTTTCGGTATAAATCAAGGATCAGTCAGCAAAAACTCAAGACAACTCACAATTTCCATGTAATGAGTACCTTTGCATTCATATAACTGCTCAAGTAAAGGGGTATATTAGTTAGGGATGTGTGTAAATTTGTATTTTTTGCTTTTGCACAATATGCAAAGTTTTGGTAAAATGATGTGAAACAGTGTGCAATTATGCAAATTTCAAATTCAATTAGTGCTGCATTTTTGCACAAAATGCAACTGTGCTACAATGTATGATGCAAGGATGTATTGCATGATAATAAAATAGTGGAAAAAGTTGAAAGCACTGCAAACAGCAGCTGTTACTATTCCCATCCATTTGCAGAAAAGTTTTATCATCAATGGCACATTCATGCTACATTTTGTTCTAGTAAATTTTCACTACAAATAGTACGTAATTTGGCAAAGAAGTTTAATGGTGTAATTTGGGAAGCTCATGGTGCAAACGTAACTTGAAATCCCTGAAAATATGTAAATTATGCCAACGTAATTAAACGTTTGCCCAGGTCTTGTATTGGTTCACGACCGTAATGTAATATTACATGGAATTTACAGCAAGCATCTGCTATTTGTATGGCCTCTCCTGGAAGTCTGCTGCATGTATTTGGGCTACTGGCAATTCAATATCCTTCATCCTGGAATGTTACCTTGCTATTTTTATTTCCAGCTTTGCTCAGTGAGTTACTCCTGTGCGAGTGTTTCTTCGTTAATATTATTTATGCATTATTAACCATTTGCAGTGCATGGATTCACTTGAATTTACTTGTGTACATTAATCTGATGTTATTGCCTCTGAAACAATTTTGCTATGACCCGGTAAAGTGCATTTTCAGGCATTAAGTTAACTAGGACTTTGTTAGACCTCAGAACCATCTTTTTCAAAACTGGATGTCTCATTCTGCATGTTCACTATTTATTATTTCTGCTGTCCCCAGTCAAGCAAAGTCATGTTTGTTTATTTGAGAAGATTCTCTAACATGGGCTCAGTTATTTGGCAACATCCAAGGTCTTTTCTGCCTGCTAGCTGTATTGCATTCATTCACAATAGTTCACAGTTGTTTTGTAACTAGTTTGTTCTCCTATATCCGGATGATGTGAGAATAGAAGGGGTTTAAATCAATATTCATGTAGTAGGGTAGTGTTTAGATGGTAAGGTCATGTGATGCTTATTATTTCTGTACTCTGATTTGCAGAGATTGTATTCTTGTGCTCATACCATGATGGTTTTGCACAAAGGAGTACTTTCATACGTAAGAAAACTGTATTTAAACCCTCAAGATGGAAGGTGAGCCAGTGAGCCTCTGATGATTTTCCAGTGCTTCAAGGGGTGTTGGCCGATATCTCAATGGTTTTGCTGCTCATTGGGTCCTAGAATATTCTTGCATTTTCCCATAATTCTCGATTGCTCAGTACTTCCATGGCAATAACATTATGCAGCCGCAATTTACAATTTCTGATTGGTCCCTTTAAGAAAAGTAGTTTATTTTATGGTGTGGTTGTGCAACTTCACCATGTAATAAACTCAAAAACCCATCTTGGGTCCAATCTGGTCTGTTTGACAAACCTTAGCTCAACCTCGGGTAGCTGTGGCTTCAATCAGTCAGGCTTTATCAAAAGAACAATTGCAACACATTTACTGGTATGAAAACAGTTGAACAAGAAAGAAATACAACAGAAAGAATATTACACCAATTTACAAAAATAGCTCCTATTTTTGGGACTGTTTAGGCACCAAAATGTACAAAATTCCAAATTATTCCAATTATTAAGCAAATAATAAATCACTGCTTGTAATTCAAATTACAAAGAAGCATTGGGAACTACAGAGGTTGGCGGTTACATGGAAAAATGTTGAAAACGTTTGTAAAGTTACTTTTGACTACTACAATTTGGTCTGGGGTACCAAGTCTGAGAGGGCGCAAATTCCAGGGGCCAGTGAGGCTTGGCAGGACAGTAACCTTGCAGCCAAGCAGAGTACAGTCCAATTCCCGGCTGTATGGGTGAATCACCATGGGCATTAATTGAGTGGGGCGGGTGCAAGGGATACAGGATGTTGAAGGATATTGAGGATGTTTATCCGGTGATGCAGGTCTTCCAAAGGCCCCCTCCTTGGTCCACAAACATGGTGGGATGACTTTGGCCACAGAGGTTGATGTCCCTCGAAGTCTGGTGGAAGTCTAGCTAACAATTGCTTGCCACTAGCCTACTGGTCTCTAAATACAGCAAAACAGTGGTTCCCTTTAAGTGAGCTAGTGTCTACTTTGGGCAGCCAAACTTCTCTCCAATCAAAGTCAAGTCAAGTCAAAATAGATTTATTCAACAAATGCGTCATCAAAGCACACTTACAAACATATATATTTTTTTAAAGTTAAAAATTATCATAAATACTATAAAACTGTACACATTTACAGAGTGGTCATAGTTGTTGGAGCTATCAAAACCTTGTTGTCCTTGTTCATGTCATCATCGTCTATAACACCTGCCCCCCTATATGTGGTCAGAGTCTACAGTTCGTACAATGTAAAATGGAGAACGATAAGAACAGCCCTTAACCAGAGAAAGGTTATGTGATCTAATTGCCCAGGCCCAACTCAGATACTTTGCCATGGCTACAACTATAATGCTGATTGTATCAGAGCGTAGTAATCTTAGAGTAACCTCTGACCTTCTAGTGCCTAAGGATTTGCAAATAGGCTTCAACCATTCTCGTCTGGGATAGCATATACCGGACAAGCAAATAGTACGTGGGCTATAGACTCTGGGTAGGTAGGGCAGATGGGGCAAGAATTGACTTCAGTGTTTCCCCATGTTGCTGTAAATGGTC
The DNA here is from genome assembly GCF_964261635.1 of Lissotriton helveticus. Lineage (NCBI taxonomy): Eukaryota > Metazoa > Chordata > Amphibia > Caudata > Salamandridae > Lissotriton > Lissotriton helveticus. The sequence continues at coordinate 1,356,319,673 of NC_136063.1, forward strand.
TTACTGGCAATTTACCCACCCTAAATTGGAAGTACAGCTTTTGAGCATGAGGGTTAGTAATGATATCCCAGTACTGTTTGAAGCCCGGTGCCGGTTTAACAGCAGGGAAACTCCCTGTAAGGGAGAAGGAATCATTATTCCTTTAGGGACCTTGGGCCACTAGTTCCCAGTATTTTGCTTTTAAAACTGATTTTGAGGGGAATTGCGTGCCTACCGGGTTTTCCCATAAGTGGACCATCCCAAGATTGATCAAGGAAACCCCTGCAACCATTTGCTCTTGTGACAACAGTCAGCATTGATTAAATCCCAAAGGCCTGTAGCATAGTTAGCTGGCTCCGGGGTACACCAGATTCTCCGCCAATAAAGCAATCTTGCTCTATCTGCCATTGCCTTCTTACCTGGATCGAATAACAATGGGCGTGCCGGAGTGCTTTGTGGGACATGGGTGATCTTGTGGAGGAACCTATTTTCTTATGTTGTTATTTGTGAAAGGTTCTCTAAACCCCAGAGCTCAGTCCCGTATAGGACAGAGCTGACCACATTCAGATCATGTATTTGCAGCACTGGGCTTATTGATTTCGTAAAAGAGGAGCTAAACTCAGATTGTAGGACAGCGACCTGCTGCCGGTGTTTTAATGAGGCCAATTTAAGTTGTTGCTTCCAACTAAGGACTCTCTGTAGGGTGACCCCCAAATAGACAAAGTCTGTTATTGTTCCAAGGGCCCGTTATTAAGCACAATTCAACCCTGTGTGTGGATTAAAAGACCTACATTTTGTTTTCTACGCGTTGATTTCCAAACCCTTTATTTGACAAAACTCTTTAAATCGGGTAAGGGCTTGTTGCAGTCCGCTTGGCATTTTTGAGATAATCAACGTGTCGTCTTCAAACATTAACATTGGGATTTTAACACTGGCCAGTACAGGGGCGTCTGTGGGGGTGGTAGCTACAAAGTCTGCAATCCCATTTATAAACAGGGAGAATAATGTGGGAGCCATTACACACCCTTCTCGCACACCTCTCTTTATGGGAAAGCGAGTGGTGACTTCGTCCTGAGCTCCCCAATGAACTTGGGCGAAGTTATCCTCATGGAGTCTGACTATAAAGGTTAATAACTCCGGAGATATTCCCATTTCTTGTAGTACATACCACAGTTTACTACGGGAGACGAGGTCAAAGACCAATTAAAGATTCACAAAGGCAGCATAGAGGCTACCATTGTTCAAGACCACAGTCTTCCAGTAGAGCATAATAAAACAAAAAACCTGATCAATGGTACTAGTTCACGCCATAAAGCTGGCCTGTAGAGGGGATAAGCTATCTGTCTCTCCCACCCAGTCCTGGACTTTGTTCAAAACTAGATGCCCAATTATCTTTTGGAGTGAGTGTAAAAGGCTGATAGGCCTGTAGTTGCCTGGCTGTGTTTTATCCCCCTTTTTAAAAAAAAACCTTTACACAAATCAGAAACTGGGGCACCCTGCGCTATAGCCTTAGACACCATCACGATGTAGTGGCACCATTCATATGGGTCCAGAATGCCATCTGGACCCGGTTCTTTACCTAACGTTACTGCCCCCAGGGCCAAAGTATCATCAGCATCTTCAAAAACTGTGCCTGTGTAGTACCTGCATGGGGACTTCTCTTCAGTCCCTTCCCTGAGCTACATGCATATTGAGGCTTAAAGTGAGTGACCCAATGCGCCTGTGAAAAGTGGTTTTGCGCCTGGGTTGGCAGACCACCCCTGTCCCACTTAGCTATGTTCCAAAACTGTTTGGGATTTTTTATTTACGCACGCTAATTTGAGTTACTGCCATCTAGCCTCATCACCAGGATTTATTTGCATTCACTTGTGTAATTATACCTTAATTGCCATAGATCACTGGGATTTCCTTCTTTAATCGCAGCTCCTAGTTGTCTACGCACCTCTTTACATTCTATATTGAACCACTGTGGGCATTTCCTATAATAGACTCCCTCGGCCTTATGGCATCTAATGAAATAAGTGTGTAGCTAGGCAAAAAAAACTATTATGATTACCGATCACCGGGTCAAGAGCCAGTGAATTTGCCATGCACACTTCTAACTCTGAAATCGCCCCTTCAAGGTCTAGGGATATTGAAGCTAGAGCTTCGGGTTGCTCGAGTATATAAGCCCATTTCAGTTGTCTCATGTCGTTGATGGAACCAGATCCCTCGTGAGGAAATTACTCTCTGATCACGTGTGTTCCCATTGTGGTAACAAGTCACGAATTGCACACAGGGGGTTGTGGTCACTCTCTGGCCGCTCTCTTACTACCATATCCCTTAAGGCATGCCACAGTCGCAGATTGATTAATAAATAGTCTATGCGACTAGCACAGTGGCCATTGTTGAAAGTATTAGCTCTATGCATACCGGATATGGACATGCCATTCAATGCCTGTAGTTCCTTCTCTAGGCGAGTGGCATTGATTTGAATTGCTACGTCAGACTATTTTTTTATTGGTGGCAATTCTAACTTTGGGTTACCCCATTGCTCATCAGCATCTGCAATAAAATCACAATGTTCAAGAGTGAGTGGCTCAAAAGTCACATTAAGATCCCCCGCAATCAGGATGTTTGAACCATGGGAGTGTAGATCTAATATGTTGTCTAAAGCCGCTATAACTTCAGACTTATTCCCCTTTGAGCCCCTGGCATAAATGTTATAAACGTCCCCAACCCCTTGTTGGCCCCACTTCAACCTTATTCTGTGGTTCAAGGACCTTAATATTAAAACCTTCAGCTTGGTGCACCCAGATTATCTATCCCCCTGAGGGTTGACCCTTACCCCCATATGTTGCAAGTATATAGTAATTTAAATAACCTAAGCAGTATAGGGGGTCTGTTTCCCAGGTTTCTTGAAAACAACAGACATCAAACTAATCAATAAAAGTGAACCAATCAGGGGAAACGGTCTTAATCTTCAATCCTGCTATATTCTAGGATAACATGGATGTCCCATGGGTAGTAGGTGAACTAAGCCTCTGTCCATTTGTAACATCAATAAGTACATCATTTGGGCCTGATGCTCCCACAGGTAAGGAGGGTGCTTCCTGAGAGGCAGTAGCCTCCCGTCCTGGATGAAGACAAGGGAGTTGAGTACCGGCTAAGGGTAAAAGAGTGGTTTCCTTAATCATATGAGGAGGAAAAAGACAATCTAATTTGTTACCGGCATTAAAAAGCAGTCAATCATTAGCCTCAAGAGAAGAAGAACCTCTTAACCTAAGCAGTGTATTTTCCAGTGTTTGGTGACACATACTGTTTGGTTAAAACCGTCTGGATTTGATCGAGGACCCTTCTGGAGGACAAGTACGATATTCCAGGGAACTAAGATTTTCCACAACATCAACCTCATTCAGTGTAAGCTTGATACAATCTAGTGATTGTGTTCGGGAGGTAAGCCTGGAGGCCCTTGAGATGTCTTTGTGTATTACAGAGCGACAGCCTCTAACATGGCATATCCAATGTATGACCTTATTGGTCAGAGAATCATTATTTTCATGGCCCTCGCTTGGGTCATATTTGGGTATGTTAACCATGTAAATTTTGGGAGGCAAATTGATATTAGACTGCGCAGGCTGTGATGGGGGTGGTTTGGTGAATCTAGTAACCGGTTGGTGTGCCAACTTTGGGGGTACACTACTGCAATTTGCCCTGTATTGGGCATGGCCAGGGGCTACTGGGCACTCGGTCCTTGAGGGTGCTAGTATCACTATACATAGCATGGCTGCGGGGGCTAGCTTGCTGAAAGATGCCAAGTTGGGAGCCTTACCTACAGTGGGTATCTCACGCTCTGGATAAACCACCTGACAAGATGAAGAGTCGGTGGTCACGGGGCAAGAGGGACAGGAAGGGTCCTTATTCAATAGCTGATTCAGCAGGAAAGTAAGACCCTCAAAAATGGTTCTCATATCCTTGACCTCTAGTCTGAGAGTATTAATGAGTGTTTCTTGGGGACCATTGGTAGATCTACAATCAGGTACTAGGATGCATGCCTCAGGATGCTGTGTTTGACGGGGTGATACCTAGGCCCCGTTTTGGTGTCCTCCTCCAGCAACTCCACCAGCGGTAGAAACCTATTAGTGCACAGGATTTCCGACCCTGTCTTCTGTTTATCACTCTAGATGACTTATTTGGGGATTGGCTATCACTTCCAGTATCTAGGTTTGCCTCGCCGCCTATGTCCGGGCCCCCTTTTTTAGTGGGTAACAAATTTTGGCTGGAATAGCTAGGTGACTGGCCATGGTAGGGTATTTAAACTAGCTGGTTAAGTAGAGCGTTGTGGGAATTTTGTATTTGCTACATGGGAGGTTGTATCTGTCACTAATATGTCCTCGCACTCGCTAATGAGGGTGTCTATCCTATCCAGTACACCGTTACTCCCTGCATGTTTCTGTATCTTCCTAGCCTTTTTCCCTTTGCCAGCCTTCCCCGCCCCTCCCCCTCCCCCACTGGCCTCCATAGTTTTCCTTTTCCCCATGCTACCTCTATAGTACGCATTAAGTCTAAAGCAACCTGTCTTCACACTAAGCAATGACACTAAGGACCTCTTAGTCCCTTGGTCAATGAAAACCTGCAGGCCAACCTTATACCAGGCCGTAAGCCCCTCAGAAGAGAGAGCGTAATTATTTAAAATCAAAAAGAATAGATTGGGCAATGCTGGGAGATATCCACACTAACAGTACCTTGACTAGCCCACAACAGTTCTTGAATGTCCAGCGAATCTGAGTAGGCAAGATACCCCATGCCAGTGGAATGGGGGGTGGCCCTGCATCTTCCTGGCAATGAAGGGCAAGTTCGGGCCCACCCTTGGCCCGGGCACTGCCCAAGCGCATCCCGCGATTCAGAGGGAGAGGCAGCACTATAAGCATGGTGACAACGAGCACCTCCCCCTCACGCGGAGAGCTTGTGGTGTCCCTTGCTGGCAGTAAGATAGCTTGCTCTCCAATACCGCTCCTGGGTCTAGGCGACCTGGATGCACCTTTTGAGCATCAAGACTTGTTCTCCCAGGCTGTGCTTCAGTTATCAGTAATGGCCAAGGCAGGCTTCTTCGGCTTTCGTGGCCCTGTAGTGGCAGCAGAGAGTCAGCCACTTGACTCTTGTGGTCATTTATTCTGTCTAGGGCTCAGGGATGAATTTTCCTCAACCAGGGCATCACAAGCACAGTCCTTTCTAGCCCACAAATCAGCAGGTTGAGTACAATCTTTAGTGCAGCCTCTCTTTGCCAGGCCCAGGGTACAGCCGGGCAGTCCTCCTTTGGTCCTCTCTCCAGTACAAGGTGCCAGGGGTACTAATATTATGCCCAGTACCTGCCCTTGGAGATGAGTGACCACTATTGAATAATGTACTAAGTTCCCTCCCGCCTGATGACAACTTTCTGCATATTGTGACACCTAACTATTCTACAATATAATTTCTGCCCACTCCCAAAATGGCAGAACCACTCTCTCTGTATGTGTAACTTGGCAGCCTACCCTGAAAAGGGTCCCAGGATGTCTGTTTCCAGTCCAAGGAACACCTGGCTTGGAAGTTCGGGCTGAACTATTCCCATGAGGAACAGGGTCAAGACTGATTTGCGTATGGCTGGGTCTGAACTGGTTTGGTGAAGTGAGCTAAAGAACGATGATGGATTCAACCCAGATCTGTGACTGGGGGTGAGTGTCTGAAAAGTTTGAGCGCTCCTTCCATCATCTCCTTGTGTTTTCTTTGTTCGCCGTATGTTGATGAGGTATACCCATACGTGGGTCCCTTGCTCACTTTGCCCCTGGATTCAAGCCAGCCTTGCTGATGAGGGGAGTTACCCCAAAACCAGTCAAGCATGTTTGTTTCCGATCCAGGGAAGAACTGGCTTAGCAGTTTGAGCAGGACTGTCCCTATGAGGAGCAAGGTTAAGACTGATTTGTGTATGGCTGGATCTGAACTAGGGTGGCGAAGTGAGCTAAACAACAATGATGGATTCAACCCAGATCTGTGACTGGGGGTGAGTGTCTGAAATCTTTCAGTGCTCTGTCCATCAGCTCCTTCTGTTTGCTTTGTTTGTATAATTTGGCTGTGTATGCCCAGACGTGGGTCTCTTGCTCACATTGCCACTAGATTTAAGCTAGCCTGGCTGATGAGGGGTGTTAAACCAAAACCGGTGCCAAAAACTGGTGCCAGGATGCTTGTTTCTGGTCCATGGAAGTTCCTGGACTTGTTTCAGATTCGACTTTTATGTTCTGTTAAATGAGTCTTCATTTTCCTTTCAGTTTTGCTGACATATAATAACCCACAGGGACATTTAAATGAATAGACTACATGAGTTGAATTGCACTCGAAAACCTGTTTGATTTTGATACATTCACCTGTGCGAGAATGTAATAATGTATCTCCAGTTATTAAATTATTGCAGTGAATGCAGTTTCCACATTTCGTTGTTCCTGGTTTGTTCACTGTGATGTTAGTTTTTTTTATTAGATAAGATCTCTTTCAAGTTTGGAGCTCTTCTGTAAGCAAACAGTGATTTATCTTTAAATATTCCATTAAAATCAGATTCTTCCATGAGAAGTTTCCAGCGCTTGAGGATAATGTGTTTTAATGCTGTTGATATGGTTGAGTATTTTGAAACAAAAACTGTCCTATCAGTTGTTGGTTTGGAAGCTTCCTTTGACCGTCATTGATTAGGAATCTCCCATATTCTAAATTCCTTAGGATTCATAGGATCACTACCAATACAGACATCAGTATGGACACCATGGCAATCCAAATAGAAAATTACATAGCCATAGGATATCCAGAAACATTACTGGATGCCCATATAACAAGTGCAACAGCACGAACAAGAGAAGATCTTCTAATAAAATGCAGCAAACATACAACTGATAGAACAGTTTTTGTTTCAAAATATATATGGGATATACGGGAAACTGACACCCTCGCAGAGGTAATCATCGCAGTAAGAAGCATGGCGAGGCTCGGGGCTTTTATGAGAAGATAGCGTTAGGACACATAATCACGATCATACTCTCCTCAGTAACAGCAACTTTGAGAGCAAGGAAATAGCAATTTGAAGAAACGGAAGTGCTGGTGTTCATTGGTAATTGAAACGCGGAGTTAAATGCTTAGTTATACTATTACGGGAAAGTATATTAAGAGATTCTTGGGTGTTTAGAAGAGAAGATAATGCTGAGTCGTTCAATTTTAATTATTTCATACTCGTCACAGCCATAGCAAAATGTGGAGCATAGACCCAGAAGTTGGATGAAAGGGAGGATCTATTGTTCATTGGTAAGCGAAACGTGATGTCTGATGCTTAGTGAATTCACACATTGATCTTGAATACTAGAGTAATTGTACTTCATTATTTACATAGTTGTTTACAAGAAGGTTTCACCGGTTTCCTCTGTTCACAAAGGTGTGAAATCTCAAAGAGCAAGAAGGTATGGGCAGTCATGCACACTTTTTTATCACCTGGTATATAGATTAATATTGATGAAAAGGGGAGGAAATTATGTTTGAGAAGATTTCTTCTTTTTCTATTCATGAACACATGTATGTGATAATAGTTACGAGCCTGCATCTTAAATGCACTTTAAAATGACAATCAAGTGTTGCTTAAGAATAGAACACGCAATAAGAGCTAATACAGAGTCTGTGGTTTTAACTGAACGATGTATACAAAACTGAAAGACAGCATACTCAAATTTCATCCTCACATCTGTTTTTTCAGTTACACTAAATAAGAATGAAAAAAGTCAAATGCTAAATGGAATGTATAAAATCAATATGTTTTATTGTTTAATATGATTGCATACTGGTGCCACTGAATGCAAACAAATTATTAGATTATGGGCCCCTGAAGAAGGGACAGGTTGTCCCGAAATGCATTGGCCTTCGACACAACGGGACTTCGTTTTTGCATATTTTGAAGTTTGTAATACATGTACTAATATAATGTAATGACTTTACATGATTGTAAGAGCAATGGAAATATTGTTTAATATATAAGATGATGAATAAATTAAATACATGTAGTGTAAATACAAATGATGAATTGGAATAATTTAATGTAAATCAGATTAGCGACAAGTATTTATCCCCAAAAACTGTGCACTGGTAAGTCTAGGTAGCCCTTGAGGTACCTGGCCCCCATTTGCAACTTTGTAAGTTGCGATTTACTTAAAAATAACTTTAATTTCAATTTGGGCATAAAGTCATTACATTATATTAGTACATGTATTACAAACTTCAAAATATGCAAAAACGTAGTCCCGTTGTGTCGAAGCCCAATGCAGCCTGCCATTGCTGTCTTTTAGAGACGTTTTCAAATGGCTAACTCTATGTTGCCATTTAAACTAATGACTAGACCTTCCCTTTTCATATATATATATATATATATATATATATATATATATATATATATATATATATATATATATATATATATATATATATATATATATATATATATTCCAGCTCCAGGTGTCCCTTTCTTGGAAACGCACTCGCAAAGGTTGGTGTCACAATCCTTTATTAGGAACAAACATCTCCCAACGCTGTAGGGATTACAGCATGTCGAAAAGCCTTACGCGTTTCAAAGCAGATTGCTTCTTCCTCAGAGGCTCGACTGATGCAAAGGGACACACCCACAGTTATAACACATCCCACGCCCATCTCGGGGCAAAGCATTCTGGGTCCTGTAGTGCGTCCTGAAAAATTCCACCCACAATTAGGTACATCAATTTTCATTTGCTGCCCTTTACAGTCCTTTATAAGAGCCCGCAGATGGGCCCCAGTATGGCGATGCTCATGCGATACCAACCAAGTCCCACATAACAGGTCATATCAAGTCAGCCCGTGGCCCACAGTTCTTGTGGTGGTGCATTCCCCGCAGCAAGGACTGCCGCGTATTAAATTCCAGCTCCAGGTGTTCCTTTCTTGGAAACGCACTCGCAAAGGTTGGTGTCACAATCCTTTATTAAGAACAAACATCTCCCAACGCTGTAGGGATTACAGCATGTCGAAAAGCCTTACGCGTTTCAAAGCAGATTGCTTCTTCCTCAGAGGCTCGACTGATGCAAAGGGACACACCCACAGTTTTAACACATCCCACGCCCATCTCGGGGCAAAGCACTCTGGGTCCTGTAGTGCGTCCTGAAAAATAACACCCACAATTAGGTACATCAATTTTCATTTGCTGCCCTTTACAGTCCTTTATAAGAGCCCGCAGATGGGCCCCAGCGTGGCGATGCTCATGCGATACCAACCAAGTCCCACATAACAGGTCATATCAAGTCAGCCCGTGGCCCACAGTTCTTGTGGTGGTGCATTCCCCGCCGCAAGGACTGCCGCGTATTAAATTCCAGCTCCAGGAGTCCCTTTCTTGGAAACGCACTCGCAAAGGTTGGTGTCACAATCCTTTATTAAGAACAAACATCTCCCAACGCTGTAGGGATTACAGCATGTCGAAAAGCCTTACGCGTTTCAAAGCAGATTGCTTCTTCCTCAGAGGCTCGACTGATGCAAAGGGACACACCCACAGTTTTAACACATCCCACGCCCATCTCGGGGCAAAGCATTCTGGGTCCTGTAGTGCGTCCTGAAAAATAACACCAACAATTAGGTACATCAATTTTCATTTGCTGCCCTTTACAGTCCTTTATAGGAGCCCGCAGATGGGCCCCAGCGTGGCGATGCTCATGCGATACCAACCAAGTCCCACATAACAGGTCATATCAAGTCAGCCCGTGGCCCACAGTTCTTGTGGTGGTGCATTCCCCGCAGCAAGGACTGCCGCGTATTAAATTCCAGCTCCAGGTGTCCCTTTCTTGGAAACGCACTCGCAAAGGTTGGTGTCACAATCCTTTATTAGGAACAAACATCTCCCAACGCTGTAGGGATTACAGCATGTCGAAAAGCCTTACGCGTTTCAAAGCAGATTGCTTCTTCCTCAGAGGCTCGACTGATGCAAAGGGACACACCCACAGTTTTAACACATCCCACGCCCATCTCGGGGCAAAGCATTCTGGGTCCTGTAGTGCGTCCTGAAAAATACCACCCACAATTAGGTACATCAATTTTCATTTGCTGCCCTTTACAGTCCTTTATAAGAGCCCGCAGATGGGCCCCAGCGTGGTGATGCTCATGCGATACCAACCAAGTCCCACATAACAGGTCATATCAAGTCAGCCCGTGGCCCACAGTTCTTGTGGTGGTGCATTCCCCGCAGCAAGGACTGCCGCGTATTAAATTCCAGCTCCAGGTGTCCCTTTCTTGGAAACGCACTTGCAAAGGTTGGTGTCACAATCCTTTATTAGGAACAAACATCTCCCAACTCTGTAGGGATTACAGCATGTCGAAAAGCCTTACGCGTTTCAAAGCAGATTGCTTCTTCCTCAGAGGCTCGACTGATGCAAAGGGACACACCCACAGTTTTAACACATCCCACGCCCATCTCGGGGCAAAGCATTCTGGGTCCTGTAGTGCGTCCTGAAAAATACTACCCACAATTAGGTACATCAATTTTCATTTGCTGCCCTTTACAGTCCTTTATAAGAGCCCGCAGATGGGCCCCAGCGTGGCGATGCTCATGCGATACCAACCAAGTCCCACATAACAGGTCATATCAAGTTAGCCCGTGGCCCACAGTTCTTGTGGTGGTGCATTCCCCGCAGCAAGGACTGCCGCGTATTAAATTCCAGCTCCAGGTGTCCCTTTCTTGGAAACGCACTCGCAAAGGTTGGTGTCACAATCCTTCATTAGGAACAAACATCTCCCAACGCTGTAGGGATTACAGCATGTCGAAAAGCCTTACGCGTTTCAAAGCAGATTGCTTCTTCCTCAGAGGCTCGACTGAGGCAAAGGGACACACCCACAGTTTTAACACATCCCACGCCCATCTCGGGGCAAAGCATTCTGGGTCCTGTAGTGCGTCCTGAAAAGTAACACCCACAATTAGGTACATCAATTTTCATTTGCTGCCCTTTACAGTCCTTTATAAGAGCCCGCAGATGGGCCCCAGCGTGGCGATGCTCATGCGATACCAACCAAGTCCCACATAACAGGTCATATCAAGTCAGCCCGTGGCCCACAGTTCTTGTGGTGGTGCATTCCCCGCAGCAAGGACTGCCGCGTATTAAATTCCAGCTCCAGGTGTCCCTTTCTTGGAAAGGCACTCGCAAAGGTTGGTGTCACAATCCTTTATTAGGAACAAACATCTCCCAACGCTGTAGGGATTACAGCATGTCGAAAAGCCTTACGCGTTTCAAAGCAGATTGCTTCTTCCTCAGAGGCTCGACTGATGCAAAGGGACACACCCACAGTTTTAACACATCCCACGCCCATCTCGGGGCAAAGCATTCTGGGTCCTGTAGTGCGTCCTGAAAAATAACACCCACAATTAGGTACATCAATTTTCATTTGCTGCCCTTTACAGTCCTTTATAAGAGCCCGCAGATGGGCCCCAGCGTGGCGATGCTCATGCGATACCAACCAAGTCCCACATAACAGGTCATATCAAGTCAGCCCGTGGCCCACAGTTCTTGTGGTGGTGCATTCCCCGCAGCAAGGACTGCCGCGTATTAAATTCCAGCTCCAGGTGTCCCTTTCTTGGAAACGCACTCGCAAAGGTTGGTGTCACAATCCTTTATTAGGAACAAACATCTCCCAACGCTGTAGGGATTACAGCATGTCGAAAAGCCTTACGCGTTTCAAAGCAGATTGCTTCTTCCTCAGAGGCTCGACTGATGCAAAGGGACACACCCACAGTTTTAACACATCCCACGCCCATCTCGGGGAAAAGCATTCTGGGTCCTGTAGTGCGTCCTGAAAAATAACACCCACAATTAGGTGCATCAATTTTCATTTGCTGCCCTTTACAGTCCTTTATAAGAGCGCGCAGATGGGCCCCAGCGTGGCGATGCTCATGCGATACCAACCAAGTCCCACATAACAGGTCATATCAAGTCAGCCCGTGGCCCACAGTTCTTGTGGTGGTGCATTCCCCGCAGCAAGGACTGCGCGTATTAAATTCCAGCTCCAGGTGTCCCTTTCTTGGAAACGCACTCGCAAAGGTTGGTGTCACAATCCTTTATTAGGAACAAACATCTCCCAACGCTGTAGGGATTACAGCATGTCGAAAAGCCTTACGCGTTTCAAAGCAGATTGCTTCTTCCTCAGAGGCTCGACTGATGCAAAGGGACACACCCACAGTTTTAACACATCCCACGCCCATCTCGGGGCAAAGCATTCTGGGTCCTGTAGTGCGTCCTGAAAAATAACACCCACAATTAGGTACATCAATTTTCATTTGCTGCCCTTTACAGTCCTTTATAAGAGCCCGCAGATGGGCCCCAGCGTGGCGATGCTCATGCGATACCAACCAAGTCCCACATAACAGGTCATATCAAGTCAGCCCGTGGCCCACAGTTCTTGTGGTGGTGCATTCCCCGCAGCAAGGTCTGCCGCGTATTAAATTCCAGCTCCAGGTGTCCCTTTCTTGGAAACGCACTCGCAAAGGTTGGTGTCACAATCCTTTATTAGGAACAAACATCTCCCAACGCTGTAGGGATTACAGCATGTCGAAAAGCCTTACGCGTTTCAAAGCAGATTGCTTCTTCCTCAGAGGCTCGACTGATGCAAAGGGACACACCCACAGTTTTAACACATCCCACGCCCATCTCGGGGCAAAGCATTCTGGGTCCTGTAGTGCGTCCTGAAAAATAACACCCACAATTAGGTACATCAATTTTCATTTGCTGCCCTTTACAGTCCTTTATAAGAGCCCGCAGATGGGCCCCAGCGTGGCGATGCTCATGCGATACCAACCAAGTCCCACATAACAGGTCATATCAAGTCAGCCCGTAAAGGGCAGCAAATGAAAATTGATGTACCTAATTGTGGGTGTTATTTTTCAGGACGCACTACAGGACCCAGAATGCTTTGCCCCGAGATGGGCGTGGGATGTGTTAAAACTGTGGGTGTGTCCCTTTGCATCAGTCGAGCCTCTGAGGAAGAAGCAATCTGCTTTGAAACGCGTAAGGCTTTTCGACATGCTGTAATCCCTACAGCGTTGGGAGATGTTTGTTCCTAATAAAGGATTGTGACACCTACCTTTGCGAGTGCGTTTCCAAGAAAGGGACACCTGGAGCTGGAATTTAATACGCGGCAGTCCTTGCTGCGGGGAATGCACCACCACAAGAACTGTGGGCCACGGGCTGACTTGATATGACCTGTTATGTGGGACTTGTGTGGTATCGCATGAGCATCGCCCCGCTGGGGCCCATCTGCGGGCTCTTATAAAGGACTGTAAAGGGCAGCAAATGAAAATTGATGTACCTAATTGTGAGTGTTATTTTTCAGGACGCACTACAGGACCCAGAATGCTTTGCCCCGAGATGGGCGTGGGATGTGTTAAAACTGTGGGTGTGTCCCTCTGCATCAGTCGAGCCTCTGAGGAAGAAGCAATCTGCTTTGAAACGCGTAAGGCTTTTCGACATGCTGTAATCCCTACAGCGTTGGGAGATGTTTGTTCCTAATAAAGGATTGTGACACCAACCTTTGCGAGTGCGTTTCCAAGAAAGGGACACCTGGAGCTGGAATATATATATATATATATATATATATATATATATATATATATATATATATATATATATATGTACTGCAGGGAACCTTGATGCTGTGTGATTGGCATGGAAAAATCAGGTCATATTGTGATACCTTTGCAATCATGAAGGAATAGGTTAACTTTGTGCAGGGCTATTGTGGATCAACTGCAAAAGATGGTGTTGCCCAGAGCTATGGTATGTACATAGGAGAGATTTCCTAAGAGAGGGTTTTACAATCATCTGAAATAGATGACAATTGATCAGGTTGTTGGCATCATGGCTAGAGCCAGTGAACCCACGTTAAAATGACTGTTCCATAGGCCCTAATCATAAAACATTTGGACATGTATGAGGGTACCAATTTGCTTTTCCACATAGTCCCAATCTCTGTCCTTTAGAAGAGCTGACAGATGAGGGTGCAGAGAATAGCACCAGCATCGATCCAACTAGCAATGACGTAAAGTGTAGCCTCCATTCAACTGCCAGTTTGCAGGTCATTGTGGAAAATAATATTTTGGTAGACAGGATTAAGAAGTGCATAGATATGCTGACTGAATATTTGGATGATAATTTGGGAAAAGTTGGGGGGGGGGGCGACCCAACCTCAATGGCAAAAGTCTTTTGAAATGAATCAACAACTCAGAAATGTAGGGCCATGAAGAATATCATCAACCTAAAAATATTATACAAAGACCTCCTGAAAGACTTTTGCTAGTTATTACATCATTCCTAAGTTTCACTTCACCAACATTTTCAGCTGTATTTCTAGTTTAGACTAAAATGTTTTTGACAATTCCAGGTATTTCATATTCAACCCTTGTGTAGACTTATTACTGATCTCCTACCTAAAAACATTCACTCATTTACACAGAAGACTCTGATGGCTGGCTGTGATTTATTTACAGTAGATAAATCATGGACATAATTTTTTTTTATGTGATGTGAATGATAGTGGTTTGCTTGAGGTCTCAAGGAACAATGCCACAGTAGCATTGATTGTGTGTATATACAGCTGAAAAATAGGAACAATTTATGTAAGTGTCATAATTACAATATCAATCATGTTCCTAAAGGCACTGCACTTGATCGATGAGGAACAAGGTGCCATGGCACTTTTATGACGTTGCATCGTCCGACGCCTGTAGACAACATATTTCAAAATGATGTATCTATCTGACACTGGGCTAGTAGATATGCTGCTATAGAATTTCCAATGCAGTGTGTAATTGATGTAGTCAGGGCAGCCTTCATGAGTGGTGAGCAAATGATCTGCAGTAAACTATAGGGTACGGTGAATAAGAAACTGACCATGAATGTATCAGGCTGCGTAAAAAGTTCAAATGTATTTTTTGTATGCTCCTAAAGATGCCCAACGATAACCTTACCCATCCTTTGAGTAGGATCCAGTGCAATCATCCTCCATTATCTTCACACCTGGCTCAGAGGAGGAGATAAACAGTTAGCATCAAAAGTCAAATCATTAAAGTTATCTGTGGATCACTGCCCGGTGACAGGCATGAAGCAATATTTCTATTCTTTGTCTATACGCTTGACCAACGGACATGATCAATGGCATTCTCCATACTGGACTAGTTCAAGGCCAACTGAAACATGCAATGACCTTCCCACTCTTAAAATAAATATACTAACCCCCCCCCCTTTATACGGCAAACCTTTAAAATATTTTCCTAACTGCCATGCTCTGGCAAAGTCCTGAAATTATGTGTACTATAATTAAATAAAGAATATGTTGAATGCAATCAACTGTTTAAGGGTTACAAATCACAAGAGTGATGGAAGCAGGGTTACGAATCACAAAAGTAAAGGCATCCACATTGTCTAACATAGAGAGGAGCATGTTTCATGATCTCTCTGCAATCAGCTACAAAGAATATCACACCATATTGATGATCAGACTGACCACAAGTTCAAGATATAAATGAGTGCACTTAGCTGAATTTGTTCTTTTATCCCCAACTTCACTCAACACTTATGATATCAGCACAGTCTTCTACTTCCAGGGCACCGTAGAGTGGCCCACAGTGATCCACTTTCTCTTCACTAATATTCAGTTTCTATGCCCACACTTTTTCACCAAAATAACCAGCATGACCTACTTTTCAGATGTAAGCTGACAACACCTAAAAATAATATTCCACTTGGAAAATAACCACATAGACCACATCTTGCATTACATGGGATTACCCCAGTTAGTTAAATGAGGCAAACACTGAAATCCTAGACCTAGAACGGCTAGACAATGTCTATACTGCTTAAATGGCCCCCTTCACCTCTCAAAAAGTAAAAGCATTGGAACAGCCTCTTTTATTTGAATTTCCTATTTACTTATCATATAAATGTTTTGTTTAATGTTGACACCGACCCAAAGACGACCCTCAGAGGCACCCTCGACTACAGACCCACGGGACCACGCACACAATTCAGCGAAGACATCACGGACTTCATCAGCCCGCACGCCCTCCCCTCCGCCGACTACATCCTCCTAGGGGACCTCAACTTCCACCTGGAGAACAACAAGGACCGCAACACCGCCGCCCTGCTGGAAAACCTCGCCAACCTCGGACTCAAGCAACTGGTCAACACCCCCACCCACTACGCCGGCCACACGCTTGATCCCGTCTTCTCTTCCAGCAAGCACATCACCTTCAGCCACGCCACCGGACTCCACTGGACCGACCACAGCTGCGTCCACTTCAGCTTCAGAAGAACCACGACCCACCACCACCCGCAACAGGTTCCTCACAGGAGCTGGAGCAAGATCACCGCCGACCAGCTCACCACCTCCCTCAGCCAAAGCCCACCCGCCAGCACAACGGACCCCAACGAAGCAGCCCGCAACTAAACACAGTGGCTGACCGTCTGCGCCGACGACCTCGCACCACTGAAGAACCCTCCCAGCAGACCCAGAAGCAAGAAGGCCTCCTGGTTCACCGGCGAACTCAAGGACTCCAAGAAGAACTGCCGCACCCTCGAGAAAGCCTGGCTCCTCAACCAGACCACAGACAACATGACCGCCCCCAAACAAGTCACCCGCAAGCACCACCAGTTTATCCGCACCACCAAGAAGAAATCACTGAAGGAACGACTGGACAACAACGCCCACGACAGCAAGGAACTCTTCAGCATCGTCAAGGAGTTCTCCAACCCCAGCACCGGCAACAACGACATCACTCCTTCACAAGATCTCTGCAACTCTCTCGCCTCGTTCCTCCACCGCAAGATCGCCGACATCCACAAAAGCTTCGGCACACCATCCACGCACCCAACCGTCGAACCAACGCCCCCCACCGCCACCCTCCGCACCTGGACCACGGTGACCACCGAAGATACAGCCCGCACGATGAACACCATCCACTCCGGATCTCCGACCGACCCCTGCCCCCACCATGTCTTCAACAAGGCCGACTCCACCATCGCACCCCAACTCCGGAACATCATCAACACCTCCTTCAACACCGTCACCTTCCCGGAGAGCTGGAAGCATGCCGAGCTCAGCGCCCTACTGAAGAAACCAACAGCGGACCCCACCGACCTCAAGAACTTCCGCCCCATCTCGCTCCTCCCTTTTCCCGCGAAAGTCATCGAGAAGATCGTCAACAGACAGCTGGCCGCCTTCCTCGAGACAAACGGATCCCTCGACCCCTCGCAGTCCGGTTTCAGAGCCAACCACAGCACCGAGACCACCCTGATCGCAGCCACCGACGACATCCGAGCCCTGCTCGACAACGGGTAAACAGCGGCACTCATCCTCCTGGACCTTTCCGCAGCGTTCGACACTGTCTGCCACCGCTCCCTAGTTCAACGCCTCAGCAACATCGGCATCCAAGAGAAGGCACTGGATGAAGAACTATGTAATTTTCGTTCTCAGGGAATACTTACTAATAAAAAAAGAACTTGGCACAGACTCTGAAAATATGAAAATAGATCTTTATTAAATTTAACATAGTGAGGCCACGTCACCCAGAGGCCGTAGCAAGTGAATGAGGTAGTCTCAGGAACACAGAGGACAGAGGCCCTTTATATGTTTTTAGCGTTACATGACTCAGTACAAAAAAAAAAGGGGCAGTTCTAACTTTTGCAAACATGCAAAAACCCAACATTCCTTCTTACACAAGCTGCAGAAACCCATAATAAAAACCCGGCACATCCCCATCGTAAACAGGCCATAAAGAAGGGAGCAGAGACAGGTGTGAGTAAGATAAGACATAGTTGTGTGCAAATAAAGGTTTATGACATGTTGTGCCTTGATACTATCTTGCTCGGCCACTGGGAATGGAACTGGCCGGGCAGGTTCGGCCTGGGGCAATGGTTTCAGCTTGCCCAGGTCAAAGAGAAGTCAATTAAGGTGTACGTGTCCTTTGGAATCGAATTTAGCTGTATTATAAGCCTATGTGAGGGCAACTCACAAAATGGCTGCCGTACACAAAATGGAAGCCAAGGGTTCAGGACGAAAATGACGATTTCGAGGTGAAATCATTACTGGAGTATGACGAAAATGCTTGTACATAGTGTACTAGCCATTCTCGGTCTTTTGATACCAAAATCGTCATACTACGACAAAGTTTATTACACGAGTCCAAAATTTTCAGTACCACAGACGCTCCTTTTGCCCTTACATAGGCAATAACCTATACTCACGCTAGTCTGAGTCCAGGTCTATATTTATCAAATCATCAAGATGTTGCTGAAGCATAATCCTATTACTTAGCGACTCTCTCGGGACAGGTCTCCTTACACATGCAGTAGCACAAAGGCCATATATGGCAGGACCAAATAGGGAATGCCTCTATCTGTAGTATGTGGTATAAGACCACACACCCAACAATTAGTGATGTTCACTACTAACTGGTGTCGATGCAGAAACTGTACAAAAGGAATTATCAGTAAACTCTGACCTCCTAACTAGTCCATGTTCAGGTAAAATCTGGAAAGAATGCAAAGAAGTAGAAGTAGGAAGAGACATAGGTTGGGAGGTGGGTACAGATGTGAATTGGGCAGCAAAAACAATCCCACCCATAAAAGACAATGCCATATAGACAAAGTAGTGACCGCTATTACAAATGAAATCATAATTTTTCACAACCCTAAGCAAAAGGTAAATCCTAAAATTATCTAGTAACATTGTAGGTCTTCCTATGCATTTTCTGTAATTTATTATATGTTCAAGTGAAACAGTGGTGACCCTCATTAATGCTCTGAGGTGAAAAGGGGATACTCTTCCACAGGAAATGGACTTTATTCTGCTTTTACTAAACAGAATACTACTTAAAAATAAAGCCAGTTGAACAATAAAATCATTCTCTTAACACTTAGTCTACACAATCACACGGAAACCTCTTGTGAAACCAACTATGCCCAGAGTCTGTTCAAAAAGCCTCTCTGGCAGGCTTCTATTGTCCATCAAATCTGCTCCCGTTGTTGCATGGGCTTTTGGATTCAGGCCTCCCATGCCCTGATGCTCAGTATCTGTTGGAGTGCCCTCCTGGCAAACACTCATAGCTCATTCAAAAAGTCTCAATGTCTCAAGGCAGTGCACCGTATCTCTCCTCTGCGGCAGACACTACAGATATTGTGCTCTTCTTGTGCAGACCCGGGACCATTCTCAGACTCCAACACTCATCATTCAGTGTCAAAGGCCGCTCAGGCCGCTCTTTCATGGGCACCAGAATGGAGTGCCTTTTGCCACTCTTGGATCCTCCGGTGCACTGCACTTTCCGTTGAAGCAAAGGAAAAAGGGGGAGGGGGTGTGTGGCCAAAACTCAGGCCAAGGGGCTCAAGGGACTGCACACTGTCAGAGGTTAACCAGCACATGACAGGCGCTCTTTTGCACTGAAATCTCAAGGGACTGTGGCAAAACCAGCTCCTTCTTCTTTTCTGATGTTGAACGCCTTCTGATGAAGCAAGTGCGATGCTTTAAACAGTTCATTGTACAACAAGGGGACTGCAAACAGGTGGCCTGCGATCTTCAAAGGAGTGGCCACACGCCATGGGACAATTCTGCGTTGAAATACACTGTCATTCTCAAAGGCAATACAAAAACAAAGGCAATAGGTAAAACAGTGCCTCTAGGCTCTTCAATAGGGTTTCCGTGTGAGAGCATATCTTTCATCATCATAGCGACATGGGAATTCTATCTGAATGGATGTCCTCACACATAGTGGCATCGTCTAATTGGGTAAACACATTTTATCTCAATTATTTCATATAGGTGTTCCTAAATTCCTCATCTAGCACATCTCAAAAGAGAGATCACATACATATTATCAGGGACATGTAGATACTTTCTTCTACTAATTGTGCATCAGGTGGACTATGCAATACAAAAAGCTAATTATCAAGATGTGGAAACAAAAGACAAGAACTAGAGACTCCTGGTATTTCCATTATTTAAAATACATCTGGTCCATCAAAAATTAAAGCAGTAAAAAGGAACTAAAAACCAATTTTAGAATAGGCATTGAATTTGTCATATTAAAAAAAAAGGTAATGTGTCTCCTATTGAGGTGGAAAGCTTATCTTACTATAGTATTGAGTCAGTTAATCAGTCCTAACAGTCCTAACAGTCAGCCTGGAAAAACATCAGAATAGGCCTAAAGAAAATTCTTAGAAACCAGTCTAGTTATGCAACAGGGAATTATACATAAAATGGGGGTTACTGCAATCTGAAAGTGCGAACCTGAACAATACACTGATAATAATAAAAGCTGACTGGTGAAAGGAATACGTAAAAGAGGAATGGGACACAGCTAAAATCCCCAATAACTAGGCCTGATGTGCTTGGGTGATAGTCAGGCATGTGACACAATAGCAAGAGTATGGGTGACACACAAAAAAAAATCACAATAGTTTACAATTTTAACTCTACCGCTGGCCCTCTGCACCAGATACGGTAATCTCAGCTAATGTTTCAGTTCCTTCTTCAGGAAAAAATGAAACCTGGTTTCTTTTACGGTCCAGAGCCATAGGAAGGCCACTTAGGAAGCAGAATAAAACTGACTAATGTGATATAGAAATTAGGTCACCATGTACAAGAGTCACAAATCTATAATTTATCCTTAGGTCCAATCAGGATATATGATTTTAGGGCTGCCTGTTCCTTACAGGAAAGGGCAGTATCGTGACTACAAATGACACAATCTGCTGTTTTTTTTTCTTCAATACTTAAGCCAAATTTTACATACACTGGTGAAGTGTTGTCTGTCTGGTTCACAATATGAAAAAAAGAAAAATCATATCTGTGAATTTTAGTATCAGCGAAAATGTTACCCAACTGTTGACAGCGACACGTATCGTCATACATGTCCCCTTACAACAACACGGGTGAATTTGTAATAATTTCTTAAGCAGCAACATAAAACATAAAACATGCAAAAATGCACAAAACGGACGTCAAGCCATCAGATATACTCGCTGTAAAACAATAGCATATATAAATGAGCGGTGACGCATAATACCGTGTAAGGATACCCTCCTGTTTGACAGTAGATCACCAATAGTGGGTATCTGCTGTCAAATACAACTTTCTGACACACAGAACCAGCAAGAAAAATTCATGATAGAACAAAATACACAAACATGAAAAACGCATGGACATTTCTTTTCAAAGCAGTTGCGCCAAAAAAACCCATCTCATTTCAACCAACCAAACTCACGTGTCTTGTTAGTCTTAAAATCCCCCAGAGCAATCCATCAATGATCTGTGAGCAGAAGCGAAAAGGAAAAAAAAATACACAGCACACAAAAGATAGACATTTTTGATAATAAACAGACATCAATTGTAACTTTTAAGCGTAGGACAAAACATGATACACATTAACAAATACAAAAATAAATTTCCATTACTTAACTGTTACCATCTTGTCAGTCACCTTGCAACATGAAGCCTTTTTAACTTTTAGAGGTAAAATCCTTTCCCTGACACCTAAAATTAGCCTTGTGCCACAATCTCCATTATAAAAAAACTTCTTAATTGGCAAATCGTTCTTACTTATTCATGTAGGCTTCAAAATTTTAGTAAAAGGCTGCATCCTATTTTTTGTCTAAGATGTAATGCAACACTTCGTTTTCTGTCAAAAATGACTAGCAGACATTATTTTTTAGAGCAAAAATACAAATGTCATGATGTTGGGACTTTTAAAGAAACCTTTGTTATATTTCCCTTTGGAATTAAGTTCTGTAATTTTATTGATGTTCTTATGGAGAAACCAGAAATTCCACCTTTCAGAGGCCTGTTTAGCAAAGTCATTCTGCATTTCACAGAGACAAGGCTCCAATTCAAAAGGTCACAAATGTCAACATGACAGCCTCATCCATTGTTTACAGAAAACTAAAGATAGCATCTTAGCGCAACCGGAGCAACCTGTTCTCCTAGCCCACAGTTTCTGCTCATTTTCTTTTAGGCTGACAAAGACAGACCAGTTTTTAGAACAAATGTTTGTTGCAATGGTACTTATTTCAGCAAATTTAATTGGATCTCACTGGGCCATTTAAAAGTAAACCCAAATGAGGACAACCTGCAAATTTGTATTATACACAAATGTATGCATTTACTGAAGCCAGAGACACTTTTAAGCTATGGTAAATGACAAGAATCTGTGTTAAAATCCCATTTAACTCAATTTCGACTTTTATCTTTGGGGCACTTAAAAATAAATATCCTATAATTGTTTTACATATTAATCATCCTCAGGATGTTCTTTACACATTACAGATATTAGACATTAGTCATATCTCATGTAAATCCTTGGAAAAATGAGTTTTTTACGCCTGCGCCAAGTGAAAACCAACATGCAAATTACCTAATTACACCGTAACACATAACTTAAATCAAATTTTAATACTAGGAGGTCATAGTATGAGTATTAAGCTTTATAAATATCAAAAAACGATTTTAAAAAGCACTTATTTTTTTCTCAAATAATTTTTCCATAATTAATAATTTTTCGTTCAATGAAACCAATTATCTGTTTTTATGATAACTCCACATATAAAGGTAAGCTGCATCCCTTGCCTATCATTTTTAGATGCATTCATTTATGCGCCTACGCACAAAAAGCCTAACTTAAAACATGACATTTTTCGCGCCATTTTTAAAGGACAATCAGTATTTAGCGACAGAACCAAATAATATACTTTGAAAAAATAAATCGTAAAGAGAAGAAAACCCCATTTGGAATGTCTTCCAGTGATACAAAGTGATAAACCTTATTTTTGTAACCCTCTAAAACACTACTCTGAAATGAAAAAGGCCAACTGTGATTAACTAACGGCTAAGTCCTGGGCTAAATAACATTCCAATGCTATTTATGGCCTTCGAAAACCAACATCTGCTGCCTTAAGGCAGGAAAGGCTGAAACCTGAAAGTGCTGAAACCTGAGCACGCTTTCAGTTTTACTGAAAACAGACATTTCAAGTTTTAAAAATGCGCGTGCAAAAAGACGCATTTAAATCTAGCAAGAAAAAAAATTCACTAGTTTAAGTTCAAGTTCAAGAATTTATATTGCGCGCTACTCACCCAGAGGGTCTCAAGGCGCTTGAGGGAGGGAGTGCTATTTATCGAAAAGCCAGGTTTTTAGTTGCTTTCTGAAGGAAAGGTGGTTCTGTGTAAGGCGGAGGTGAGTGGGGAAAGAATTCCAGGTTTTGGCCGCTAGGTAGGAGAAGGATCTTCCTCCCATGGTGGATCTGTGGATGCGTGGAATTGCGGCGAGGGCTTGATTGGATGATCGTAGTTGGCGGGTGGGTGTGTAGAAGGACAGTCTTGTGTTGAGGCATTCAGGTCCTAGGTCGTAGAGGGCCTTGTGCGCGTGGGTGAGGAGACGGAACGTTATTCTCTTGTTGACGGGGAGCCAGTGGAGGTCTTTCAGGTGACCGGAAATGTGAGCTTGACGAGGGATGTCCAGTATGAGTCTGGCTGAGGCGTTTTGGATGCGTTGGAGTTTTTTCTGCAGTTTGGCAGTGGTTTCCAGTCGGCTAGTGACCAGTGCGTGGGTGACTGTCTTTCTTGTTTCGGCGTGGATCCAACGGAAGATTTTTTTGAGCATGCGTAGGATGTTGAAGCATGAAGATGAGACGGCATTGGCTTGTCTGGTCATCGAGAGGGAGGAGTCTAGGATGAAGTCCAGGTTACGTGCGTGATCTATAGGTATGGGTGCTTTACCCAGGGCCGGAGGCCACCATGAGTCATCCCAAGATGAGGGGGATGAACCTAAGATGAGGACTTCAGTTTTGTCTGAGTTAAGTTTTAAACGGCTGTTCTTCATCCATTCAGCTACTTCTTTCATTCCATCGTGTAGATTGGTTTTGGCGGTGTTTGGGTCTTTGGTGAGGGAGAGGATCAACTTGGTGTCGTCTGCGTAGGAGATGATGTTGAGGTTGTGTTGCCGCGCAATGGATGCAAGGGGACTCATGTAAAGGTTGAAGAGGGTGGGACTGAGTGATGATCCTTGTGGTACCCCGCAGATGACTTCGGTGGCCTCTGATTTGAATGGGGGGAGGCGAACTCTCTGGGTTCTTCCGGCGAGGAACGAGATGATCCAGTCTAAGGCTGTTCCTTGTATTCCGACATTGCTGAGGCGTTGTATGAGGGTGCTATGACAGACTGTGTCGAAGGCGGCGGAGAGGTCGAGTAGGATGTGGGCGACTGTTTCTCCGTTGTCCAGAAGCGTTCGGATGTCATCTGTAGCTGCGATGAGGGCGGTTTCGGTGCTGTGTTTGGCTCAGAAGCCGGACTGTGAGGGGTCGAGGGAATTGTTGGATTCAAGGAAGGCGGTGAGCTGACTGTTGACGGCTTTCTCGATGACTTTGGCAGGGAATGGGAGGAGTGAGATGGGGCGGTAGTTCTTAAGTTCAGAGGGGTCTGCTGTGGGTTTCTTCAGAAGGGCGCTGAGTTCGGCATGTTTCCAGCTTTCCGGGAAGGTAGCGGAGTTGAGGGAGCAGTTGATGACATCGCGGAGATGGGGTGCGATGATGGAGTCTGCTTTGTTGAAAATGTGGTGGGACATGGGTCGGTTGGTGAACCTGAGTGGATGGAGTCCATCAGGCGTATGGTGTCTTCAGTGGTGATGGGGTTCCAGGCACAAAGGTTTGAGAGAGCTGTTTTAGTTCGGAGGTGGGTGGAGTGGACTGTTCTTCGGATTGGTTTTCAAAGCTGTTATGTATGTCGGCGATTTTGTTGTGGAAGAAAGAGGATAAAGAGTCGCAGAGGTCTTGAGAGGGAGTGATGTCGTTGGTGCCGGCGGTGGGGTTGGTAAATTCTTTGACGATGTTGAATAGTTCCTTGCTGTTGTGGGCGTTGTTGTCGAGTCGATCCTTGAATGCTGATTTCTTGGTGGATCGGATTAATTGGTGGTGTTTGCGGGAGGCGTCCTTGAAGGTGGACAGGTTGTCGGTGGTTGGGTTTTTTCTCCAGGTTTTCTCAAGAGTACGACATAACTTCTTAGATTTCTTAAGGTCATCGTTGAACCAGGGGGCCTTTTTGTTACCTAATATGATCTGGTGGTTTTTCAAGGGTGCTAATTCGTCAGCGCTGTGGGTGATCCATTGTGTGAGTATGGTGGCTGCTTGGTTTGGGTCCGATGATATGGCAGGGAGGTTTTGGTTAAGCGATGTGAAGAGTTGGTCGGTGGTGATTTTGTTCCAGTTTCATCGGGGAATAGGTTGTGGGGGGTTGAGGGTCGAGGTCTTTTTGTAGCTGAAGTGAACGCAGCTGTGGTCCGTCCAATGGAGAGCTGTGGTGTGATCGAAGGAGATGTGTTTGCTGGAGGTGAAGATAGGGTCGAGCGTGTGTCCGGCAAGGTGGGTGGGGGTGTCGACAAGTTGTTTGAGTCCAAGATTGGCTATGTTGTCCAGAAGGGTGATGGTGTTGCTGTCGTTTTTCTTTTCCAGGTGGAAGTTGAGGTCTCCCAGTAGAATGTAGTTCTCGGAGGAGAGGGCATGTGGGCTGATGAAGTCAGAGATGTCTTCGTTGAATTGTGTGCCGGTTCCTGGTGGTCTGTAGATGAGTGTGCCTCTAAGTGTGGTCCTGGGGTCGGTGTGGATCTGGAAGTGAAGGTGTTCGGCGGTCGCGAGGTTATCGTCGGAGCTGGTCGTGATTCGGATGGTGTTCTTATGGACGATGGCGATGCCTCCTCCTGTTTGGTTGGTACGGTCTTTTCGGATGATCTTGTAAGCGTCCGGGATGGCTATGGCGATGTCGGGGGCTGATGATGCGTTCATCCAGGTTTCTGTAAGGAATGCGACGTCCGGTGAAGCAGTGTCGAGTAGGTCCCAGAGGTCTGTGGACCGAGCGGGTATTCAGCAGGATGCATTTCAGGTGGTTAGAGTGGGAGCTGTGTTTGGAGGTTGTGGATTTGGTGTGGGTCCTGATGCAGGCGAATTTGCAGGATTGGCAGGCGAAGGGTCCATGGGTGTATCCTGGGGCGGCTTCGCAGCATTGTGGTGTGCGTCCAGGGTTAAGGGCGAGGAGGGTAGCGGCATCATACGAAATGCGGGTGGAGTGAGTTTTGCGAGGACCAGGGGGTCTGGCGCTGGGCGCGGTCCAGGCGCGGACGGGCATAGACGGGCTTACCTTTGGCACGCCTTCGGCGCGCATGGGGCACGACTGCTGCGCGTTACCGCTACGCGCTGAGGCATCTATCATATGCGGATAGTGGGGGGGGAGGGGCGAGGGAGGGTCAGCTGGGAGGCGGGGGTGGGGCGGAGATCCGGGCAGGGAGGCACAGAAAACAACAACAACAAAATCCAAATGGCATCAGCCAAAATCGAAACCGGATTGGGGCACAAAGAGGGATAACACGATGCTGATGGCTGTGGCACCGGTACAATCAGGCAGCAATCAGTTAGACAGGCAGCGCAGCAATCTTTAAAATATAATTACAGCGTAGTTTGGCAAACAGAGCGCTACGATTTCTAAATGCTCAACTAATTAACAAACTCTCAGGCAATCTAGCGCTACAGGGTACTTGCGACCTCGAAGCAGGCAATGGCGTATGTGGGAGCGAGGTGAAGAAGCAGAAAGCAGTCCAGGTGGCAGGCAGAGCGGGGAGCAGCGTCAGGAGCGACCGTTTCTGTAAGGAACAGGACGGTCCATTAGCTGAGGTGTTTGCCTTTCACATGTACTACAATGCATGTAAGTAAAACATGCTATAAATTCGTTTCGCTACAAAAGACACAATTATTTTTGAGGCCCTTCGTATTCCTAGTGAATGTGAATTTTAACTTATCTATTTTAAGCATTTAACAGTTTGCACATATGCGTTTTTGCTTAGTCTGTAAATTAAATAGCAACACATAGCGATTTTAGCATATGACATAGTAAATTGCTGGAGTGTTATTTAATTTCTACTTAATATTAATTAATCTGACATTTTACTTAACAGACTGAAAACATCAAGAAACCTACAAAGACATAGAGAGCTCATTGCAGACATAAAGAGAAAGTATTCAAACACTCAAGGACACACAATACAGCGCTGTAAGATATTACTGAAGTTACACTAATGAGAAAAACCACATAGACATTGAAACACACATTGAACCCACAAATCGACACTCAGGACGAAAACAAAGCCATTTGTAAATACTAGCTGTAAGTCATATTTACAAGAATCACGTCGCAATAGGGTTCCAAAAGACTGCAAAAAACATAGCACAACAGACTGCTGTGTGTGCACGAAGCCACAATACACTTAATTCACTAGCTTTGGCTGGCAGAACACCAAAAATGGTTCTGCATATCTCCATTCATAAAATTGCGCAGAACAAAGGATCCTTGTTTTGTATTATGTCATATTTTAATTCCCTGGGGATACAAAATCACCAAGGAAGGAATATGTTTTTTAAATCTAAACCTATTTAGATATCCCCTTTAGGGGAAGTCGGCTAATACAAACGTATACAAAGTTGGCCAACACAAATTTCCAAATTCGCTAAGATCAGGCATCTTATAGCTCACTAATCTAGCTTCAAACTTCAAGGGGCTATCTCTATCGATACACTCGTAAATATACAAGACCCTCGGTTTTTAAAAATTGCAATATTCAAATAAAACTAAGGACCAAACAAACTAAGAACCAATCAAAATCAAAGAACCAAAGAACAAAGGACTGGGAGCGACCCACTTATACTTAACTCTTACTTTTACTAATCAAAATGTTATCCAGATTCTAAATGTCAAGTTCTACATGACCTAATGGTCTTTTTAGAATACTCACGCAAAAAGGTTATCAGTCAGGAGTGACATCATGTGGAGGATCAAAAATCAGGAAGATCAGAAATATACTGGGCCGCAGAATCAAAGAATCTCCAGAATCCCTGTGCACAGAGTACCTTCTTAGTAGAATCCTGTTCTGTCCTCCTCAGTTTATTTCAGTCTCCTGGCACGATCACTCCCACAGAAAGTCACTTCTCTGATGATCCCCGCGTTAGGGCGCCAACTGAAGAACTAGGTAATTTTCGTTCTCAGGGAATACTTACTAATATAACAAGAACTTGGCACAGACTCTGTAAACATGAAAAGACATCTTTATTAAATTTAACATAGTGAGGCCACATCACCCAGAAGCCGTAGCAAGTGAATGAGGTAGTCTCAGGAACACAGAGGACAGAGGCCCTTTATATGTTTTTAGCGTTACATGACTCAGTACAAAAAAGAAAAGGGCAGTTCTAGCTTTTGCAAACATGCAGAAACCCAACATTCCTTCTTACACAAGCTGCAGAAACCCATAATAAAAACCCGGCACATCCCCATCGTAAACAGGCCATAAAGAAGGGAGCAGAGACAGGTGTGAGTAAGATAAGACATAGTTGTGTGCAAATAAAGGTTTATGACATGTTGTGCCTTGATACTATCTTGCTCGGCCACTGGGAAAGGAACTGGCCGGGCAGGTTCGGCCTGGGGCAATGGTTTCAGCTTGCCCAGGTCAAAGAGAAGTCAATTAAGGTGGACATGTCCTTTGGAATCGAATTTAGCTGTATTATAAGCCTATGTGAGGGCAACTCACAAAATGGCTGCCGTACACAAAATGGAAGCCAAGGGTTCAGGACGAAAATGACGATTTCGAGGTGAAATCGTTACTGGAATATGACGAAAATGCTTGTACATAGTGTACTAGACATTCTCGGTCTTTTGATACCAAAATCGTCATACTACGACAAAGTTTATTACACAAGTCCAACATTTTCAGTACCACATGGAGTGGATCATCTCGTTCCTCGCCGGAAGAACACAGAGAGTTCGCCTCCCCCATTTCGATCCGAGGCCACCGAAGTCATCTGCGGCGTACCACAAGGATCATCACTCAGCCCCACCCTCTTCAACGTCTACATGAGACCTCTTGCAGCCATCGCACGCCAACACAACCTCAACATCATCTCCTACGCCGACGATACCCAGCTGATCCTCTCCCTCACCAGGGACCCCGACACGGCCAGAACCAGCCTACACGAAGGGATGAAAGACGTCGCCGAGTGGATGAAGAACAGCCGCCTAAAACTGAACTCAGACAAAACGGGAGTCCTCATCCTGGGACCATCGCCCTCCGCCTGGGACGACTCCTGGTGGCCTTCCGCCCTGGGCACCGCTCCCAAGCCAACAGACCACGCACGCAACCTGGGCTTCATCCTGGACTCTTCCCTCTCGATGACCAGACAAGTCAACGCCGTCTCCTCATCGTGCTTCAACACCCTACGCATGCTCCGCAAGATCTTCCGATAGATCCCGACCGAAACCAGGAAGACGGTCACCCAGGCACTCGTCACCAGCCGACTGGATTACGGAAACAGCCTCTACGCCGGAACCACAGCCAAGCTACAGAGGAGACTCCAACGCATCCAGAACGCCTCTGCTCAACTCATCCTGGACATCCCCCGACGCAGCCACATCTCCGGCCACCAGAGGGACCTGCACTGGCTCCCCGTCAACAAGAGGATCACGTTCAGGCCCCTCACCCACGCACACAAGTCTCTCCACGACCTGGGCCCCAAGTACCTCAACGACCGACTGACCTTCTACACGCCCACCCGCCAGCTACGATCTACTTGCCTCGCCCTCGCCGCCGTACCACGCATCCGAAGAGCCACCGCCGGAGGCAGATCCTTCTCCTACCTGGCGGCCAAGACATGGAACTCCCTCCCCATCCACCTTCGACTGACCCAGGACCATCTCGCCTTCAGGAGACAACTCAAGACCTGGCTGTTCGAGCAGTAGCGGACCCCTTCCCCCAAGCACCTTGAGACCCTACGGGGTGAGCAGCGCGCTATATAAGTGTTTTGATTGATTAATTGATTGATTGACAATATGCAGTTCTACCTCTTGTGCAAACCTCTTCTCAATCATATTGCACGATGAGTGGGTGAATATACCACTGCAGTATGATTTATAAAGGCCTTCCAGAACCTTATACAGGGAAATGTTTTATACTGAAAACTTCAGACAGGAAGTTCCTAAACCTCTGAATACAAGGCCATGCAAAATCAGTTACCAGTGTAGTGCAGGTTCAAATTTAAGGTACTTGTATTATTCATAGGTGCTATTGGAAAACAGGACTTTTGAAAGAAAAGACCCACAAATGGTGGCCCCTCTTTAGATTCTTAATAAAACCTTTGGTCCGCATCCTTGTATATGATGCCTCAACACCCATTAAAGTGACAAAAGTATGGCAGCCGGGCCTTGGGAGCGCAATGTCCTATATGTTGGAATGCCCTGGATCCCCATATCATAGCTTAGCCAAACCACCTCAGATTCAAGAATAGTGGGTCATTGTTTGATGGAAGACCATCACACGGGCCTTTGAGAAAAGTATGTCTAATTGAGGTCTTAGGATTGAGGTTTCTTTGTCTCACAGTTCTTGACCCTAATCACCTGAACTCACTTTGTGCTGTGTTTTTACTATTTTATCTAAAGTATTTATCAGGGCCCAGATGTTAACTTAAGATGATAACCAACAATTTACAAGACACCTAGAAAAACAACCCATGAGCAAATTCTGCTTGCTGGAACGTTACAGGTGTGTTAATGGCTCATACAAAATTATCACAAATCTTAAAAATAGTGTGCTCATTTTCTCATATTTTATACTGTCGAACACCTTTTATCAGTTATTTTGCATTGATTAGTCGAAATCACCTTTAATGCCAATTTCTACATTTAGGAATTTTAGAGGCCAGTGTTCAATAAATGTATTGCAAATGCGTTGTCTCTTTCATTGACAATGGGTCACCAAGACCTATAAATACGGTGAAGGTCTTTCTTTCTTGCTTCCTTCCCCCGTGAATTATTTTTTTAGCTTCCTTTTGTTGTAATTGCTCGTGGTGATAGGGCTCTCCGTTTCTCCTGTGTATTTTCAATGTCACAATTTAAAAAAAAAAATTAATTCTCAAAATCCTACTGCTAATCAAATGTACAGTAAGCTGATTTAGCTATTAAGGGCTGCTAATTATAAGGCAACATAAACAGCTTTCATGCTATCAGCTTTACATGAAATGTAAATGAATTACACGGACGAGATGAAAGGTTTTTATGTTTTAAATGCCATTCCAAAGAGCATATGAAAGCAGTACAAGTTGCTCATAAATTAATAATGTGTACTTTGCAGAAATACAACGAAGTGGAAAAAAGTTATGTAAATCTACTACATTCAAGAAAAATATGTTCTTGTTGCATAATGTGCACTACAACTTATACCCTCACCTGACAAAGTATTTACTTGTGGATTCAAAAACTAAACAAAATGCTTCTGGAACAGCTGTATGACAGTCAATATCCTCCCCAGTGATTCACTAATACTGCTTTCAGTCAGTCAGTCAGTCAGGGGGCTCGAGTAGAAATTGATGAAGACTGCCAGATTGTGACATGTGCTCAAAACTGATACTGGGATTTCAGTGCTTAATCCACTTTCATATTATTTACATATTTCATGCGCTCATACACAATTAATTAATAGAAAAGAAGTCCAAAGAAATATCGTCAGTTCCAGTTCTAATGTTCAAAATGTGTTGAAGTATTATATTTGAAGTCAAAGAATGAAGGGGCATATTACCAACAACTAGCGATATTTATCGCTAAATGGGCTTAGCGAGTATTTTTTTAACGCCAAGCATCGCCGGATATTATCGCAGAGATAACGTGCTATTAGCAACGTTTATCTCTAAAGCGATAAAATATCCGGCGTTAGCGGCGAAATGCGTGAATATCGCTGGTAATCCAGCAATATTCACGCATTATCACTAATGAGGACTTAGCCATAATATCCAACTCCCATTGGATATAATGTCTAAGAACTGGTCTGAGCAGGCGTTAGTTTTTGGAGATAGTTTTTGGAGATATTCGCTGTTAGCGTGAAGATTTCCATCGCTACTCCTGCCTTGCTAATAGGCGATAGCGAAGTTGGGTACGCCCACTTTGCATGTCATTAGCAAAGCGGGCCCCAAACCGCTCGCTATCGCCTACGAGCTGTTGCTAACTGCTGTTAGGGACAGCTTGCTAAATGGGCGATAGTATTATCGCTGCTTAGCGGTCGAAAACGGCCGCTAAGGCGGCGATAATCACATACCGCCCGCCTTGGTAATATGCCCCGAAGTCTCCATTAAATAGGCACTTATTTTTCTGGATCCACCATGAGCAAACTAATTGTAAGCTAGACCAATTCAGCTTTAAACTTGTATCATTTTCAGAGTTTCCATGTATTATAAAACAAACAATATTTCCATTGAGAGATAAGCAATTCTGAATTTTGAAGACATAAGCCCAGTGGAGTATTTAGAATTCACAAGCATTTGCAAGGCCTTTCCTACTCTTCTTTCATATCCTAATCCTACACATCAATGGCCCATATTGTAAGAGGAGTAGCAAGTGTGGTGGAAGTGAAGTATTTCCCTGAAAATTATTTTCCAAGAAAATGAGGGGTATATTCACAAGAACATGTGCTAAACATCACCAAAATAAGCTAACGCACCTTTACACATCACAGCCGATCGCGGGAAAATAACCCTGTGTTAAAGTGGAATTCACAACAAGGCATTAGCATGCGATAGTCCCCCGAAACCGTGGCCAATTTCCGCGATACAACCACCTCGACGGCGATAAAAACAATAACCTCAACGCGAAAAAACATGCGATGGGCCAAAGCGCAATGAGGAAATCAGCAATAAGCAGCGCCAGGCAAGCAATGCACACATGCCAGGTGGGAAATATCACTAGAAAAGTAGGAAACACACCCAAACACAGACAGGAGCTGGAGCAGGCGCAGAGGACGATCGCAACCCCACAAGCACCCAGTCCGACCAGCCTGGGACCTCGGGGACAGGGAAGGGCAAGGACAAGAAGAAGAGGAAGACGAAGTTCAGTCTGCAGGAAAACAGGATCCTGATTATGGAGGTGATGGAACACCATCAACAACTGTTTGACACCTCCAAGGTGTCACTGAGAACCAAAAATGGGCTGTGGTGGAACATCGTGGACAAGGTAAATGCCGTCAGAGAGCACAGGAGGTCAATGGACGAGGCCAAGAGGCGATGGATTGACATCAAGTGAAAGACCAAGGAGAAACTGGCAGCCAACCAGAATGCAGCAATGCAGACTGGAGGTGGAACCCCAGCGTCACAGCTCATGCTGGATGACACGGAGGAGCTGGTGGAGACAGTGGCCGGAGTCGGGGGACCGGACACTGCTCGACAGGACACAACACAACCACAACAAGGTGAGTGACCACCAGGTACTGGGGGGATGGCTGGAGAGGGCCACAATAGCACACATACACAATCAAGCAGAGCACAGTGCACACCTACAATGAGTCTGGGTCATGGCCTGATCCACACACTGTCACCATGTACAATGCCATGCTGTCTGAATGTCAACATGTACCATGCGGCTACATACATGTGGACACATTCTAATACACCATCTCACCTTCACATTGCAGGGGCACCGTCAACACCCCCTGAAGAGCAGTTCCAGCCACTCTTCACTCATGATGAGGAGGACACTGCCAGCATCGATACCCAAACCCGCCAAATCATCATGGACATCATACGCAACTCACCTCCAGGATCAGGGCAGCCCAGCTACATCGAGGAGAACCCACCCACTACCCAAAGCACCAAGCAGGAGGCACCCACAGCCCCGGCACTCTCCCAAGACCCCCAGGAACAAACCATGGCCTTCCAACGCTGTGTGCTGGAGAGCCAAAGGGAGACGGCTGAGCACCTGCGGGTGAGGTTCGGCCTCTTGGCTGCCAAAATGGGCGCCATCCATGGGTGTCTAGGTCCCGTCCAGGACCAGCTCCAGAATCTAACAGACAACCACAGCCCGCTCCATGGTCTCCAAGGAGCCCTGACTGACATTGCTGGAGTCATGACGAGGGGAGAAGAACACCTGTCCGCTCCAACTGGCTCCAGCGATTCCAGCCATGAGCTGACACACATGCGGAAGCTCAAGGAGGACAAGGTGCGGATGGAGGCGGAAAGGATGGCAGCCACCACTGAAAATCAGCGAAATGTAGCTGGGATCTACCATGCCCTGCGGATCCTTATCATGGCATTACTGCCACAAGGCATGGTGCTCATTATTGCTGCTGCCCCCACACCTTCCACTTCTCCGCCCCTGATGTGTCAGTGTCTCACAGTGTGGCAGGTGTATCCACTCTGGCACTTGATGTGCCCCTGCCACACAATGCGGCCGACAATCCACCTCAGGCCCCTGATGTGTCAGTGGCACACAGTGCCGCAGACAGTACTGCAACACCCACAGGGTGGGCAGAGCCTACATACGGGGATGAGGATGTGGATGGAATTGTTGTCAGAAGGAGGCAGTAGCATTCATCTCTGCCACCTGGCCTGTTTCTAATTGGTGTCGCACATGGCTTCATGACCTCCCACTGACCCCCCGATACACTCCGCGGCACTCACCTATGACCGCGACACGGACTGCCATATCCTGTTTGACGACCAATGACACGGTGACCAGACTGCGAATTGTTCCGTTCCTCTTCCGCAGTAGCTTTAATCCCCTGATGGACTCTGGCTGGCCCTCCACGGGCCCATTTTGTGTGGTGTGCTTGGCATGGCCCTGTACCGCTCCAGCTGCAACATTCCATTGGATGTGAAATAAACATCCAGTAACGCACTGCTGTGTCATGTCTTTCATCATTCCTGCATGAATGTGTGGATGGAAGTGAAGGCAGTGATTTCCTTTACGTAAATGATGCTCATCTAGTAGGATGCCTGTCACTGTATGCTACATTGCCTATTGTGTCCCGGGTGCCGTGGACACTACAACAGGGACACACGCATTAGTCATTTCCTTGTCCGGACATGATCTGAACCATGCCCAGAGCCCCCGAGTCATTTGTTCAAGCCCTGCACTGCAACAATGACTCGGGCCAGACCACTCAGCTGACGCTCCGAGGGGGGGCTCACATAGCTACCTGTCACAGGCGTACTCGCTGGTGGTGTGCAGGTCACTGGTCTACTTGTCATCATGTCACTGCCACTCCCTGAGGGCAGGTCTGCACACACACCACACCTATCCGGCACAGGCGTCACAGGCTATATGACCATGCTAATTAAGGGGCAGACAACGTCACATTTCCCTCTGCCAGTGGTGACTGGATGACGGATGCTCCACGGTGCTCAATCAGAAAGGTCAATGATTTGCAGCGCACAGGGTTGGTGGCACCCAAGGCTTTGCGGCCGCCACGGGCTACCACCACGTGACGCTGATTGGCGTAGCACAGGGTTAGTGGCACCCGAGGCTTTGCGGCCGACATAGGCCTACCACCTCATGGCGCTGTATGGCTTTGCACAGGGTTGGTTGCACACGTAATTGCTGAGTGGGTATGCACCCTGCAATAATGATGTGTGCACTGATGTGGTCACTGCTATTGATGACTCAGGACTCAGCGTCATGTGTGGGACCTGCTGTGCCGTGGGGCTGGACCGCATGATGGCATGACCAGGGCCTGGAGCTTGCACGGGCATGCGGTGTGCCTACTGATGGACACACCGGTGGCAGCGGGTGAGCAGTGAGGCCTGTGTGGCAGGGGCGGCGGTTTCTCTCTCTCTCCCTTTTCTCTCTCTCTCACTCTATCTCCCTTTCCTTCCCTCTCCCTCTCTCTCTCTCTATCTCTATCTCCCTTCCCTCTCTCTCTCTGTCATTACCCTCTCTCTCTCTCTCCCTCTTCCTTTCCTTTCCTTCCCTCTCTTTCTCTCTGTGGCTCACTTTTCTTCTTTGTTTCTCTGTGTGTCGCTCCTTTGATGTGCGCATGGCACACGTTCTGATTTTGTGCTTTCTCTTCCAGGCTGTGTCATTGAGATTTTCCTTGGCGGACCTGACAGGAATCTTCCGCATTGCTGAGGGTTTGGATGTGTTGTGTTTCAATAAAGTTTTTGGTTGTTACTTCACTGCTGTGTGACTGTTTCTCGTTCTTCTGACCACACATGTGTGTATTTATTTTGAACAAAAGTTTCCTGCCGAGCAAAATATATCTATGAAGTAATTCCACTTCCATACAATAGGATTTCAAAAAATCAAATATTGTCCAGTAATCAGTAAGACACTCGAACCCGTCAAATTCACAATGGTCTTTATATTCAGATCAGTCTTGTGAAAAGAACATCCAATATAATTTTTCACAATGTAGATTCTTTGTCAACAACAATCATATAAATGGATCAGCCAACACGTGTTTCGTTGTAACAACAACTTCATCAGGGCTGTAATCCAAAAGGAACAAAGTGTAAACCAAAAGTAAAAATATAAGATTATAACATTATGTTAGAGGGAGTTAATCTTATTCGTTCTAACACCTCCTAAGTGACAGTAAAGCACAAAGTTCCCAAATACATCAGTGTATATGAAACATAATAAATGTGGATCCCAGTGTCAAAATAACAGCGCACATCTAAAACATCTGGGTCTATTGCCTTTAACACATTTCTCTTATGCCACAAGTTCAAACGTCATATAACCATAGAATAAAGTGTTCATTCAAACAATACCACTTGTGAAATGGTATGAGGAAGCCTCTCACTCCGTCCTGACTGTCCTCACCAATCAAAATATTCAAATGCAATTATTTTATCCTAATATACACTAAATCGCTTTGTGATAATTCTTAAAATAAATATTGTCTATTACTAGATTACCTTTTTTAATTATAAACGATATCCATAACATCCCAGTTCTTTCTAACTGGTTGAGTGGTCTAAGACTCTTCTTATGTCTGAAAGAAGAATAAACATTTCTATGTAGCTACTTTCTAAGTCTCTAAAATTATAAAGTAAGAGCCTACAGATTGCGTTGCTTACCATTCAGTAATAAAGGTCTTGCTAGTTGGGTATATGTAGAAAATAGTATCTTGTGATCAGCGTGATGTTTGCGTCTCTCTATTAATCTATAAAGTTAAGGTTTAGAAATTCACACGCGGTAGATAGTAATTCTTATTTCTTTAAACATAGTGTCACCTTATTCAGTAACCATAATGTGCTCACCTTCAAAGAAAAAAGGATCTTAATTTCCACACTTGTAATATCAAATCCGTTCCCAGTTATCAGATTCTGGAGGTAAATATAAAGGACCATTAAGGATCTACACTCTAATTAAATCTTACGCAAAAAACGAGTTTAAAGTAAGTATAGCGATTACTAGCTGAGCGCCCATTTTCCTGTTACCTACACTTTGTATTGCTCATTAGGAAGGGCTGCCGCTTGTGGCATATAAATATTATGAATCGCGAACAAGAAGCACAGGACCTATTTAAGAATCTTAGCATAGGCTCCTCCATAAATGCAGCAGTAGCCTCTACTTCGCACACCAAACAAGAGGGTCTTAGAGCCAAATTTGTAAAAAATTGGAAAGGTTGAAAGTAACGGAACTTAACAAGTGGTGGGATGCAGCAACACTTAAGCAGTACCTCACCCTTAATCGTATTCCAAGAGGATTACGATCATCTATATTACCAGCATACGAAGATTTAGAACCGGATTTACTTGACAAATGGGAGCATGAATTAACGTCTAGCTCAAGTAATCTGATTAGGATTCTCATAGATAATGCAGAACGCAAAATAGCTAAATTACTGATAGAAATACAAACTATTGAAGATGAAATCAAATTACTAAATCTCCCAGAAGCTACTATAAAAAATTACAATAAACTTGATGAGATATTGGCAAATACACAGGCTGATATAAAGAGAAGGAAAGCACGAAAAATAAAAAGAGACGAACAAGATTATTTGGCAGGTAGGGTATTTACCTTTGCCCGCAAATTTGACTATCTATTTCCTAAAGGACAAGGTAAAACTAGAACCACTACTCCTTTAAGTTCGGCAGTCAATACCTCTACTAGTAGTTTATCTACTAATGAAGATAACACTGAAGCTCCCACTGTCTCTACTGAAGAAACTTCTACTTCCACCAAGATAAATTTTTTAGTGGAAGTCCAAAGAATCAGAAAGAGCAACCGGAATATAGGAGAGAGATTTGGTTCCAACCAAACAAGAGGACCAGAAGGGGGAGACGTGGCAAACGCAGGAGATACAGCCCCGGGGATGAGAGAGAAACTGAGATCTTGGAGGAAGTGACTACAGGTACCAACGAAATTGAGGTAATCAACCTTTCTTCTATTGAGTTGTCAGAAAGTATGAATAGTATACTTAGAAAGGGTTTTGGATTTTGTCCGACTAAAAAAACAGACTGGTATACTACTAAGATAGATCTGTATAAATTTGTTCGTTTATTGAAACTTAAAAAATTCTTTTCTAAAAATGAATATACTGCAGTTAAAACCTTGTGTAAACCGGTCTTTAGTGAACTCACTATTCAAGAACTTCATGACACAAAACTTTTGCTATCTTTAACAGAATCAGAGGAAGATCCTATTACTATGAATTCTCTACTACATGATCTTGAAATCAATCCTAGTCTATCATCTAAAAGTGGTTTTAAAGAAAAATCAAAATGGACACCCCAGCTGTCTTCGGGTAATGTGGTAGACGCTTTCTTTAGATCTGTAAATCTAGAAATAGATAATCTGATTAGGAAGGAACAACTTCATTATAAAAGGAATTTTCTTGACAACTTAAAAATAGAAGAAAGGGAGGCATTACGTAAACTTAGTGATCATCCCCAACTTATGATACGTCGAGCTGATAAGGGAGGCAACATTGTTGTTATGAATCGTAAGGATTATAATGAAGAAGTTCTATCACAATTGAGAGATGGCAGATATTATGAGAAGATTAGCTGTAATCCGTTAGAAATGATTAAGACCCAAATAAACGTGAAACTTAAGGGCTGGTATGAGGAGTGTCTTATTGATCATGAAGAGTATATCTTTTTAAAAATTGACTCCCCCAAGGCCCCCTGCATGTACTGTCTTCCTAAGATACATAAAAATAGAGAAAAACCTCCAGGGAGACCAATAATCTCGGGCATAGGGGGACCGACTGAGAAACTTTCACAATTCATTGACTCATACCTGAGACCATATGTACAGAATCTGCCCTCTCATATTGATGATACGAAACATGTCCTTAATATTGTGAATGATGTATTGTGGGAGAGTGACATGATTTTAGCAAGTCTTGATGTGGTATCTCTCTACTCAAATATAGATCATGAGAAAGGAATAAGAGCCATTGAAACCTTTTTGAATAACAGACCAGCAGAATTCTTTAACCATACATCTATGCTACTAGAGATGACTAAAATGGTGTTAGAGAATAATTACTTTCTTTTTGAATCTACCTGGTATAAACAAAAGATTGGGACTGCGATGGGTTCTAAATTTGCTCCGTCCTTCGCGAACCTCTTCATGGGG
This sequence comes from Lissotriton helveticus, assembly GCF_964261635.1. Classification (NCBI taxonomy): domain Eukaryota; kingdom Metazoa; phylum Chordata; class Amphibia; order Caudata; family Salamandridae; genus Lissotriton; species Lissotriton helveticus. Next base: position 1,356,359,111 of record NC_136063.1, read on the forward strand.
AGATTGGAGGCGGAGCTTATTTGGGGCCCAAAGGGCAGCCGATGGATAGATCATATTTATTACTGGGGTAGATTCATAGACGACTGTCTATTACTCTGGAGAGGCTCATCAGATGAACTGGAACTGTTTTTTCAATATTTGAATACAAATGATATGAACATGTCATTCACCACCCAGTATAGTAAAGAAAAACTGACTTTTCTGGATATTGAGCTTTTTGTGGAAGATAATAAACTGGGAAGCCGAATGTTTCGCAAAGAGACTAGTTGCAATGCTCTACTTAGAGCAGATAGTTGCCATCCCAAAAGCCAAATTAAATCAATCCCCTATGGGGAAATGATTAGAGCAAGAAGAAACTGCTCTAGAGACGATGACTTTCAATGTAACGTAAAAGATATGATGAGAAGATTTAAAAATAGAGGGTATCCTCATACTGTTATTACTGAAGCTGCACGCAAAGTATACAGCTTACAAAGAAATGATACCCTAAAACCTAAGAGTAAAACAGATGCCTCTAAGAATAATCAGAAAATTCGAATGATAACCAACTTTGGTATAGGAAGTCATAAACTTTTTAACATCATGAACAAACATTGGCAAATGTTAACTTCTGATAAAGATCTGAAACCATTCTTAACAGAACGGCCGAGTATAACATATAGAAAAGGAATGACTCTTGCCAATATAGTGAGTCCAAGTTACCCAAAACGAGCAGTACCGGAGAGCCAGAGTGACTGGCTCCGGACATGCCCGAAGGGTTTTTTTCACTGTGGAAACTGTAGCTCATGTAGATGGGCAATGAGGAAAGTAACCACTTTTAATTATAACAACACAGGGACATTTCACATTGACTCATTTATTAATTGTGAAACATCATACGTTGTTTATGTTATTGCCTGCTTATGCGGTAAAATTTACGTAGGTAGCACAGTAAGGAAACTGAGGGAACGTATGATTGAACATTATAGGGCACTTAAGAATGGAGATACAAGATACCCTATATCTTCACATTTGGTACAGAACGGAAATGACACGGAAAAACATAAATTCCTATACCATGGTATTGAATATGTGGCACCAGATAGGCGAGGAGGAAACAGGCTACTTAAACTGAGAAGAAAAGAGGCACGATGGATTATGGTCCTTAGAGCAGTTGAAGACGGGCTTAATATAGATTCAGAGCTCCAATATTATCTTGGAGAAAATTAAGTAAATACAATTAAAATATCAGCGATTTAGAAACATGTTAACCAAATTAAGATTGTGTTATATACTATTTATGTGATGCTTTATCAATTTGCTGATTTATGATGTATTTTCTGCATTTGTCTTTTCAACCCCGCTTCTGTTATATTTAATAATTTTACTGTAATTTAAAATTATAGTAGAATGATGTGGGGTGCCAGTAACTTTGACACTGACAATCATCACCAATTAAGAACTTAGGATTTACTAACGAATAACATGATTAGGTGTGCGTAATAATATGTAGCCTAGAGAGAAAGTTGCAGCCACGGAGAGTATATAACCTGAATCTATACATGAACTCCCTATTGAATCTGGGTTATATATTAAAGGTGTAATTAAGATTTTAAGTATAGTGGCCACCTTGAATCTATACATGAATTCCTTAATAAAGATGGCGCTCATGAAGGCCACCTTCTGACTTAATATGTGAAACTCAACTTACATAAGATGGCGGTCACGCCAGACGCTGACAACACAGATAACGTTAGCGCATTGTTCGCTTTGAATCTGCTTTCAACGCAGACTTTTTACCTAAAGATGTGCTCATTAAGGCAACCCTTAGACTCAATATGTGAGACTTAACTTAAAAAAGATGGCGCTCACATTAGACGCTGGTAACGCTTGACTCAACACGCGAGATTCAACTTACTAAAGATGGCGCTTACGTCAGACGCTGGTAATACAGCTAATGTTAGCGCATTGTTCGCTATAAATTTGCTTTTAACGCAGAATGAGTTTAGTATATAGATCCCAAAACAGTTGCTTATATTATAAAGTTAAAAACGATATTTACTAAGGTTCTCCTTACCTAAGATGGCGCTCATGAAGGCCATCTTTCGAATCGCTCATACATAATATGGCGCTCATGTTACACGCCGATTACACAGAACGAGATTAGGAGTTGGAGGAGATAGAACTCTGACGAGGTAATCGCTATACTTACTTTAAACTCGTTTTTTGCGTAAGATTTAATTAGAGTGTAGATCCTTAATGGTCCTTTATATTTACCTCCAGAATCTGATAACTGGGAACGGATTTGATATTACAAGTGTGGAAATTAAGATCCTTTTTTCTTTGAAGGTGAGCACATTATGGTTACTGAATAAGGTGACACTATGTTTAAAGAAATAAGAATTACTATCTACCGCGTGTGAATTTCTAAACCTTAACTTTATAGATTAATAGAGAGACGCAAACATCACGCTGATCACAAGATACTATTTTCTACATATACCCAACTAGCAAGACCTTTATTACTGAATGGTAAGCAACGCAATCTGTAGGCTCTTACTTTATAATTTTAGAGACTTAGAAAGTAGCTACATAGAAATGTTTATTCTTCTTTCAGACATAAGAAGAGTCTTAGACCACTCAACCAGTTAGAAAGAACTGGGATGTTATGGATATCGTTTATAATTAAAAAAGGTAATCTAGTAATAGACAATATTTATTTTAAGAATTATCACAAAGCGATTTAGTGTATATTAGGATAAAATAATTGCATTTGAATATTTTGATTGGTGAGGACAGTCAGGACGGAGTGAGAGGCTTCCTCATACCATTTCACAAGTGGTATTGTTTGAATGAACACTTTATTCTATGGTTATATGACGTTTGAACTTGTGGCATAAGAGAAATGTGTTAAAGGCAATAGACCCAGATGTTTTAGATGTGCGCTGTTATTTTGACACTGGGATCCACATTTATTATGTTTCATATACACTGATGTATTTGGGAACTTTGTGCTTTACTGTCACTTAGGAGGTGTTAGAACGAATAAGATTAACTCCCTCTAACATAATGTTATAATCTTATATTTTTACTTTTGGTTTACACTTTGTTCCTTTTGGATTACAGCCCTGATGAAGTTGTTGTTACAACGAAACACGTGTTGGCTGATCCATTTATATGATTGTTGTTGACAAAGAATCTACATTGTGAAAAATTATATTGGATGTTCTTTTCACAAGACTGATCTGAATATAAAGACCATTGTGAATTTGACGGGTTCGAGTGTCTTACTGATTACTGGACAATATTTGATTTTTTGAAATCCTATTGTATGGAAGTGGAATTACTTCATAGATATATTTTGCTCGGCAGGAAACTTTTGTTTTAGTGTTCTCCTGAAATCAGGGGACTTGTAAGGAAGTTAGGTAACCTTTGCTTTCTGCCTAGTAGCATTAAATCTAATCTAGAATTATACATAGCCGAAATTATTAGCTGAGCGCCCATTTTCCTGTTACCTACACTTTGTATTGTGTATTTATTTTGGCTCTCTGCATCATCGTGCATTTGTTGTGGCTCTTGTGTCGTATACGGTATTTGTATCTTTGGGGGGGAGGGCCGGGGGGGCCTTGGGTGGCTGCGTGGGGGTGTTATGACCCTCATGGGTATCGGCGTTGCATGTTCACTGTCTCCATGGCTTCTGTGGGTTTTTAGGTGTGGCTCTTGGCTGGGCTCCCTTTCATGCTGCAGGAATTTGTCGTGCCTAAAACCAGCAGAAGGCAGGTGTTAATATCCTCTCCTACCGCGCCTTATCACCTGTTTTTGTTTTGCTTCGCAGATCTGGCAGTTCGCTGTGAATGTGGTGTTGTGTTTTTTTCCGTGTGTTTTTGCACGGGAACTCCTACTCTACATCTCATTAGGGTTAGTTGGTGGTGTCCATCGTGGAGATACAGTTTGGGGCAGTTATCGCAGGAATACTGGCGATGTCTGCAGTTTGCACCAGCTTGTGAATGGGGTGTTAAATCTAGCTCCACATTTGTTGCGTTAACGGTGGGGATCATTCAGAGTTAAGTCCTTGTGAATATCCTGCTAAGAGTGATAAAAGGTAGCTTTCAATTTTTTTTAATGTTTTTACTTCATGTTTGGAGGTTCTCCTCAATCAAGTCAGAGAAAAAGCAGTACATCTGAATGAGATGTGAACAGCAGCAATTTACTCAAGTATGTTATAAAACTCATAGCGAACCTAGATGTACATTTTGAACATTTGAAATTCCTGCAAAAAGTAATAAATCTCTCCAAAGAATATTGACAAAGAATTTGTAAATCTCTGGATGCGTTGGCCTATGCACCCAGAAATGTACAACTTCTTTGTTAATTGGTCTATCGATTATTCAAAGAGATAAATGTCTACTTTGATCAACAGTAAAAATGAAAGCTGCTTAGTTTTCATTCATTTACATTTCGGTTAAATGGAGTACCTTAGTAAATGTTTCAACCCGACTTTGGGCTCAGAGGGTGATTTGGGGCCTCAGCCTGCGGGTCTTTCTCAGGACAGTGTGGGACAACCTGAGTGGCGGTGTGTTATTGGTGCTGCACACCCACAAGGTCTTGCGGGGCGCGGGGTGTCTCTCCCGTCTAGTTATAGATCAACGTCCACATCCGTTTGTGAAGGGTAACGCTCTCGCTCGATTTCTAGGGCATTCAATGCTGGTGCTTCTGAGTATTACAATCGGCGTCCACGGTCCGCACGATTTGCAGGAAGCTAGGATGAGGACGTTGATCTATAACTAGACGGGAGAGACTCCCCGCGCCCCGCAAGACCTTGCGGTTGTGCAACACGGATAACACACCATCACTCAGATTGCCGCACACTGTCCTGAGAAAGACCTGCAGGCCAAGGCCCCAAATCGCACTCTAACTCCAAAGTCAGGTCGAAACGTCGACGCCCATACTTAATTAGCCTGGGTCACAAGCCCCTTATTCAACGTGCCATATGAGGATATATCTGTGTATCTCTAAAATTAATATAAAAGAACCTTAATTGTTTCAAATGTGGCCAGGCTTTTAAAAGACTGAGAATTGTGTATCAGTCCAACATATGAACAAGTGTAATAATTTTCTCTATCACACCGTTTGAAATCCTTTCTCACCCCTTAAACACTAGAGCACTCTCTTTTCCCGCACTTTCCACTGGAGCAACCTTCTTCCCACCTCCCCTTTTTCTGTCCTTTGCAGTAAGTAGTATACTGTTGATCTAATTAAGAAGGAATAAACTCTTGTTATTTTGGACAATTTTGGTTGTTGCACTTTAGTTTATTAGAAATATTGACTACTGTGAGCTAACAGTGTATATGCTCAAGAAGCTGCTTTCAATTACTATTGTAAGTTTGGTTCATATCCTTCAGAAGAAAAGGTCTAGGACTATTGTCTTTGTACCAGATTGAACCCAGGTCCACGACCGTCATTGGGTTACCCCATTTTTGTAATGATTCTATCTCTCAGCTGCCGCACCAACTTACTGTTTTGAACATGTGCCAAATAGGAGAGAGGGTGCCATCAGCAGTCAATAGATCACCAGTGTACATCCCATAAGGATGGAAAATGGACTTAAAGGCTGCAGTGTTTGACTCAAGTTTGTGTATAGCAGATTTTGTGGTTATGTGGAGTGGGCAGAGGGTATGACCTAGCACTGCACTCTGCAACCAGAGTATGTCAACCATGGCAGGTGGTAATGCACTGTGGAGATAAAGGGACTAGGTGCAAGCTGAAGTTGAAGGTCACAATCTGCATCAGGGTCTGATGAATTCCAATCATGCAGAGCAGGATCTAGGACCATGAGAAATGAGCAAATAGTGTAGCTGCAGATTACACCGTACGACCAGACTCTGCTGTGCGTGGTCAAAGGGAATACTCACTAGGCTTTGAGGGGTAAAGTGAGTGGATGCAAGATTTGGACAATTGTCACCTCTCCATGCAAGGGTGCTGTGCACCTCTAATGGACACTTCTTGGTGTAGCAGCTGAGCTATACTCCTACATAGACATAGACATAATGGCCATGTGCATCACTTTTTGTGACCGTAAGTGTTGAACAGGGTATGGATGTGGGTATATAGTCAATTGTTGTAGGAAATGTTCTGTTCAAAGCTGTGGGAAATAACTGAAGGTCATTAGCAGCAGGCCCTGCAGCCATGGTTAGTCAGTAAAAAGCATTATTATAAGCCTGATCTAGCATCATGATCTAGCAGTGCATGGCCAAAGACCGTGTTCATTAGGGTGCACTGTATGGGCAAAGAGTGCAAAGTCTCTGTCCAATGCCACTGTATAAGATTAAAGGCCATGTTCAGTAGGCTCATCTCACTGTGATAGTGGGATGATGTAGGGCCAAAGGTACATCCAAGTTCACTCCACAAGAATAGAGGAGATGCACAGTGGGCCCTGTGGTCAACAGCAATATATTCACAGTATTATCACAGGAAACATAATGAGAACAGAGCCTTTGCATTGCCAAAGGTCATTTACAGGAGACTCCACAGGCCAGGTTTTGCATTGCTTTTGGGTCATGCAAGGCCATACATGGCAACATAAGGGACTAAGGGAGATTTACTTAGCTACACAAAGTCATCTTGTGTGGCTCTCAGTGGCTCAGTAAATCCAGGGCAATGTTATGTAGCACAAATTGCTCCATTGCGTTACTCTACTTTGAGAAGGCATTCCATGGGTGGTGCATGGGCGTCCCCATGTATCTACCCATGGATTTTGGTACATTCCCAGATTTACAAAGATTTGTAAACTTGGTAATGCATGAAAATGGCACGCCTTATCAGTAGAGGAATAATGTGGAGAAATATCTTTATTTCTCTTCATTATTTCCTCTTTTACGTGCGCAGCATTCTGCCTCAACAAATTGTGTTTGTGCAGAAAGGCCTCCGTTCCTGTACAAAAACAATCCTGCCTGTAATGCTAGCACCATCGCGCATGGTTGCCTGAATTTGCTCTAGTCAGCACTTAGTGCACCAATGCAGGGAGAGCATGTATGCATCATATCTGAGTAGATATGGCATATTCTTGCGCTCTCCCTGTCATGCAGTGCAGCAAGTTGTCTTGCTGCACTGTGTTGCGTCACTTCTTTGTAAATCTGCCATCAAGTATTTGGACACTGGATGCGGAAAAGGTCCTAGCCCACCTAAAAATATAATGGCACTGCACACTGCCAAAGTTCAAATGCAATGGATTATACAGCATATGGAGTCAGAAAATGGCAAGACCATAGACCAGGTTCAGTGACCAGAGCCCAATGTGCATCGCTGTAAGTTGTGTGCAGTAGGTCCTGAGAGGGTGGTAAGAGGGAAAAGAGTGTGCTATGTCCATGACCCTTACATGTAACTGAAAGTCATGATCTGTGGGTTCTACTGTATCTGGCACAGGCCATAAACATTAAACTCTATGGGTGCCATACCTTGCCCTGGCACAAGAGATTACTTGAAAGAGTTAACATGCATACACAATAGAACTGCTTCCGCCCTCCTGCAAATCAGACAGAATTTTAAGACAAATCTCATGAGGGAATTTTCCCTTGCCCAGAAACTTGTTATCTCACTCATAATCAGCCTTAGTTGTATCTCTGCACGCCTGCTGATAATACTCTTAATTCCCAGATAGGCATGTGCTTTAAAAATACCATGGGTCATGGCCTAGGTGGTCAAGATTGTGGAAGCTGCTTGAGGACTCTCTGGGACCTCCTCCGCAATCAGCCTTCATCATGTAACCCATCTGCCCCTGAAGCATGCTTAAACCCCTGACTAACCTGCTGTCCACCATCCTCATCCTGGAGACCACAGCAGAAGATGCTGAAAATCGGTCCTGGCATAACAACAACCTGTGCTTCATAGGATTTCCTGAGGGACCTTTATAGAGAACTGGAATAAGTCCTGGGTCCCTGAAGGTGTCCTATTGCACGCTCTAAAATTGCCAAAATGCTTGAACTACCAAGATTGTTATGACATCCTGTTTGCTGTGCAAAACCACAGAATCTTACATTTCCAATCAAAATGCATTATGTTCCCTGACTGTGTCAGATTGGTCCACAAACATCACAAATCCTTTGATGCCATTAAGATGAAACTAAGAGAGATGTCTCTACAGTACCTGCTAGCTTTCCCAGTCAAGCTAAAAGTGGTCTACAATTCCAAATCCACAATTTTTACAACCCAGGGGAGGCCTAGGAGTGGGATGTGGAAAAAAAGGAACTGCACTACAACAAACCACCTGGCTCGGCAACTGGGAGAGGTCTATCATTGAAAGCCGGTGACTCCGTGCAGAGATAACCTTAGAACTTGGCTCCTGGGATCGAGCTACACACTGTTGAGGCATGCTGGCCACCAATAGTATTGGTGAGCTCCCCAGCTGAAGCACTTGATAGGGGGATTGCACAAGATCCTGCAGAGGGGAAAGTTCCCCTCTCATGTCCTGTAATGTACTATGAGTTTACAAAAAGAGGGAAGGATTTGCTATATTCGATCTGCACATCAGCATTTGTCTCCTTGTTATCCAAGAACAGTATTTACACACATATACCAATATGAAAATGCTTATCCTCCTCAAGCATTAACCATGGACAATCCGCCCACCAAAGGTGTTATAGAATGTCACATCCATGAAAAAAGGGAATCACATCAGTGCACATCATCAATAGTTTCTTTTATCCATGTGAAAATCCCACGTCAAGTACGATTTTTTAATCCAAAAGGAATCACGTAGTGTAGACACAAATCAATTTTTATTTCTTTTTTTTTAAAACCAGGTTCTTCACAGCCTACGCGCGTTTCGCCCCATATGGGCTTTCTCAAGGCCAAAAAACAATTTACACAGCACTCTGTCTACCAACGCTATTTTCTTTCACAATTCCTTTGCAAGTACTCTATGCAATAAAGTTCCAAGTGTTATTACATACTGATAGAGGTGAACAGTCGTCCTTCTGTGTTGCAATTAAGGAGCCATGATAAGTTCCAGCATCAAGCCGTAAGCATTTCTCTAACCGACAAGTACGCGTGACCAGGTTCCAGGTGTCTACACTACGTGATTCCTTTTGGATTAAGAAATCGTACTTGACGTGCAAATTGCACATGGATAAAAGAAACTATTGATGATGTGCACTGATGTGATTCTTCAATGTACTATGAGTTGTAGTTTTGATTGGGTAGGCAAGTGCGACATGCTTACGGGGTGGAAGTGTGGGTGGGGGAAGTTGGGGGCAACCACACAGTTTAAAGTATTTACCTGTTATGGTTTCTTGCAGACTATTGTGTACATTTGCATCCAATAGGATACAATACATACCTTTGCACGTTCTCATGAACTGAGTCCTGGAGATGGCCCTGCCAATCCACCAACTCGTAGGCCATATGGCTGACTTCCAAGTCACATCTTGGAATGTTAACGGCCTCTTCGACTGCATCAAGCATAAGGCAGTTCTCCACTATGCCAAGCTGGTCACGTCCAATATACTACTCATGCAAGAAACCCACCTAAAGGGCTCTAACTGTCCATTCCTATTGAGGTTTGTATATGACCGAGTCTTTCACTCCAAGTTTACCAGAGGATCTAGGGGGGTGACCAGTCTTCTCCACAGGCGCTTTCCAAAGGTGATAACACGTGCCTTCAGAGACTTGTGTGGATGCTATGTGGGTATCAAGTAAATGTTAGAGGGCAAACACTACAACATCCTAAACATTAACATACCTCCCAATTGCGCACATAAACTCTGGAGGCGCTAATGGATGTGATAGTTGGCTTTTGGCTTATCACCTGAGGTTATGATCCTAGTTCAGAATTTCAACACCACTCTCAGAAGAGGATGCATTAGCTCTCCCCAAGAGCCAACATGCGGAGACATGAGTGATCCTGCGGTCCTGGACAGCTTCATCGCATCTCTGCGATGTGTGAAGGGCATTGCACCCAAAAGAGATGAGCTGCATGCACACTTTAGCTTCTGTAAAAACCCTGTCCTGTATAGACCTACTTCTTCCAGACACCAATATGCTCTGCACAATGACTGCAAACAACTTAACTAGGGGGATATCTGATATTCCCCTGCTTCCCCACACAGGTGGCAGCCCCCAAACGCAGCACAAGGCCCTGATATGTCCAGTAATTACCGACCTATATCTCTACTTCCTGTCTTCTCAAAGATTCTTGAAAGACATATTCATTCGCATCTTACACAGTATGTATCAACACATGGGCTCCTTCACCCATCCCAATCAGGCTTCAGGGCTGGTTTCTCTACAGAAACCACCCTACTTGGGGTCACCGAAAACATACGTCACCGCCTGGACAAAGGGGACACTGTGGTGCTTATTTTGCTTGACTTAAGCGCCGCTTGTGATACGGTATCCCACACTGTATTGATAAACACACTAAGATCACAGGGCATCGATGGACTTGCATTAAGTTGGCTTACTGCCTTTCTCTCAAATCATACTTTTCAAGTCTTTCCACAAATAGCATGTTCCGAAATCCACTCCTTTGCCCATGGGGTGCCTCAGGGATCCATCCTCAAACCTCTGCTATTTAACCTGTATATAAGACCACTGGCGGAAATAGCAGAAAACTCCGGCTTATCCCTCTTTTCCTATGCCGATGACTCTCAAATCATCTTCTCCCTCTCCTCACACAACTTAAACTCAAACACTCCCTCTATCCTTAAAACCGGTTTGAACAACATAGCATTTTGGATGCAACAACATTTTCTCAAATTAAATGGAGAAAAAACGGAGATAGTAGTGTTAGGAAAAAACAAAGATCTTTGGAACTCCCTGCATTGGCCATGTGAAATGGGTGATCTCCCATCCCCCTCCACCCAAGTCCGAAATCTGGGCATCATGATTGACGACCAACACAGTATGCATCCGCAATCAGTCAAGGTTGCAGCCACGTGCTTCACCATTCTTAAATGGTTAAGGAAAATCTGTTGGATGCTCCCTGAATCCACTAGGAAAACCGTAGTCAATGCTTTAATCACATCTAGGCTTGATTATGGAAATGTACTTTACCTTGGCTCAAATAAATCTGTAGTCCATAGACTACAGATGGTACAGAATGCTACCATCAGACTTTTGTGCTATGTCCCAAAATTCACTTCTGTTACTATCTACTGACATAAGTTACATTGGCTAAAAGTCGAAAATCGAATAAAATATAAGGCCCTGAGCTATATGCACAAAATCAAATCTTGCTGCGCTCCTCGATATCTTCAGTCTTTGGTCAGTCCATACGTCCCTCATCGTAATCTCCGCTCTGCTAATCAAGGGAGGTTCATCACCCCCAAATTAAAGTTAGCCCTTTGGGGGGTAGATCATTTTCTCACCTTGGCCCCTCGCTCTGGAACGCATTACCCCTGGCACTCCGAACTGAGACAAACTACACACAGTTTCGTAAATCCTTGAAAACCTGTTTTTTCGACAAATAACTGTGTAGTCTCTTCCTTTCTCCCTCTGAGCACTGTTTTTCCCTTTGCGCCGGGAAACCCTTTTTGGGTAGCTGTTGCGCACTATAAATTTAGAAACTAATCTGCTGCCTCAATGCCGGGATCTTGATGGATGAGCACCTCACGGAGCATCTGGCTATGAGCCTGCACTCATACTTTGAAATCAACAAATAGTCTGTTGCTGCGGCTGGCTTGTTGAGGCCAGCCAGCAATGCCGCAATCAGGCGTGAAGCTAAAGCTTACCTCAAGCCAAGATAGAGAAAAATAGTATTAAATAAATTAACTTGAGACCAACATCTTTCTGGCAGCTAGAGGCCAATTGCCTCTCCGACTTCTTGGAAGCATTGTGTAGGCAACTGGTACTGGACAGATCCTCACTGCGCCAGCATCTCCTGGAGGAGCGATGGCAGCAGTGGCGTGCATCCACATGGAGGGTGTATGAATATGGCGAAAAGAGTGAGAAACGTCAACACTGGCTGTCCACACGAGAAGCAGGTTCCAAACTAATCCACACTGTCACTGCTCAATCAGTCTGTCAAGTGCATATCTCGGCTGAGATAGCTGAAGTATTTGCAGATTATTATTGCCAGTTATATGCCCGACATCCACATTCAGCCGAGGAACAGGTCAGGACACTTCTCAAGGAGATATTTCTATCACAACTTAGAGATTCCACTGGACTGAGTTAAACTCCTCCTCAACAGCAGACAAAATAGGGAAAGCAATAGAGGATATGAGTGCAAGCATAACTCGTGGTCCTGATGGCTTCTCTCTTGAATACTACTGTAAATTTCGAGATATTCCACCCCTCACTTACTAATGCTAAAGACACAGATGGCAGAAAAGGGCGTTTTCCCTCCGACATAGAATTGGCCACCATTGTGGTACTCCATAAAGTAACCCAAACAATGGACAGATGTGCCACTTATTGCCCTATCTTCTTGATCAGTGCCAGCATGAAAATTGTTGTGAAAGCTCTGGCAAATAGCCGGCAAGGAGTCCTGAATACCCTCATACCCGGACCACTGTGACTTTATGCCAAATTGGAGCACTTGCAGTGCATCCGACACATAAGAATTGCACCAGATCGAGCCCAAGAAATATCTGACTCTCTGGCCTTTCTGCTCATAGATTTTGAAAAAGCCTTTGACACAGTTGACTTGTCCCACTATGATCACGTCCTCTGCCATATGGGATTTGGGCCCAGTTATCAAGAATGCATCAAGCTCCTGTACCAGGAGCCCTCTGCTCAAGCTCCCATAAATGGAGTTCTCTTGCACACTTTCCTGATCAAAAGGGGTAGTAGACAGGGGTGCCTGCTTTGCCCTCTCCTTTTCACTTTTTCCATTCTAGCACTAGGCCAAATAATCTGCTGTGATGACCAGGTGTGGGATTGGCAGTTAGGAGAGGTGCAGGACAAAAAGACTGATTTATATGCTGATGATTTGATCCTCTTTCCCTCTGATCCCCAAGTCTCGGGACCCCAAGTGTAGAAATCCTGATGGTGTATGAAGAGGCTTCCAAGTTCCACACCAATGGGGTAAATCCCTCCTTTTTCCAATATAGGAAGGTAACAACACTTTTACTGGGCAGACAACAATCTCTTTTCGATGGCGGGAATGATCCTGTATATTGGTTAGAGCTGGAAGGTTTGGGCCTTGACAGTGTCATGAGTGTCTTATATGGCAACCCCATCCCAACCCATAGCCTGGATATCAGAGACCTCCTAACCTGGCGGGCGACAAACAGATTCACGGGATGGGACAAAATACTGACGCAACAGACTCTTCTTTGGAATGGCCATTGGCTATGTCAGACTGCCTAGCTAGAAGGCTTTAGGAAGTGGGATAAAATGGGATCACCACTCTGGGGGATTTGTGGGACAGCTCTCATTTGAAATTCACAAATATATGAAACTCAGACATGCACTAGTGAGCTACCTTACACAGCTCACCCACCTTCCAGACTTTAGCCTGATGGAAGCCAAGCTACTGATGGGTTGGCTTGGGCAGGTTCAAATCTATCACATCTAACATTCACTGGTTTGCCATACCCACCAACACTGGTAAATGTTAGACAAAGTGGGAACAGTGGCTAGGTACCTTGGAAGATACAGAATAGCAGGAATCATGTACGTCCCCTAGAGAAAACACAATTTCCTCCCGGTTGTGGTCAATCCAGCTGCACTATCTACATACAACTTACCTCATATGCAAATGCCTGTGGGAAGTTGGCGGCAGGCTAGGAAGTCCGGTCGGGAGCTCTATGCTCGCCGCTGCATGATTGAGGAGTAGCAGTATGCAGGAAATGCCCGATCTCGCATCACAACTATTGAATTGATTGAAGTACTGAGCCAAACAAAAAAAAAATCAAGGGATGACACAGCCGGCTGTGAGACCGATTACAATATGGGAGAACAAACCTGAGGAGTCCGCGACGGAGGAGGAGACGAACAGAGCAGGAGCAAGATTGACTCTGCATACAGTTCTACGAGCATACGCCGGATTGTGGGAGTCTGCTTCTGAGGCACAGAGGAACTGCCGGAGGGCAGTCAGAAGAATTCCTTTCCTCTTCCCGGGAAGCGGGGGCAGCGTGAGCTGCCCGAATAGTGCGATCATTGAGACGGTCAGAAGTGGAAGCACACAAGAGCGCACGTGGGGAAAGACCACACGTAACAACACCCCCAGCACTCCATGAGATTCCGGGATCCTCTGCAGGGACCAGACTGCACGAGGACACGAGAGAAGCCCATCTTATGAACAGGGTAAGCGGTGCAGTGGGTGGTGAGGGGGTTGAAGTGTTCGAGGGTTTCAGGGGAGCAGTTGTCTTAAAAGAGCAGGGCAGCCACACGACATTGACTTAGAGGGGCCTGCCTCTGGCATATCCGGAGAGGAGTGAGGGGGGTCTCCAAATACCTCAGGCTCCGCAGAGGCAATAAAAGTAGCAGCAGATAGGGGCAGAATAAAGACCAGGACAGGCGTACAAGTTACTGCCTAAGGAATAGGCAGTTCTTTAAACACAATCAACCAGCACATCTGAAACGGAGTGTTACTCCCCGCAGCACTAAAAGACAGGCCAGAAAGCAGGAAAAGACAGATACACCTACGCCTAGAGCCCAAAAAAAAAACAGCGAGAGAGAAGAAGGGGATAGGAGGGCCTCCAGAGCCAAAAGTGAGGGTAACCCCCTCACGTAGATCATTTTTTAAGGTACAGCTGCAGGCACAGGAGGCACAGGAGCAACAGGCTAAGCCACTACCGACCCGAGACCCTGCACCCATAGCGAGTAACCCCAAATCTAACCTTGAATTAAGTGAGGACAGTAGAACAAGCATGGATAAAACTGCAGAGCTGATGTCGCAGCCCCCACTTGGGGGAAATGAGAGAAAAATTTGCAGTATCAGAAGCTAACCAGAACAAGATCCAGGAGGCCTGTGAAGTGCTGGACATCAAGCTAAATGCATTGGGGGAAAGAGTGACAGCGGTAGAAGCAGTGGTAGGGGCCCTTGGTAAAAAAGTGGAGTCAAATCAAAAGGAGATCAAAGCTCTGAGACCAAATGACAAAAGCATTAATGAAAAGCTAGAATCTTTGGAAAACCAGGCAAGGAGGAACAATTTGAGAATTCTGAATGTACCTGAGGGTCGCGAGGGAGCGGATATTAAAAAGTTCACAGTATTACTTCTTGTTGTTGTTGAAAGCTTTATTCGATATGCAAAGACATCTTACAAGCATGACATATATTTAAAAAAGCAACATTTACAAAAGATACAGTTATGTCATACATTTTTTGTTAAAAAAGATAAAATTTTAAAAATCACCCTGTTATAAATTAACTAAAAAAGAATTAAACCGAGATAGACAGTCTATTGCAACGAATTAACCAAGAACGTTTTAAGAATTTGGAAACACCACAGACTATGAGAGGAGAGGTATCAGTCAATAAAATTCGGAGAGCCACCGAATGCAAGCGTGTTCCCAGGCGTTTAAAAAGGGGTTTCAACCAGTATATCCTTGGATGGATATAGTCTGGGCACTCAAAAAGAATATGTGCCACCGTCTCCGACCTGGTTGGGCAGCAAGCACAATAGGGGGATAAATGGGCGTAGGTCTTCCACTTGGATATGGTTCCTCTTAGCGGAAGGGTACCAACTCTAAACTTAAAGTAGAGGGCCCTATCCATTGGCATAGTAATTAAGTCCATGTAAGGTTCATATAATGCCACATCCTTTATTTTAAGGAACGCTGCAGTCGAGTTGCAATGGTGAGGATTCCCATTTAGTTGGCAAGAGACCCAGTCCCAATATAGTTTTTTAAGGACTGCCTTAGGAGGAGCAGATCTCGTAGTCCAGCTGTCTCCTAGGCCCAGTTCCCCCAGAAGGGTTTTAGTGTCACTCAGCCACTTGATCTTGTTCCAGCTCCCCATGTTTATTATTTCTGACAGTCCGTCGGCATAGGATTTTAATTCCGGAACCCTCCATATGCGGGACCATAAAAGCAATGGGCGGAGACGGGCCTGGTCTTTGATGCTTTTGCAGCCCAAATCCAAGAGCACTGGGACTGTAGGGGTGCTCGAGGGAAGAGCTAGGAGGTCCTTCAGGAACTTGTTTTCAGTCTTGGATAGGGAGTCTAAATTGCAATGGCCCCATAGCTCCGCGCCATACAGGGCAGAAGTAACCCCCCTTGCCCTGTAGATCTCGATTGCAGGAGCCACTGTAGATCTGGGGGATGCATGATATTCCTTGAGTAAGGCACCCCCTACCCTTTTGTGACAGAGGACCATCTTATAGATATGTGAAGAACAGCTCATTTTATCATTTAAACGTAGACCCAAGTAATCAAATTCTGTCACTTTCTCCAAAGGGACCGAGTTCAGAATGGGAGGGCGACCTAATTTCCTTGGTGGACGTAGTACCAAGTATTTTGTTTTTTCTACGTTTATCACCAGCCCTCTGGATACACAGAAGTCCTGAAAACGGGTCAACAACTTTTGGAGCCCCTGGGGGGTCTTTGAAATAAGGAGAGTGTCGTCCGCAAACAACAATGTTGGGATGCGTACACCCCCCAGACATGGTGCATCCGCAGGTTCCTGTAGCAGATGCTCCACCACACCATTTACATACAAGGAAAAGAGTGTGGGAGCTAACACACACCCCTGTCTGACACCCCTACAGACCGGGATCCTATCTGTTGTTTCGCCGTTTCTCCCCCAACGGACCTGTGCAAAATTGTTTTACTTCTTGAAGAGCACTTCCTGTGGGTGAAGGCGGCTGAACTCGAAGAAGATATACAGAGGGTACATCGAGACCCAATTGGCAAAAACAAAGAGAGGAAGACTCCGAGGAAAATAATAATAAACTTTAAATCCTACACCCTCAGGAAAAGATCATGAGGCAGGCCCTAAAGAAGGGAACCTACAACAAAGATGAATGGTCGTTTAGAATCAGCTCAGATATTTCTAAGGCCACCCAGGACAGACAAAGGGAGCTATGGCAACAGATGCAGGAGCTAAGATCCCTCGGGGCCACGGTACAGATGACGTTCCCAGCAGCCCTTAGGATCATGTGGAGAAATAAAATGCACAACATCAGGGATCCAAAGGAGGTCGAGCACTTCCTGGAGCAAATGAAAGATCAAATGCAAGATCATCAATAGAAGATGTACATTATTAAAATGGCAAGCAGGGAGCTCAAAGAAGGTAAGTAATACAGCTTAAAAAAGAAAAGCGGGAGGCTTCTCCAGGAAGGGAAATTTTAACACGCACAATAGAAAAAATAAAACAAAAATGCAAACACAGGGGTGGGGAGTAAACTAGGGAAAAAATAAAAAAACATGTCCTCAAATGAAAAAAAAGTAGGGGAGTACAGGACCGGCAGATTTGAACAGGTGATCACCAGGAAAACACGAAGAAAATGAAGAAAGACACAAAATGAGTCAACATACTCTCATGGAACGTTAATGGCCTCAGAACCAAAAGCAAGAGAAGGCGGATTCCCGAATACCTGAAGACAATAGATAGCGAAGTCATTATACTACTGGAAACACACTTTTTAAAAAAGGAATGGGAAGAAATCATAAAGAAGTTGAGCTGGGTCGACGCATATGTTTGTACAAACCAAGACTGCACCATCAAAGGAATAGCTATACTTTTCAAGAAATGACTCAAGGCCAAAATAGAGTCTGCAGAAGTGGATAAAAAAGTAGAATGGGCAGTCAACAGGGTAAGAATACACAATAAACTATACACCATCGTGGGATACTACAGCCCGAACATGAACTACCCAGCTCCCCTACAAAAGCTGTATGCGCAACTACTATTGGCAACCTCCCCGGTAATACTAGGGGGTAATTTTAATATATTTATAGATCCTAAGGTAGATCGATTCCCCCAGAGGAAACAAGCAAACTTGCCAAAATTGAGGGAGTGGCTGGGGCTCTGTATAAAAGACTTGGGTTTGGCGGATTTCTGGAAGGAGAAAGGTGATAAAAAGCAAGCCTTCACATTCCACAACAAAAAACTAGGACTCAAGTCTACAATTGATTACTTCCTAGTGGATAGATGCCTAGTAGAAAATGTGCAGAAAATAGAGCACTTGCCGGCCCACCTATCTGATCATTTGGCGGTTCAATTAAAAATACAAATGGAAAAAACAACTCCTTACCAAGATGGACCGTTGATCGCACTATTCTATTATATCCGCAAACTATAGAAGAACTTAAATTAGAGACAGACATTTTCTTCTAAAAACAACAAATCTGGCACCTTGAAACAAGTCACCTGGGACTCGTACAAGGCAAATTACTAAGCCTGGCAGCACACAAATCAAAGATAACAAAACAAGAGATAGGATATTTAGAAAACATCATTAAATCACTGGACACACAAATAGCAGCAGAAAAAGTAACAGCCAATAAGGAGAAATTGGAGGCTGACAGGCTAAAACAAAAAGAATCGCTTCCAGAAATTCTAGAGAACAAAGTGAGAGAGAAATGGGAAGCCAGTAAATTGTCACACTACGAATATGGAGAAGGGTGTGGCAAAATGTTGGCATGGAAAACAAAAACTGACCAAACCAGGAACAAAATAGTTAGCATCCAGCAGCAAAACCATACAGAACTAAGTTCAGAGGATTCCGTGATTATGCAGGAATTCACAATTTTCTTTTCAGATCTTTACACTGAGGCTACTAACCATACTGACGAACAACTTAAAGAGTACCTTGACAGCCAGGCCCTTCCCACACTATCAACCTCTCTCTATTTAACAGCGACTACAAGATATTTACACAGATCATGGCAAAAAGGCTAGGGAGAACAGCAGGAACCCTGATTAACACTGACCAGAAAGGTTTTGTGAAAGGCAGACAAATACAAGACTTAACACATGATTTTTTGGGGGCAATAGATATAGCCACCAATGAAAAATCACCTTCGATGCAGCCAAAGCATTGGATAGAGTAAATTTGGCATTTTTAAACAGGGTATTAAACAATTATAATCTGGGAGAGAATTTTCTAGGAATGGTCAAGGAACTCTACAGAAGACCAAGGGCCAAGATCTTCATCAATGGAAACCTCACGGAAAACATAGAGATCAAGAGAGGAACAAGACAAGGGTGTCCCCTGTCTCCACTAATTTTCAATTTATATATTGAACCTCTGGCAAATAGCGGTGAAACAACCCTTTATATCTCTCTTCACCTACCTAGGATGGGAAAAAAGGTCGCTCTGTATACAGATGATCTAATGATCTTCCCAAGCGATTTTGAGGGTTCTATTGGATCAATAGAAGAAACTTTGACCAACTTAGGGAAGGTATCAAGATATCAGACCAACCAGGCAAAAACTGAAATCATGAGCTGGAATGCGCAAATTAACAACCCCTATACTAAGGATAAAATAAGGTATCTAGGCATTGATCTGGTCAAGGATCTAGACAAAGTGACGCAGATAAATCTTAACAGAATTGCTGGTGAAGTTAGAAAACTACTTAAAGTATGGAGAGGTCTCCCTCTGAGCTTTCCTGGAAAATCAAACATAATAAAAATGTAATCACTATACAGTTAGTATTCAAGAGGGAGTCGATAAAGAAACGCCAAGGGGAACTCACAAGTTTTATTTGGTCATCAAAAGGAACAAGAATAGCATGGAGCAAACTAAGGAGAAAAAAGAACAAGGGGGGATAGTGAGCCCTGACCTACTCGAATACTATAGAGCCTT
This sequence comes from Lissotriton helveticus, assembly GCF_964261635.1. Lineage (NCBI taxonomy): Eukaryota > Metazoa > Chordata > Amphibia > Caudata > Salamandridae > Lissotriton > Lissotriton helveticus. Next base: position 1,356,378,787 of record NC_136063.1, read on the forward strand.
CCAATTTAAATACACAAGGTCCTTACTGAAAAACTTTGAGCACTATCCAGAACATTTCCTATACAAATTCGGACCACCCGAAATATTTTAAAAAGGTGAAGCTAAAATTTCTCATGTCCGCAGCAAAACTATGGTACCACATAAGAAACACTCTGAACATATCATATTACAGCAAGTTCGCCCCATATGGAAATCTCCAGGCACTCCAGATCGCCTCAAAGACAACCTGGCCACCCCGCTGAAAACAGCAGGTATCAAGGAGTGGGGCCAACTGATGACGGAGAACACCATAGTCGACTGGGATCAATTAACAACAATAACAAATGCCTCCCTAGCAAAATTTAAATTCTACAAACCCACTAGTTGGGCAAAATCGCTCAAAGAAAACAAAAAGGGAAATGATGATTTAGAGACAGATATGATGAAGAACGCCCCTATAAATAAAGAAAACTCTCATTGGTAGTGGGCCCTCATAATAGCGGGGGAGGAGGACTTCCTTATTCCTGAAACAATCTGGGGGAAAGATCTGCCGTCGCTGGATACACCAAAAATATGGCAGTATCTATGGAAAAATGCTGGTCCATTGTAAAATCCGCTGCCTTAAGGAGAAACCACTTGTTTTCCACTTACAGAGCCTACTGGACTCCGAAGAGGCTATCTAAGATCAATGTGGCCAGAGCAAAGAACTGCTCCAAATGCGACTTGGAAAAAGCCAACGACTTACACATGTTCCGGCAGTGCCCCCAGCTCGGTATATTCTGGCATGAAGTGGGTAAGACACTAGGCACTGTACTAAGAAGACAATTTGATGTAAGTATAGATCTTGTTATATTTGGGGTAGATAGATCATATTATTTAGATAAAGTAACCAAAAAGCAAGAGAATCTACTATTTCTCCTGATTTTATTGGCAAGGAGGGAAATAAGCATAAAATGGGTAAGTCCGGTACCACCTACACACAGGGAATGGCTAACCTCAATTTTCAGAATAAATAAACTGGCCAGGAAGGGGAAACCTAGCAAGAAATATAACTTTAAGAAAATATGGGAAGACTTTCGCCAGTCTAATTTGTAACTACAATATACTTGTAAAATTCACTCCATGTTGCTCAAAGTCCAATGATTATGTGATGGCAATAAATAAACAGGCAAAATGCCAGTTCGAGTGGCCATAGCGGCTAGCTCCCCCCCGACGGAAACATTTATTGGATATTTTAATGGAAACAAAGGGACCACCTCAACAACAAACACAAATGGGAGACTCCCCTGCCAAGTTAGGGTAAAATAAAAGGGGGCAGTGAAAGGCTAGAAAAGTGAGAGGCGGTTCCCCGACAACCCCTTACACATACTATTGCAGAATGAGGACAACAAAAAAAAGCAAATGCCTGCGGCAGGCTGGTGTACTTGTCTTGGGTAACATGACTGGGAGTAGCTGACAGACTTTATGAATTCCTCCCAGACAGTCATACAGTAGCTTGGTTAGGTGTGCCTGAATGGGCCATCTGAGAGCAGAATTGGGCAGAGCTGAGCATAGCTCCACTTGTAACTGAATGGGCTGTGCTCTGCCTTAACACAAATGAGCTATCACCTCCTTATTGCCACTGCAGCCAGCTTGGACCCAGGGCAGGGGAGTCAGGATGCTCCATGCACTTCAAAGAACCTTTCTAGAAGCTCCTCCCACCTTCCAGAGGACAGGCAAAAGGTTATGCAAAAAGTACCTTCAGTCCCACGTTTCAGTTCACTCCTGAATCTGCAGAAGGATTCTCAGTGGACTGCTTGCTGCTGTGACCTGCTAAGCACTCTCCAAAACTGCTTTGCTCTCTCTGGAAGGATTGATTTGCTGCCTGGATTCTGCCTTGAACCCTCAGAGGCCAGTCCTGCAGTTGAGCCCTGCATCTTTACCTGAACCCAGGACTACCAGAGTAACTGCAGCCTCTAGTTTGCTGGCATCCTGTTTCGAGCCTCAGGGACATAAAAGGCCCCCACCATCTTCAATCCCCATCTTCAGTCCTTGGAGGGACTTCAGAACAGTGGCGGCCAGAACACGTAAGAGCAGTTGAGTGGTAGGCGGTGAGGTGGGGCAGGGTGGGGTATAGACCGGGTAGGTAAAATTAAATAAAAAATAATTTAAATCACTTACCTTGCTCTCGCTGCATCGCCAAGTCGACAATGTGGAGAACACAAGGTAAGTAGTTTTATTTTTTAAATGTAATGTTAGCTACACCGTCATCTTTCTACTTCCCCCGCTCCACCCCGTGCCACCCCACCACCCCACTGCTCTTACCTGTTCTGGCTGCCACTGGTTCTGAACCACCAAGTAGTATCCCTACATTCCTGGGCTCTTGGTTGCATTTTAAATGTGCTCAGATGGCCGAAATTCAAACTACGGGCAATGTTTGGCCCGAAACCGCTCTGAGGAACAGGAGGAGACCAGGAACAACTTGCTTGCCTATAACGCCTAAGATGCATTGCCGGTTAGATTGATTTTGAGACTTCTCTTGCTACGTTCTTCACTGCAGCAACAAATCCTGCTCTGTGGCCGTCACCAAAGGAGTATCCAGCCTGGTGGAATTGTCTTCAGCTACAGTTCTCTGACTCACCCTGCTGGAGATTTTCCACTTCCAGAAAAAAAAAATCTTCCAAGTCTGATGGTAAGTGCTGACTGGGCCCAATTCATTTGTCATATCTGAACCACACTCCATCGCAGTCGGCCATATTTTTCTATTTTGACCTAGCAATGCGCAACTATATCTCTGCGGTTGGTGCTTTGATCTTTTAAGCGCTCGTTTTCACTTTAGATTTTCAACATTCCTAACTCCGTTTCTCCTCATTAGATTTTTGTCATTTTGGTGTCAAATTATGCACTAAAATGTACTCTATTTTTCTAAACTTGTATGGGATTTTTCATTTGTAGTGTTGTAATCATATTACTGTTTGTGTGCCCAAAAAAAACTTTACACATTGCCAGTAAGATAAACCTGCTTGTTGTGCCGAACTACACAGGGTTAAACACACGTTAATTTAGTTGTATTTGTTGTTTACTCTGCAAAATATTGTGGTTGTTGCTTGACCAGGGCTCACAACCCAGGCAACCAACAACCCGATTTATTACATTGGGTAAAGCATTTTATAGCAGATAATTGTTGTAATGTGTCATTGAACCAGTTCACAAACATACATTTGTATGAAAAGTAAAACTAATTGGTGGAGACAATTTTTGTCTCTTTGCACATTCAGCAGTTCATTAAGAGGCACTCCATATTTCTGAACTTTGTTGTGAAACAACTTTTATTTACTGAGGCAGAGTTTTGACCAGGTGAACACACCACAAACCTCATAAGGACTAGAGGTTCACACAGAGGGTCAAATGCATATTCTCCCAAATAACCCAACATTAAGACAGAAGTGTCATAAATGGCCTCTTCTTGTTGAAATAGGCTGGAACTAGATGACAATCAAAGTGCTGCCATACTCTATGGACTGCTGTTTACAGTTCTGTTGGCAAAGACATGCTAGTATACCTATGTAGGGGAAAGATAGACACAATCTGCACCCGCTGGGAAGGCAAGGGAGGTGACAATAGTGTTCAGGCAGTATCCCAGAGCTATTGAGAGTGAATTTGACTCTGAAAAATTATGGTGAGCTCTTTGGATTATGCTCTGTTAGAACAAAAGCATAATGATTGCACTTAGCCTCAGCTCTTTTTGTGCTGTATTATTCACACCTAAAGAAAAGTGGGAAATGTGAATCAAGATGTCATAGATACGACATGAGTGTCTCACAACCAAGTAAGCATTTTTGCTAGCAACCTATCAAAAATCTATCATTTACACTTCTGATCCCTTAAATCTCCATAAATTGTAGTAATAACATGCTCACATATTTCTCCTCTGCTCAGTTGAAAAATAATAAGGGATTCTCAAAGAGTTATCCTCATTTGCATCCATTTAATTAGTAATTGATTATTTTTCTTGTTTAAATTCCCATCAAAAATATTCAAAAATAAAGGCCAGGATTTACTAAGCCTTTGTGTCACTACTGCATCATGCAAGGTGATGCAGCTCAACTCACAGCCTTATTTGGGATTTACAAAGGCATGCAATACCTACTTTGCTTACAGATAGGCACTTCAAATAATTCACCCTATTGCCAGAATCTGCATTGCACACCCTTCACTATACACAGCAGTGGTTATATACAGGCTTGGCCTGTGGCCAGGCTGTGCAAAATGCCTCAAAAGGCGAACCCCAGCAAGCAAGCACCCCAGCACAGAGGAAGTTGAGTTGTGTGAAGTTGTAGATAAATATAACAGAACACAGCAGCTTGTGCTGTGTTGTATTAATTTCTTAGTGGTATGCATTTCATGTGTAGAGCATGGGCATTCCAGTGCTTCCATCCATGGATTTCATACAATTTCAGATATACTAAGGTTTTTAAAGCTAGAATTGCATGAGATCTGTGCACCTACCACATAGGGGCACATCAAAGAGAAATATATGTATTTATCCTCTTTACTTCCTCTTTCTAAGTGTGATAAATATGCAATGCAGGCAACCTTGATCCATGATGGAAGGGTGCCTGCATTAGTGTTACACAGCCACAAGTGCACCAGCACAGGGGACAGCTGAAGGACACCATATCTTAGTAGATGTGGCGCTTTATATCTCATTCACGCAGTACTGCAACTTTGCTTGGTGCACTGTGTTGCTTGAACTTTTCATAAATATTCTCCAGAGTCTGTAACACTATCACTTTCATTTATATATTTTGAAAATGGTAATCCAATGAAATGAGATACGGTGATTTTTGGAACAAAATATTTACTCTATTATAATTAGTGATAACTATACCATCTTCTGATTTCAAGTTCAAACACATCATCTGAATATTATTTGAATCTGTCAACAACTAACGAATGATGCAATTCAGTCACTTTGAAATCCACATTGATAGGCTTCCTTTACATCTGCCAGGCCTGACTATTTTTGGCTTCAACATGAAAAACTGTGAAACAATCCACTACCAAGGTTTCATTAGCCAAAGTCTTTTGAAACATATGTATGCTTTGAGTTCTGATTTACATGTTGAGATATTGCTATTGTTTTAAATTGTGCCAAATTTTGATTTTACGATATGCAATATCCAGATTTTTATGAAAAGTTTCTATAAACTGTAAGATTTGTACAAATGATTTTATATAATTTTCTAATCTGTGTTTCATAAATTATGATAAACAAGTGTTTCATTTTTAATAGTTTCATTTCTGATAAACTTTAAATCGTAGCATTGTGCTCCTTTAAGCACCTCGCCAAGGACAATATTTTACCAGTCTTAACATAGTGAAATTTGGGATTAAATGCAGTGTTCATATTTGTGCTATTTGAAGTATTAAGTTATTTACTGCATACTATTAATCCGATGCTTAGTACTCTCTACGCTATTCCGTTCCAAATTATGTGTCAAGTTCGGTGTCTTCTGATGCCTTTGATCCCAAGTGAGAAATATATCACAAAATGAACTGCACACAAAATGTAACCTATGGAAGCTTTGCATAATTTCAAGTTTCTAATTTATGACGCCTAGGGCTAAGCGAGGGCAGCACCGATTTTCCTCTGAGCCTTCACAGAGAAGATTCCATCTTTCACGTATTGGGGTCATGTAGGCATTGCTGAAGCATGCTGCTATTTGAGGATACATTTCAGAATTCATATCCCACTTCTTAACGCGTTTTAACTAAAAACATTAAAAGACCGAATTATGTATGTGAAAATTTATTTTGGTTCAATTAAAGTGTTTCACTTGATTTTTTTATCATGGCAACACCACGAAGTATTTATAAAACTTTAGACCAATGTGTTGCTTTATAGGAGTGTGCTGAAGCACACATGGCTGAAAATACTCGTAAATGATTTAAAAATAATACATAATTGCACCCAGCAATACCAGCTGTCTAGCAATTGTTATATCGCAGTTTCCTTTGAACTGACGTTTTACGTTGCTTTTGCCGATGGCACCTTTTAACAAACCTGCACGATATTTTAGCACTTGGTTGGCTCATCTGCCTTAATGTTGGCATGTCAACATTCACGTACATCCGGCAGGGGGAGTTATGGAACGGGAACAGATGTTGCGTTTTGCATTAAAGCTCCCACGGGAATTTTAGATCACGCCAATAATAAAAGCGGCTGAGTAGATTTAAAACCATGCTCAGCAGCAGTCAATTAGAACTTTACAAAGAACTGCGCAAATTCGTGGTTTGAAACCTGCCATCCAGTGATTTTTAAGATCGATGCGTTACAAAAAAAAACAGTGACTGGTCTTCAACGGGATAATCTTTATTTTTCTTGGCCGGTCAACATTGGATTATTGGCAATTAAAATTCCTCTGATGATCAATGGACAATACTTGTGAAAAGTAAGCTAAGACAATTGAATGAGGTAACATTTGAATTTTTTTTCTAATGCTTGATATCCACATTCAAAGGAGGTCGCTGGCAGACAGTAGGTGAAATGTCGTTGCTATGTCACTCACAAGATGCCTGGCACCAAAGCCTGTGCATTAGAAAAGTGACGAGTTGTTATAGGTGGTATTAAAAGCGGTCTCGGCGTCGAACCTTATGGAAGATACACTGGGGTGAAAGTGGGGTAGATTCTAAACACAAAGATAAAAAATTCTGCTTTTGTCTCAAGGGATTCATGCATCTGAATTCGGGTCAGTGGATCCAGTGATCTACAAACTTTAAAACAAAAAACGTATTTTTATGACTTTCGTCTGACTGATTTGCTAGTCCTGCAAAAATGTGAGCGAAAGGACAAGCCCGCTGATTAAAACTCACTATGCATACCTACTACTTGGACAGGTATCCAGATCAGTGGCATAACACAAAATGTTGGAGCCTCCTGCAAAATTTGATTAGGGGTCCTTTGCTTCCCAGATCACACAGATATTCATTGGTCTTGGGCTTAGTGGGGTCCCTCCAAAGTGTTGGTGCCTACTGTGCTGCAGGTTGCCTGCTAGAGAAGCACAGTAACTCTCCCGAGCATTTACCTATTTCTTAGTCCATACCATTGCACACATTCTGCAAGGCATGCAATGGCATGGCTTTGGAAGGGGAGAGGGCCCCCACCTTAACAAGCAACCATGCCCCCCCCCCACATTGTGAGGGCTGCGGGCGCCTTGATTACACTCCCTGATCCATATTGAAGTGCGCATGGACAAAGGATGAACACAGCAGGTTCAGATGGCAATGGGGCTGGTGCACTGCCAGGTGCAGCCAATAACTGCTGTGCAGGATCACTTGCTGGGATTGGCCATGTAAGGTTGATTCCAAATTCAAGCCATAGGCCAAACCCATGTCTAACCACTGCTGTGTTCAGGGAAGGCTGTGCACAGCAGATGAGCCTTAGGAGGAGTGGCCCCATGCAATCCCTCCTTTAAAAAATAATACTCCGGACCTGGGCCACCCCGGGGCTCTATTTAAAATTGAATTTTTGAAGCAGATTCACAGCTCTGTCGACCAGAGCTAAGGGGTCAGGGTATTCTTCCTTACCCTGCCCTCTTTTGTTATTTAAAAAGTTTTTGGTGGGACTTGGCTAAAGCCGAGTCCCAAGATGGCTGCCATAACTTCCTGGTTGAAGTTTTGGCAGCCATTCAGATTTCAGCACGGGGACTGTCAGATCCTCGGAATCTGCATCTGTGTATATACAAATTTGGATGTCTTTTATTAATTCTAAAACTACAGAACAGATTCACACCAAATATCAAATACAGTTCTTTTTGGAACAAGAGCTACCTTTCTGCCAAATTTAATGTACTTCCTTCTAGTGGTTCGGGCTGTAAGCATGTCTAAAATCTCTATGGAATTAAAATGGGAAAAACACTTTGTTTGACCTCCTCCCCCCTTTTTCTTAGCCCTTGCTTGTCGAATTTCCCCAAAACATTCCATGCACAACAAGAATCACTCCCAAACTTTTTTTGGAACATTTTGTGAAGATTCGTCAAATGACACCAAAGATCTATGCAAGTCAAAAAACGTTTTTTCTATGGAAACATGGGCCTAACTATAACTACCTACCATTTATATATATATATATATATGGTTAAAGTAATGTTACAGGTAAGTGTGATCAAAAGAACTGCTTTTGTTCAATGTTACACATAACTTACTTCACATGTGTGGGTTTATGTATAACAGTAATGATGCTTCGTATTATTCTCAGCCATTTTGCACTTACATTCAGGTCTCCAATGCCATACTAGTTTGAAGAGCAGTGAGTGTAAAAGAAGCTTGGATGATGTCATCCGTGATGTCATTTGAGATGTCATCAGTGAGGTAATAAATGACGTTATTGAACATGTCATGAGTAATGTAATATGTGAGGCCATACGCAGTGCACTGCGAAGGCGCAAGTTAGCTTGTGAGTTTCTGTGTTTTTAATTCTAAATTTCAAAGGGTGTTTTTCAAAACAAAAACTGATCTTTTTATCACAGTTAACTATAACGTTAGTTTAACCTTTTTCAGTGAATGTCTATTATTTTTTAAACAAAGTCATATTTCGTTATCATATGTAAATCTAACCGCACACCACCAGGCACTGCCTCCTACCCACCGCATGCAGCCAACACAATGCTGGACTCAGTCTTCGGCCATGAGAAGAGGGAGGTGGCCAACCCACCCAAAGGCAAACAAACCCCACACTGTGCATGGCATTCGGATATACACAGTGGAAGGTTGTCCACAGGGCCTGGCCTGCTGCTGGACCCTGCGGCCAATCCCCCTCATACAGTCAACTCCACGGTGGCACTGCCTTCTGCCATGCACAGTGGGGTTGTACCCACAGGGCCTGGCCCTGTGGCCTCCTTGCTATAGGGACTTTCTCTAAAACATGGCCCCACTCCCTAAGCCTCATTAGAACCTGGAGACCACAACCCCCAGAGCCCTATGTAGTATAAAGGGAGGCGGTCCACTTGGCCCCCTCTTCTGAGCCTATTATGACCCTGGGGATATATATATATATATATTCACTGAAAAAACCATAGGTTATAGACCATATATAGTTAGGAATTAGCATTTACAAAACCTTGAAAATTCACTGAAAAAACCAAAGGTTATAGACCATATATAGTTAGGAATTAGCATTTACAAAACCTTATTTTACTCACACAAAACCATTGAAATTCCATATATAGTTAGTTGCACTAACTATATATCGCGCACCCGCAATCCACTGCTGATGATGTCACATATTACATCATTCATGACATGGTCAGTGACATCACTGATGACATCACTGATGACATCTCAAATGACATCACTGATGACATCTCACTTGACATCAATGATCACATCACTGATGATATCATTCATGTGATAATACAATGCATCTCCTCACACTCTAATATAACCTCTATTACACCCAGTGTTAAATAGAGAGTATAATTTTTGAAACCATTGACACACCAATACTAGTTACTACATACGCACTCACTGATTCCTATGTCTACACACACATTCACTCATACAATCATTCATACATACAATCACTCATCTTTACAACACTATCATATGCACTCATACACCTATACAGACACTCACACTCTGCCACTCATCCATGGAGTTACTCACACACCTAGTCAGTCCTGAAAAGAATCAATCAAACTTCCATTTTCTCATCTATACAGTTAAACACAGAACACCTTACATTTTTGAAACATATACTAACACATACTTACTCTCTTATAGAATCACTGATACAAGTACACATTGATCTGCACAGAGTCACACACCTCCCAGCCAGCCATACACACACTCAGTCTCCCATACAAATACTTGTGCAACCAATCAATAACCCATATAGCTACTTATATAGCTACTGATCAACACATGCAGCAGCTTGCACAACAACAGACATACTGATGCACACTTTCAGACAGTTTAGTCACTAACCCGTGCATTCAGTAAGACGCATTTAATCACGCACTCATACAGTCAATCACGCACCTACTAAAACCTTCATTCAGACACTTATACATCCACTCATTCTTCAATATGTAAAACATATTTAAACTTTACAGAAACACATAATCACTGGATGTTGTCATCAGTGATGTCATCAGTGATGTCACTGACCATGTCATGAATGATGTAATATGTGACATCATCAGCAGTGGATTGCGGGTGCGCGATATATAGTTAGTGCAACTAACTATATATGGAATTTCAATGGTTTTGTGTGAGTAAAATAAGGTTTTGTAAATGCTAATTCCTAACTATATATGGTCTATAACCTATGGTTTTTTCAGTGAATTTTCAAGGTTTTGTAAATGCTAATTCCTAACTATATATGGTCTATAACCTATGGTTTTTTCAGTGAATTTCATTGGTTTTTTAACAGCTAATATCTGTAGCTGTAAAATGTATTCTTCTTTAAATCCAAAAATATATTTTATATGTTTATGAATAATTTTGTTTTTAAATATTTTTTTTTCTTCGTTCCCGCTTCGCGAATCGGGAAGTTTCCCGTTAGCTGACCTTGATGCCGCGAAATAGACCGCGAGCCGGTAAACGTTTCTTTACCGCAACTGCCGCGTTACAAAACAACATCGTGACGCCTCCCGTCCGCATGACGTTTCACGTTGTCGCGTGATACGTCATATGACGTGCTACGTTAGCGAACTGGTACGCGAACCGAGTCGCAAAGCGCAGGTTTCTGGAAGCAAACCGGGAGGCCCTGCAAAGCGCTTAACGTAAACACAGCAGGTCATGTGATTTGGTAATAACACTTTTCATTGGTTCATTTCACTTTTGGTTTCCTAATGATGTAAGACTAGGTCATATAATCTAAAATGAACACTTTTCATTGGTTGAGAACTCTTGTTTTTCCCAAATGATGAAAATCCCTCCTTCTTTCCTCACTCTGACTTTCATCATTGTGAGAGAAAGACCCTTTGTGATCACTGAGCAATGGCTTCTTTAGTAGCTTCAGCTGGTGCTTCCCCACCACCTCCACCACATCCAAGGAAGAGTGGACCACCTGCTCAAGTTATAATTCAACAAGAAGAGGAAGAAGAGGAACAGGACGACGAGCACGAAGAGAGGCAGTTTTTGCCTGAGGAGCCCAGGACGTCTCACCGGAAAGAAAACTTCATTTGGCAATTTTTTAAAATTCCCAAAGGTGAGAAAAAAGTAAATGCAAGATACGTAACTTGCCTTATATGTCAAGATAGACTGTCCAGAGGAACCGAGAAAAAATACAGTTTCGGAAACTACACAATGCATCGCCATATGACTAGGTGGCATCCTAACAACTACAGTGCTGCACAGTTTCGGAACGACCTAGATAATCTCCCTATTATGGCCAGAAGATCTGTTGTACCGGAAGTAACGGGACCAGAGGGCAGGGAGATGGTGCCAAATATACAAATGAGATTTGGTGAAGTAAAACACACCTGCGTATTTTGCGATGGATTCATTTGCTACGGAGAAAGAAGCATCACTCTGATCAACAGAGCTATTGACTATCATATGCAAGTTTGTACGAAACGCCCAAAATAATAAATACTTTTTTTTGTTTTGTTGCTCCTGTTGAGCCCTTTACAATGAATCGTTTTCATTGCCCCCTCCAAGAAAAACCCCAAAAAATATAAAACTGTTCAGAAAAATTCAAAAAAAGTAAAAAAATGTTCCGAAAAATAATAAAAAAAATATAAAACAACAAAAACAATAAAAAAAAAGTTATTTTCAGAACTACCTCCCCGTTATTAAAAAATTGGTACAATATTTGGAACTGTGCCAACCTCTATTTCTCTTAGTTCGCTTCCCAGTTCGCTCGCCGGTACGCGAACCGGAAGCGAACCAAAAACAGTAAGTATAAGGGAAGGAAACAGACACTTATGTTAAAAGAAAGACAGCTATAGGGGAGTAAACTAGAGATACTATAACCCGTAATCCACTGCTGATGATGTCACATATTACATCATTCATGACATGCTCAGTGACATCATCAGCAGAGGATTGCGGGTTTTTTGGCAACGTGCCTTATCCACGGTTTAATAACGCTGCCTTTTGCTTTATATAAGTTTTCAAATTGTATGAAATATATACCAATAGGTCGTTATGAACCTTTAGGTAGTGCTTTTCTTCATGAGGTCTGGTCGCTTCCATACACATACAGGTGTTTCAAAGATGATCAAGAAGTTTATCTGAATGGAGAGGAATGCACTGAGACGCCAGATCATTCACTAATGTGTAGGCACATACAGTTACACGGTTCATGCAACAAACACCGACCAAATATGGCTTGCGTGTTGCAAGGCACGCCAGTTCCTGCTATCATCCCCACGTTCAAGTTGTTGGAAAATGGTAGTTATTTGATGCTCAATAATGAAGATTGATCTGGGTTAATTAAAAGTATTCCTTTTATCGTAACAGTAAGTGAACGGGTTATTTGCTGCAGAAATGTTCTATTTCCTCCCACACATGAACATAGGGAGTTTTCAATCTCGCCACAAATACCAACCTTGGGAGCAGATTTCAACGGCATGGCAAGAATAAGAGCTCTTTTGTCTCAGAGAGAGGTGGCCTTGAGTTCGGCCCGTGAAACTTTCGTGCTTCACATAGCGAACACCCGTACAGAGGTGCAGACCCTTTTCAATTCAGATTTGCCTTTCCATTTCAGCAAGATGGTTCGGACTATCTCTAACGCATCCTCCACAAAGGCCCTGGCGCACTTTTTTAAAGTTGTTACCAGTGGTCTCGTGACTTCATTTGAGAAAATCTTTCGAGTCATCCCTACTTTCTTTCATTGTATTTTTTCCACTCTGCTTCGTGGATTGCCATTTTTACTTGCATTACCAGCGGACGCTCTTGTGCTTTTTTACATTTTTAAATATGGATGTCCCTCCTATGCAACCTCCCGCCCTGCAGCTGCTGACACTGTTCCGCAATCGCATGCTAGAATATTATGGCACAATGCCGTTGGCGATATTAAGCACGGCATATGGATTATCTTTTCGATTCTCCTACTTCACCTGTGTCCAGCCTGTATTTCACTGCCTGACCTGTGATTTCGATTGGGCCATTGATTTGTGTCTCTGCGGACCGGTTTCTCCTGACGTCGACTTTAATCAGCTGATGACTCCTATCATTACTCACGAGTTGGTTTGTCCGGGCGAAAGGATTATGGCTGTGGCATTGATGCATGGACTAATTGGTCCCTGGAATTTACTGGCGGCAACACAGTCTTTCTTGGAACAGAGCTTTCTTGAAAACACACCGAGCTGTCCTCTGATGGTGATAGAGGATCCGGTGCTGGGAGAGCACGTATGTTCTTTTCCGCTTTTAAATTGGATGGCTGAACTGTTTTCGGATGAAGACGGTGACTTCCTATTGGAGGCTGTTGCAGCTTATTTTGCATACACAGTTATGTCATAGACCTTTTTCATGTTTGATATGCTGAGTACTAGCATTTCATTGACAATTCATTGACTTATTTGTCAAGTTTTTATTATTTACCTTGCCTATTGGCTTAAGACTCGATAAAGTACTTGGCTGTTTTATTTTTCTTTAGCATTAAATTTTCCTAGTTTTTAATGCTTTACCTTGCGGACCGTCCACATATAAACTTGCAATCTGCTCTCATGAGATGGCACTTCTATTATCTTATTCAGTTCGTTTCCGGATCATGGGGAGGTGTCATCTACGTCCTGGATATCTTTACACCGTGTTAAGTTAGCATGGGCTCATTACCGGTTTAAACGCCATTTTTCCTTTTTTGCAACTTCTGCACACGACACTTAGTTGTTGCTTTAGCTTTCAACCTAGTAGTTCATCGTGGTTTACATGAGAATAATATGTTATTGCTCTACTATCTGCTTTGCTTGTTAAACTATATCTGTACAGCGAGTGCTAAAGTTTCAAGAACAACACGATACAGAATTGTTATGAGGTCTGATCTCCACGACTTCATACTCATAACATAAGTGCAACTTCTGCCAATTCTGGGCATGAGGCGGGTTTTATATTGCTTTGCCGAACACACATACACAACACTTGATGCGGTTCACATGAAGAGAGAGCTGGTGTATGCTGATGTGATTCCTTCAAATCTAAGACACTAAAGTATGGGCACGCCCTAAACCAACACAAAGAGACCTTCTTAGCAAATAATATAATATGTGTATTAGGGAGGGTGAGATATAAGCAGCCGCGGGCCGTGGAGGGAGTTACTGTGAGGCAGGGAGGCGGGGAGGGGGAGAAGCAGGGTGGAGCCCTCTCCACCCTGCCCCTCCCCCTCCCCGCCTCCCTGCCCCACCGTAACTCCCTCCACGGCCCGCGGCTGCTTATAAGTGTTGCTAACTCTTATTCATTTACAGCATGTTAACATACTGTCACCATTCGCTTTTTATGTACTAGTAACTATGCTGGTAATTTTGCTACTGATAATATGTGTACTTGTATTATCTAAGATACTACGCCTGAGAAGACGGCATTAGTAAATAAACATTTCAAATACACATGTGTTCTTCTTAACTCCATGTTCTGGTTTCTAAGAAATATATAACGACCGACTGTTCATGAGTTCCACGTATCCTGAGGTACTATAAGTTCATATTCTGGATTGTCTAAACATTGAGAGTTTGTTATATCCAATGTGACACTGTACCTAGCTTGCTAAGGGGTTTTTGATTACTAAGGTGAGTTTTGGGACACCCTAATTCGCCGAGGTTCCAATCCTCTGTCCACAGTTCTGTGTGAGAACAGAAACCCTGCGACAGGGGCACCCCCGACCCTTGCTGGAGCTTCATCACACTTGCGATACAACTCCAGCAATGCGCCACCTTTACGGCACAGATACATCACGCATCTGTGCTGTTTTTGCCCCATGATGCGCCGCATTGTAAATGCAGCACACCATAGGTGACGGAACAGCGGCACAGAATGACTAACACATCCCTGGTGATGCGCCAGTCATCATAAATCTATCCCTATGCTTCTTATCTTGTTAGAGATGAACCGCCATATGTATCATCAAAGTTTTTTGCATTTCCTAAATAGCGAACTTTAAGGAATAAATAGCGATTCTTTACCATTCCTAGTTTGCGTGAGCTATTTGCTAATTACAAATTACCCATTCATTTCCTTCATTTCCATAGGACGGTTGGACTCACTTTTAGCTCGAACGGCTGAATGGATTTGCACGAAACTTGGCAAAATTGTAGGGACTGGTAGCCCGATGTGCCTTTGCTATGTCTCAAGATATATGCTCCAGTGGTTTTTACGAAAATTAACTTTGAAAAATATATATTGGGCTACATTGGCCTATATATATGTTGGAACCCAAATGTAGCCCAATGTAGCCCAATGAAGCCCAATGAAGCCCAATGTAGCCCAATGTAGCCCAAAGATGGCCGCCAGAGACGAAAAAAAACAAATGTAGCCCAAATATCAGCCAGATGTAGCCCAACTATAGCCCAGTGACAGAATGACCAATCAGCGTCGCAAACCTCCGTTACGCGAAGCGGAGCGCTGTTACAGATATATATCTTTTTTTGAACGTTAATTTCTCAAAATCCACTGGAGCACATATATTGAGACCTAGCAAAGGCACATCGGGCTACCAGTCCCTAATATTTTACCAAGTTTCGTGCAAATCCATCCAGCCGTTCGATTATTATTATTATTTTTTTTTTTTGCCCCGCGGGGCCCTTTTAAAAACTCCACATCAAACCTAGGGGGTCAGCGAGGATCTACTATTCCCCCTTATGGTCATTTGCCCCTTCGCTTTCGCCTCCTCTTGTCTCTCGATCCTACCGAGAGACAAGATGGCGGCCGCTACGGACTGTTTGGAATGTTGACAGACGCCGGAGAACCAATCAGCTTCGCTTCACAAAGCTCCGTTGCGCGAAAAGTACGCGTCCTGGAGCGCTGCCCGGTCCGCTGTTACAGATATATATCTTTTTTTAAACGTTAATTTCTCAAAATCCACTGTAGCACATATATTGAGACCTACAAAAGGCACATCGGGCTACCAGTCCCTACAATTTTGCCAAGTTTCATGCAAATCCATTCAGCCGTTCGGGCTAAAAGTGAGGCCAACCGCCCTATGGAAAACTCAATGTTAAAAACACGTTTTGGGACCCCCCTTTTTTCTCGGCCCCCCCTTGACGAACCCCCCCCAAATTTTCAAGGGCTGCTCAGAAACAAAATGTGCCATTTTCCTGAAAATTTCAGCCAATTCCGTCCACAAACGCCAAAGTTATTAGACATAGAATTTTCAAAAATCCCCATATATATATATATATATACATATACATTACCTACTGGCGGTCGCCAGTAGGTATATATAGTTAGGATTTTTTTCTCTATGGCATTTTTGAAAATTCTATGTCTAATAACTTTGGCGTTTGTGGACGGAATTGGCTGAAATTTTCAGGAAAATGGAACATTTTGTTTCTGAGCAGCCCCTGAAAATTTGGGGGGGTTTCATCAAGGGGGGGCCGAGAAAAAAGGGGGGTCCCAAAACGCGTTTTTCCCATGGTAATTTCTATAGGGCGGTTGGCCTCACTTTTAGCTCGAACGGCTGAATGGATTTGCACGAAACTTGGCAAAATTGTAGGGACTGGTAGCCCGATGTGCCTTTGCTAGGTCTCAATATATGTGCTCCAGTGGATTTTGATAAATTAACGTTCAAATAAATATATATATCTGTAACAGCGCTCCGGGTAGCGCTCCGGTTCGCGTACTTGCCGCGTAACGGAACTGCGCGAAGCGAAGCAGATTGGCTCTCCGGTGTCTGTCAACATTCTAAACAGTCCGGAGCGGCCGCCATCTTGTCTCTCGGTAGGATCGAGAGACAAGAGGAGGCCAAAACAAAGGGGGAAATGACCATAAGGGGGCATAGTAGATCCTCCCTGACCCCCTAGGTTTGATGTGGAGGCTTTAAAAGGGCCCCGCGGGGCAAAAAAAAAAAAATCATTTTTTTTGCGTGGGGAGCGCCCGGTACGCTTTTGTGCAATAGGCGGTGGTAATCTAAATGATGGGGGGGGGGGCAGCGTTCAAAGCACATCAGCGTGCATAAGCACGAAAATGTTTTTATCTACCACGTACTTGACTTATCTCTCTGAGATGCATTCCCTTGTGTTTCGGCAATGGTAGTCTGTTCATTACATAGATCGCCCGAGGGCGGTAATACAGACCGCGCGTAGGAAAGGGTCAAAAGCCAGGGGTATAGGAGTATGTAACAAGCGAGCCATTTAATTGAAAAAACTAAACGTGACAAACGGTTGCAGGATCAGTGAAGGTTGATTTTATAATTGAAAGTATAACAGGATCAGTTACATTAAAATCGTCCATACGCACACCATGGGCGAGTATCATGGGTAACATTATTTCGAAGCTTTATTAATACAATAATCAATAATGAAAAATCGACATCAATAGGGTTGTCCGTATTCCTAGTCAGTACCCTTCCCCGCCCGCCATGTGCACAAAGACCGCATACACATTCCCCATAACGTCAAGGCTAAGTAACTAGAACGTCATAAGGAGTTGCAAGTCGCTCCCATACTGGCGCCATTTTGGTCGAGGCCAGGCAGGTCCAGAGTATAGTTCAATGCCTCCAATAAGTAGCGGCAGGAGCAGAATCCCTTTCGGCAGTTCTGGCTTCGTCATTACGAGCACTAGAAAACAAGACATTCTGGGCAATACCACCCTTGACGCAGCCCTTTATTCTACAAGATGGTGTCTTTCAAAAGCCAGGGGTATAGGAGTATGTAACAAGCGAGCCATTTAATTGAAAAAACTAAAACGTGACAAACGGTTGCAGAATCAGTGAAGGTTGATTTTTTAATTGAAAGTATAACAGGATCAGTTACAATAAAATCGTCCATACGCACACCATGGGCGAGTATCATGGGTAACATTACTTCGAAGCTTTATTAATACAATAATCAATAATCAATAATGAAAAATCGACATCAATAGGGTTGTCCGTATTCCCAGTCAGTACCCTTCCCCGCCCACCATGTGCACAAAGACCGCATACATCCCCCATAACATCAAGGCTAAGTAACTAGAACGTCATAAGGAGTTGCAATTCGCTCCCATACTGGCGCCATTTTGGTCGAGGCCAGGCAGGTCCAGAGTATAGTTCAATGTCTCCAATAAGTAGCAGCAGGACCAGAATCCCTTTCGGCAGTTCTGGCTTCGTCATTACGAGCACTAGAAAACAAGACATTCTGGGCAATACCACCCTTGACGCAGCCCTTTATTCTACAAGATGGTGTCTTTCAAAAGCCAGGGGTATTGGAGTATGTAACAAGCAAGCCATTTAATTGAAAAAACTAAACGTGACAAACGGTTGCAGGATCAGTGAAGGTTGATTTTATAATTGAAAGTATAACAGGATCAGTTACAATAAAATCGTCCATACGCACACCATGGGCGAGTATCATGGGTAACATTACTTCGAAGCTTTATTAATACAATAATCAATAATCAATAATCAATAATGAAAAATCGACATCAATAGGGTTGTCCGTATTCCCAGTCAGTACCCTTCCCCACCCGCCATGTGCACAAAGACCGCATACATCCCCCATTGTGGAGAAGTGTGGCTCAGGGGTTAGAGGCAGCAGACCCGGAAGCTGAGATTGGTCCTGGACCAGGGTTCAATTCCCCGCCTCGGCGGGTCTTGGGCTAAAAATTCCACGGACTTGATAATTCTTGCTCCGGTGCCTCCTCGACTCACGGGTTCACACTCTGCGACTCTGGGCAATAGCTTGCTTAATCTCCACAACGGCCCCTCGCGGCGGGATGCCTGACTTTCACCTTGTGGATACCCTGCTATCTCACAGGGGAATACCAGGAAGGGTTCCCTAAGCAAGCGCCGGGAAACCCACTGTGGGTAGCTGTGCGCTATATAAGCTCAACTACATTTACATTTACATTTACATAACGTCAAGGCTAAGTAACTAGAACGTCATAAGGAGTTGCAAGTCGTTCCTATACTGGCGCCATTTTGGTCGGGGCCAGGCAGGTCCAGAGTATAGTTCAATGTCTCCAATAAGTAGCGGCAGGACCAGAATCCCTTTCGGCAGTTCTGGCTTCGTCATTACGAGCACTAGAAAACAAGACATTCTGGGAAATACCACCCTTGACGCAGCCCTTTATGCTACAAGATGGTGTCTTCCATTCAGAAAATATTGTTGGCAGCATTTTGAAAGGAAAGATAAACGGCCGTTCTCCTAGTGAGTCTCACATTGTTACATTTATGAAGAATGTTGAAGAGTAGTATGTTGAAAATCTGAAGCCATCGTTCTACAAACTCTCAACCAGCCTTGGATGGAAAAATCCTGAAGAATGTACAAACTGAAAACCAGTTTTTGTCTGCATAGCATCAGCAGCAACACTTGAGTCAGCTTTGTGTGAAGCCGCCATCTTGATCCAATCAATACCGTCCCCCTGCACACATTCAGGGACCAGGCCGCATTGCGAGGGCACCGCAAGACGTGTCTTCAGGTCAAACGGATTGTGGGACAAGGTCCAGAATGAAGAGTCACCAAAAGGCAAAAAGTTCCGCCGGACCCCGGGAGCCGGCCGCCTATGTCGGGGGCGATCTCAGGCCACACCAGAGCAACAAGACTTGGGGAGGGGGCAGGAGCCAAGCGCCCCCTCCCAGTCCGCGCCACCACACCACCCCTCGGGGGCCTCCGTCAAGCGGTTCAGGGAGGCACCACAGGCAGCGGTTCTTCAGATCAGTGGCTCTCACCGGCAAGGCTCCCCTCCGTCAGCAGCGATCGTTGGTGCTGTGGTTGCGGCCGGAGGCCCCGCCTAGTCAACGCCCCGGCCTCTCCATGTCGTAGGCCGCAAGAGTGGGCGCAACTCAGCTGGATGGCGGGTGAGACGCTGTAGCCGCAAGAGCAGGCGAAACTCAACCGGCCGAGTGAGGCACTGTGCCGCAAGAGCGGGCGCAACTCAGCTGGCCGAGCGAGATTTGGGGAGGGGGCAGGAGCCAAGCGCCCCTCCCAGTCCACGCCACCACACCGCCCCTCGGGGGCCTCCGTCAAGCGGTTCAGGGAGGCACCGCAGGCAGCGGTTCTTCAGATCAGTGGCTCTCACCGGCAAGGCTCCCCTCCGTCAGCAGCGATCGTTGGCGCTGTGGTTGCGGCCGGAGGCCCCGCCTAGTCAACGCCCCGGCCTCTCCATGTCGTAGGCCGCAAGAGTGGGCGCAACTCAGCTGGCCGAGCGAGACTTGGGGAGGGGGCAGGAGCCAAGCGCACCCTCCCAGTCCGCGCCACCACACCGCCCCTCGGGGGCCTCCGTCAAGCGGTTCAGGGAGGCACCGCAGGCAGCGGTTCTTCAGATCAGTGGCTCTCACCGGCAAGGCTCCCCTCCGTCAGCAGCGATCGTTGGCGCTGTGGTTGCGGCCTGACGCCCCGCGTAGTCAACATCCCGGCCTCTCCATATCGTAGGCCGCAGAGTAGTCGGGGAGAAATCCCGGGAACGGCGGCATGTATTTGGATCGATGTTGCAGCAGGCTGCCATGTAAATAGTTATTTAATAAAACGTTTTACCCTGTTACTTTGCTGGTGTGTTGTATATATTTATAATATTTGCATAGGGTTTGTCGTTATTTTGGGCGGGGTGGGCGGCGGAGCCGAGCTGTCTTGCAGCCATCATGGCGTCGAGCTCGGTTCCTCTCACTAGTTTCATATTTCTCATGAGGGGTTGTTCCTAATGTTTCTATTTTAGCGAGGTCAAAAAGAGATCCCATTAGTGGCCTACTGATTTTGCTTGATTCCTTTTGTTTTTTATAATGGTTTTTCACTATCTGCAAAGACTAAACAGAGTATTGCGACTCTGTGCTTGTTTGTAAATAGAGAATGAACCAAAGAGAAGCAATTCCAAAACAGTAAATGCTTGGATAACAATCAATCAAATGGAGAGGGAAGCAGGCACGACGGATTACAATGGGAGCAAAGGCCTGCGTTACCTACCCGTCACTATCTGCAAAGAGAGAATACTCATAAAAGAAAAGAGGGGGGGGCAGCGTTCAAAGCACATCAGCGTGCATAAACACGAAAATGTTTTTACCTACCACGTACTTGACATTTTAAAGCTTTTGATATTTGCTAATAAAAAACCATTGAAATTCACTGAAAAAACCATAGGTTATAGACCATATATAGTTAGGAATTAGCATTTACAAAACCTTGAAAATTCACTGAAAAAACCATGGGTTATAGACCATATATAGTTAGGAATTAGCATTTACAAAACCTTATTTTACTCACACAAAACCATTGAAATTCCATATATAGTTAGTTGCACTAACTATATATCGCGCACCCGCAATCCACTGCTGATGATGTCACATATTACATCATTCATGACATGGTCAGTGACATCACTGATGACATCACTGATGACATCTCAAATGACATCACTGATGACATCACTGATGACATCTCAAATGACATCACTGATAACATCTCAAATGACATCACTGATGACATCACTGATGACATCTCAAATGACATCACTGATGACATCTCATTTGACATCAATGGTCACATCACTGATGATATCATTCATGTGACAATACAATGCATCTCCTCACACTTTAATATAACCTCTGTTACACCCAGTGTTAAATACAGAATATAATTTTTTAAACCATTGACACACCAATACTAGTTACTACATACGCACTCACTGATTCCTACGTCTACACACACATTCACTCATTCACCCATATAATCATTCATACATACAATCACTCATCTTTACAACACTATCATATGCACTCATACACCTATACAGACACTCACACTCTGCCACTCATCCATGGAGTTACTCACACACCTAGTCAGTCCTGTAAAGAATCAATCACACTTCCATTTTCTAATCTATACAGTTAAACATAGAGTACCTTACATTTTCAAACATATACTAACACATACTTACTCTCTTATACAATCATTGAAACAAGAACACATTGATCTGCACAGAGTCACACATCTCCCAGCCAGCCACACACACACTCAGTCTCCCATACAAATACTTGGACAATCAATCAATAACCCATATAGTTACTCATATAGCTACTGATCAACACATGCAGCAGTTTACAGAACAACAGACATAATGATGCACAAATTAAGACAGTTTAGTCACTAACCCATGCATTCAGTGAGACACATTTAATCACTCACTCATACAGTCAGTCACGCACCTACTAAATCTTTCATCCAGACACTTCTACATCTACTCATTCTTCAATATGTAAAACATATTTAAACTTTACAGAAACACACAGTCACTGGATGATGTCATCAGTGATGTCATCAGTGATGTCATTTGAGATGTCATCAGTGATGTCATCAGTGATGTCACTGACCATGTCATGAATGATGTAATATGTGACATCATCAGCAGTGGATTGCGGGTGCGCGATATATAGTTAGTGCAACTAACTATATATTGAATTTCAATGGTTTTGTGTGAGTAAAATAAGGTTTTGTAAATGCTAATTCCTAACTATATATGGTCTATAACCCATGGTTTTTTCAGTGAATATATATATATATATATTCACTGAAAAAACCATAGGTTTCACACCAGTTATAGTTAGGAATTTGCATTGAAAAAAACTATTAAATTCACTGAAAAAACCATAGGTTTTACACCAGTTATAGTTAGCTGGAAGTTTTACTCGCATAAAACCATTGAAATTCCCATGTTATAGTTAGTTGGACTCACTATAACTTGCGTGTGCAATGCACTGCTGATGACGTCACATATTACACCATCCAGTGAATGTGTGTCTTTCCGAAAAATAAATATTAGTGAGTAATGTTTAAATATTTAAATATATGTATTAGTGTTTCACTTTGTGTATAAGTGGCTGCATGGGTTGGTGAGTAGCTACATGTGTATGTACATGGGTTATTAGATGTTTTTCTTAGTATCAGTATGAGTGTTTGTATGGTTTGGTGGGGGTATTACTTAACACATAGATGCATGAATGACTGACTCTCTCTTTGTATCTGTTTTGAAGACAGCATATGTGCAGGACTGTATGGGTGGATGAGTGTGTATATGTGTGTGTTAGTGAGTGAATGACTGTCTCACTAGTGTCTTTATCAGTAACTACATATGTTTTAATCTAGTATATGTGAATATTGATGTATATAAGTGAGTATATGTGAGAGTGAGGAATTGTAAGAGTTCCGGTTTAAATTAGTATGTGTTTCTATAAGTGATTGTTTAAGAGAGTAAGTATGTGTAAGTTTCCTTAGAAGTAAAGTGGTCGTCTGTGTATACCTGTATATGCAAATAAATGGATGTTCAATAGTTTATTTGCATGTGTGAGTATGTGTGTGAATAACTTTTGAATGACTGTCGGTGTGTGTAGGACTTGGCCCTTTCCCCAGAGTTTTTCGTTTTTCATTCCTTTAATTTAGGGTGCCCCCTATTGTAACAAAAGGGTATAGGCCTTGTGTAGTGAAGAAAGTCCTGTGTTAAAGTGCAGGTGCTTACTTCCCCTAACATGGCCGCCACTGACCACTGCTACTGCAGAGTTGTCTTTGTGGGCGCATTCTAGTAGTCAGGAGCTGGCTAGAACCCTCAAACAATGTATCCATACTAGCCTGCCAGCCTGTCCATAGCCATAAGGGTGGAACCTCCTAGAACCTCCTGGAACCTTCTGGAACAGGTGAGGTGGCAGCAACTGCCACTGCCAACTGTCAACTGGGACTAAATAAGGAAAGGGAGGGAAACTTTCCTGCAAGACTGAGGGAGCACAGACCTGGGGAGAACCTACGCAGGAGCTTTAGGCAGTGGGGCCTAGACAGGGACCTATGACACTGGTAGAGACAGAGCCTAGGTGCTGCCTATCAAGTGTTAAGGGATCCTGAATTTGCCCCCCTGACCTGGCCCGGCGGAAGGGGAACCCCAGGTCTGCTTGAAGGGAACTGGCTGAGGAGACTTGATATCAACCATCACCTTCAACATCCCCCCCCTTCAAGGAACCCAGAGACTGCAATTTACAAGGGCGCAAGAAATATAAAGCGCCAAGCAGAAACCAAATCACCACAGGACTTTTGAGAAATCAACCAGGTATTGGCGCTGTAACACTCCCTGCGCTCCCTGACGCCACCTGGGATCCCTTTTTAGGGCTCGGACTCCTTCCCAGTGAAACTGGGAGGAGTTTCGAGAACTAATGTTAAAGGAGAAAAAAAAGAAGAAGTATCTCTTAGGGCCTTGGAGAGAGAAATTCCACACATTCCTTAGCGTTTTCTGGCATCTGGTCAGTGATTCGTCTTCCCTGTGCTGTGTATGTAGTAGCCTTGAAGTGATAGGCTGTAAGTAATGTACGCGTGCCCGATGTGGCATTTTGTGTGCGAGAACGAGCATGGCAGAGTGATTAATCTTAATTACGAGCTGTCAGAGTGCCCGTGTAATGCAAGCCAGATGATGCGAACGCGTTCACAGCGGTGAGCGCGTTCAATGTTAAATGACGAGAGGCAGCAGGCGAGGCTCACAGAAGATGACTCATACATGCTCGTCCACACTGTAGTTCTTGTTTTAAGTTGCTACGGGGTGTCTTTTTTCTGCCTCTGCGTGACAGTCTGTAAGAATAATGAGCGATGGTGTGCTGACTGTTTAGCATTGCGTGGTGTACTTTTTGCCGGGTTTATTTATTTATGCATTTGTATATAGCGCGGACTTTACCCAGAGGTGTCAGAGCGCTTTATAATAGAGCGAAGTTATAACCAGCTCTGTAGCAAGGCGACTGAATAGTCTCACATTTTTATATATAGTCCGGTCGGGAGGGAAAGTTTTGACAAAAGTGATGGACGCAACAATAGTTGTGGTTGCCCATTGGCTTGTTCCACCTGTGGTTAACGTAGACGCCAGAGGGGGGGAAAACTGCGAATGACGTGTGTGCAGAATCCTGCGTGTACTGCCGCATCCTCAATCTATCTCTCGTTTGTGGGAGCAGATGGCGGGAGAAGGGTTCTAAAAGCAGAACTATAAACAAGACATCCAAGACCCACACAGAACATTGCACGCACATGCGCGGAAGAAGCGGGCACATCTGCCTGCGCGTCGGGCCAATTAATACAATATCCATGGCTTTTTCCAAATCGTATGGCACGTTCCCAAGGAAAGGAACATTTCAGTTGGCTTGGAAAGACTGGAATTGTATTTGCATTCCGATAGCATTTCTGAAATGTCACACATCTGCTCTCAAGGCATGAGAAATGATCGCGGATCGAGACTAGAAAATGCACAAGTGAAACTGCTTTGCTTTTTCGTGAAAGGCTTTGAGAGTTTATGGCAACTATTTGCTCTAACTTCAACTCAGATTTCGGGTGTAGTTGCATGATGTTTCTTGGATCATTTCGATTCACTAATTTAATTTTCTCCTTGACTGCTAAATAATACATATGTTTTCAGTTAAATAGACTCGGGTTTTGAAAGTGGGAACTGATGAGTTCACTCTCGTATAAGAAAAGTTATAGATTCGTTAGAGTTTGGGGCGATTGGTACCATAACCATTGGCGTGTTGATGTGAGCTACTATGAGGCGATTATTTGAGATTGTTGTTTTCTAGATCGTCGTATGAATGTTTAAACCATTACAACGCCTAGAAGCAGTCCCGTTTTAAGTAAAAAAGCAAAAGCTCTGCAATATAGTGTAATGTCGTAAAACATAGGCATGACGTGGGGTACGTAGTCCACCATAACAAAACACATGATGGCATGTCAGCATGAAACGACATACCATAGCATCGCATGACACGACTTAGCAGGGCACATCAAGGCACGACCACAAAACATAGAAACACATGACATAGAAAAATAACACTGAGTATCATAACTTCAAACATTACAACAATAGTTAAAGTGACATAACAAAGCACAACATACCAGTACCACATAACACAGAACAGCATACTACCAGTGGCTGTGGGTGTCCAGGGGTGCAGCAGGTGCAGTGACACCGGGGCCTCGAGGGTCTCCCTTAACCCAGACAGTGCTGTATTTTACTACGAGTGGCGGTGGAAGTCCAGGGGTGCAGCAGGTGCAGTGACACCGGGGCCTCAAGGGTCTCACTTAATCCAGACAGTGCTGTATTTTACTACCAGTGGCTGTGAGGGTGCAGCAGGTGCAGTGACACCGGGGCCTCGAGGGTCTCCCTTAACCCCGACAGTGCTGTATTTTACTACCAGTGGCTGTGGGTGTCCAGGGGTGCAGCAGGTGCAGTGACACCGGGGCCTCGAGGGTCTCCCTTAACCCAGACAGTCCTGTATTTTACTACCAGTGGCTGTGAGGGTGCAGCAGGTGCAGTGACACCAGGGCCTCGAGGGTCTCCCTTAACCCAGACAGAGTAGTGAGTGCAGAGTAGTGAGTAGTGAGTAGAGTAGTGAGTAGTGAGTGTAGAGTAGTGAGTGCAGAGTAGTGAGTAGAGTAGTGAGTAGAGTAGTGAGTGCAGAGTAGTGAGTAGTGAGTAGAGTAGTGAGTAGAGTAGTGAGTAGAGTAGTGAGTGCAGAGTAGTGAGTAGTGAGTAGAGTAGTGAGTAGAGTAGTGAGTAGTGAGTGTAATAGTGAGTAGTGAGTAGAGTAGTGAGTAGTGAGTAGAGTAGTGAGTAGAGTAGTGAGTAGAGTAGTGAGTAGTGAGTGCAGAGTAGTGAGTAGTGAGTAGAGTAGAGAGTGAGTAGGACATCACAGGCAGCAGCTGTGCAAGCTTCTTACACTCACAAGGAGACCACAGGCAGCTGAGTTGCAAGCTTCTCCCACTCACAAGAAGGACATCACAAACAGCAGCGGTGCAAGCTTCTCACACTCACTAGAAGGACATCACAAACAACAGCGGTGCAAGCTTCTCACACTCACAAGAACGACATCACAGGCAGCAGCAGTGCAAGCTTCTTACACTCACAAGTAGACCACAGGCAGCAGCGGTGCAAGCTTCTCACACTCACAAGAAGGAAATCACAGGCAGCAGCTGTGCAAGCTTCTTACACTCACAAGGAGACCACAGGCAGCTGAGGTGCAAGCTTCTCCCACTCACAAGAAGGACATCACAAGCAGCAGCGGTGCAAGCTTCTCACACTCACAAGAACGACATCACAGCCAGCAGCAGTGCAAGCTTCTTACACTCACAAGGAGACGACAGGCAGCAGAGGTGCAAGCTTCTCACACTCGCAAGAACGACATCACAAGCAGCAGTGGTGCAAGCTGCCCTTACACACTCACAGCAGGTACGGTGCCAAGGCAGCAGCAGCAACAGAGCAAGAGTCCCTTACAAAGAACAGGCACAGCACAGAGATGCACAATGCAATCTTCTCATACTCCCAGGCAGCAGCGGTGCAAGCTTCTCACACTCACACGAAGGACATTACAGGCAGCAGCTTTGCAAGCTTCTTACACTCACAAGGATACCACAGGCAGCTGAGGCGCAAGCCTTTCCCACTCACAAGAAGGACATCACAAGCAGCAGCGGTGCAAACTTCTCACACTCACAAGAACGACATCACAGGCAGCAGCAGTGCAAGCTTCTTACACTCACAAGAAGGACATCACAGGCAGCAGCAGTGCAAGCTTCTTACACTCACAAGGAGACCACAGGCAGCAGAGGTGCAAGCTTCTCACACTCACAAGAAGGACATCACAGGCAGTAACGGTGCAATATTCTCACACTCACAAGGAGATAACTGGCAGTACACACCACATGAACACACTCCATAACACATAGCAACAATACATTGGCATTTACAATGCCATTAGCTCAAACTCAAATAAATCAGAGCCCGATTGCATTTCTAATGCTTGTTCTGGATTGCCACTGTTGTGTGAACTGTCCTGTGGAACCTGCTGATCTGACTCCAACTAATATAAACTGTCTGCTGGCTAAGCGCTCTTATTCCCTGGCGCTAGCACCCTGCACTACCTGTCCTGAGGAAAGTGCTCCACTGAAGTGAATGCTAAGCGCTATCTCTGCGTAGCGCTAGCCTCCTGAACTGCTAGCCTGACTGAATTGCCTGAGGCTCAAGCACTGTAACTGCCTGCAGAAGCGCTAGAACCCTGAAGCGCTATGACTGCCTGAAGTGCTGTCCTGCATCATTTGAACTGGCTAATTTACTTCATCTTGCTGAACTGGACAGAGCGCTGTGTCCCAGGCGCTATCCCTCCGATCACCTGCTGAAGAGCTGTGCCTCCTTGAGAAGCGCTTATGTCCTGCAGACTGTTGGGCCCTGAAGCGCTATACTCTTAAAGCGCCACGAAACTCCTGGGCGCTATTCCTGCCTGAAGCACTTTTGCCCTGATGAGCGCTGACTCTGCCTGAGACGACTGTTGTGCCTTCAAGCGCTGTTGCCCCCAGAGAAGCACTGCCATTCGTGACCTGCTGACTGAGCCCAGCGCCGTGAAACCCCTGGCGCTAGGCCCCTTTGAAGAGCGCTGTGATGCCCCTACAACTGACACCAGAAAGCCATTACCAGCGCTGTTACTGCGAAGCGTTGTGAACCTGAGAGCTCGGCTGCTGCCTGGGGACCCTTGAGGTACTGTGAAGCGCTGTACATCCAGCATCTGTCATTAACTTCAAGCGCTGCATCAGCGAGGTGCTGTGTGCCCAGGACCTGAATTTGCTGCCTGGCGCTGTGTCAGACGGCTCCCTGAACTGGGGAATAGACCCATTGGCCCCTTCAAGTACTGGAACTGGGCCAGGGCCCCCCAAAAGACACCGTGGGGGCCTCAGCTATTAAAAGTTAACCCCTGCCTGGGGTACAGTTGCATGCCAGTTAGTGTAGCCCTATGCATGTTTATGCCTGAGTAAAGCAGCGTTTATTCTCTCATGAAATGTTGAGCCTTTTTATGGGGTACTTACCTAATGGAATGTTTTATACTCCTGCCCCAGTGTTCTAACTTCTACCTACCAACAGGGATACTCTTGAATACTGAAATGTTTTATCCCTGCGTCAAGAACTGCAGAGCAAGGAATTGTGCCTGTCTAATGAAAGGTTTTGTTCCAACCTGAGAATTCCTGCTCATGTGCCATTGTCTAACTGGTTCTTAGGCACAGGGTTTAGATATAATTAATGGAAGGTTGATCCCTGCTTGAGGAGAATGTTATTTTGGGTAAATTAAATGTTTAGTCCAACATAAGGGGCTGTTATCTTTAAGCTGCAGGAGCTAGGAAAACCTTATTACAGGCCCTGCCGATTCGAGGAGCTTGCTGCGCAAAATTGCTAATGGGGCCTGGGTTCTAATGACCTGTTTATTCCTGATTAAGGAAATGGTTGCTTCTGCCAATTGAATGGTTTACCCTCATTCGAGGCACTGTTTATTCCTGCGTTTTTGGAAATGTTATTGCTCAGAAATACAGTGTTTGTGTTCCTAATGAAATGCATAAGGAGTTAAGGGTGTAGTAACTTTGGACTTACCTTAAGGAAATGCACATATTACAATAGGCCTATTTATTACTGCCTTATTTGAGGGAATGCTCTGCATAGGCCCAATTAAATGTGCAGGTCTGAGTCATGAAATGGTTGATCTATTATTAAATGTTTACTTCTGCTCAGAGAAAGGCTACCCTGATTGAAGGAAATGTTTGTTCTTACTTGATGAGATAGGTAATTCTGGCCGAATGAAATGTTTTACACTGGCTTCATAGGAAGTTCTACATCTGCTCAAGGAGAATGTTCTTTCTAGCCTACAGAAATGTATTGTAGCTTATAAAATGTGTAGCCCTAATCTAGGAAATGCTTATTCATACTAGGAGTGATTCCTAAAATGGTTATTCCTGATTAAGGAGTGGGTCATATCTGCACAAGGGGTTGTTTATTCTTAATGAAGTGTTTTCTCCCACTTAGTGCTGCATTTACTGAAAGCCTACAGTTACCTATTCACATGTTTACTGCTGTATAGCGGAACGTTATTTCTTTCCTGATTGGAACACTGAAATGTACCACTGAAATGTTGGTTCTTGTCAAATGAGCCGCTTACTCTTGGCTAAGTGCCTGGTTATTTTTCCTGAAATGGTTTAAGGAAATGTTCACCCTTGCTTGGTGAGAAGTGGGTAATATTCCTACAGATCTAACATGATGTAATGTCATTTAGTTGCCTTTTGTGATGTATTCCTTACAGGTGCTGACAAGAAGCAAGGACGGTCAGGCCTGTGGTTATCTACACTTGATATTATCTAATATTCAGTATTTATCTTACATTTAATATTTATTCACCTAATATTTATTGCCAAGTGTTGAAATACATGTATTTGAAAGGAAAGGTAATAATACTGTGAATTCTTGATTACCCTGACTCTGCTCAATATTTAAAAGTTATTTAATTTTTATATATACTCACTGGAGTGGCGTCACTCATTGCGTGCCCAGTTTTCTGTCTCAGTGGTTGCGTGTGCTGTATGGTCGCTTTACACATAAGCTTTCGGATGCCTACCCGCTCGTGCCATGCTACCCTCGGGGAGCTGGTGACCCCAGTTCCAACAGTGTGTAACAGGAATTATAGGTGTATCACTACATATGATGAGTGAGTATATGTATGAGTGACTATATAGAACTGTTGGTGAATGAGTGGATGTGTAAGGTGTGTGTGTGGGGTGTTTGAGTGTAGGTGGAGGTGTGGGTGTGTGAGGTGTGTGTGGGAGGTGTGTGGGTGTGGGGGGTATGTGTGTAGGATATGTGTATATGTAGAACTGTTGGTGAATGAGTGGATGTGTATATAGATGGAGGAATTATTTAATTGGTTGTTGTAAGTTTTATGGGTATCTCCATTTTGTAAAAATTTTTTGTTTCTATTATTGAATATGTGTTTCAAGGGTCACATAACAGTGAAAGGAGGTCTGTCACTCTGTCACAAGGATAGTGTCATCAGTGATGTCATGAGTGATGTCACTGACCATGTCATGTCATGAGTGATGTAATATGTGACGTCATCAGCAGTGCATTGCACGCGCAAGTTATAGTGAGTCCAATTAACTATAACGTAGGAATTTCAATAGTTTTATGCGAGTAAAACTTCCAGCTAACTATAACTGGTGTAAAACCTATGTTTTTTTCAGTGAATTTAATAGGTTTTTTAATGCTAATTCCTAACTATAACTGGTGTGAAACCTATGGTTTTTTCAGTGAATTTCAATGGTTTTTTAATAGCAAATCTTTATAGGTATAAAAAATAATAAATTTTAAAACGAATTTTATATTGTATAATTATGTCCAATTTGTTTTTTTTAACCCCGGGGCGCTCCCGGGGCGCGTACTGGTGAACGCACGGGTAAGCGCAATATTACGCCGCGCTCTGGGGCGCGTACCGGGGAGCGAACGAAAACAACATTGTGACGTATCGCGTAGACGCGTGATGCGTCATATCACGCACAGCGTAAGCGCACCCGGAAGCACGTGTGCGCATACGATCGTGCAACGTCTCAACGCGCTTACGCCGCGCACCCCGGGTGCGCCCCGGAGCACGACTACGGGCGCGCCCCGGGGCGTGTAGCGTAAGCGCGTCGGGTCATGTGACCTGAAAATAACACTTTCTATTGGTGCAGAACAGTTTTGGTTTCCAAATGAGTAAAGCCCGGGTCATATGACCTGAAAATTACACTTCTCATTGGTTCAGGACAGTTTTGTTTTTCCAAATGATGAAAGACCCCACCTTTTTTCCTTATTCTGACTTTGTCCTTTGACTGAGTAAGGCCTGTTTCAGCAATAGAGAGAGAACTATTTTGTACTTTGAAATGGCTACTGTAGCTGCAACAGCTGGAGCATCTGCACCACCACCACCACCAAGAGGACCACCACAACAGTACATTGGTGGTCAGGAAGATGAGGAGGAGGAAGAGGAAGAGCAGGAGGGGAGAACATGGCTGCCTGAACAAAATACCCCATACAAGCCCAAGTCACACATTGTATGGGAGTTTTTTTCACTCCCAGAGGGCAAGAAAAAAGTGAATGTGTCCAAGGTAACTTGCCTAATCTGTGGCGAACAACTCTCAAGGGGCAACCCAAACAAAAAATATTCCTTTGGTAATAATACCATGATTTGACATATGACCCGGAAGCATCCTAACAACTATTCTTGTGCAGAGCTCAGGGAACTGGCCAGTAACCTCCCCCAGTCTTCAAGGACCACCTCCAAAAGAACGCAACCCACTCCATCGGGACCAGAAACAACAGAGATGATGCCTTGTATTCAGCCACGATTTGCTGATTTTAGAATCACATGTATTGAATGTGGCAAGCTCATCGCCTATGGTGAAAAGAGCGTAAAGCTCGTCGTCCTTGCTGGTGACAATCACAATTGCCCCCCAAAAAAGTAATTTTTTCGGTTTTTTGTTTTTTGCTCCAGTTGAGCCTTTTTCAATTCCCTTTTTGTTATTTCTCCCCATAAAAAATACAAAAAAAATATAAAACTGTTTTGAAAAGCCAAAAAAAGTACAAAATGTTCAAAAAAACATTAAAAAAAATATAAAACAACAAAAAGAAGAAAAAAAACAGTTCTTTTTAGAACTACCTTTCATTTATAAAAATAAACCTATATTTTTAATGAATCTCTGTCATTTTTTTTTCTTGGGGTACGCGTACCGGGGCGCGCCCCCCCAAAAAATAGAAATTTTTTTTTATGAAGGAGTTAGCATGAGGGAAGAACACAAAGAGAGTAATGTTAAGAGAAAGAGAGCTACAGGATGAACACAGAGGGATTGTTTATTACATAGTAAAAAACAGAGACGGTGTAATAGGGTGAAAGTGAGAAAAGTAAAATGACTAAAGGAGCGAAAGAAGGGAAGAGAGGGGAAGAAGACTAAAGTAGAGATAGTGGGAGAATGTGAGTGGGTGTTGAAAGAAAAAGAAAGGACAGTAAAAAATGGAGAATGAAGGGTAGTGGCGTAACCGGGATAAATGAAGAACGGTGAGTGAGGGTAAGAAAAGACCAGTTAGTGTAAGTAAAGAGGGGTGAAAGAGGGTGAAAAATTTAATTAGGATAAGACATGGGGAGTGACAAAGAGAAAGGACAAAGAGAGTAAAGAAAACAGTACCTGAATGGGTTTGAGTGAAACAGCAAAGAAAGATAAGTAATGCAGTGTGTGTGACTTATAGGGAGTCAGTGGGTGTAGGTCGGGGTGTGGGTGTGTAAGGTGTGTCTGTGGGTGTGGCTGTGTGGGGTGTTTTGATGTGGGTGGAGGTGAGGGTGTGTGAAGTATGTGTGAGCAGTGTATGGGTGTGGGGTGTATATGTGTGCGATGTATGTGTGTGTATGGAATGTGTGTGTGTATGTGAAGAGTGTCTGTGGGGGGATTTTTTGTGTGTATGAGGTGTGTGTGTGGTGTGTGTGTGGGGTGTATGTTAGAGGTGTGTGTATGTGTTGAGAGGGGGATGAGGTGTGTGTGTAGGAGTAAGCTAAATAATTAAGAAAAACAAAATGAGTGAAGAAGCAAAGGAAGGGAACAGAGGGCAAGTGAAGTAAAGAATAGGGATTGAAAGAAGTTGAATATGAGAGGGGAAATAGGGAAATTTGAGTAAACATGGAGAATAAGAATAAGTGAGGGAAGCAGAATAAAGACACAGGAGTGAGGTTGGTTGAGAAAATATTAGTGAGCTTAAAGCAAAGGGTGATGACAAAATACATTTTTATAGTCATACTTACCATATAATTAATGTAACTTTGTATCTGTGAAAGAGAGAAGAAAAAATAAGTTATAATTAGTGAAATGTGTATTTTAAATTAAAAGATACAAATGAAGAGGTTAAAAATCATAACACTGTATTTAAAAATAAAGTAAGAGTGAAGGACACAGAAAGGGCAACAAAGTAAGGTAGAAGGATAAAAAGAGAAAAAAAGAAATAGAATGAGAGCAAATTACTAAGAGTAAGGCATATAGATTCACTGACAGAGGAAGAGAAGAACAGAGAAATGAACTGAAGGTAAGAAAGATACTAAAACAATGTGAGTTAGCAATACTAAGTCAGGAAACATTAGTAAGTAAAAAGATAATAACAGAGACGGAAAGAGTCTAATAAGGATGCATTTACAAGTTTGAGAAATAGAAGATAACTGAGAGTAAGTGAAGAACAGTCATAGAGTGAAGGGATGAAAGGAGAGAGGATAATATACAAGGATTGAGGGAAATGGAGTTAGGAAGTTAGTAGACAGACACACTAAGAGAAAAACTGAGTGAGGTGGAGTACAATGAGTGAGAAAAGGAAATGAGTAAGGGAGCAAAAAAAGGAAAGAGAGGAGAACATGACTAAAACAGTGGTACTGAGAGAAAATAACTTGGTGATGAAAGTAAAGAGAAGGACATTGAAAGAAAGGAAATGAGGGATAGTAATGGAAGCAGAGTAAAAGAAATGGGATGAAGAACGATGAGAGAGGAGCAGTGAAGTTGTTGTAAAAGAAATGATAGAAGGTACATAAACACAAGTGAACTTAACACAAGGAGAGTGAGGCACTCAGGACATGGAGGTAGTGAACGTAAAATAGAGAGAAGAGGTCAAAAGAAAGGAGCAAACAAAGATAAGCGATCGAAACATTTTGCCTGCCGTTTTTTGAAGCCCGTGTTGCCATTGCCTGATCTTACAGGAACCATCTGCAGACCCTTGCCAAGCCTCGTGGACTTGCACCGCTTGTCTCCCGCCGCCCTACGCTCTCTGACCACCTGGAAGGGGGCCGCCGAGTGGAGACGAGCGAGGGGTGCACTACAACTCCCAGAAGCCCAAGCGCTCTGCCGTGTCATCTGCCAGCGCCAGGAGGCGCTTAAAAGCGGCATCGTCCCCGTCTCGCGGGACGCCGGGTGAAGCCCGGGCCAAGGGCGGGCCCGTTTAAGCCCGTTCAAGACCGGGTAAGACTGGACTGGGCCACGTTATTTGTCTTTGCCATCCCAGACAATTTTGCTTATAATTGATTATATTTCACGCTCGCTGTCGAATACTGTCGACCATTAGTATTTGCTTACCATCATACTTCATGTTTAGACATGAATAAAGGCACTAGAAGCAAAACGGCGTCAAAGGCCGCCCAGATAACAGGCGTGATAGATCTGTTCATCACCAGGACTAACGAGGTGATAGAGCAGAGCATAAACATGCTGGAGCGCCGAGTATCTCATGAACTGGAAGTAGCGAGAAGATCCTCTATGGGGCTTCTCGCTTCTGCCCAAACACCGATCCATCAGGGAACGATTACCCCCTTGCTTCTCCCAGTTGAAACTACTAACGCAGTGATTCACACTGTTCCAAACTTAGTGGATCTATCCGCAACCCAACTGTCCTTTGAATCACACATTAGTGATGATTTAGAGAAAACACCTGACTTACAATTATCCCACTCACACGTTGATACGCCGGAGATAAATGCTAAGGGCAAGACGGAGGGCGCGATAGCAAATGGGGTGAAGAGGAATAAAAACAAGAACATTTCTAATTCAAATAAACCCATACCACCTACAAATACTTATACATCTGTATTAAATCAGTCCACCCATACCCCCATAAATGTTAGTAACACTTCTTCAACTAATAGTACAGGCTCGCCTGAGAACTTAAATAGCATGGGAGCAGTGGGGGGCTCACGCAACACATGCAATTCATGTTCATCCACAAATCAACTCCTCATAAAGAGCATGGGGGAGCTTTTTAAACGCTATCTACAACCTGTAGAAAAAAGCCTCATGAATATTGAAAAACAATTAGCAAAACTAAATACACCAGTGTTCACTCAGAAAACATTAGGCCCACTCACTACAGGGGGGGGGGAACCCAAAGTCTCTAGTAAATCAGCGCAACCACTCCAATCTGATACCCGACCAAAGCCTGTACCTCCTGAAAAAAACGTAAATATACAACCTGAGCAGAAAGCTGCATCAGATACCCCAAGGCCCATAGCAAAAGACGGGAAGGCAAAACCTAATCAAACCTTAGACACTCCCCAAGTAATTCTGGGTCAATTAAAAGGCCCAACCCAGCCAGTTAATCCGAAAGCGACCCCATCTATACTACATAAAGGGTCGGCTTCGCAATCCTAGGGCGAAGGAAGGAAAGGAGCAAAGTTCAGGCGTCTGACACACCTTCCACCCGAGGTGACCCCATATACTGCCATTCTTACTGGGGTCCCTGAGTTGTCGGACAATATTGATGAACCCCCTTGGTCCCTCCGCAATAAGGTACTGCAGTGGCTGAGCCAAAACAGACCTCTTCAACCACCAAACCCTAGTAGAATTACCTCGGTACGAAGAGTGTTCTGGATTGGCGAATCAAAAAAAAGCATCCAGGGCGACTGTGTCATAGTCAACTGTGATGACCCCTCCACAGTTGACTATATCTGCTCCTGGCCAGCTTTGGCGAAAAGGGGTGGGATCGACGTACATCGGCTCTCTTTTTTTTACCCACTATCTAATACCTTTAACTATGGAGAACCCCCTAGTTGGGAGTACGGTCAGGACTGGTCTTGGAATCAGGCGGGTCATTGGAATAGAAACAGAAATAGAAATTGGACCAGAGAGTGGGACCCACGGTCCTGGTTTCCAAGAAGGGAACAGCCCAATCTGGAAGGTTGGAGGGGTTTCCCCACAAGGAATAGGTTCGACTGTTTAGATATTGTCGATTGACCAATAGGGCACTCAAATGGGGAAAACGGGGCCCAACAGTCACCTGGCCCTTTCCCTGTTTCCCCAATCCTAGAGAGAGCACTTCAGTCGCATAACAATACACAGAATCACTGTCATACTAGCCCGGCTTTGATGAATACTGTTCCTGCCCCTAGGCGGGAGCTAGTGATTCAGGACCAGCGCCCCGCACACCAGCTAGCTATGGGACTAACATCTGAGGGACCCGCCGCCTTAGATACAAATGAGGAATCTGATATATCCCCTGGCGAGATAATAACCACAGTCACCTCAAACACGATAGGACACAGTACAGATATTACTGCTACCTTACCCTTACAGGCTAGAGGTTCTTTACAAAATGAGGGGAGAGCTAGCTTGAAAATAACATCATGGAATATCGCGGGCCTTTCCAAAAAATCAAAGGACCAGACACTCCTAACTTTCATGGAAAATTTTGACATAAT
Source organism: Lissotriton helveticus (assembly GCF_964261635.1). Lineage (NCBI taxonomy): Eukaryota > Metazoa > Chordata > Amphibia > Caudata > Salamandridae > Lissotriton > Lissotriton helveticus. Next base: position 1,356,415,880 of record NC_136063.1, read on the forward strand.
ATGCCTTCAGGAGTGTTGGGACCAGGAAGAGACCCATATGGAGGGTTTTAGTACCTTCTTTATCCCTTCCATACAGGGCAATCGAGGTAGGAGTTCCGGAGGTCTGTGCACTTTTGCCTCTAACTTGGCTAATCTGACAATGATTAGACATGAGGTGGAAGGGCCTAAAATTAGGGTGCGCAAATCCTTGCAGGGATTCTCTATTAAAGGGAAAGGGTGGAGCCTTCTCCTGATTAACTTATATAATAATGTGCTGAAAGAAGACGTCAAAGCATTTATAGACGAGCTAATCTCTATTTTAAATAAAGGTGCGGGGGAGGCAGATTGTATTCTGATAATTGGAGACTTCAACTGTCATCTATGCCCATACGGTGATTCAAATATCTGTGGCATAACAAATTTAAAAGGGGCACCCAGTACGCATTTTGAACACACCGTTTTTGGCAACATGTTAAACCAAGTAATGCATGACTGGGACATAGGATTCGCAAATGAACTCTGTGAGCCCATGGTTGCATTTCAACCAACTTTCCATGGCCGAGGGGCAGGTACTGTAATAGACTTTATGTTATTGTCTAATAATAATCAGGGCTCCATACTGGGGTTCGACACTGAAGAACTAGCAATGAGCGACCATTTCCCAATAAGCGTCAGCATTGCCCCGGGTAATCATGATAGTCATGTAACAAGCATACCTGAAAGACTGTACCGACATTGTATCTCTCTGTCCAGAAAAAATGGGTACGCCATCAAGTGGGCCAAGATTGACTCCAAAAAATTCTTGGAGGAGCTAATCAAGAAAGAATGTGAACATTTTACAACATGCCTGGAACAAAATCCTAATCCTCATTTGATTAGAGTGGCTTACGGTAAGATAGCTGCCACCATAAATGATAAATTGACCAGGAAACAAAAAGATGGCGAGAAAATAAGGTCAACTGGCTGGTTTAATTCAGCTTGCACCAAAGCCCATAAAGCTCCTATGCAGGCCATAAAGATCTTGCCAAAAGATATCAGCTTAGTCAGAGCTGCCAGGCGAGACTATAAGCAGGCTCTACGAGATAGGAAGGAAGAACTCAAAAATCGTGCCTGGGAGGCTTTAATAAAAGCCAGTGCCCTCCGGGACAATATCTCATTCTGGAGAGAAATGAATGCCCCTTTTTTTTCTGAGAGTAAGACGGATTCTATGGAGGTTGCTATAGCAGAAGATGTATGGGTTAGTTACTTCACGTCCTTGTATAAAAATGACGTACTAGCAATGTCAAACCCCTGCGTGACCCCACAACATGCTGACACTACCTTGCAGTCGGAAGCCTCATTAACTCGAGATAGTTTCCCACTTAACATAGCTTTTACCCCACAAGAGGTTGAGCAAGCCATTTGTGAGAGTGCTAACTCAAAAGCCCCAGGGCCAGATGGAATTCCCATCGATTTATTCAAAGAAAATATTGAACTCTGGGCTCCACTTCTCACAAATGTAATTAATGCTTACAGCCAACTAGGTTTCCCTGACACATGGCATGAGGCCATTGTAATCCCCATATTTAAAAAAGGTGATAGGTAGGACCCAAAATGCTACCGACCTATTTCCTTGCTCGATACCCTGATGAAAGTAGCAGGCAGAGTATTACTAACAAAATTGCAAGTCTGGGCCAAATGTAACGGGGTCCTCTCTAAATTCCAATACGGATTTAAGAGTGGTCTGGGCACGGTCGAGCAGGGACTAAATTTGACACTAATAATGAATAAATATATGGTAGCAAAAAAAGGGAACCTGTTTCTGACATTTGTCGATCTAAGCTCGGCTTTTGATTGCCTGGATCACAAAGTGTTATGGAACACTCTGACCAAAATGGGGATAGATCCACACATTTTAACTTTTATAAAGGAACTCTACAGAGATGCAGGAGCAATGGTTCGATATGGCAAAAACGGAGAACGCACCAAAAAATTTCCCATAGAAAAGGGTGTTCGTCAGGGCTGCATCCTCGCCCCTTTTCTTTTTAACTTATATATTAACGAAGTGGCAGATTTTTTAACCAAGCTGGAAGTCGATTATCCCAAAATAAACGGCCTGTCGGTTCCATTACTATTATATGCCGATGACGCCGTGATTATGTCACAAACTCAGATGGGCCTCCAGAAGGCCCTAACTGGATTCTCGACTTTCATGAGTACCAGAGGACTGAAGATCAACGTGGGAAAAACTTTTACCATGTGCTGCACCTCTAAAAATAATTCCAAGATAGACTGCAAAACCTTTGTTAATCAAACAAAGATAGGCTTGACTAAAACTTTTTCATACCTAGGCATTACTTTTGATAATAGGCGAACATGGGCAACAGCCATCACCACTCGCAATCTGGCATTTTCCCGCACCATAGGCACAGTAAAACAATTTGCTAAGAGACTGGGCGGAAAACCCGTAGACACCCTGCTTAAGATCTATGCAGCTAAATGTGTCTCTACTGCGACATATGGTGCTGGAATTTGGGGGATGGCAGACTGTACTCAAATCCAATTAGTGGAAAATGCATTTCTTAGGTTCTTGCTATCAGTCCCAAGATCAACCTCTACGACCATATGCCACAAAGAATTAGACAGAGTTCACATCACTGATATAATAAAGATAACTCCTGTCATGCTGTGGCATAAGATATGGTCCTCTGAGGACACAGTTTTTAGTAGGGAAATAATCCAAGATTGCATGAATCAATCAGATGCTAGCAAGTTTGCATGGTTATCCTATGTTAAAACATTTCTGTACTCCATTGGCCACCCAGAATTTTACCTAACCCCCAGCTCATGTACACTAATGACTAAAAAAGCTCTAAAAGAAGTATGCTTTGAGTTATTTGAGGACAGGCGGTGGTACCTAGATGGAAACAAGTCCACAATCATCTCACACCGTCGCATTCTTCATGGTCCTGGTCTACATCCTTACTTGACCCCGGCTTTTTCCAGTTATCACAGAATGCTACTTACACGGATGAGGACTGATTGTTTCTACAGGTTGATATCATTCCCTGCCCCAAATGACTGGTCTGCTAAATTAATAAACTGCCCCTGTGACGATTTATCTACTCAGTCAAACATTCATTGCATCTTTTTTTGCAAATACTATGAGTGGGGTAGAAAGAGGTATTTGCTACCCATCCTAAAGCTGTGGGGACTGAGACAATGCAAACCAGCTCTGATTAGACTGTATATGTTGCAAGACGAACCCACTATGAATGCAGCTGTCAATTTTCTGAAATTTGCTGTAAGATGCAGAGGGACGATGGCCTAATGATTAATGACTGTAGAACTGTATTACTTTGTGCATAATTACATTTAATAGTACTTTACTATCCTTTTTAGGTCCAGTTTCTTTCGGCACTGCATGAACTGTTTCTATACATGCTTTTGCTTTTTATTCCTTAATTTATTGCTACGCAAACCAGCGTTTTTTAACTTGAACCAATGTATGCCATGTATGATATGTTTTATATTTTCTCTTCTGTGCTTTTATGGTCTTTTTACAAATACCGAATAAAGCTATCTTTGATTTGATTTGATTTGATAAGCGAGGGAGAGTGGGTGAGTTATAGTGATAGAGTGCGACAATACTGCTCAGTGAGTAAAGAGGAATTACTAAAAGAACAAAGGGGGAAAAGACGGAAAAGGGAAGTAAAGCAGAGAGACTGAAAGCTGAAAAGTGGTGCAAGGGAGAGAGGGGATGCAGACAGTTGAAATGAGAATGAGGGGTTGTGAAAGAATTGGAGTAAACGAATGGGTGTGAAACAGAGTAAGAGAAAGGCAGTGTGAGTGAGTAAAGAGAGCTGAAAGAGAGAGGAAAAAGGAAAGTGAGTGTCAGAGAATGGGAATACAATTTAATTTACACAATCCAAAGTATAGAATAACTTGTACAACATGTTACATAGTTTATTTTTGCTGTTCTCAGAATATATTGAATTTCACTCAAAACAGTGAATTCAAATTACTCATCATATGACAGCGGGAAACAAAACACAATCTAAAAGATTGCGTTTTAAAAAAAAACTTAGATACTGATAAATGACAAATGTACACTAATCTTTGATTGACTTACTTTTCCTTGAGGCCAAATAGTATATCATGGAGGTCCTTTTCTCGTTGCAAAGTACTCTGCTGTTCACTAAAAAATCCATTTCATTGACTTTCTAGAAGAAAAGCTCCAAGAACATCTGAAATATTTTCATTATTTTCATATACTCCTTTTTTTCAGTCATGACTCTTTGCTCATTCCTTCACCTTTCCTTAAGGCTAAATAGTGTCAGATGTATCAGTATATTTTCAAATTACTTAGAACAAACTCTAAAATTACCGTTTTCCCGACGTTCTGAAAGAAAGGCTCAAACAACATTTTCACAATAGTTAAATATTCATAATTCCATCTCTGGCTCTCTCATGTTGAACATTTTCTATAATACTGATATCACTTACTATTCGATCCACTTACCATACCTTTATGAGAACTATAATTTTTATATTATCTTCATCGCTGTTACTCACAATATAATTTTAAACAGCAAACTAACTTAACTCTCTATCTAAATGAATCATAACTCACCTTTACAAATGCTTTAGGAGATTCAGAACAGTGTCAGATACACACACCAATATTTCTTTAGCAGAGCAAAAGGTATGTTCTCCAGGCACTGCAACCATTAATGGCACAGAACACCTCTAATTCTACACACATATTCCTCATGGTAACCAATCAAAACTCTTCCCTCTCTATTTTCAAGTCAACACCCTTCCCCCCCTCAGCCCTTTCTACCTGTTACCATAGCAACTCCCTCCTCACTGAGCTCCCAGGGTTAAAAGTTTATTCTACAATGTTGCAAATCAAATCAGCAAGCATGTTTGATCTCTCAATACACCAGCTTATCCACTGCAATCTTTCTTTAAATGACTTTTTCTTAACCACTCAAAGTACTTCTTTCACATAACAGAACCATGCACCCTAACTTTCAGTTTTTAACTATCTGAATCCACCAATCATTGCTTGTGATTCAAGAGCACTGAAACTCCACAGTTTTTTTGTTGCAGACTCCTATTGTTCCAACTGCCATTTCATTCCTACACTTCATCTGACTGCACCAGAACCTCCTCTCACCATGTACTCTGACTGGATTATTGGACATAGCTACATTCACTGGGCTCAAAGGTATGCAGCTACCAGAAATTTTCACAACCTTGATTTACCAAATGTGCGCATAAAATGGATTGGCCAAAGAGGATTGAGATGTCATCAATTGATACCATTGGTGAAAACCTTTTACCATCTGCCGCACCCTGACCTCATAATTTTGCACTGTGGTGGAAATGACCTAGGCACTTTGACTGGGGTAGGTCTGGAGATGGTTTTAAAGGACACCTTTGGGCAATTGATGACACTTTTTCCACAAACTGCCATGGTATATTCCAATATATGCCAAAGACAGAAATGGAACTCGTCCAACCAATTTTGTCCACAATTTGAGAAAGCACGGAAACATGTGAATAAATCTGTTTCTGCTTACATGAGAGACTATGGAATGGGTTCAATATACAACAACAACTTGCATTACAACATGCAAGATATCTACAGAGGAGATGGTGTGCACTTCTCAGATGAAGGGAATAGAATATTCCTCCTGAATATAAGACTGTGCATTGGTACCTACTTGTAGGTACCTAAATCAGCCACACAACCCAAAAGCTCTTTTCAGGGCTACCCTACCTCTGATCACTCCAAATGATTATCTTTTTCTAACTTTTTTCACTATTTTTACCAAAGTTCGCTCCCCGGTACGCTTCCCGGTGCGCATACCGGGTGCTCCACCCGCGAATTTTTTATTTTTTTTTCGCATCTATATGAGCCTCCTAAGACCCCCTCAGAAAACCTAGAGGGTCAGGGAGTGCCTACGATGCCCCCTTATACCCATTCCAACGTTGTTTCTCCTCCATTTTCTGTCTCAAATCTACCGAAACACAAAATGGAGGACTCCCGTAGCGCTGCCGGTACGCGTACCGGGGCGCGCACCTGGAAGCGCTCCCAAAAATGTTAAAAGTTAATTTACATAAAAACCACTGGAGACACTTTCACCAAATATAGAATAGGCAATACTACATACCAGTCCCTACCATTTTCCCAAATTTGGTGGAATTCCATTGAGCCATTTGAGCTGTAGCACTGTCTAAATATCCCGAGGTAAATTACATGACAAAAACACATCTGAAGTGTTAGAATTTACAACCAATTAAAATGTTACTATCATTTTCTACTTTTTTTTCCTGATATTTGATTGGTTATGTACATGAATATAAATGAAAAATGAGAGGGAAACACGGCCATTTTGACTACAACTACCTGAGGTACATCTTGAAAGGATTTTCACATTTTTTCTTCTTCACCTCTCTGTAAAGTAAGTTGATAATTTGTAAGGGGCACTTTAAGTTAATTTGTAAAAACGTTTTCTGATAGTTATTTACTGTCCCTCTGCTATAGGTATAGATAGAGATAGGCTCCTCTGTTATATTTATGGATTGACTTAGGCTTCTCTGCTATAATTATGAATTTACTTACGCTTCTTCACAGGCACTTTTTTATATTTCTACTTCCTGCCTGTTACCATACACTGCCCAAAGTTAACTTCACTGTTAAAAAATCAGAACTACCTGTCTGAACTTAAACCCAACAGTGCCCTAACTCTACTGATATAGTTATTTTTTATGCAATTTACAGCAGAAAATGGAAGGGGAGCAAGAAAATATCAATGTTTCCTTCGAGATTACATATGAGGAGATTCTTAATGAAGATTTTGTTGAAGAAGATTTTATGGATCAGTCTTTGGATCAACAATTTATTGAATGTTTACAAGATATAGAAACATGCATTTTTGAGGAGATTCCAGATGATGTAATGCTGGAAGTTTTATTGAACTATGAAAATTCTAACCAATAAATGTTTATTTAATAATTAAAAATTGTTTGAGACATTATTCATTTTTATATCTAATTCATGAAGTACTACCAAAATAATTATGTTTATATTATGGTATAAAGTGAAACTTACAGTATACTGTGCAATTTTAAAACATCATAAGGGAGCAGGGTAGACTACCCATGATCCCCTAGGTCTTCTCAGGGAGTACGTAAAGGATCTGTTTCTGCTTTCCTGACAGACTATGGTATGGATTCCATATACCACAATAACTTCTGTAATAACATGCTAGATATCTACATAAAAAAGGTGTACATTGAATTTCAAACTCTGCATTGGTACCTACATGTTGGTACTTAAATCACCCACACAACACAACAACTCTATTCAGAGCTACCCTATCTCTAAGCACTTTAAATTATCGTTTTACTGTTTCACTGAGTTTTCCCCACGTGTGGGGGGGGGGAGGTGTGTGTGGGGGATGGTGGGGTGTGTCTGTGAGGTGTGTGTGTGTATATGTGTCTGTGGGGTGAGGTGTATAGGTGTATGTAGGTGTATGGGGTATGTGGGTGTGGGTGGGGGTGTGGGTGTGTAAGGTGTGTGTGTGGGTGTGGGTGTGTGGGGTATTTGAGTATAGGTGGAGGTGTGGGTGTGTGAGGTGTGTGTGGGAGGTGTGTGGGTGTGGGGGTATGTGTGTAGGATATGTGTGTATGTGTGGGATGTGTGGGTGTGTCTGTGAGGTGTGTGTGTGTGTCGGGGGAGGTGTGTGTGTGTGGGATGTGTGGGGTGTGTCTGTGAGGTATCTGTGTGTGCGTGTGTGTGTGTGTGTTAGGGAGGGTGAGGTGTGTGTGTGAGTGTGGGTGTGTGGGATGTGTGGGTGTGGGTGTGGATGTGTAAGGTGTCGGTGTGGGGGTGTGGGCGTGGGTGGAGATGTGCGTGTGTGAGGGGAGTGTGTGGGTGTGGGGGTGTGCGGTTGTGTGCGTGTGGGTGTGTGTGGGATGTACTTGTAGGTACCTAAAACAGCCGCAGAACCCAAAAGCTCTTTTCAGAGCTACCCTACCTGTAATCACTCAAAATGATTATTTTACACTATTATTTTAACTATTTTTCACCAAAGTACGCTCCCTGGTACGCTCCCCGGTGCGCGTACCGGGCGCTCCCCCCGCGAAAATTGAATTTTTTTTTACCCGAGGGACCCTTTTATGACCCCCACATCAAACCTAGGGGGTCAGGGGAGGTCTACCCTGCCCCCTTTTGGTCATTTCCCCCTTTGTTTTTACCACCTCTTGTGTCTTGATCCTACCGAGACACAAGATGGCGGCCGCTCCGGACTGTTTCGAATGTTTACAGACACCCGAGAGCCAATCAGCTTTCCGTGCGCAAGTCGCGTGGCGCGCCTGGAGCGCTCCCCGGTGTGCGTATATATAGGTATATAGTAGGTAGTTATAGTTAGGATTGATTTCCATAGGGAAAACGCAACATTCTATTGGGAATAACTTTGGCGCCGGTTTAGGAATCTGCCTGAATTTCTCAGCAACTTTGCCTCATGGCACTCCGCTCCTTCTCTGAAAGTTTGGGGGGGATTCGTCAAGCGGGGGCCGAGATAAAAGGGGGGTCCCAAAACGTGTTTTCCACATGTTAATTTCCATAGGGCACTTTTAGCTCGAACGGCTGAATGGATTTTCACCAAACTTTGCAAAATTGTAGGGACTGGTAGCCCGATGTGCCTTTGCTATGTCTCAAGATATGTGCTCCAGAGGATTTTGAGTAATTTAGGTTCCAAAAAATTTATATATCTATGGCCGCGCCCCGGTACGCGCACCGGGGAGCGCTCCGGGCGCGCCACGCGACTTGAGCACGGAAAGCTGATTGGCTCTCGGGTGTCTGTAAACATTCCAAACAGTCCGCAGCGGCCGCCATCTTGTGTCTCGGTAGGATCTAGACACAAGAGGTGGCAAAAAACAAAGGGGGAAATAACCAAAAGGGGGCAGGGTACACCCCCCCTTGACCCCCTAGGTTTGATGTGGGGGCCATAAAAGGGTCCCGCAGGACAAAAAAAAAAAAAAAATCAATTTTCGCGGGGGGAGCGCCCGGTACGCGCACCGGGGAGCGTACCCTGGAGAAAAAATAATGACAGACTTCTTTACAAATGTAGCATTTTTTAATACATTGGAGGGAGTTCTTTTTCATTTTTTAAAGAACACAGCTCTTTGATGAGAATTGGAGGTAGCTCTGAAAAGAACTTTTGTTTTTCTTCTTTTTTTTTTAACAAAAACAAAAACAGGGAACTGGAAACAGCTCAACAGGTGCCAAAAAAAATAAAAATTACGCCGGGGATAGCAGCGGTGGTTCTCGAGAGCTCGAACCATGAGTGTGACATTTTGCTCCCCATAGCAAAGAAGATGGTCACATTTTCGGCATTTTAATATACCCTCATTAAAAGCAGGATGAATATTTGGTATCATCTCCTGCTCACGCCGACGCACAGAAGGTGTTGCTCCACCGGTAGAAGAAGAGCCACCATCCCTGGGAGCCTCTTGTGCCAGAGCCCTGACACTCTCCCGTGCATAGTTCTGGGGATGTTTCCTTGACACATGGAGTATCATCGTCCAGTTCCCGAAGCTGTATTTTTTTCTAGGATTTCCTCTCGATAAGATGGTGTGGCATATTTGACACTCCACCTTTGGAGCATTTACCTTCTTCTCCCCCTCTGGAATTTTGAAAAATTTCCAAATGAAATGTTCCTTCACAATTCGTTTAGGAACCTCCTCATCAATGAAATCCTCAGTCTCATCACTGCTGCTGGATGCTCCTGCAGCCATGATAATAGAAGTAAATATGACACAGGTGCCAAAAGCAGGTCTTGCACTCACATAAGTGAAACAAGAAGTGAAGGAAATGGGTGGGGATTTCAGTCTTTGTAAAAAAAAAAAGTTAGGAACCAATGAAAAGTGTTATTTTCAAGTCACATGATCCGGGCTTTCATCATTTGGAAACCAAAACTGATCTGCACCAATGAAAAGTGTTATTTTCAGATCACATGACCCGACGTGCTTACGCTACGTGCCCCGGGCGCGCTGCATAAGCGCGTCAGGACGTTGCGCGATCGTATGTGCTCGCGTGCTTTCGGGTGCGCTTACGCAGTGCGTCATATGACGCATCACGCGGCTACGCGAAACGTCACAATGTTGTTTTGGTTCGCAAGAATAGCGCTAACGGGACGCTTCCTGGTACACGCCCCGGGGCGCACCGTAATATTGCGCTTACCCATGCGTTCACCGGTACGCGCCCCGGGAGCGATCCAAGGTTAAAAAAAAAAAAATTGACATAATTATACAATATAAAATTCATTTTAAAATTTATTATTTTTTATACCTATAAAGATTTGCTATTAAAAAACCTATGAAATTCACTGAAAAAAACATAGGTTTCACACCAGTTATAGTTAGGAATTAGCATTAAAAAAACCTATTAAATTCACTGAAAAAACCATAGGTTTTACACCAGTTATAGTTAGCTGGAAGATTTACTCGCATAAAACCATTGAAATTCCCACGTTATAGTTAGTTAGACTCACTATAACTTGCGCGTGCAATGCACTGCTGATGACGTCACATATTACATCACTCATGACATAGTCAGTGACATCACTCATGACATCACTGATGACACCATCCTTGTGACAGAGTGACAGACCTCCTTTCACTTAAACACATATTCAAAAATAGAAACAAAAATTTTCAAAGAAATGGAGATACCCATACCAGTTACAACAACCAATTCAGCAATTCTACCATCTATATACACATCCACTCATTCACCAACAGTTCTAAATAGTCACTCATACATATACTCACTCATCATATGTAGTGATACATCTATACATCCTGTTACACACCGACAGTTATCCAAAAGTTACTCGCACACATACTCACACATGCAAATAAACTATTGAACATCCATTTATTTGTATATACAGCTATACACACATTACCACTTTACTTCTAAGGAAACTTATACATACTTACTCTCTTAAACAATCACTTATAGAAACACATACTAATTTAAACAGGAACTCTTACAATCCCTCACTCTCACATATACTCACTTATATACATCAATATTCACATATACTACATTAAAACATATGTATTTACTGATAAAGACACTAGTGAGACAGTCATTCACTCACTAACACACACATATACACACTCATCCATCCATACAGTCCTGCACATATGCTGTCTTAAAAACACATACAAAGAGAGAGTCAGTCATTCATGCATGTATGTGCTAAGAAATACCCCCACCAAACCATACAAAGACTCATACTGATACTAAGAAAAACATCTAATAACCCATATACATACACATGTACCGACTCACCAACCCATGCAGCCACTTATACACAAAGTGAAACACTAATACATATATTTAAATATTTAAACATTACTCTCTAATATATGTATTCACTAAGATACACTTAATAAACCAGTTAACCAATCAATTTTTTTTTTAAAAACCATCCATGTACAAACTCATTTAACCACTTGGCTGCTAAGGTACATCCCCCTCTTCCCATTGACTTTCCATTGAAATCAATGGAAACTCCATGACGAGTTACCCTTGTCATTAGCACTGAAGGGGTTAAACATTTATTCTTCCATCAACTTTTACATATACATATATAACACATATTTATTTTTCAGAAAGACACACATTCACTGGATGGTGTCATCAGTGATGTCATGAGTGATGTCACTGACCATGTCATGAGTGATGTAATATGTGACGTCATCAGCAGTGCATTGCACGCGCAAGTTATAGTGAGTCCAACTAACTATAACGTGGGAATTTCAATGGTTTTATGCAAGGAAAACTTCCAGCTAACTATAACTGGTGTAAAACCTATGGTTTTTCAGTGAATATATATATATATATATATATATATATATATATATATATATATATATATATATATATATATATATATCCAACAGATTTCGTTATATCGATGTACAAAAAAACAGAGTCCGGCCACAATCCTTTGTATCAGCGTGCTTTTATTCAGCATCAAACTCGACGCGTTTCAGAGATCAAGTCTCCTTTCTCACGAGTGCGAGTATGAGGTTCAATAAAGTTATATATACAAAACACATGACTCTTCACCTTAAGTGGACATAAACAACAGACTCCCATGGTACTTTGGAGCTAGAAGACAGTTTCATGTATGATTTTACATTTAACGTGCATGAAAGAATAATGAAACAATAATGAAACAAATTACTTTCAATACGGTCAGCGCACAATAAACTAAATCATGTAAATACACTAGTACAATTTATGCTGTATCTACTTTTTTGGCGTCATGTGTGTGCATATTAAAGTTTTAGCACCACTAAAGGTCCCGCCCCTCCGGTACAAAAAATAATTTTCAGACTTTCAAAAATAGCGCCCCAGTGGGCCAAACGATTACTGATGATTTCAATAAGTCAAGCCCTAGTGGGCACAAATCTCATATGGTACGCGAGTCGCCAATTTTCCCCATGAATAATTTTATCTTCCACCATACAGTAAATGTCACTCCTTGCTGTGTCTAAAATTCTCCTATAGAACTTCCAATGGGACCTGTAATGGAGTGAAAATAAATAAAGTGATTGCCAATTTCATTCTTACGTGATCACTACTCATACCTATTACCAATTAAAAAACAAGAGTGTGAATACCGTAGCATTAACAATACTCTATTGTTCAACATTCTATTTCATCATGCAGGATCTATTGTACCTTACTTTGAATTCATTTAACCTAAGTGTACAGATAAATCTTTGTCACAGTTGTGGCCATCTGGTTGTAGTGTTTGATATTTAATGATTAGACGGGACTCAAGCCTTCTCAGCTCCTGCAATCTATTGCCCCCTCTTTCTCTCACAGGTACATGATTGAGGACACAAAAGGATATCAGGCAGTTGTTACTTTTATGGTGGCTGGTAAAGTGTCTCGCCACCGGGTATTGCTTGTCAAGATTCTTTATTGCCCGCAAATGTTCAAGAACCCGTTTCTTAGCGGGGTGAATAGTGCTCCCTATATAAAACTTATCACAGGGACACTTGAGTGCATATACCGCATATTCAGTCAGACAGGAGTAATGTTTCAAGATTTTGAATGGTTTGCAATGGGTGGATAGTTTCACTTCTTTTAGATTACAGCTATATCTACACGCCTTGCATTTGCCACAGATATAAAATCCTTGTATAGGATTCATTTTCTTAGGTATTGGGATAAGTGTATCGCAGAGCATATCTTTTAGAGATCTGTTTCTGCGGTATGTAATCTGTGGGTAGTCAAGGATGCCCTTTGCCACATCTTTATCAATCTTCAAGACATTCCAAAACTTAGCTATGGCTGTCCTAACATCTCTGGACTGGAGGTTATAGTCTGTTATAAACCTAGATGTCACCATTCCCTCTGTTTTATCTTTAATTTGATCAATAATCAGATCATCTCTTTCGCGTTTGTTGACTAACTCTTTTGTGACATTGATGCACTTATTGCTGTAACCTCTCTGTCCGAACCTGTCACACATGATCTTGGTTTCACGTTCAAAGTCTTCCTTTCTAGTACAGTTTCTTTTAGCCCGTAGTAATTCACCCACGGGGATAGAATTAATGAGGCTCCTCGGGTGACAGCTCTGCGCGTGAAGGAGGCTGTTCCCAGCCATGTCCTTCCTGTGCAGAGTCGTAATCAGTCTGTTATTTTCAACTTTGACTTTAAGGTCAAGAAAGTCAATTGTCTCTCTTTCAATATGACTAGTAAAAGAAAGATTCAAGTCATTCACGTTTAGAATCTTAACAAAATCAATTGCCTCTTTTTTGCTGCCCTCCCAGACAATAAAAATATCGTCGATATATCGGAGCCAAGTTCTGACCCCCGCCTGATATTGGGGTAGGCATGCCCACCTGCTCCGCCCACCAGCCAAGGTATAACCCGGCTAAACTGGGGGCAAAGCAAGTGCCCATCGCCGTCCCAAGCTTCTGATAGTAAATCAAGCCATTAAACAGGAAACAATTCTGGGTCAAACAAGTATATGCCATGTCCAGGATCATCTCAGTGTGGAATAAGTACGATATGGACCTGCTTTTTAAGAAATGCCTACATGCCCTGATACCCATTTCATGGGGGATGCTGGTGTACAGGCTGTTTACATCAAGCATCATTTTTTTTTCTAGGTCGCCATTAAAAACTATATAGAAACTTCTGAATAATTTGCCCTCTTTAATTAAGTGGTAATAGGTAGAGATAAATTATGAAATCTAATACTTAGCGACATCTAAAGCCCTAACCAAGAACACAGTGTAAGTGGCCTTGAAACAACATGGCTGCCTTTAACTTTTGTAAATGCAGTCATTTGTCAATCACATAGTGCCTTGTCATCGCCATGTACTTCAATAGCATCTCAAAATATAGTGAAATCGAAAAAAAAATCCAGCAACAACACGTAAGATTAAGTATAAATGCCTTATATCATAAAAAAATACTTACTCCACTTAATGTAATACCAAAAAGGATGATGTGCACACCCCAATCTGCAACTGGGTGTTTGGCTGCTACGCATGAGTAAAAAATCTATGGAAAAATGCATTAGTGCCCAATAGCATGTTGTGTCCCCACTTTTTCTTTGCACCCCTTGACCAACCATTGCAAAACTTTTCACCCTCTGCCAATGTAGAAAAAGCGATAGATCTAGAAGGTTTTGTATAGATTCTTAAAAAAATTGAGAAAGTTATAGGCGAGCTAAAATCAAAGGAATTCCTATACCTGAGCATCATAACTTGAACTACAGAGTGGATACCACTGAACTCAATTACACCAAATTTGGCAGAAAGCTAGATCCTAGTCCAGAATGCATGCTGGATTCGGTGTAAATCCATTCATTAAATTTGGATTAATTAGGCCATAAAACCATTGTATATTTTACGCTATGGAGGATCCACGGATCCAAGAGATCTCAAGATGAGATCTGATTGGCTGCCATCATGTCAACAACAATTTCGAAAAAGATCAAAAAAAGATATAAGGTGCAGGGTAGTGATACCATACCCCCAGGCCTGGTGGTAGGGTCCCAGAGGAACCCCACATGGGGCCAAATACATATATTGTTTACGTGTTACAGCAAATTCATGCTATAAAAAAATTTACCCATCTGTGGTTGTCCAGGTTCCTGGAGGATGCACATTTGTTTATTAGAAGAGAAGGACCCTGGACCCCATCCCCTGGGGCTGAAATTATTTAAAAGGAGAGGTTACCCTCCCCAAGCTGTGCCAGAGTCTTGAGGATCCCATCCCCCAGGGATGGCTCCATTGTAGAGTTTTGGCGATCCCACTCCCAGGACATAGTTTCACTGCCTGCAAGAGCAGAAATGGTCCCACTGGGTGGGCATACTATTTTTCCTCTGTCCTCACTCTTGCAGGTAGAAAAACATAGGGGCATATGTACAGAAAATGTCGGAGCTTGGTGCTGCGCCAAATTCAGCAGCACCACGCTCTGCCATTTTTTAAACACAGGAATGCTCTGTACTTACAAGAATAAAGCGCAACCCTATGATTCTCCTAGCGCTGGCACACAAAAATCTGCCTAGTGTCAGCTCATGCACCCTGCTGCCATGTTGCAAGGGTGAATGAGCTGCAGGGGCAATTGCTTATGGGCAGGAAGGGACACCTTCCTGTACATAAACAATCATTCATGACAATTTGCTCTTTCTATGTGTGATGCAGAATGCAGCATACATGGAAAGAGCAAAACCTAGAAGAAATTAATATTTTTGTCTCATATCACCATTCTAACACCTGGTAATCCATGACGTTAAAATGACACTGTTTTTGGCGCTGTCTCAGTCTTGTAAAGCTGGGGCAGCATCAAAAAGCAACTGGTGTTGCGGTGGAACTCCCACAGCAACAGCCATTGCATGTCACATTCCCACAGAACACTGCGTCAGAAAGGGAAATATTTACAAGGTGTCGTTAACCCACGTAATGTTGCTTAGGGCCACCATGTAAATATGGGAAATGGAGCTTTGCCACTGGAGCATCAAAAAAGTGGTAAATAGGGCTTGTAAATATGCCCTATAGTTTGCTTCCCCTTGGCTGGAGCAGAATAAAAAAATGCTCCCACCGGTTAGGAGCAAAGCCCGTTCTGGCTGACCCCAGGAACAGCACATGCAGGGGAGCAGTTTCAGTCACAGGAGCCCTGGGTCTTGCCTTGTGGCCCCCAACAATGCCCAGGGTACTACGCACCTCAGGCCCCAGGGGATGGGTTCCCTTGGGCAGGCAAGTTTTGGCTTTTTGAGGGGGGCTGCTTTCCCGTCGTTTAAATTATGTTGGACCCCAAAGGATGAGGACTCCTTGACCAATGTTGGCTCAGGTAGGGGGAGCTGCATGTCCTCTAAACTAGTTTGGCCCCTGGGTATGTGAGATGAGGGTCCCTGGGGCCAGTATATGCCCAGGCGTGTGATGCATGGCATCCTCCCCAAATAATTTTTAAAAAGGAATGAGCTGACGACTTTCTCTGGCATCCAAAGTGGTGCTGGCATGAGAGCTGGTTGGGGCTCTCGGACTCCCCCCACAGCCCTCAATGAAAAATAAGGATCTGGGTGTATGAGGTTGGCACTGTGACCCCAAAAAATTAATACAAAAATTATGAATATTAAATAAGTGACAGGAGCCACTAATGTATTATTCTCTGCTCCTTGCAAATGTCCTGAGCTTTTTTACTAAACGTTTTCTAGTGTGGGGGTGTCCCTAGCAGAGACTGGGGCACCAATATGCTGTATTGTTTTAACATTGCCGACATTGCTGATGTATATTTGAGCCATACACTCTCCTGAGTATAGACGCTAGAACCCTGCAGTGTCCGTCTGTAAGAGCGGGCCCGCGTTGACTGGGTTAGCGCACCTGTCTCTTTTTTTAGAAACTCCTTAAAACTCATGCTGGCGCGAACGCGCAGCGTGTGTAATGCTGCGGCGGAGTGTTGCTGATAGACCGACACTCAGGCTGCGAGTTCTGCTCACTGTTGCTAATTTTTACTGGGGAATTGGTTTTAATGAAAACTGTATTGTTTTAACATTGGCGATGTATATTTGAGCCATACTCTCCCCAGGGTATAGAAGCTAGAACCCTGTGGTGTCCGTCTGTAAGAGTGGGCCCGCCTTTACTGGGTTAGTGCACTAGTCTCTTTTTTCGAAACTCCTTAAGACTCACGCTGGCACTTACGCATAGCGGGCAAGCGCAGCGGGCGTGCCAACGGCGAGCTGAAGGCCAGCCCGTCTGCGCCCGTCAGTGCCTGGAACGTGCCCAGGGCCAGGACCCCTGATCTTTTTCTACCCCACAGCTATTTAAGAGAACTGTTGATGAAACTACAGGGGGAGCGTTGCAGGGAAGGTGCCATGATCAATATGGACGGTGAGACGGGAACGTTTCCCTGCCCCTAATGTTGTTATCGATTTGATGGTAATTCAACTCAGAATACTGGAATAAGGGGCAGGGAAGCCTGCTGTATGCAAAGAGAAAATGCAGAGGGTTTCCGGCCACATAATGATACATCTCCCGTCCTCAACGATTAAGGGCTGGGAACAGGGCCGATGGCTACCTCAGTAAATAGGCTTCTGTGTATCGTCCTGAATACTCGTTCCTTTGTCAAACATAAGTATGAGCTGGAAATACTATTGAATGCACATAGCCCTGACATGTTTTTTTTAATAGAGACCTGGACGGATATAACTTCTACCCCTGATTGGAATGTCGCCCTACATTCGGGCTATGCTTTTTTTAATCAAGACAGATTAGGCAGTAGAGGAGGCGGCATCGCTATTATATATAAGGATGGCCTGAAGGTGCAGACGGAAGTTGTGGCTGATCTCCAGGCGGAAGCAATGCAATTTTGTGTTAGGCTTAAGGATGAGACTGCAATTCATGGCCTATTGGTCTATCAGCCGCCAGGCACCAGAGCTGCTTTTTCAACAGCCCTTATGTCCTATATGGAATCCTGCATTAATTATCAATATTTCACAATCTTAGGTGATTTCAATTATCACCTGGAGTTGGCTACTAATTCAGATACGGGTAAACTCCTAGACCTAATGGAAGCGCATGGCCTGCATCAACTCGTGTCTTAACCCACGCATTTAGGAGGCCATATTTTAGATGGGCTTTTTTCTAACCACGCGGATATCTCACTAGGTGGTGTAGAGGCGATCCGGTGGACAGACCATAAAGCAGTATTCTTTGAGGTTAGGGCCAGGGAACTGGAGAGCTGCTCCTCTTATAAAGCTACTAAGGTGACGTTTCGTCGCTGGAGTAAGGTAACAAGGGGTGGCCTAGGGGCTGCTCTTGACCATTTCCCTCCAATTTTGGATGACAATGAGGTGGCTGCCACTCAGTTTAATGAATGGATTCAAGGTGCGATACACTGTGTTTCCCCTGAGCAGACCGCCATAGCAAACAGGCGCCCTTCTGGGAGGCCGTGGTATGGCCCTGAACTTAATTGACTAAAAGTTGAATGCAGAAGGTTCAAGCGTCTTTGGAGAGTAGAGTACAGTAAGAGCAGCAAAGATCCTTACAAACAGGCCTTGAACAGATATAAGGAGGCTATTTTGGCTGCCAAAAGGGTGTATTTCACCTCAAAAATCCAGGAAGCCGGAAACTCTGCAAAGGAGTTGTTTAAATCTGTGTCTTCTCTGACTAACCCTCAGCAGGGTAGCAGGTTTAAGCCTGATCAGGCATTCTGAAATCAGCTGGTGTTTTTTTTCCACAATAAGGTGCAAACTATATATGATGATTTGGCCAACTCATCAAATTCTCAGTCGAGTATTCATCAATCACCTTTGGAGGAGGTAATAGCGCCATGTAATTTGCTATGTTTTAACCTCTTATCGGAAGAGATGGTAATAAACATTTTAAAATCTATCAAATCTGGCTTGTTTTGTGACCCATGTCCGCTGGCATCTGGCGGTGGAGAGGATCAGTGAGACCCTCACCTCTTTGATCAACCAAGTTCTGATATCCAGCATTTACCCTGCAGCTAGTATTAGGCCAATCTTGAAAAAGCCCACCTTGGACCCTACTGAATGTAGAAACTACCGGCCAGTCTCAGGGCTGCCATTGGTAGCCAAGATCCTGGAAAAATCGATCAATAAAACTTTAACGGAATATCTGGACAGTAATAGGGTATTAGACCCATTCCAGCATGGCTTTCGCCACAGACACTCTACTGAATCTGCCCTGATTGCTGCAGCTGAGGGGATTCGGACCGTAGTTGATGGGGGGGGGGGGCTATTCTTGTTCTCCTTGATTTGTCGTTCGCATTCGACACTGTGAATCACATGGTGTTGGTGCGGCGACTACAGGAGATTGGAATCAACGGAGTGGCTCTTGCCCTCCTTTCCTAGTTTTTAAACAATAGGAAACAAAGCCTGAACTGGGAGGGTATACAATCTGACAGTTTTAATTTGCCCAGTGGGGTCCCGCAGGGTGGCTCAGCCTTGTCTCCAGCACTGTTCAATGATTATGTGAAGCCGCTGGCTAGGCTTGTAACGACGCATGGCTTCCTCCTTCGCGTCGTATGTTGACGACTCGCAGCTGGTGATATCCGTCTCAGATAAGCCGGAGTTAACAGCGGAAGAATTCCATGCTTGTTTGAAGGACGTCATGGAATGGATGAGTCGGAGCTTCCTAAAAATTAATACTGAGAAAACAGAAGTGATTGAATTTGGGAATGAGTCACCGATCTGGAGTAAGTGGTGGTGGCCACTGGAAGCCAGGGAATGTCCTTTACCTGTAAAGAAAGTGAGCAATCTTGGGGTCATCTTCGATGACAAATTGAACATATCAACTCAGGTGAACAGCTTAACATCAGCTAGTTTTTTCTTACTTAAGACCCTGAGGAAAATCTTCCCTTTCATTCCCCTGGCACTGCAGAAAACAGTTATGGCAGCCATTTTCATGTCCAGACTGGACTATTGCAATTCGAATTTTTTGGGCATTGATAAGCATCAGATTAGCTAACTTCAATCACTGCAGAATTCTGCCGTTTGTTTGATTCTAAAGCTTCCGAACGGCCATCCTACTACTCAGGGTAGCCGACCACTACACTGGCTCCCTGTCCAGCAGAGAGTTGAGTATAAAGCACTCTGCTTGGCGCATAAAGCACGGTACGGGTTGGCTCAGAGGACTGTCAGAATAGGTTCAGGCTCTACACACCCTTAGGAGACTTACGCTCGGCCAATCTTGGCCTGATTTGTGTTCCTAGGTACAGACGAGCCAGATGGGGGTGCCGTCTATTTTCTTGCTGTGCGGCCCAAATGTGGAACAAACTACCGGTGGCCCTGAGACTTCAGCCGAACCTTTCATCGTTCAGGAAAATCTTAAAATCCCGGCTGTTCAATGCCGGATAGCTGTTAGTCTATCTCTCTTGCCCTGCCTCATTTACACACTCCAGCACCAAGACGCCTCGGCATTCGAGCGCTTTATAGGCATTTTTATAACAAAACATAACATAATATGCATTTTTTTTATGTTGTGAGGGGCTGCAGGGACTGGCAACAGCTCATTTTCCGCACAACTATGTTGGGGTTGGATTTAAATGGTCACACTGCCGGTCCGGCTGTATGACAGTTAAAAAAGCAGCATGGTGAGTTTATGATTCAGTTGATGTTATCTAATTGGTTTTCACATGAGGTTGAGTTTGGCATTGGTGCATTTTACTTTTGGTGAACTACTGCACATATACTCTAATTTTGGATACTTCAGGCAGTGCATTTTTTCATCACAATGTTTTGTTTTAAACTGAATATGTTATCTGTGGGGATAGTTTCTGTGTATTCACTTTGGGTGTACAAGTTGAAGATAGCTCAACGGCTCCTTTATGTTCTTGTGGTATGATTCTTTAAAATTATCGATGGGCTTTTATTTACACTACAGACCCTGACGAAGGGCTTCGGAGTCCGAAATGCATTGGGTGAATAATTTTATGGCTAGCCAGGATAAAATGTGAATTTTTGCATGCTGCAGAAAAAAGCCTGGATGGGCTGCAGAAAAAAGCCTGGATTTTGCTTTAAAAGTTTGGAATCTTGAGCCTCTGTGTGAATTTAAAAAACTTTGAAGAATGAAGAATATTGGAATAAATATGGATTACAATGGATTACATGGATAAAAAACATGGATTCTTGTTTGATTTCTGGAATTCATGCTTACATGGCTGTCGCAACCCACCAGCCATTTATGGGAATTCTATTTCCATGCTACTGGGACAGAGCACGAGATGAGTCAGCACAGTCAAATCCTGCCTTTGAGCAATTTTGAAAAAATCGATCATGATATAAACAAGGAGTGCATAAATTCACTCTAGTTTGACCCTTTATATTCAGCTATGTGCACCCGTATGGGTTTAGTCACATGGGGTTGGCTATCTGTGTGGGGTTGAGTGCAAAGTCAGGCCCTCATCCAACTCCACACAGTGCATGACCTAATGCTGTACATGCCATTGGGTTGACTGCTCATGAGGGGTTGGACGCAGGCCTGGCTACAGGTAAGGCCCTACGGCCATCCCCATGCTATGCACTGCTAAGAGCCATGCATAGCCTCGAGTTGGAATTATATATGGTAATAAAATCAAACGTTACGTTTTTTTAAAAAACAAGAAATTCCCAGAAAAAATTATAGTTAGGTACAATAATAATATCTTTTTTGCATTAAAATAATTTGGAAATTTAATGAAAAAACAAAGGTTTATGGGAAGTTATGGTTAGGTGAAAATGTTGATTGAAATTCACCAGTTATAGTTATCTCTAGCAACAATAACTCGCACCCTAAGTTACTATAACCTCTGCCCTCACCATTCACTGTTCAGCCTATACTGTTCCCATGGGGAGCAGGTTCAAGACTGATTTGCATATCACTTTGTCCTAACTAGAATGGCGTGGTGAGGAAAAAAATATCGATTTTGGCCCAGATCTCTGTATTGGGCATTGTTCCTCATTCAGTCCATCATTTGCTCTTTTTGGTATTGTCCCTTTAAGTGGGACGGGTATGCCCAGACATGGGTCCCGTGTACGCCATGCCACAGGAGTCAAGCTATCTTGGCTGACATGAGGTGACACCACGAAAACGGTCCTAAGATGCTTGGATCCAAACTGGAATGGCGTGGTGAGCAAAAACGCAATAGATTTAGGCACAGATCTCTGCACTGGGGTGAGTGAGTGATATTGTTCAGCATTCCATCCCAAATTGTTATTTTTGCAGTTGATACAATCTTTGACACTGATTCCTATTTAGATGTACTCAAATCTAAGGAATATACACTATCAAATTATCTATTAAAGAGTCCCTTGCGACCCTGACAGTATTTGTCCCTGGAAACGCCCTGGACCCAGATGGCATACTATGTGATTTATTTTCTGTAGGAACTTTTATTTGGGGCCTTTATTTAAATGTACTTACTAACTCTATCTTAAGGTGTGGGCCTTTACCAAAGTTATCTATCTATCTATCTATCTATCTATCTATCTATCTATCTATCTATCTATCTATCTATCTATCTATCTATCTATCTATCTATCTATCTATCTATCTATCTATCTATCTATCTATCTATCTATCTATCTATCTATCTATCTATCTATCTATCTATCTATCTATCTATCTATCTATCTATCCATCCATCCATCCATCCATCCATCTATCTATCTATCTATCTATCTATCTATCTATCTATCTATCTATCTATCTATCTATCTATCTATCTATCTATCTATCTATCTATCTATCTATCTATCTATCTATCTATCTATCTATCTATCTATCTATCTACCTATCTATCTATCTATCTATCTATCTATCTATCTATCTATCTATCTATCTATCTATCTATCTATCTATCTATCTATCTATCTATCTATCTGTCTGTCTATCTATCTACCTATTTATCCATCTATGCATGTGGGATGCCAGTCATAGCTACTTTAGGGCACGAGTTATAGTTACTTGAGATAACTATAACTGGTGAATTTCAGTGGGTTTGTTTGTTTAAAAGAGTATATTTTAACTAACATTTTCACCTTCCATAGGAAGTGTTTTTTGTTTTGCTAATACATTTGGTGCCTTCAATGAATTTTCAAGAATATTCCAAAACAAAGTACATCAACCTCAGCTACTTCCTGGACTGATTTGGAGCAATCTTTCAAGTGGGTTCCAAAAAAAAGTGAGGGGGGCTCTAGTGAGGACCTTTTCCCCATTCAATTTCCTTTTGGAAAATTGAAAAGCGATACAGAGAAAATGAATGAATAGATTTACACCAGGTTTGGTAGAAAGTAAGATCTTTACTCAGAAAGTGTGTTCTTTTTTGATTTGGTGTTAATCTGTTCAGCCTTGTTAGAGAAATTCAAGTTAAAAAAAATTGCTAAATCTATTGCCACATGAGTCCCGCAGGACTCCCACGAAGTACCGTTAAACAAAACGAAGCAGTCTGATTGGCTGGACCCATTGAACCGAGTACAGTCCTGTTGGACCAAGATCTGTGATTTGTTGGATGCCACCTGAGTAAAAATCTTACAGCCGCCTTTCAGGACTCTGGAACTCAGTTAAAAAAAATAAACATAGAAGGGAGCGGGGTAGGTATACCCTGACACCCAAGCCAATGTAAGGGTGTCACAGGATAGATTTCTAGGGTTGTTATGATGTTGCATGTCCCCTCATGTGGTCCTGTAGCTTCCCCGGGTTTGCATCACTTTGTAAATCTGAGGAAGTTGCAACTTCTATGGGTGTTGCCTGGGAAAACTAACTACAATGCCTATGGAACTTCTTCTGGGCACGAAGTAAGGCAATGCAGTGGTTTGTGCTGCGTCACCTTACTCATGATTTATGAGGCCACACAAAGCCACCAGGGTGGGGGTCACTTTATGTGGCTTCATAAATATTTATGAGAGCTCTGCGTCATGAATGTACCACTTTACGTGATGCAAAAGTGACGCAGGGCTCCCATAAATAGGCCCTAGGTTTTAAGAGTCACTAAGAGAGCACATATAAAGGGTGATGTATAATGAAAAAAGCAAAGGTTAAAGGGATGTTACAGTTAAGTAAAAATGTCAGTTAAAACCTACTATTTTGAACCACCAAAACCACTGAAATGCACCAGGTATAATTATGTCAAGTAACTATAACTTGTACTCTAAGTAACTACAACTAGCGTTCCCCGCTCAATGTTGTCATAAGTAATGTCATTTCAGATGTTGCAATGATTTTATCAATGATGTCATAGAACATGTCATCAGTGATGTCATATGTGATCAATGATGTCTTATATGAGGTATTTAGCAATGCATGGCGAGGGCTCAAGATATCGTTAGGGCAGGAGGTATAATTAATTCAGATAACAAATAGGTGAATTTTAGTGGTTTTGTTTGATTCAAATAGTGTGTTTTAACTGACATTTGCACCTTACTATACAATACTATATGCAAGGGATTCTGAATGACAGAACCTGGTGAGACGCACAAAAGTCACCCCATCCTGATTCCACTGGGTGTAAGTTTTTCAAAAATATACAGATTTGGCAGGTTTCCCTAGGTGTTGGCTGCGCTAGGGCCCAAAATCCACAGCTTTGCAAATTGCAAAAAAAAGGTCAGTGCCTAGTGGACTTTCTGCCGCCCTGGGAGGGGAGGCCGATCTTGGGCTATTGCCCTGATATGCCCCCAAAAGGAGCAGAAATACTGTGGCCATTTTGTTTTGATGGGTGGGGCATTGGCACGCTGTAGGACTTTGTCCTTTTGGCAGGTTCACCCCGAAAGTTTCTGCATTTGCCTAGCCTGTTTCTGTAACCTGGTGTTGGTGATTTTAGGCCTCTGCGCACTTTTTCACTGTGGTCCAGTGTATGGTGCGTGCGCTCTCCGTGTATGTGTGGTGAGAGTGGCCTGCCCTCCCATAGGAATGCTTAGGGAGTATGTGTGACCATGGTAGTTCCTGATGTGTGGGGAGTGCAGGGTCGAGTTTGGTATGTGCGAACTCGTGTGATTAAATGCTGCGCGATGATTATTTGTGTCTAGTGTGGAAGTGCCACTTCTAGAAGTTGGCATGTCTGTGAAGTGAATGTGAATTGACTGTCTGGCTTGTGATTGGCTGGAGCTGGCTGGTGTGCCTGCCTCCAGGAGTCAGGATGGGTCTGCCCCGGTGGTGAATGGAGAGATCTGCATGTTGATGGGAGGGGGGAGTGCACCTGGGACCTTAGTATGGCTGGACCTTCCCCCCACAATGCTGGCTCCACCCCCTGTGGTGTGTCTTATGTCCCTGACCTATCCTGTGAATAGGCAGAGGGGCTGAGCAAAACAAAGTGCTCAAGAACCAGTTGCATCTGGTTCGCCCCTTGCCTGCACCTTTGGAAACAAAGGGAATGGTGTATAAAAGAGGGGCTGTGACCCCATGAACATGTTCTTGTTCCTGCTTGAATCTACCAGGAGCGTGCTGCTGCTGGGGTCCAGGGGAAAGCTTGCCTCCCTGGGCCCTGCCCAGCCCCTGGATGCCTGATGGACTTTCTCTAGGACCTATTGCTCTATTCCTGCTTTATCCAAGGCTTGTTACAGCCTTCCTGCACCCTATTTTTGTGACTGGGCACTTTGATTCAACTTCCCTAGAGAAGGGAGAGCCTTGAGGCTCAGCAGCGTGGCGCTGTAGCCCTTATCGAGAGAATCCCGGGAATCCCCCTTGTAGGGATTCCCCCCTCCTTGTGGGATTATTGCGGGTGCCACCACGCTTCTTTAATTATTTATTTTGGGTGCCCACCCCGATTATGGCTGTTTCTTAAATGTAGCCCAAAGCCCACTGTTTATCCTTACAGAGGGAGCCTACCCCTCGTTGTACCCAAAAGGAATTCACTGCCGCAGCCGCGGGTAAAACCGGAAGACAGGCACCAGCGCCTGACTAGAGGCGGGGCCTGCAGCTGATGTCCGGTGATGCGGGGCTCCCGTGAGATAGGGAGAGCCCCATGGGATGAGGAGTATCTAGGGAGAGTCCCGGGTCCCTGGAGGGGGGCCGGGTGAAGAGGGAAGCCCCGCAGTCACGGCCAAGAGAGAAGCGTCCTGAGTCCCGAGAGGGGGCCCGGGTGAAGCAGTGCAGCCTTTCGGTCAGCGGGGGCGCGAGGCACATTGCCAGTGCCTGCCCCTCCACGCAGACCGCATGGAGTCCTGCCCCGGTGCCGCGGGTGAAGCAGAGATGCTGGAGCGAAAGCGGAGCCCTGCCTTCGCCGAAACCGGTGAGTGGGGCTCGTGTGTGGGTGCCTGTGTAAGGCACAGTGGCAGGGGTGCACCTAGGGCGGGCCCGGGTGGCAGTGGGCCGCCCCAACGTTGTACTGGTGATTCCTCGAGCCTGAGGGCTCCCACGATGGCCCCATTGATCTCACAGGCCCCAGTGGGGGTCCCGAGGGCCAGAGGGGCCCGTCTTTTTTGCCCCTGAGGGCCCCAGTTCCAGGGGGCATGTGCATTTTAAGAGCCCCAGGGGGCTCCCACCTGTTTTTGGCCACAGTATCTGTTTCAGAGCCAGAGGGCTCAAACGAGGGGCATGTTTTGTTTCAGAGCCAGAAGGCTCCAACGTTTGGAGCACCTTTTTGTTTAAGGAGCCAATGGGCTCCTGGGACGCAGTTGATTTTAGAGCCAGATGGCTCCACCGCCCCAAAGCTGTTCCTAGAGCCTGGAGGGCTCCACCGCATTGCTGTTGATGGTCAGAGCCTAGAGGGCTCCAGCCTGTGGCGCAGTTTGTTTCCAGGGCTACTGAGAGCCCATGCCGCAGTTCCTATCACTTACAGCTGCCCAGCAAGTAGTGGGCAGCTGCACCGTTTAGGCGCAGTTCCAATGAGAGTCCCTTAGAGGGACAGAAGTGGCACAGAGGTGCCAGGCCTTCCACAGCTGCGCAGCACTTAGTGCCAGCTGCAGCGTGTAGGCCCTGTTCTGGTTCTCAGCTGCCCAGCAAGTAGTGGGCAGCTGCAACATTTAGGTTTGAGCAGATGGCGCATCCCTGCCTGGTGCTGCAGTGGCAGCACGCCCTGACATTCTGGACACAGGGCATTGGAGCCCCTTCTTGAATGGCCGGTTCGCCAGGGGGACTGGTAGATGTATAGGGCGCAAGGCCCTAATGTGATTTATGTGCTTAAGAGGATGTGGTGCTAGGAAATGTAATGTATTTATGTGCTTTGCGCACCCTGTGTTGTATACCTCTAAACTGTGGTTTATGATTTTGAGGTTATTTGGCATTTCTTGTGGGCATGCTAGTGAGATGATATTTCACTCTGTGATTTACGCCCCTAATGTGAGTTATACTTAGGAGGTAGGGTCTAATGTGTTTAGACTAGTGAGAGATGGCATAATGTGTTTATGCTGGTGAGGTGGGTGCAGGATGTAATTTGCGCCTGATGTGACTGTACATAATGTAGTTTATGTTACAGGTTGAGGTGGAGTACAGTGATTACCAGTGGCTACTAGTTGTAGGTTTATGACCTATTTTTACTTGTATCAATTTCTGCTAAGTGTTGATCCTGACAGTGGACCACGTGGCCCTGTCATGTGTAAATAATCCCTTGTGAATATTGCCCGTGCCAGTTGGCACAATGTATATTGTGTGATTAATATCTGATGTGTTTTGAGAATACAAAAGTTATTTTTACATAACCTTGTGTGGAGTTCCTTTTGTAGTGTGCCTGGGATGTTGTTGCTGTGTGCATGCGCAAATGCTTTACACATTGCCTCCAGGATAAGCCTGTCTGCTCGTGCCAAGCTACCAAGGGCGTGAGCAGGGGTTATCTTTGGCGTGTAACTCCCTTGCCCTGACTAGAGTGGTGGTTTCTGTCTGGCTTTGGCTCAAGCCTGAGCCAACCAGAAATCCCAGTTCTAACACATGCCCTTTCTGGGCTACCTCCACCACTACATATATAGAAACAGCATAATCCCTGATGCCTAATGGGCACTGTGCCACGCTGGGGGCAGATCACGAGCTATTGGCCCCATCTGCCTCTCGGGGATGCAGAAAGACTGTGATTCATTTTTTAGGGAGTTGGGGGCATTGGCATGCCCATTCTGGCCAGCCCCAACCCCTATGTATATTAAAAAATAATCCCTGGTGCCTAGTGGGATTTCTGTCCCCCCCAGGGTGACAGATGAGGGGCTATTGCACCATCTGCCTGCCGGGGAGGCACAAAGACTGTGGCAAATGTTTAAGGGGTGGGGGTATTGCCATGCCCATTCTAGGCAGCCCCCACTCCTACCTATAAAAATAAAATAATAATTACATGACTAATAGGTTTTCTGTCCCCCGAGGGGCAGATGTGGGGCTATTGCCCCATATGCCTACTTGGGGGGCAGAGAGACTGGGGATTTTTTCTGTGGGGTGGTGGCATTGGCATGCCCATTTTGGGCAAACCCCACTATTGAACTTTGAGAAAAAAATTCCCAGGTGACTAGTGGGCTTTATGCCCCCTCAGAGGGCAGATAAGGGGCTATGGCCCCCTCCCCTATGCATAAAAAACAACATATTCATGGTGCCTGGGGGGCAGATCAGGAGCTATTGCGCCATCTGCCTCCAGGAGAGGCAGAAAGACTGTGGCAATTTTGTTTGGCGGTGGGAGCATTGGCTTTCCCATTCTGGGCAGCCCCCAACGCAGAACTTTGGGGGGGAAATCTCTGGTAACTAGTGGGTTTTCTGCCCCCCTGCGGATGCAGATAAGGGGCTATTGCCCCATATGCCTCCGGGGGGCTGAAAGACTCTGGTAATATTTTATGGGGTGGGGGATTGCCAGGCCCAATCAGGGCAGCCCCAACCCCTACGTTTAAAAAAAAAAATCTCTGGTGCCTAGTGGGCTTTCTGCCACCCCCCGGGGGCAGATCAGGAGCTATTGCCCCCACCTGCCTCCAGGGGGGCAGAAAGACTTACATTTGGGGGGGGGGGGGTGGGGGTATTGGCATGGCCATTTTGGACAGCCCACACCCTGACCTATAAAAAGAAATCCTGGGTCTAGAGTGCTTTCTGCCCCCCTGGAGGGCAGGATGTGGCTACTGTCCCCATCTGCCTTCCAGGTGGGGCAGAAGGACCGTACATGCCCATTTTAAATGGAAGAGCAAAGACCCTTGCCCAAGGTGTCACTCCCCACTTCCTGGTGCCTAGTGGGTGAATCCCTGCTTGGACATCACCCTCCGGGTGTGATCCCCAAGCAGGAATCTACTAGGGAGGGCTACCATTGGAAAGGGGAGATTCTCCCCTTTCGAACGATACCTCTTGCGTGTGCTTCGGTGCTCAGAGGGCTGAGATAGCCCCATGAGCACCAAAACTACGTTTCAGTTTAATTTTCAATGTAATGACAACTGCCCGCTTTGCACGCAATTGTCATTACATTAGAAATAAAAGAAAAAGCCTCAGGAATTTAGCGAAGCTCTTCCACACCTCTGAGGCCCCA
Organism: Lissotriton helveticus; assembly: GCF_964261635.1. NCBI lineage: Eukaryota > Metazoa > Chordata > Amphibia > Caudata > Salamandridae > Lissotriton > Lissotriton helveticus. The sequence continues at coordinate 1,356,445,308 of NC_136063.1, forward strand.
AAAAAAATAGGAAATCCCTCAGCTTTGCAGCAGAGGAATCTAGTGCTCATGGGCACATGATGTAATGGTTCCGTCATGATCACACAAGCACAAGTGCTTATGACAGAACCATTCTGTCTTGAGCAATGAATAGGTTAAAGACTACTATAAGGGATCAGAGGTCCATAGGATAAAATGGGCTGGTACCCGGGCACTCCCGAGGTAGCCAGCTCCATTATGGTACCACTGGAATATATGACAAGTTTGGAATCAAACAGCGTGTCTCATCACTCCTGTCATGAATCTCAGGGCAGGGCTGATATGACATGTGCACAGGTGGCCACCTTAGAGACACTTTGATCCATTGCGAGTCTTTGAAACATCACTGTTTGTAATTTCTTTATTTGTCACAGTTTCCATTTTTTTAATTTTATTCACAACCATTATCCCCTCTCATTAATCTATGCAATATTGTTCATCATCCCCTTTCACCCCCTGAGGTGTGGGCTTATTCATTTCACCTTTTCCATCTATGTCACCTTCACACCATCTGTTTACGATACACTCGGCCGTTTAGATTTTTCCCTTCACCCATTCCAACATGGCCCCCGTAGCCGACGCACCTGAGTCCTTCTTCAATCTCCATGATAGCAAACTCGGGTTTTTGTTATTACCGAGTCAGTTTCTCACACAAGCCCCAACACCTACCGGGCGTCCAGGCGTAGCAGCCGACTAGCAGCTAACCCGTTTGGAGACTTATTCAGTCCCCTGATAGAATCCAGTTAGGTAAGCTAAGCCTCGTTCTTGCCAGCCAGCCTCCGTTAAACGTGGCAAACACAGATTGTTTGGTTAATGGCTAACCTCCCGTTTTCTTTCACAGCACCGCGTTACAGCTTCAAGTCTACGTGAGCGCACTTCAGACTCCTTTTACTTATCTTCACTTTTGCGAGCCGCCTTTCACCCTCGGGCACCTCTGACCACGTCTGGGTGAGCCCATGATTTTCCAAAACCACCGTAGCACCCCGGTATTCTTAAACCATATTCACCATTACCTACTGCCCACCTAACTAGTCATCTCTTTTCCTATCTCTTTCACTTTCTTCACCCGCTGACGCTGTTTTTAAATTCACTCCTGTATTCTCTTTTAAATCACGACTGGAAATGTTTATTTTTGTCTTTTACGATTTTGTGAATGTAATGCTGATACAAATGCAGTTCGTTTTCATTTTCAGAGCTCCTTGAGAAAGGGTAATGCACCCGAAATGCATTGGAGCAACAATGACTTTGTATAAAGCCATATGATTTGGATGCTATCTATCAATTTATGAAACTCATTTGAAAATATCAAAAATTGAATAAAATTTTGGAACTTCACCGGATTCTTTTTTGAACCAGAGGGAGTGCCCAATTACTGGGATGTGCGCACTGATCGTGTTCACACATTCATTGGCTTATCTCTTGGCGTAAAACGGACGGTTACGCCACCAGTTGGAGCACCTTTAAATTTCCTACATATGGTTAACTTTCCCACTTAAAAACATTTCTACCCCAATACAGCTGTGCATTGCCTGCTTTATTGATTTGATTCCATTTTCTTCCGCCCAAATAGGCAATAGCACGCCTTAAAATGCAATTTGAAACCATCACAAAATCTACTGAAGCTAGAGCTGAACTACTAGCATATGGTGATGATGAAAAAGAACGCATTTACGCATTAATCCAAGACGACGTTTCACATGAATCTAATACTCGCACTAGAGAACAATGTGTCAAGCATCTTCTATACCTTTCCAAACGCCGCATTAACCAGCAATTACATGCTAAGACACTAGTGAAATATCACCAAGCTCTTCGCATTCCCCGTGGACTCAGAATCGCCTTAAAGCCGTCTCTATGCAAGAACTCAAAAAATTTTCAAACTAAATGGAACGCCATTCTCAACAAGTGTAGCTTAGACTTGATATTACTCATTATTGAGGAGCTTTCTAACATCTTGACCGAACTCACCAATGAAATCAAGGAAGTTGAAAAAGAACTTGAAGTTTTCAAATCTACTGAAGACATAACTCAAATGTTAGAAGACATGAAATTACAATTGGAAAAACACACTAAGGATATCAATGATAGGAAACTAAGAAAATTTAGACGTGACACATTGGATTACCAGCTAGATGAGGTCTACACTTGGGCCGACATCTATGCCCAACGTCGCCGCAATAAACCGTCAAGCCAACATACGGACACCTCGTCCTCCGGGAGCGAGTCCCCGAACAGACAACCAAGAAAGTCTACTGCGGACCCCAGGAACCAACAACAAGCGCGAAATCAAACCGATGAGAATGCGTCCACATCTGCCAGTGTCTCTTTTTTAGAGAAAGGCCCCCCAGAAATCGTCGACCCAGGCGAAGCAAGAGAAAAGGAACCAGAGGTTCCAAACACCAGAGGCTCCAAAAAGGACAGAAAAAAGATGAATCGTTAGTCATTAACATCTCTGACATTGTATTAACGGAACATGAGACTGATCTGCTACAAAAAGGCACTTCCTTCATTCCAACTTCATTTACTAACTTGCTTGAATTGGAGACTAGCACATTTAAGTTAACGAGAAAACTTAGGTTACGGCATTTTTTTGAAAATATAATTCCACCCCCAACTGATCAAAAACCGGACCTACTACGTGGACTACGTCCAACGAGCTCCTATATACCACCAGTTAGCCATAAAAGCATAGATACCTTCGAAACATTGGTTAAGCAGGATCTGGGAAAAATAAACTTCAAGAGAAAGATCAAAAGCACAAATCTAACACAAAAGGATAAGGATACCTTGAGAAAGCTTGCTAACAACAAATCGATTAAATGCATCAAGGCCGATAAAGGCGGGGCTCTAGTCGTGATGAACTCCAGCATGTATAATGCAAAAATGAACGACCACATCGGCCAAGCTGACACATACATTCCGCTTGAATCTAATCCTACCAACTTATACAAAACTGCATTAGTTGCCATCATCGATCAAGCTCACGACAAAGGCACCATTGATGAGCGTACCAAAAAATTCCTACTGGTTGACTTCCCGAGAAGTCCCACGATAACCCTGCTACCAAAGATACATAAAAACTTAACGGACCCGCCAATGCGGCCAATCGTATCCACCAAGGGATCTTTGCATGAACCTATTGGTAAATTCCTTGACCGTTACCTTCAACCTCTCGTTAAGGAACTCAAAAGTTATGTAAAAGACACTACCGAGTTCATACTCAAACTAGCAGAAATCAAGATCGACAAAAATGACAACGTAATCTTCTGCACAGCGGATGTGAACAGTTTATACACCTCCATACCACATGGAGGGGGTATTGAAGCGATTGAGAAAGCTCTCACACACAGCAACATCCCTGAAGCTATGCAAGTGTTCCTCATGGAGCTGATGATTTACACTCTTTATCACAGCTACTTCTGCCACAACAACCAGTGGTTTCAACAATCTTCTGGAATGTCCATGGGCAACTGCGCGGCACCAGCGTATGCTAATATTTATATGTCTGATTTTGAACTACAGCATATCTATGACAATCCAGCTTGGACCAACAACTTGTTAATGTATGTCAGATACATTGACGATCTGTTTTTCTTGTGGAAAGGCAGCAGAACTATGCTGGAAGATGAACTAAACAACCTCAATTCCAAAGACCAAAGAATCCAATTGACTTGGAATCTGGACGATTCCCGAATCAACTTCTTGGACGTATCCATCACCAGATCTGACACGGGCTTAACTACCGATCTTTATAGGAAACCAACCGACAGGAATAACACGTTGCACTTTGCAAGTTTCCATCAACACTCCTTAAAACGTCACCTCCCTTACAGTCAAATGTTACGACTAAAACGCATAGTATCCAACCCGGACACATATGCTCAAAGGATCAATGAAATGAATCTTAGATTTGCAGCTAGAGGATACCCATCAGAAATCACCAATGAGGCTACCAACAAAGTTTCCACCACCGACCGTGAAACTGCCTTAAAGAAAACAACTAAGAAAGACTCAAACCGGATGGTAGTTGTCTCTAAATTCTCCACTCTTAGCGGAAGATACAAGAAAATTATCCTGGAACACTGGAGAATTTTAGCATCTGAACCAGATTTTCATGAAATGTTCAAAAATCCCCCTATCTTTGCTTACTCAAGAGCTAATAATCTAAAGGAGATCCTTTCCAAAGAAACACCAACTCCAACCATCTACAAAGGCACCAAACCGTGCCACAACTGCAATAACTGCAACAACATTATCACTGGCAGCAAAATAAATCACCCAATGAGAGGTACAGAAATTAAGGTGCACGTCAATGCAACATGCGACTCATCTAACCTCATCTATTTACTGAAATGCCCTTGCGGCAAGATCTACATTGGCAAAACAGAACGTAAAATTAAGGTTAGATTGAATGAACACAAATCAAATATCCGGACAAAGCAAACAAAATCCAGTGTGGCAACCCACTTCATGGAATGTCATCACACCATTGCACAGTTGAAGTTCATGGTCCTTGAAATTGTCGACAAAAAGGAAGGAAGAGATAACAACAAGTTCCTTTTACAAAGAGAAATGTCATGGATTTACCGCTTGCAAGCTTGCAAACCTTTTGGTCTGAATGATCGGATCGAACTTAGTTGCTTTCTATAAATACCCGGCCGGGTATTTAAGGACACTTTGATCCATTGCGAGTCTTTGAAACATCACTGTTTGTAATTTCTTTATTTGTCACAGTTTCCATTTTTTAAATTTTATTCACAACCATTATCCCCTCTCATTAATCTATGCAATATTGTTCATCATCCCCTTTCACCCCCTGAGGTGTGGGCTTATTCATTTCACCTTTTCCATCTATGTCACCTTCACACCATCTGTTTACGATACACTCGGCCGTTTAGATTTTTCCCTTCACCCATTCCAACATGGCCCCCGTAGCCGACGCACCTGAGTCCTTCTTCAATCTCCATGATAGCAAACTCGGGTTTTTGTTATTACCGAGTCAGTTTCTCACACAAGCCCCAACACCTACCGGGCGTCCAGGCGTAGCAGCCGACTAGCAGCTAACCCGTTTGGAGACTTATTCAGTCCCCTGATAGAATCCAGTTAGGTAAGCTAAGCCTCGTTCTTGCCAGCCAGCCTCCGTTAAACGTGGCAAACACAGATTGTTTGGTTAATGGCTAACCTCCCGTTTTCTTTCACAGCACCGCGTTACAGCTTCAAGTCTACGTGAGCGCACTTCAGACTCCTTTTACTTATCTTCACTTTTGCGAGCCGCCTTTCACCCTCGGGCACCTCTGACCACGTCTGGGTGAGCCCATGATTTTCCAAAACCACCGTAGCACCCCGGTATTCTTAAACCATATTCACCATTACCTACTGCCCACCTAACTAGTCATCTCTTTTCCTATCTCTTTCACTTTCTTCACCCGCTGACGCTGTTTTTAAATTCACTCCTGTATTCTCTTTTAAATCACGACTGGAAATGTTTATTTTTGTCTTTTACGATTTTGTGAATGTAATGCTGATACAAATGCAGTTCGTTTTCATTTTCAGAGCTCCTTGAGAAAGGGTAATGCACCCGAAATGCATTGGAGCAACAATGACTTTGTATAAAGCCATATGATTTGGATGCTATCTATCAATTTATGAAACTCATTTGAAAATATCAAAAATTGAATAAAATTTTGGAACTTCACCGGATTCTTTTTTGAACCAGAGGGAGTGCCCAATTACTGGGATGTGCGCACTGATCGTGTTCACACATTCATTGGCTTATCTCTTGGCGTAAAACGGACGGTTACGCCACCAGTTGGAGCACCTTTAAATTTCCTACATATGGTTAACTTTCCCACTTAAAAACATTTCTACCCCAATACAGCTGTGCATTGCCTGCTTTATTGATTTGACACCTTAGAGACTGCCCACCGGGTTGCCCCAGCTTTTCCTGTGATCTGGCTGGCAGCCTGCAGATGCTGCTGCCAAGATCTGACCCCTGATAGGAGGTGTGAACACTCCGAGGAGCCGGAAAAAATCCCTGGTTGGGAAGGAGGTGAAACCTCCTTTCCTAACAGGATGACTAATTAAGCAACACATCAAGGCAGTGAGCTTAAAAGCATACACTGCCTCTGAAATGCATCCAGGCTACCTCCGCAAGGGGTAAATAGATATCCCCCTTCCCCCAGGCACATTTGTTCCATGGCAGGTGGGAAAAGTATGCTGTTTAGAGGTGTACACCTCAGAAGGCTAGACACACTCCTAGGGTGGGCTACCTGGTCTTTACAGCTGAGTAAGACTTCTGCTATTTTTAAAAGTAATAGAATGGTGGGTTCTGGGTTGAAAAATTGACCCCTGCCCTCTGATATGGTGACCTCAGGCATGAATATGCCGCTGGGCTTGGTAGTGATCCAGAGGAAGTGGTGCAAACATTTGGAAATCAATATAACATAAATGTATCCATTTTACTATAACCAAGAGTTTGGGCTCATTGAAACTCTATAACCACTCATATAATCATGAGGTCCTCCGATAGATCTTTATGTTGAGCTAAAAGGGACTCAGATAACGAGAGACAGAAAACATTTCCCTCATGAGGACCTATAATGAAAGAAATGTCTCTCTAACAACAATAGTCGAACAAATTTCATGTCAAAATGTCCTACATATAAAGAAAACAAACTCAGTATATTTATCAAGGGACTTTTATCTAACTGTAAATAAATGGTCAACGCACAAAACCAAAATACATAAGAATTTTTTTCAAACATTTTATTTCATTTTAGTACAGGTAAATCACAACATAAGATACAAATCCAAGCAATGATACACCATATTAAATAACTGGTGTGAGGGGAAAGTGTGAGAGAGAAAGAAAATACACATTGAAATTTCAATATGCAATTCAAGATTTCATACGGACATAGATTTCAATTAAACTAATGCATAACGTTCAAATGTCAGAAATTAGCTATCCCTTAAGCTGTAAGGTATTAATATATGCACCTTCACTAGTCAATGAATTGCAAAGGTACGGAAAGTTCAGTTCACGGAAAGCCAGGATTTCAGACCGACAGCTTGTCACGCCTGAGAAAAATAGCCAGCCGTTTGCCTGTTTGTTCCTTCGTGCACACACATCTGCCACCTCAGAACCCAAACAGAAACAGCAGCGCAAGACAGAGACAGAGGGGCAGATTTATGATAACTGGCGCATCCCCAGGGATGCGCCAGTTATTTTGCGCCGCTGCTCCGCCACCCATGGTGCGCCGCATTTACAATGCGCCGCACCATGGGGCAAAAACGGCACAGATGCGTGACGCATCTGTGCCGTAAAGGTGGCGCATTGCTGGAGTTGCATCGCAAGCGCGATGCAGCTCCAGCAAGGCTCGGGGGTGCCCCATCTATACAATGCTGCGTTAAGACCTACGCCTGCTTCAAGCAGGCGCAGGGTTTTGACGCAGCATTGGCCTGAAAGTGACTGAGTGAAATCTTATAGATTTCACTCAGCCACTTTTGCGAGGCGCACCTGCCCCGGAACGCCCACCCTGCGCCGGAACGCCCACAAGTGGCGCAGGGCTTTACAACGTGACGCATCTGCCTAGATGCGTCACGTTGTAAATGGGTCATAGGGATGCACCACGTTTACGCCGCAGTTGCGTGACGCAAACGTGGCGCATTCCCATCATAAATCTGCCCCAGAGAGTTCTCCGTCCTTTTCCCACGGGGTAGTTACACCTCAAAATGTTCATGACTCCATCCTCCAAAAGTATCCTTTTCTTAGTTTTACACACTTTCATTGGTTAGGGTCCATGGTGTGATTATGGCAAAATCATTCTCCAATGCTAAAAGCCATCCAGAAACTTTTGTTCTCTGTCTAAAATTCTCTGGAAGAATACATTATCTCATTACCTCGGAAATAGGAAATCATAAGGTTTCTTTACAAAGCCACGTGCTCACTTCCGAGTTAGCTTGCAAGAAAGGTATTACAATTTTTCATAGAAAGAAATACTCTAGCCGTAGAAGAGGAAACTGTAGCGAAAAAGTCTACATGCCTAAAGCAAATAGATCAGCAAATTTTGAAATAATAAAGGACAAAATACATTCTTTAACTCCTACAGGAGGAAATAATACACTAGCAGGTTTTTGGGCCTACATGAATAAACCAGAGTCATAATTTTTCTAAATATTAAATTCATGATTATTAAATTCACCCAAGTAAAATAGAAAGTACAAAAGAAACGTTCAGAAGGAAAACATTATTTTTCATCAGTCTCATAAGCCTAGTCTGAATATGATTTCACAAAACATATGCAATCAATCTTCATATTAACCTCCATATGCATGAAATAACGATAAGCAAAACTTATTTTACTTAAACATTTTTCATAATCATGTTCTCTATGTTACGATTTACGGTTTTCTACTAATTATATATATTTTAGTACATCCATAAGTTTCTTTCTCTTGAAAAGGTATATCAATTTATTTCACATGTTGTGTCACCCCTGCATGCTTTTACAATGCAGTCTTTTTGTTTCTCATATGTTCCACAAGATCACACTGTCAGTTATGTTAATTATATGTATATTAGTTCACACTGAATGAGCTGAATTGATCAAGCAGATTTATTTCTGAATAATCATGCTCCACACCCCTAATACTCCTATATCTGGGATTTAAGTGGCACTCCTGACACCAGAACCTCAGTTCTGATCTTACTTACAATAAAGGACAGGACAAAGAAGAGACCTGTGTCTGCGACAAGAGAATCTGCACAAAGCAAAGGCATGATACTCTGCACCTGTGTCTACCTTCCTGGAACTGCAAAACTGCAACTAGTCCTATCCAAAGGCAACTACAGACTCCCTTGAAATAGTGGAACTAGTCTCCTGCAGTCCGCAGGAAAAAACAACAGACCAAAATTCAAAGAATCGCTGACCATTGGGCCTTTCAAGGGATTGCCCAAAAGTAAATATTTCAAAGCATTTTCGAAAACATAGTCCTGACCTCTAGCATGTTTCAGGTGGCTACGACTTTTCCCCAGACCACTGGACGTCAAAGTATCCCTTAGCTAACTTTACCGCTACCAAGGCTTGTTGGTGGTTAGTCCAGCAGCATTGCATTGTGAAGCCTAACCAACATCACTATATAATACTCAACCTTCCTATACGGTGCGCTTGTAGATAAATACTGAGTGGTGAATGAACCTCTGCTCTGTAGTTCTCTACTGCTTGGTTTTGACCATGACCCGATTCACAAAAGTAATATGAGACACAATCCTAACTTTACTACTCCTAAATGCCTTTTTTGAATACCGAAAGTCGTAAAGTTAGGATTTTGTCTCATTTTAGGAGTAGTAAAGTTAGAAATCCTAACTTTACTACTCCTAAATTCCTTTTGTGAATACCCAAAGTCATAAAGTTAGGATTTTGTCTCAGATTACTTTTGGAATTCGGGCCCCATGTCATTACTTCATGTTAGCACATCCAGCAGAGAAAGCACATTAGCCTTTTATGGTCTTTCGCTGCTCCAATCTGCATCATATGAACTCGATGTGGACTTGGTTCATAGTACACCACGATCATATGTCTCCTGTGTAATAAATACCTTGAAGTACTCCAGCGACAATTTTAGTAATCAACAAAAGGCCAATAAAGGATTTTTTTAAACCCAGTCTTTCTCTCAAGGTGATCCCCATAATGATAGCAAAATAAATAAAATAATAACTATTGTGTTGGTATGCGTTCACAGATATGATGGAGGTATGTCCATTGGCACAAAGAGGAGTTGAGCTTCAAGCACACAGCACCTGCCTTATATCATTTTCAAACACAGATGGATACTCAAGGATTCAAAGCAAGAATATCAGTGTTCTCTCAATTCCACGTGTTGCCAACCCCACTGGTGAAATAGACCTCTTGTGGTCTGGTGTGGATAGCACATGCTGGCAAAAGAAGTACTAGATTATGACACTGTCCCATTAAAAAGTGATTGATCAAATCTCCGTATGTAAAAGACGTTCATAAAGCAGATCCTACGAAGATCGCCAACCGCTCAGCAAGTGGAAGTACCTACAATGTGACTAAAAAGAACAAATACGGCCAACGTTTTGTAACACATGCCTCAGTCTTCTGATATATACGAATAGAGCAAAATAACCCATAAGGCGGTATACATTGAGAGAGCACAAGTTTGAAAAAATGTATAAGTACGCCATATTTACAAGCACGTAGTTAGTTAACATGTACTTTGCACCAGAGTGTTTATATTTAGAAGTGAAATACACAGAGTGTTTTATATTTAGAAGTGAAATACACAGAGTGTCTTATATTCAGTGGTGAAATGCATAAAATGTTTAAAGTAGAGTAACAATAATCATAACTGTGTGAGATTAATGTAGAAATGTTTGGGATGAATATGAAAACCTTATGTTCTCATGTTAAAGGAATAATGTAAGAGTTGAATGTAACTCTAAAAACCCAGTATTTTGTGTAGGCCTCATGGCAATTCACAAGCAAATCTAAACGTGCTGCTAAAATAATGTGAGACAAGGTTGACATGGTTCTTTCAAAATGTACTATTGAACTTAGGGTTAAAAGTATATGCTTTATAGATGTGTTATTTTAGAAACGTATGCTAGTTAAGAATGTTTGCTGTTTAAATCAAGTTAACGTTTTAAGAGTGCAGGAACCTGCTGCATGTAAATCAAGTAGGCCAGAGCCGATAATGTCATGAAGTTCAAATCGTCATGTGCTCGTTAGAGGAGAGGTCGTGAGGTGTCCAGTATGAAGCTCTGAGAGTGTTTTATGGCCTAAGATATGGTGAAGTTTGGAATTTGAGGCCCACTGCAGGAAGAGCTGTATGCAGGTGCGAGGGTCCTAATCAGCTCGAATGAAAGGGACTTTGTTCAGTGGCGCCTTGCGCAGGCCTGTAGGAGTTTCCAGGAATTTCAGGGGGTATCAGCGCACGGAAGAAGAAGCCTGGGAACCAAGGTCAACTTTAACGAGGGTCTTCAAGAGTACCATCATGGAGTTTGCCGCGGAAAGATGTACCACGTGAGGGGCGTCCCAAGGGGCGTTTCTATTGGAAATGTGATTTGGTATTAGGGAAAGTGACCCGGGAGGAGAGCAGAGCAGATGATTTTGGGAGCCTAAGGAAGCGGATGGGTAGGCAGATAGGCTGATCAGGAGAGACCCATTATCAGAGAAGAGACAAAGAGAAGTGCGTGATCTTCTTAGGAAGTCACCACGGCTGACACCTAGAGGGTTAAGATCTTGTTAAGTAGGGATGTCATTTAGTATAGTGTAGGGACAGACTAACCTTAATTTTCTTTTTCTGTAATGACTTTGAGGTTGCAACTTGTATCCATTTTAGCAACCCTGATGGTATTCGAACTTGTACTTATTATTTTGTTCTTCAGACTCAGACTATTCAAGAAGTTCATGTTCATAGTGATTCCGATATACCTGTTGAATCTCATTTTGAGAAGTTTGTATCTTCAGTTATCTTTGACTTTATATTAAATCTTTAAAACTTAATTTTGGTCAGTGGTCATTTAGAGTGGTGTAAGTTCTTAAATTGATTGTTTACCTCGAGATTACCTTTTACTCAAGACAGGTACCAACGATTCAGTCGACAGGAAGAAGGGATTTGGCAAGATAATTAGTAACCAGTAATCCCGCGTTAGCAGTTGGTAGCAGAGTGAGGATGGTTATCTTCTTGAGGAAGGTAATCTAGAGAGGTTAGTTTACCCCAAGGCCCGAGACGTCGAGAGACGAGCAGCGGAAGAATCGTGTGCCGAAAGGTGCAGACGGTGCGAGAAAAGCAGCAGTATCGGAGAGTGAGTATAAAAAGGGTCATGCGTGAACAGATTGCGGTGTTTTGTGTTGTATTTGTATTGTAATGTCTTGCGGAGTTGAATGCCTGTAGTGTGAATGAGAGAAGGTTGTGAGCGCGCGCAACCTGGTAAACTGGTAACCTGGTAAACGGGTGTACTGGTGAAATCTTAAGTTCAGGCCAGAGCTTAAGTGGTTTTGGGTGTATCGAACATCCAGGGTAGTTGTCGACCATAGTACGGAGGTCACGAGGTACCATTGACCGCCGTGGATCCAAGATAGGGGGAGTGTAAGAGTGAGTGTATGAGTAACGGACGCTGGTCGAAAGTTACTGCGTGTGAGTAACCTATCGGAGAAGGCGATTGTCTGGAAGTAAACGGAAAGACATCTCGCCAAGTTAGGGTGACAACTACAGAAAGACTGTGGGCGTACAGTCAAAGAAAGGTGATCGCTTGGACGGAAGTAATCATTTTTCAGTGTATGAATGGGATGCGTGCATGACCGAGGAGACGAGCTGAGAAAGGAGGGGAACTGCTGCGAAGGGGGACGGGTGACGTCGGCTAGAGCCGCGCTGTGATTGAGCGGTTGGTGTGACGTTAGCTAGAGCCGCGCTCTGGTTGGGCGGCTAGAGTGACGTCGGAGGAAAGCCGCGTACGGATAGGCCAGTTAGTGAGAACGGCGCTGAGATTGGTGGAATATCATCAGGAAGTAAACAAACGCGGAGAAAAGAGAAATCATGAAGTGTTTTAAGTGTTTGAAAGGGATTTTTAAACGTAAACGAAGTGAACATTATTACGGGGAAGAGGCTCCCCCAGAGGGTACGCCAGCTCATTATATGGCAACGAATGTTGGGCTGCATACGATATTGTGGATCGGGGCTTGGAATAAGCTTACGGAAGGAAATGAGGAAATGCAGTTCCCGAAGTACGGGACGTTTAAGTTAGAGGTGTTACATCGGCTAAAAGCAACCATGTCCTCATTGAAACCTTCACCTAGACCAACACAGTTTGAGGCTCTTAATGCATGGATTAAGGCTGCACACGACCGAAATTTGAACAGGCGTCAACAAAGGCTGACGCGATCGGTAAGGGCAGTGCGAGATTCCAAATGGGATGAGGAGGAAAAGCGTTGGAGGGTACAGACTGTTGAGGTGGAGAAAATGTATCCGATGAGGGAGGTGTCAGGAGGAGGAAACCTCATGGAAGAAGACGAGGAAAGCGAGTCGGAGGACAATCTGATAAACAGATTGTTAATGGATAGACCACCTCCGAGAGTGGGATTGATAGAAGATAGAGGGCTCGCAAGGGAAGATGGGAATGAGATAGAGGGGTATACACCACTCCCTATATCGGAATGGACACCTAGCAAAGGCGGAGAAACACCTCCAAACAACACTGTACAGAGTGTAGTGGGAAGGTTTGTGGTGCAGAAAACGCCAACCACAGAAAGGGTTGAGTCTGTGGGATTGCCAGACGCTCTTCAAGTGCCTGTTACCATAGGACCCATAGTTTCGATCTATAATTCTGAGAGAGATAGAGGGGAACAACAAAGGCAATTGGATAGGGAAAGGATTGAGATGGAAAGGAGGAATAATGTGACGAATGCATGGAAACAATTACCAGGTTCGGTAACGTGGAACACCCCATTAGACACAACTGTCGGTCCCAATTCAGAACAGGGAGGTCCGAGAGGACCCATGGATCTAAGGGGACCGCGGCCAAGATCTTTTTCAGAGTTAAGAGCTGATTTGAGGGAATGGGACGGGTCCATAGTAACTCCGAGTAACAGGACAAGAACGGAACCAGAGTGGGAAAGCAGGGGTAACGGGACTGTATCTCATTGTGGGGCCAGCGAAAGCAGTCAGGGCCGGGAAGGCCAAAGTCAAGAGAATAGAGGGGATGCAGGTCCTACAAATCAGAGAGAACAGTCGGAACAAAATACTAGGATTGTAGAATGTGAGGAAATGTCCCGTCTCTGGGGGAACGGAGGAGATGAGGCGGTACAGAATTTTCAGAATAGGTTTAGGTGCCTTCATCATACGCTTGGGGAAGACGTTCAACATTGGAGAAAGGAGAACAGCGATAGGTCCCGCCACGCCTCGAATACTCAGGAAGCACAGGGAAGTAGGGAAGAAAGAGGGAGTAAGAGAACCTCTTATCCTCAATCCCGTGAAACTAGCCAGGATGGAGAGAGAGAGGCTGGGAGACATGAAGGAGTGTTTCACCACCCACCCCGAGAAGACGGAAAGGCATGGGACTTGGAGAGATGGGAACAGGGGAGGACTCCCTATAATTCACCAATACCTAAACGTAGATCTCGGAGCTGGGATGGGAGAGATGCAGATGGAGGAGCTAAATTGAGTGTCTTGAAAGCTGAAATAAAGGCAAAAAGGCTTGATGTTACCAGTTTAAAATCAGATGTAGATGAGATAATAGATGGAACATTGCCTTTGGAGAGGATAGAATTGTATGAACAGGATGAGTTATTGTTCATGGCAAAGGATATTACTAGGAAAGCTAGAGCGGTTCATGAAAAACTGACCGATTTGGCAGACAAGTATGCCGTGGATTTGTCTAGGACAAGGGCATTACAGAGTAACCACAGATTACAGTACGCAGACCAAGATCTAGATGAGAAGAGAACTGCTGGATTAAAAACACACATAAGAGAGCTGGTAACAGGGATAAGAGTGTGGAGAGAACTGGATAAATGGGAAGAAAGGTGGTCGAAAAAGGGCACAGTTAGGCGAAGTACAAATGTGATGACCCCTGAGGGAAGGGTAATGCAGATGGAGGCATTCCCTTTGCGAGAAATATCAAATGGAAATTATGTACATGTGCCCTGGAGTAGAGGAGACTTAGCCGCATTTACCAACTCATTCCCGAAGTTGCGGGACAACCCAGTCGAGTGGTATAAGCAGGTAGAGAGGTTTGTTAAAATTTCGAAAGTATTGTGGATAGATTTGAACACGTTGTTTGACATTGTGGTCCCATCTGATTTGTGGACCCCTTGTAAGACTAGTGTCGAATGGCCAAATGCTGAACCATTGAGAGATGTTCGAACAAATGGACCAGCTGAGATAGTCATGCGAAAGTATGAAAGGGTAATAGCATGGCTGAAAGATAAGGTACCACCACAGGATATAGATTGGGTAAAAATAGACCGAACAAGGCAGGAACCCAAGGAGACAGTTCACGAGTTTTATGAAAGATTATTGAAAACATTCAAGCAATACAGTGGACTAGATGTAATGGATCCCAAAGACATAGGGCAGTTCGTGTCAAAGTTTGTATTGGGGTTGAGACCTGATATTTGTTTGATGATACAGCAACATTTAATCTGTTGGCAGAACAAACCACTAGATGAGATTTTACGATATGCGAGGTACTGCAGTGACGAGATAGATTCTAAAGCCAAGAATCTAAAGGAGAAATTGATGGTGGTGCAAATGCAGTCCGCTGGGAAGGGTGGCCAGCAGAAGCAGGGGATGGGACGAAAACCAAATGGTCAGAACAAAGATAATGAAGAAGGGCAGAGACCTAGGATAGACTTTGCCACTTTAAAGAAAACGACCAAGTGTCATCTGTGTCACCAGGTGGGGCATTGGCGACGCGAGTGTCCCTTTAACCCTGAAAACGGAGAGCAAGAAGTAGAAGAGCAGGTCCAAGAAGACCCAGTGCAAAAAGTGACAGTCCCAAGCAGTAAGGTGGCCAAAGGGGGGACTTCGGCTCCACGGGCCCAATTCCCACAGCCACCGAAGATAGCAGCTGGAGGAAAGGTCTTTAAACAAATGCCTCTGTTTATCGAGGAAGAAAAATGTTATTACATTGATCCATTGACAGGACAACGGGTGAGCAGTGAAGAAGACTGTACCCTCGGGGCAGTTCTAGAAGTGGATCAGAGAGGGCCATTTGTTGAGGCAGAAGTGGCAGGGTGTCCCACTACGTTCTTAGTGGACACTGGGGCTACTCGTTTGACTCTGAGATCAGCGGTGGTTCCAGACTTGCCGATGTCAGGGGAAACAATTCAGGTGGTAGGAGTCGCAAATAAAAGAATGACTAGTCCCTTGACAGAACCAGTGTCTGTGAAAATTGGAAACCACATGAACGAACATCAGTTTGTGGTTTGTGACTCGAGTCCGGTATGTCTGTTAGGTAGGGATTTGTTATGCAAATTGAATTGCACCATATACTGCACCCCACAAGGAGTGGAGGTACAGACTACCGACGATGATGCTACCTTTAAGGTGGCCAATTCAAAATTCTGTGTAGAACTATATCCTACTCTGACTGTAGAAGATCTTCCACAAGACTTAAGAGATGTAGTGGCGTCAGAGGTGTGGGATTTCACAGGAGAAGATATAGGATTGATTAAAGGGGTAGAACCGGTAAAAATTCTGGTAAAACCAAATGTTGAGTTTCCAAGAACGCCTCAATACAAATTGTCCCAGGAAACGATTGCAGGAATAAAGCCTGTGATCGAGTCAATGATACAGCAGGGAATACTGAAGGAAATCGTGGGCAGTCCTTGTAACTCCCCGATTATGGGTTTGCAGAAACCTAGTGGGAAGTTTAGGATAGTTCAGGATTTACGAAAGATTAACAACATAGTCGTTTCATGTTGTCCCGTGGTACCGAATCCATCAGTAATATTGTTTCAAATACCATGTCAAGCAGAATGGTTCACAGTGATAGATCTTTGCCAGGCTTTCTTTTCAATCCCATTGGATGAAGAGAGCAGGTACCTTTTTGCGTTTAAAATGGAAGATCGCGTTCTAACATGGTGTCGAATCCCACAAGGATTCACAGACAGTCCATCCATCTTTAATCAGTTGTTGAAAAAGAATCTTGAGAATCTAGTACTGCCACAGAACTCGGTTCTGGTACAGTACATAGATGACCTACTTGTTGCGTCAGAAACAGAGGAAGCTTGTAAAGTAGATTCAATTGCCTTACTGAATCATTTAGCTGAAAATGGACATAAGGTATCTCCGAGCAAGTTACAGTATTGTCTGACAGAAGTACAGTATCTAGGGCACAGGTTAGAAAAAGGGAAACGTAAGGTGTCCCCAGAGAGGATTGAGGCGATAATGAAAATGAATGCGCCTACAACACAGAGAGAAGTTAGAATGTTCTTAGGAATGGTGGGTTACTGCCGACAGTGGATAGTTAACTTTTCACTGAAAGCAAAGCCCTTACAGAAACTGACGCACAAGGAGGTGAGTGATCCGGTACCATGGGATGAAGAATGTCTGGTGGCGTTTTTACAGCTGAGGGACGATTTATGTCGTGCTCCGGCTCTGGGAATGCCAGATTATGAAAAGTCGTTTTCACTCTATTGCTGTGAGAGAGAGGGATGTGCTTTGTCAGTCTTGGCACAGACCCACGGTAATGCCCGTAGACCAGTTGCATATTTTTCGGCTACATTAGATCCAGTAGCCGCAGCGTTGCCCGGATGTCTCAAATCCGTTGCTGCAACGGGTGTCAGCATTGAAAGGAGCGAAAGTATTGTAATGGGACATCCAGTAGTAGTGTATGTACCGCATTCAGTTGAATTGTTAATGACCAGGACGAAGACGCAGCATCTGACCAATAGTAGGCTCACGCGTTATGAGCAAGTTATACTTGCCGCAGAAAACGTGACTCTCAGGAGATGCTCTGTCTTGAATCCTGCTACTTTGATGCCATTACCTACTGTAATAGAAGGCGAAGGATGTGAAGACCACGATTGCCTTGATGTGACTGAACTATGCACGAAACCCAGACCAGATATAGTGGATGAGCCATTGTCTGACCCTGATGAGATTTACTTTGTCGATGGCTCATGTTTAAGAGACGATACTGGTCGGTTAAGAGCAGCTTATGCTGTTTGTACCATTACTGGAGTTGTGGAAGCCGCTTGCCTGGAAGGAGTACATTCCGCACAGGTAGCAGAGATTATTGCCCTAACTCGTGCCTGCATAGCAGGAAATGGAAAGAGAGTCACCATCTACACGGACAGCCAATATGGTTTCGGTGTGGTTCATGATTTCGGGCAGTTGTGGTCTCAGAGGGGTTACATGACCTCCTCTGGTTCGCCCATTCGAAATGGAGAATTTGTGAGATTGCTGATAGAAGCATTACAAGGTCCTGTTGATATTGCAGTGGTGAAGTGTGTAGCTCATACTAAGAATACAGATTTTGTGTCACAAGGTAATAGATATGCTGATGAAGTCGCACGCTATTGTGCGGAACAAAGTTATTCTTTCTCAAAGGTGGAAATAGAAGGTGCA
Source organism: Lissotriton helveticus (assembly GCF_964261635.1). Classification (NCBI taxonomy): domain Eukaryota; kingdom Metazoa; phylum Chordata; class Amphibia; order Caudata; family Salamandridae; genus Lissotriton; species Lissotriton helveticus. The sequence continues at coordinate 1,356,463,425 of NC_136063.1, forward strand.
GAAGAAAAGACTGAATTAAGTATGATGTTAGAAACTGTAGACACTTGGGAGGATTTAAGAATAATGCAGGAGAACGCACCTGAAAAAGAGAAAAAGGCATGGGAAATAGCAGGCTGTGTGCGAAGTGAAATGGATTTTTGGGTTTCAGCAGATGGGAGAGCTGTGTTACCTGAAGAATTAGCTAATCCCATGGCGAGAGAAATACATGGTCCAGTACATCTAGGAAGGGATGCGATGATGAGAGTTTTTAGGCAGACTTGGTATTGCCCGAAATTCAGAATAGCAGCAGAATCAGTATGTAAGCGATGTGTTACCTGCCAACAACTGAACGTAGGCAAACGAACACCAGTCACACTGAGTCACATTGGGAGGTCAGGGGGGCCTTTCAATAGAATGCAACTAGACTTCATCGAAATGCCAAGAGTCAATCGCCTTCGGTATGTGTTGGTGATTGTATGCGTATTTTCCAGATGGGTTGAGGCATACCCTACACGTAGGTGCGATACACTCACAGTGGCTAAATTGTTGCTCAGGGAGTTGATACCGCGCTTCGGGGTGCCTGCCTCTTTGGAATCGGACAGAGGAAAACATTTTAACAGCGAAATAGTGAAGATGTTGTGCTCCACGCTGAATATCGATCAAAAGCTGCATTGTAGTTATCGACCAGAAGCTTCAGGAATTGTGGAACAAGTGAATGGCACTTTGAAGAATAGATTGGCTAAAGTAGTGGCATCCACATCTTTGAGTTGGCCAGATGCTCTTCCATTGGTGCTCATGAGCATGCGCAGCACGCCTGATAGGAGGACAGGTCTTTCTCCCCACGAGATCCTGATGGGGAGGGCCATGAGACTTCCTACAGTTCCAACTACTGCTCTATTGAATATTACAGATGATCTGATCTTGGATTATTGTAAAGGACTGTCTGACGCCATCCATTCTGTGTCCCTTCAGGTGCATGCGGCTGAAGTTCCAACAGCGAGGAACCTGTGTCATGACCTGAACCCAGGGGACTGGGTCCTGGTTAAAAAACACGTCCGGAAGAACTGCCTAGATGTTCGCTGGCGTGGGCCCTTTCAGGTAATCCTGATCACGAACACCGCGGTGAAGTGCGGGGGGCTGCCAAATTGGATCCATGCATCCCATACTAGAAGAGTTCCAGCACCTCTAGAAGGAACAGCTCCCATCCCAGACGAAAGCCCGGAAGTGGAAGAAGAGTCGCAAGAAGGGAATGAGGCAGCTGAGGAGGTGTCGGAAGAAGTTGGGAACGCATCGGATTCAGAAGAAGAGCGAAGGCAGGACGGCAGTGAGACAGAAGACGCAACTGAAGGAGAGAGCAGAAGTGAATACGACTCAGACTCAGATCCGTATCGGAGCGATCAAGAACCAAGTGGGAGGACAAGGAATAGGAGAATAAGGCTTGGAGCTGCCACTTGGCCAACAAGAAGAAGAAGGCTAAGTTTGAGGTCGGCCCAAGAAGAAACGCTTACTCCTATATCCGAAGACTCAGATCCAGAAGAAGATATCCAGGATCAAGCCGAGGAGGGTCTTAGAAGATCAAGTAGAGTGCGAGTGCCTAGCAGAAGATACTCTACCCCTGACTGGACCTACCTTGTTGCAGATGTCTGGGAGACACAGAACAGGGAGGATCAGGGAAGTGGAACTGATCAGAACTGACCCGATCATCACAGTGCAAATAAAGTTTCTACTGCCAGGAGCGGAGACCGAAAGGTTGCTGACACTCAACATCGTTCATCCTGCTCTCCTGAGTGGAATAAGAAAATTGCTTTTAGAGACAGTTGAGTTTCCAGTTTGCTGTTCACGATATCCAATATTGGAGGGAACTCTTCTTCGTTTGGAAATGCTTGAACGAGTAGTAGAATTGCTAGGAGTGCTTATTGTTGTGGACTAAAACCATACTACGAATGTCTTCAAAGGGGTGCAGATCTGGAAAAGTGAAGAAAGTGATCTTGATTAGAACGGACCCCTTTGTAATTGTGGATATAGAACTGATAGTACCAGGACTAGAAATTGAAAAAACGCTAACTCTCAATTTCGTCCGTCCACTTGTCTTGAGCGAAATAAGGAGAATAATCCTAGAAAAGGTTGACTTTCCATGGTGTGGTACGAATTGTCCAGAACCTGAGGGAATGATACTTCGGATGGACATTTATGAGGAAGTAGTGTCACTCCTTGAGTCATATATAACTTCAGACGAAAATAAGACTTTTGAAAAGAAATTGTAAACTTGTTGCAAGATAACCTAGCGCCGAGTGGAAGAAGAAAAGTGATAGGGGTTTCATTTTAGTGGATGGAGAAGGGCTAGGGTTGTCTATTTTCTACTGGACTTTGAACTGTTTTGCGGAAACAAATTGTCAAGCTTCCAAGTGTTTCAAGAAAGACATTGCAAGAGAGAAAGACTTTGTTTGAAAAGAAAAGGAAGTGAATGCTGGAAGATAGTCGAAAACTACACTGTTTGAGAACATGGAGGCTGGCAACCCGAACCGCAGGGCAAAATGTATAGCTGTTACATTTTTAGGAGTAGTGGTTTCTCTTATAATTTTAGTGGTAACTGTTTCATTCCTAGCGGGACACGAAGGGGATGGAACCACAGTTAAGGAGGATAGGGGAGTGTCAACACCGAGAACTACCACAGTTAAGGAAAAGGGAAACATCAATGAGAAAGACAAAGCGTTGTTAGATGCAGAAGTAAAAAGGTTACACATGGATGAATCACAGGGGAATTACAAGTCAAATGCTTATGCTAAGTTGCTTTATGAATATGTTGATGCCATGGAGGTAAAGGACTGCTATGTATGTATGCAGTTACCAATTTCGGTGGAGGAGGGTATCAAATACCATCATCTCCCGTTGACATATGGAATAACGTGCAGTTTATTGTTAAGTATGTTTTATGGACGAGACGGATTTGAGTATTACTTCTCGAATTTCGACTCGACATTGCCAGAGGTTCCGAATTTCAAGCATTTGAACAAATGGGACTACTACAAAAGCGAAGACAGGTTACACAAATGGTTTATTCCATGGAGAACGTTAGATACTTCACATGCTCGAAACAACAATCTGACTTGTCAAATATCAGAAGTTGAGAAAAAGTTTATAGCTCAGGTAGATACTAGATACAGAAAGCAGAAGGCATTGAAGGCATCAGGACAAGGAGAAACAGATTGGACCAAGGAAGAAAGGGCACAACAACGAAAAGGTAGTATTGGTCCAATTGCTTTGGATAAGGAGAAACGGGGGAAACTGTGCATTCACAGGAGTTACTCCTACTATGAAAACGTTTATGTAGGACAAGTCAATTGCGAACATGCTTTTCAATTGGAGTACTACTCTAAGAACTTCATGAAAGGGATGCAAGCAATACCAAATGTATATTTTGTATGTGGAAGATATGCCTATGTGAAGTTACCAGATAATTGGTACGGATCATGCTATCTGGCTGTTGTCTTCCCTAAAATATATCATGTTGAGAATTTAGACACGCCTAAGAAAGAAATATCAACTAGATGGAAGCGAGGGCTGGGTGCAGCAGAAGTAATCGGAGATGTAATAGGTGCTGCATTCCCTTTCTTAGGATTGATAATGAATGACATTAAGATCAGGAGGTTAGCTACAGTCGTAGATAGACTGTCTGCCAGTACTGCAAGATCCTTGATGCTGATAGAGGGGGAGATGCAATCGATTAGGGCAATGGTTCTTCAGAACCGACTTGCTTTAGATGTTCTGTTAGCAAAAGAGGGAGGAGTCTGTAGGGCCTTGAAGGTCCAGGAATGCTGTACTTACATTCCAGACAATTCAAAGCCTCTAGAGAAGTATATACAAAACATTACTGCCATACACTACGAAATTGAGGACCTGGCAAAGGTAAATGTGTGGGAAAAAGTAGGCCATGGAATGGGTAAAGTTGGAAGTTGGTTTGCCAACTTAGGAAAGGGTATCGTTTGGTACATATTGAAACCCATCATCATAGTAGTGATTTGTGTAATCACTTTGTGGGGATTGGTGCGTTTGTATCAATGGTATAGAGCAAATAGGTTACAGAGAGCTATGAAGAAACAGGAAGAAGAGTTGACAGCGATGCAGGACACCCAATATAAGAGTCTGAAAGCATTAGAGAGTATGAAAAGAAGTGGTACTGTCCTGACTTCACTTTAAAGGTTCTACATTTTTAGTGTCATGGTGATGATGACCCCTGAAGGTCATCAAAGGGGGGACTGAGAGAGCACAAGTTTGAAAAAATGTATAAGTACGCCATATTTACAAGCACGTAGTTAGTTAACATGTACTTTGCACCAGAGTGTTTATATTTAGAAGTGAAATACACAGAGTGTTTTATATTTAGAAGTGAAATACACAGAGTGTCTTATATTCAGTGGTGAAATGCATAAAATGTTTAAAGTAGAGTAACAATAATCATAACTGTGTGAGATTAATGTAGAAATGTTTGGGATGAATATGAAAACCTTATGTTCTCATGTTAAAGGAATAATGTAAGAGTTGAATGTAACTCTAAAAACCCAGTATTTTGTGTAGGCCTCATGGCAATTCACAAGCAAATCTAAACGTGCTGCTAAAATAATGTGAGACAAGGTTGACATGGTTCTTTCAAAATGTACTATTGAACTTAGGGTTAAAAGTATATGCTTTATAGATGTGTTATTTTAGAAACGTATGCTAGTTAAGAATGTTTGCTGTTTAAATCAAGTTAACGTTTTAAGAGTGCAGGAACCTGCTGCATGTAAATCAAGTAGGCCAGAGCCGATAATGTCATGAAGTTCAAATCGTCATGTGCTCGTTAGAGGAGAGGTCGTGAGGTGTCCAGTATGAAGCTCTGAGAGTGTTTTATGGCCTAAGATATGGTGAAGTTTGGAATTTGAGGCCCACTGCAGGAAGAGCTGTATGCAGGTGCGAGGGTCCTAATCAGCTCGAATGAAAGGGACTTTGTTCAGTGGCGCCTTGCGCAGGCCTGTAGGAGTTTCCAGGAATTTCAGGGGGTATCAGCGCACGGAAGAAGAAGCCTGGGAACCAAGGTCAACTTTAACGAGGGTCTTCAAGAGTACCATCATGGAGTTTGCCGCGGAAAGATGTACCACGTGAGGGGCGTCCCAAGGGGCGTTTCTATTGGAAATGTGATTTGGTATTAGGGAAAGTGACCCGGGAGGAGAGCAGAGCAGATGATTTTGGGAGCCTAAGGAAGCGGATGGGTAGGCAGATAGGCTGATCAGGAGAGACCCATTATCAGAGAAGAGACAAAGAGAAGTGCGTGATCTTCTTAGGAAGTCACCACGGCTGACACCTAGAGGGTTAAGATCTTGTTAAGTAGGGATGTCATTTAGTATAGTGTAGGGACAGACTAACCTTAATTTTCTTTTTCTGTAATGACTTTGAGGTTGCAACTTGTATCCATTTTAGCAACCCTGATGGTATTCGAACTTGTACTTATTATTTTGTTCTTCAGACTCAGACTATTCAAGAAGTTCATGTTCATAGTGATTCCGATATACCTGTTGAATCTCATTTTGAGAAGTTTGTATCTTCAGTTATCTTTGACTTTATATTAAATCTTTAAAACTTAATTTTGGTCAGTGGTCATTTAGAGTGGTGTAAGTTCTTAAATTGATTGTTTACCTCGAGATTACCTTTTACTCAAGACAGGTACCAACGATTCAGTCGACAGGAAGAAGGGATTTGGCAAGATAATTAGTAACCAGTAATCCCGCGTTAGCAACATCAATGTCCCTTATGTCTTTGTTGCACGTTAATAGAATATCAATATTTGCAGAAAAACACCTATGAGCGTGCCATTTGCCAATGTCTTTGGAGGAAAATTACAAGCACTGTGGGTGCAGCTCACAAACTGCTCCTTTTTAACTTTCACATGCATGGCAATGCAGATTTCCCCTAGGAATTCAATTTACGTGATCCACTAAACTTAATCCATATTTGTATTTTTACATTTCTCCAGCAGATCTTCCGACCATCAAAGTCTCCTCAACAAAACTCGAAGGTGGTTAAAGCCCCACCCTCGACTCCCCAGCCATAACAAGGAGAATTTGAGATTTTGTGGAAATAAAATTCAAGCTTAGGCCTCACAAACTCTCTTTCTAACCATGGTTACATTGAGAGGTACATGTGGGGTAACTTGTATCCGTTTGTTTGAGCTCACTTATGGTGTGCATTGAGGTTTGATGTGACATCACTGCTGTCCTTTTCAATGACATTTTGCAGGCACTACAATATGGCGGTTCCCCCACAGAAAAAGCCCTTTCCTGTTTATTTGATCTTGAGGGAGCTTTTGGCCTGTCCGGTCCCCTCCCACCGACCCTATAGCAAAGTCATTCATGTTTAATTTGATGACAGCAACATATATTCAGGCCAGGGCCCAATTTGCTCGCTTTCTCTCTTTCCGTCCATCCATTCTCTGTCGTCTCTCTCCTTCAATGAACTCCCTCCATCATTTCACTATTTTCCTTCTGCTTTCTTCCCTCTCCTATTGCTCTTTCCCCCATTGCAGCACATGCTGCATTTAACCCAGAGGTGCTGGAGAGATTTGCAGAGGCACCAAGCCACTGAGCCTGTGGCCCATCAAAAACTAGACTCAAATGTCTGAAGCACCCTATAGAAAACAGGATGACATATGTTGCCTGTTCAACCCTGAATGCATTCTCCTGTTCAATATTTATTCTGGATGCCACGGAGGAACAAGTGATCACCTACCCAAACTCTAATGACTTAGGGGCAGATTTACAAAAAACGGCGCATCCCCAGGGATGCGCCAGTTATTGGGCGCCGCGGCTCCGCCACCTATGGTGCGCCGCATTTACAATGCAGCGCACCATGGGGCAAAACGGCACAGATGCGTGACGCATCTGTGCCGTAAAGACGGCGCACTGCTGGAGTTGTGTCGCAAGCGCGACGCAGCTCCAACAATGCTCTTGGGGGCCCTATCTGTCCAATGCTGCGTCAAGCCTTACGCCTGCTTGAAGCAGGCGCAGGGTTTTGACGCAGCATTGGCCTAAAAGTGCCTGCGTGAAATCTTGTAGATTTCACGCAGGCAGTTTTGCGAGGCGCACCTGCCCCGGAATGCCCACCCTGCGCCGGAACGCCCACATGTGGCGCGGGGTTTTACAACGTGACGCATCTGCCTAGATGCGTCACGTTGTAAATGGGTCGCAGGGATGCGCCACGTTTACGCCGCCGTTGCGTGACGTAACGGCGGCGTAACCGCGACACAAGTCTGACATAAATCTGCCTTTAAAATGTTGCACTTCTGTGTGAAAACAATTGAATTTGTGTAAATCTTGCAGGTAGATAGTGTGTAAATGCAATAGGAGGACTATCTGATGATGCCCGTTGGACTGTTGAATAAACAGAAAAATCATTGGCCCCCACAGGACTGGTGAATGATTGTCTAATGTAAATGACCCCTGTATCAGTAAAGGCAATCTGTTCTATTGACACCTGTGTTGCATTGCATTTAAAAGGAGTGGAGACCCGCAAGTAAAACAAAGCACTAATCTGTGAGACCACGAGCATGCACAACCTCAGTCAGATTTGTCTTAAGGAATGTTTGTGAAATGTGCCATGTGTGGCTCCTATCTGTAGGGTTCTGGGCCCTAGGCCTTCATGCATGTATAGGGGTGACATGGATGCATGATTGTAGTACATATACCTGGCCCATTGCACATGCGCCTTTATTAGCAGTGTCACCTGACCGGTGACGCTTGTGATGGGCGGGTGTACAGTGTGGGTGCAACACAAGGTGGAACTCTAGAAAGTGTCAAGCAGGACAGTACATACCTCCCTAATTTTAATGGAAAAGAAACAAACAAAAGTACAACCTATAAAAAAGGCAAACAACAATACACAGCACCAATGTGTCTCTTAAGGCCACCTGCCAGGCGATGCTGGAGCTCCGGACTGCATGGCCAGGAAGCTTTAGTCCACCTCGGCGATGTAGTTCAGAATGACCTGGTCTTACGTGATGGAGTCTATTTACAAAGTTCAAATAGCGGTGCATCTGGAGCAGTGGTGGAGTCCACTTTGGAGATCTTCTTGCAGGCTCTCAGGTTCTGGTGGACGGCCAACCTGCAAATACTGCACCATAGAAGTGGCAGAGGGGACGGAAGCTTCTTTTGCGACTACGGCAGCCGTAATAAAGCTGCCATATTACGTTACCGACACTCCGGTTTCAACACGGAACTACCTCCTTATAGACGTGCAACCTCCCCATAAGAACCCCTTTGAGGGTTGGAAGTATCACCTCAAAAAATACAGAACGATATTTTGGAGAATAGCCTCGAAAAAGTCGTGGGTTACATTCCCTAAAAACGACGAAACACGTGTCGGCTGTGACGTCTCCAGAAATAAAAATCCAACGACAACCCTGAACAAAAGGAATGACAATTCGAATGCATGATTAATGTATGGTGGAAACACTTGTATATTTATGTATTTTGATACAAAACGTGTGCTAAGGAGTATCAAGCATCTCGTGGCTCTTGCCTAACTAGAAGAAGAAAAGTGGTTCTCTTCTCCTTGTAGCACCGTATTGACTCTCATAAAATCAGTTACCTAGAACTAGGAAAAGTGAACATCCCTCTGTGGCGCCAAAACCTAGTAAATTACCACTAACCCAGCTGTTTGTAAAACCTGCAAATACTAAGGGTGACCTTGGTGGATGAGGGCCGTCCTTGGAGGCGATGATGCTTCCCAGTTCCGGCTGGCAGAGCAACTTCACATTTGTCTCTGCTGCCTGGACTTCCATCTTACAGGGTCTCCTGGAGGGCCTTCCTGCTGGGCTGCCATGGGACTGTGTGGACTGTGCGGAACTCGCGGAGACCGCGCGAAGGCGTCGCTGAGGAACAGCCAACAGGATCACAGCCAAATCCCGCATGCAGCCGAAAAGGGTGGTGTCTCAGAGTTTGTGAGCTCTCGCCATCAGGACTCATGTTTATATGCTTCCATCAGATGGTCTTTAGGTGACCAGTCTCCGTCTGCAACCTCCATGCTTCCCGGTGCCTGTGATGGAGCTGTTGCCAATGCATCTCTCCGGTTGGGATTCCACTCTCACAAGAACTCTGTTGAGGCCCTTGCCCCTGGATTGCAATGTGACTGCATGAGCTGTGTGGGCCTCTTGTAGGCTGCACTGAGGGGGTTGCTGCAGAACTCCCAGCATGGCCACGTCCAAGCCTTGTGTAACCTCAACGGGGATAGTCCAATGGTCGGATATGCTCTTCTCCGGCAGGCCTCAGGATTATGGAGGCACACAGAAGGTTCCTGGGTGGCTAGCCTCCCACAGTGCCAGGAGTATCTCTTCAAACTCCGGATGTCTTGAGAGTTTGGAAACACTCTGGTGGTGAGATGCTCCTTAGATGATCTTGGTGGTGATGCACCTAGATAATGAGTATGATAATTTTCTTACACTTGGGCAACAGGCGGCAATCTCTTGCTTCAGGTAACACAGTGGAGAGAGAAGGACTGGAGGGACTTCACTGCCACTTACGGTTATCTTCTGGCAGGTGCACCTTCTAGACATGATGCCATTGATGCCAAGCAGCCGATGACAGGTGAGTGGACGGTCACACTGTGAAGCGTGGGGCATGGACGCAGATCTCCCTTGCTAGCAGCTTATGGTTGGTCCTTCCACAGAGCTGTCTCCAGTGACGTCTCTGCACTCGGTGGCTGGCTTGTGTTGATGAACACCTTCTCCAGTGCTGGAATGAGTCCTTTGTCTAACCGCTTGCCTCCCTTTTCCCATACGCACATGTGGTGGTTGTTCGCCCTGTGGCATTGTGCCCTCTCTACTTCTCCTTTATGGTGTGGCGTCCTGCCACGCTCTTCTCCTCCTTCCGACCAGGTTCCTCGCTCTGATGTGGCGTCCTGCCTCCTGTCCCATGTTTGCGCCACGTGGATATCTTGCTGGTCATGTCCGGTTCTTTGGACTGTGTCTTTCTTTGCTGGGGACCTGTTGCAGGTTTGTCTTGTTGCTAGGACATTCTTCTTCTCCTTATGGACCTTTGGCAGGCTCCATCCCCTCCTCAGGGATTTTTGCTGTGCTCCTCTACCTGGATGGCAGGTCACCTTCTTCGCTCGAGGGCATTGTGCTTGTGCCTCAATCCCGCTCCATTGTGGTGCTTACTCCTGCTGCCATTCAGGCATGCTTGGCTGGGTCGGTCACTTCGTGTGACATACTCCTTTCTTGCTTGCAGATGGATGTGGCACCCGGCCACTTGTTGCAGGTCTTCAGTGCACATGCAGTGTGACAGCTTGCCACTTGGATTCCCACTGTAGGGCTTTGCTTGTGTGGTGGAGTTGTGAATGTTCTCCCTGGTGCTTCAGCATTGCTTCTTTTAAGCAGGTGCCCCGTCAGGCAGTTTTGGGGCTAGTAGACAGTGTCAGTGTGGGCACCCTCTGCTGGTGCCTTGCGTGAGCGCCTTTATTTCTCGCAGTGGTGGACATTCACCACCAGTGGGTGTGCAGCATTATTTTCTTCAGGTCCGGTGGCATCAGACAGCCCATGGGGACACACACAGTGCCTCTCATGCAGTTTGTGGGCTCGCTGGTTAACTGGCAGGGCTTGCTGTCTTTTGGCTTTGCTGCTTGGAGCTTGGATGCCTTTGGATCCATTACTTTGGCTGGACGTCTCTTGGCTAGGCAGCTTTGAACTTCCTGTGGGCTCCTTGATGGGGGTTAACAGTCCCATCTCTCCTGAAAGACAGGTGACCCACAGGGGGGTTTGGCACTCTCTTTGGGCAGTCTTTTGCTGTAACTGCTCAGAGCAAGGTCACAAGGGAACTGCAGGCCATCTCTTCCTTCTGAAGCTTGCTACTCAGGCACATGGCAGCCTCACGTGTGGGCCATTCTGCAATAATGTCTTGCTATGTCTCTATTACAGGCAGAGGACGGCCGGTGTGTGCTGAAGCACACCACTTCTTCAGTAGCAACAGGCGACCACTAGGGGGAGCATGGTACACTCAGCACCCATATTGGGATTGTCTCTGTGCTTTCTGGCTGGGGTGAGGATTAGGCAGGTCTCTCTTTTTCCAAATGTTGAGCTGCTGTGTAGGGCAAAGTCACAGAAGCACTGCAGGCTCGCTAGTGAGTTGCAAAACTTCATCTTCCATGGGGAGGGGAAAGACAAGTCATTTGCTTGTACTTGTGCAGTACATTGGGCTGCGGCAAGGTGGTATTGTGTCGCTATTCATAGGTCCCGGTAGGTTTCCTGATGCCGCGGCGCAGAGAGGCACACCTGGGCACTGGACCAGCACTGTAGATGACAGTGCTGGTCAGGCGATTGCAGCTCAGGGTACGGTTTGGCTAAAATGGCCGCCAGGTGGCTCAGTAGTCACCGTCCTCATTTTCGGTTGGCTCTTGTACGTCGGATGTTTTCGGTGCCTCTTCAGGGGGACGCTGCCATGCTCTCAGGATGTGCAGACTGGTGGAGGCACACCAAGCCTCCTGGGCCAAGGCATAGCCATTTACAGTGGCATGTGATTGGAGAGGCTGGCAGAGGAACGGATGAAGACCCCCTCATCTGCAGGTAGGGGCACGCTGTGCCGCTGTGTGTCAAAGGATGCCACAGCTCCTTTGCTCTTTCCTTCCTTTTCTCTGGAGAATGATGGGCAGCTGTCAGTTGGGACTGCCGGTGCGGGCTACCCATTGATGCTGGGGCAGGCTCAGTCTCTGCTCTTTGCATGGGGAGCCATTGCTGTTGGTAGGCCAGCTCCTTTACTGCACGTAGAGTCTCTCCACCCACACAGGCATTTCAGAAGTGCAACTCGGGGCCAGTCAGTGTGGTGGGTGACTGCAGGGACATGGGCATACGGGCAGCAGCAGGGTCTTACCCGTGGATGCCAGTGTACTTACTGCATGGCATTCTTCATGCCCTGTCCTGCCTCAGTCACTGTCATGGTGGCTCAGGTGCAGGGTGCTTTAAGCACAGGCTACACTTTCCCCATGAGGAACAGCAGAGTAGTTACTGCCAGCAAACACATATGGTCAGACCCACTCATCACCATTGTCGGGTCTTGGGATCTAGGCCCTCATGCATGCATAGGAATGACACAGACACATGGTTATAGTACATATAAATTGCCCAGGGCACTTGTGCCCGGCCCCTTTTATTAGCAGGGTCACCTGACCAGTGACACTTGTGATGGGTGATGTGATGTGTGATGTGAAGTACGTTTGTATAGCGCACTACCACTCCACGGAGCATCTTGGCGCTTTAACACGTGCCGCTGAGAGATGGTCGCAGCTCTACTATTATCAACCACAGGGAAAGCTTTATACCAATGTTTTACATACAGCGTCCGGCAGGCTATAGATCCATGTCTTAAGGTATTTCCTAAACTTTTGTTCGGTGGTGATCGCGCGAAGTTGGTGGGGCAGTTTATTCCATGCCTTTGCACCTATGACCGCCAGGGATTTTCATCCCCTAGTCACCAGTCTAAATTTCGGGACAATCATCAGATTGGCTGTAGCAGATCTAAGTTCCTGTGCGGGATGGTATCGCCTGAAATTTCTGCAAAGGTACATCGGGCCTTGCTTATGGAAGGCCCTGTAAGCAATCGTCAGAACTTTAAACAAAATGCGCTTCTGAATTGGAAGCCAATGAAGGGCGTCCAGCGCAGCCGAGGATGAAGATTTCCTTGACCATCTGAGTACCAGTCTAGCAGCCGCATGCTGGACCATCTGCAGTCTGTCCAGGGCAGATTTATTTGCCCCTGCATACAGGCTGTTGCAGTAATCCAATCTGGAGGTGATTAGCGCTACTGCGAGAGTACGTCTGGCTGGTAGTGGGAGAAGGTCAAAAAATTTCCTAAGGCCCTTAATTATGTCAAAACATGAGCCAGCTACTTCCTTTGCTTGCTCTTTGAACGAGAGAGTCTCATCAAATTTAATCCCTAAGCTCCGTGCTGCCCTGATAGTATTCGGTGGGGGTTCTGCATCCTCTGGCCAACACTTCTGGGGAGAAAAGGAGTTATTTAAGCCAAACGGCAAAATTTCCGTTTTAAAGGAATTACATTTGAGATGATTGTTTGTCATCCAAGCAAAAATCGCCGTCAGGCACTCCAGAGTCTGTTCCGCATTGGTCATGTCCTCATCCAGGACTAGGACTAGTTTTGTGTCATCAGCGTACGCTATTGTGCTGATATTGAAGGAGGAGATTAGTTCAATCAAGGGGACCATGTACAAATTAAAAAGGGTAGGGCTCAGACTCGAGCCCTGTGGGACTCCTGACCGCAATGCCTTCTCTTCGGAGCAGAACTGTCCCAGCGTGATAACCTGCCGTCTATGCGTCAGAAAGTTTTAGAGCCATTTTAACACGGTGCCCGCTATGCCCACACTAGTCAGGCGATGTAACAGGATAGTATGGGACACCGTGTCAAACGCTGCAGATAGATCTAGTAGGATCAGGACTGCCCTCTTGCCCTGATCCAGTGCAGCTTGTATGGTCTCTGTTGTGAACAGCAAGGCAGACTCTGTAGAGGGGTGAGCTCTGAAGTCAGCTTGATTGGTATGAAGAACATTTTTCTTCTCCAGAAAGGCCGTGAGCTGCTTATTGACGCATGCTCCTGTCATTTTACATAAGGCGGGGAGAAGTGAGATAGGTCGCAGATTGGATAAGACCGTAGGGTCCTTCAAAGCCTTTTTCTGTAGAGGCCTGACTGCAGCACCTTTCCAACGGGTTGGGATCTGCCCCGTTTGGAAGGATGAATTAATGATAGAATTTATTACAGGGTTAACCTCCTCTATTGTAGCTTTTAGCAGCGCTGGGGGGCAGGGGTCAAACGGTGATCCTGACTTAAGTGAGGATATAATCTGGCAGGAATCCTCCAGGCTGATCGGGGCAAAGGTCTTCCAGCATGCTGGGTGAGAGTCAATTGTATGTATGTTGTTTATTGCCTCTAAATCACCCAGTTCAACCTGAGGGAACTCCTTCACAAGATTGTGTATTTTTTGTTCAAAGAAATCCGCTATCTCGTCACAAAAAGTCTGGGATGGCGGAATTTCCTGAAATAGTATTTTGGGATTCATAAAGTAGTTGACAATTTTGAAAGATTTCCTTCTGCTTATTATTGGAGGCTTCTATCATGTTCGTTTAATAGCTCACTTTAGCACGTTTAATTAGCGCGTGATAGTGCCTTCTAGCTATCTTATAGGCCTCCTGGTCGTTACTATTGTAATGACGACGCCATCTGCATTCTAGGACTCTCACTCCTCCTAGTGATTCTTTTAATGCACTCATGAACCACGGCGCAGCTTTTTTCCCTTATATAGATCTGGTCTTTGTCCCTCGGGATTTCATCCTCTCCCCGATATTCCTCATCCACCCCTCATATCTCTAGTTATCAGTGATCGCATTCCCTAGCAGTAGCGGTTTGCTCTCCTTCACCCAGCTGTTGAGATCTGGGTGTTCTATAATTTTCCCCCAGCGTGGGGTGGACCTCCCTTTATCTTGTGTTCCCCTCTTCATAGCCTCATTACCATGTAGCCTAAGGCTGAAGGCAATACATTTGTGATCAGACCAGGTCTGAGTCAGAAGAGACTCTACTTTCATTGTGTCCAGGTTAGAACTGATGCAGTCCAATATGTGCCCTGCTTTGTGGGTGGGTTCCATAGTTTGTATTGTTAGTCCCAGTACATGTAGAATCTCTCTAAAACACGACACGTAGGGATCGTTGCTGCTGTCCAGATGAAGATTTAAATCTCCCAATAGAGTGAAATTGGCAAATTTGAGAGTCAGATTAGTCAGGACTTCTCCTACACTTTCTAAGAACTGTGTCGGTTGTCCTGGAGGACGATATATCAGTGCCCCCGCAAAGGTGAAGGAATCATGCGCCTGAATGCTGAATCCGAGACTTTCTGCTCCTTTAATATCCGATAAGTCTGTTGTAATACATTTTAGAGAGTCTCGGTAGATAATTGCCAGCTCCCCCCCTCGCTGTGAAGGTCTATCTAGCCTCTGAATTAGGAAGCCTGGAGGCAGCGCATGCATTATATCGGGGTTGGACCAGTCTCTAAGCCATGTTTCCGTGACTAATAAACAGTCTAGATCTTTTTCTAGAATTAGATCATGTATATGTAGTGCATTCTTGCACATGGAGCGCGCATTAATGAGGCCCCCAGTTAAATTCCTACGTACCCCTTTCTCTGTTGGTCTATGATATGGCTCTAGTACCTGCTTACATCCGCGACAGCCTATAGGGCAAACCCAAGTATCAACATTAATGGCCTGGTGACAATACTTAAGTTGGTTATTCAGAGATAATATGTAATCTCTTGACAGCTGATGGGTAGTGGTTACCTGGGCAGTGTGTCTGGCCCCTGGCCCGTCCATAGCACGGACGGGCGCAGACGGGCTGGACTTTGGCTCGACTTCGGCGCGGGGATGGCGCGGACGCTGCGCGTATTTAGCGACAGCGAGTTATGTAAAAGACGGGCTCTGAGTCAGCTCCGCCTCCATTCACTCGCCCAATCGCTGCACAACACCGGGAGGGAACCCAGAAGAAGGTACCGCCCTGCACCCTTCACGACAATCAAGCCTAGGGTGGGTGTACAGTGTGGGTGCAACACAAGGCAGAACACTAGAATGTGTCCAGCAGGACACTACACTATCCAGAGATGAGCTACGATGCCCAGTGTTGGCAGCATCTTTTATGGAACTGGAGTGTAGTGTCACACAGCGGTGCACAGTTGCTCCCTGCTGTCTTTCTAATACGATCACTATTGGAAAAGTGTTATTGTAAGGGTGTCTAAAAGTGGAGTAGACCAAATTAGCTGAATATTGATTTTGAATGAAGGTGAGCAGTGTGTCAATTACGACTGTGTTTGTCATGGAAACAATTTTTGATAATCCAGATGAACACTGGCCTGAAGCGTGGCTATTATACAAACTCTCTCTGATTCTATAAACACTTGACTTGCTTCTATGGTCTTTGCAAAGTATTGTGATGTCGCTCGTCTCTGTTCTATGAGTAAACTGCCGTTTCTAGAATTCTCTGGACGTTGAAGTTTTCCAATTTTAGAGATGTTCTTTATTCGCACAACAGTCTTTCTCCTACCTATTTCTATATCAGAACAGACGCACAGCCCTTCAATGACCCGGATACAAATATGGTATTTCTCAAGCACATATTTTATACCTTAAGTGCTTTCTCGCTTCAAATAGGAGGAGTGAAATGTTGAGGTTAAACGTTGTCGGTCCAGTAAACATCAGAAAGCTTGTAAACTAGTGAGCAGAGTTCATAAGCGTATTTTATTTAAAGCACAGATGAACAAGCCATTGCCTTCTGAATCCTCATTAGTTTGCTAAAGTTTGACTTTAATTTGCTCTTTTAGTGCCCTAGTGGTGCTTTTGCGCTGCAGGAGTGGCACTTTTTGAAGCTCCGGTGAGCCAATGTGCAGCAGCATATTTACAACTACACAGAGAGCCACTTTAGGTGACTTTAAATGGTCTTGGTAAATATATGCCCCTTTCAATGCAGAACACTGCCTGAAAGGGGCGTTTCATGGGTGTCGCTGTGGGTGTTACCACACAACACCCATGGAATCTGAAGCATTCTCAGATTTACGTGGAATCATAAACCTGGTAATGCATCCTCCAAAGGGGAGGCGTAGACATAGCGCAGCAAGGAGAAATACTTTTATTTCACCTTGTTTTTTCCTTTTTCTATGCATGCTGCATAGCTAGAGGAAAAAGTCATCAAAGATTGTTTTTGTGCAGGAAAGTGTCCCTTCCTGCCCAAAAACAATCATCCCCCAATGCAGGCTCCCTTGCAACATGACGCAAGGGTGTCAGCGTTGGTGCATGGCTGATGTTTGTGCACCGTATCTTGTAGATACGGTGCATTCCTGCTCTTTCCTTTGGACACAAAGCAGCACAGCAGGAAGGCCTGCTGTGATGCTGTGCATCACAAGTTTGTAAATGAGGCCCTTGGTATTCCAAATCAGGCCCAGGTAAAATGTTCATCACACCTGCCGTGTAATTACCAAATTTAGCCTTGTTCGTTTTTGTGTCGTTTTTAATGATTAAAGGTTTTTGAGTAATTTGGTGCCCTGGAAGTCTGGTTTGATTGCCAAATGTCAGGCGAAAAGAGAAACAGAATTGTTCAACAGCAACAAGACATTCTCTGCTTGACCGCCAATCCTGTCAGTCTCTTGAATGAGATTTGGCAACGCAGGGATATTTTAGCGAATTTAAGGGGCCCCCATTCATTGGAGCATTTAAACCAATATGATGCCAAACCTGGGTGTTACTTCCATTGTAGGAAAAACGCACTAAGGGTCACTTGTTATCTATTTAGTTGGCTAGTACATAATAGGTAGACATATACAAATAACACATGAAATTGCACCTTTAATCGCTAAATATTTGTAATCACAAATATATTTCCTTTCACCACTTATGTGCTTGGTGCACCAGTTGAGGAGTTTCACTATTCCATTGGTAAAAATCAAATAACTGCAAATCCCCCTTGCCCTGCCAGATCACTGACATAATATTGATTACAAATATATCCCCATACACAAATATCGACACACAAATATTGATGTAAAAAATATCGACATCCTATCTTTATAATGTAACGTCTAAAAAAATAATATCAATGTAAAAAATATTGATGTGCAAAATATCGTTTTTTATATATATAAATAATGTTAACTAAATTACATAATAACATTTACTTAAAAAAATTATTTAGTTGTAATGTACATTTGAACAAATATTAATAAATAAATGTAATTTAAAAAATGTAAACATAGATCTATGAAATGTAATATATATGTACATTTACTTTAAAACAATTAATAAACGTATACATTTGTTTTAAAATGTTATAAATATATAAAAATGTACACATAAATATTTAAAAATGTACATATATATATATATATGTATATATATATATATATATATATATATATATATATATATATATATATATATATATATATATATATATATATATATATATATATTACCTACTGGCGGTCGCCAGTAGGTATATATAGTTAGGATTGATTTCCATAGGGAAATCACAACATTCTATTGGGAATAACTTTGGCGCCGGTTGAGGAATCTGCCTGAATCTTTCAGCAACTTTGCCTCGCGGCGCTCCGGTCCTTCCCTGAAAGTTTGGGGGGGATTCATCAAGCGGGGGCCGAGATAAAAGGGGGGTCCCAAAACGTGTTTTCTCCATGTTAATTTCCATAGGGCGGTCTGTCGCACTTTTAGCTCGAACGGCTGAATGGATTTTCACCAAACTTGGCAAAGTTGTAGGGACTGGTAGCCCGATGTGCCTTTGCTATGTCTCAAGATATGTGCTCAAGAGGATTTTGAGTAATTTAGGTTAAAAAAAATGTATATATCTATGGCCGCGCCCCGATACGCGCACCGGGGAGCGCTCCGGGCGCGCCACGCGACTTGCGCACAGGAAGCTGATTGGTTCTCGGGTGTCTGTAAACATTCGAAACAGTCCGCAGCAGCCGCCATCTTGTGTCTCGGTAGGATTGAGACACAAGAGGTGGCAAAAATCAAAGGGGGAAATGACCAAAAGGGGGCAGGGTAGACCCTCCCTGACCCCCTAGGTTTGATGTGGGGGCCATTAAAGGGTCCCGCGGGGCAAAAAAAAATTATTTTTTTTCGTTTTTCGCGGGGGGAGCGCCCGGTACGCGCACCGGGGAGCGTACCGGGAAGCGTACCATTGGGAAAAATAGTGAAAAAAATTATATAATCATAATAATAAATAATAAAATAATCATTTTGAGTGATTACAGGTAGGGTAGCTCTGAAAAGAGCTTTTGGTTCTGTGGCTGTTATAGGTACCTACAAGTACGTCCCACACACACCCACATGCACACAACCCCACACCTCCACACCCACACACTCCCCACACACACCTCACACACGCACACCTCCACACACACCCCCCCCCCCCACACACACACACCACACACACACACACACTCATTCTTTTTTTTTTTTGAGGGGGTGCCCCACACACATACCCCGACACACACACACCCAACACCCACCCCCACACACACCCCCACCATACCTCATACACCCACACCTCCACCCACACCCAAACACCCCACACACCCACACCCACACACACACCATACACCCCCACGCTCCCACCTACAACCCCACACACCCCCACCCACACACACCTCACTCCCCCTCCACACACACACACCTCACAGACACACCCCACACATCCCCCACACACACCTCACCCCCCACACACACACACACCTCTGACACACACCCCAAACACACACACACACACACACACACACCTCACACACACACACACACACACCCACACACACATTCCTCACCCCCACACACACCCACACACACCCCCACACACACACACCCACACACACACCCCACACACACACCCACACATCCTACACACACACACCCCACACACATATCCCCCCCACACACACCCCACACCCACCCCCCCACACACACACACCACTCACACACACACTCATTATTTTTCTTTTTTTGAGGGGGTGCACGCCCCGGTACACGTATCAGTACACGTACCGGTACTCGTACCCTGGAGAAAAAAAGAAAGACAGAGTTTTTTTAAAATGTAGCATTTTTATATAAATTGGAGGTAGTTCTGAAAAGAACTGTTTTTTTATTCTTATTGTTGTTTTATATTTTTTTTATTGTTTTTTTGTACCCTGCGACTTAAAAAATATATATATATATAACTTTTTTTGCCTTGGGGGTCCGTGTGGGACCCCCTGAGCAGGCCTAGGGGGTCAGGGTGTTTCTACTCTGGCCCCTTTGCGAGTTTCACACCTTTGTTTCACTGCTTTCTTGTGCCTTGGTTCGAACAAGGCACAAGATAGCTGCCAGGGACACCCAGTATGCAAGGGGAATTAGTTCCCCCTCTTCAAACATGCACGGGGGCTGCGTTGCAGAGAGGTGTAAAAAAGGGTGTGGCCTCATTACACCTCTATACAATGCAGCCATCTGGCGCATACTGGAGGCTCCTGGTGGGCTAGTTTGCCCCCAGGGACCCCCATTATGCAAGGGGAATTAATTCCCCCTCTGCAAACGCGCCAGGCGGCTGCGTTGCAGTACGGTGTAACAAGGGGCATAGCCTCATTACACCTCTGCAATGCAGCCCCCTGGCGCATACTGGAGGTTCCAGGTGGGCTAGTTGGCCGCCAGGGGCCCCCAGTATGCAGGGGGAATGAGTTCCCCCTCTTTAAACATGCACGGGGGCTGCGTTGCAGAGAGGTGTAAAAAGGGCCGTGGCTTAATTACACCTCTCTGCAATGCAGTCCCCTGGTGCATACTGGAGATTCCTGGTGGGCTTTCAGGTCTTATATAGTTAGGAATTAGCATTAAAAAAAACGTTGAAATTCACTGAAAAAAACATAGGTTTCAAGCCTTAAATAGTTAGGAATTAGCATTTAAAAAAACCTTGCAAATTCACTGAAAAAACCATAGGTTTCAGGCCTTATATAGTTAGGAATTAGCATTTAAAAAACCTTGCAAATTCAATGAAAAAACCATAGGTTTCAGGCCTTATATAGTTAGGAATTAGCATTTTAAAAAACCTTGCAAGTTCACTGAAAAAAGACATAGGTTTCAGGCCTTATATAGTTAGGAATTAGGCACAAGAAAGCAGAAAAACAAACGTGTAGAACACAAAAAGGGGGCAGGGTAGGAACACCCTGACCCCCTAGGGCTGCTCAGGTGGTCCCACTAGGATATTAATATATTTAAACGTTATCCGCTAATAGAATTAGCATTTAAAAAACCTTTGAAATTCACTGAATAAACCATTAGGTTTCAGGCCTTACATAGTTAGGAATTAGCATTTAAAAAACCTTTGAAATTCACTGAAAAAACCATAGGTTTCAGACCTTATATAGTTAGGAATAGCATTTAAAAAACCTTGCAAATTCACTGAAAAAACCATAGGTTTCAGGCCTTATATAGTTAGGAATTAGCATTTAAAAAAACCTTTGAAATTCACTGAAAAAAACCATAGGTTTCAGGCCTTATATAGTTAGGAATTAGCATTTAAAAAAAACCTTTGAAATTCACTGAAAAAACCATATGTTTCAGGAGTTATATAGTTAGGAATTCGCTTTTACAAAACCTTTGAAATTCATTCAAAAAACTATAAGTTTTAGTGGTGTTATAGTTAGCTGGACATTTTACTCATACAAAACCAATGAAATTGCTCCTATATAGTTAGTTGTACTAACTATATTTCGCGCACCTGCAATCCACTGCTGATGATATTAGATCATTCATGACATGGTCAGTGACATCACTGATGACATCTCAAATGACATCACTGATGACATCACTGATGACATCATCCACGTGACAATCACATACACCTTTTCATACACTATTACAATTTTTCATCACTGTTTGTAAAATACAGAGTATCATATTTAAATCCATTGTCACAGCAATACAAGTATCTAAAAATCCACTCAGTGATTCATAGATGTATACACACATCTAATCACTTACCTATGGATTCACTCATACATGCTGTCAATGAACAATAGAACACTATCAAAAATACTTATACATCTATATCGACATTAAACAACAGCACGCATCCTATTCACATATGAAGTCATCCTACTCACTTATGCAAACAACGGATCATACTTACATATTTACTTAGCAAAACACTTATACAAACACCACTTCTTCTATTCATTTAGATAGTAAGTCATACTTAGTGAATTATAAAATCATTATTACAAGTATACAGTTATCCATACAGTCACTCACACAATCATTGTGTCTTATGTATACTTATTTATATACAACAACTGACACATACACTGCCTTTTATTTTTCTAGTTTGTTGGACCTGTACCTTTGAGAAATATATTTGCTCATCACCACACCCATAAAGAGATTCCCTCACCCAAACTGTTAGAACATGTAGTTTTAACTTCATATATCTACTGAATAAACTATTCACACATCTTTGGACAGTCACACACCCTCCACCGAACCACACACACTTTCACACTCCCATACAAATACTCAGTTAACTAATCAATAACTAATATAGACTTTCACATAGCTAGTAACCAACTGTAGAATCAGTTTACACAACAACTGACAAAGTGATACAGATATTCACACAGTTTAGTCACTATCAACTATATTTAGTGAGACATTATAAACTGGTCAAGTAAACAGTCAATTACACTGCTACTAAATCCTCCATCCAAATATTTATTTATATATCCACTCATTCTTCAATGCAAATTGCTATATATATAATGCATATTTAAATAACGAAGCAAACCACATTCACTGGATGATGTCATCAGTGATGTCATCAGTGATGTCATTTGAGATGTCATCAGTGATGTCACTGACCATGTCATGAATGATCTAATATGTGACATCATCAGCAGTGGATTGCGGGTGCGCGAAATATAGTTAGTACAACTAACTATATAGGAGCAATTTCATTGGTTTTGTATGAGTAAAATGTCCAGCTAACTATAACACCACTAAAACTTATAGTTTTTTGAGTGAATTTCAAAGGTTTTGTAAAAACTAATTCCTAACTATATAACTCCTGAAACCTATGTTTTTTTCAGTGAATTTCAAAGGTTTTTTTAAATGCTAATTCCTAACTATATAAGGCCTGAAACCTATGTTTTTTTCAGTGAATTTATATATATATATATATTACCTACTGGCGGTCGCCAGTAGGTATATATAGTTAGGATTTTTTCTCTATGGGTTTTTTGAAAATTCTATGTCTAATAACTTTGGCGTTTGTGGACGGAATCGGCTGAAATTTTCAGGAAAATGGCACATTTTGTTTCTGAGCAGCCCTTGAAAATTTGGGGGGGGTTCGTCCAGTGGGGGCCGAGAAAAAAGGGGGGTCCCAAAACGTGTTTTTAACATTGAGTTTTCCATAGGGCGGTTGGCCTCACTTTTAGCCCGAACGGCTGAATGGATTTGCACGAAACTTGGCAAAATTGTAGGGACTGGTAGCCCGATGTGCCTTTTGTAGGTCTCAATATATGTGCTCCAGTGGATTTTGAGAAATTAACGTTTAAAAAAAGATATATATCTGTAACAGCGGACCGGTTAGCGCTCTGGTTCGCGGACTTTTCGCGCAACGGAGCTTTGTGAAGCGAAGCTGATTGGTTCTCCGGCGTCTGTCAACATTCCAAACAGTCCGTAGCGGCCGCCATCTTGTCTCTCGGTAGGATCGAGAGACAAGAGGAGGTCAAAACAAAGGGGGAAATAACTATAAGGGGGCATAGTAGATCCTCGCTGACCCCCTAGGTTTGATGTGGAGGTTTTAAAAGGGCCCCGCGGGGCAAAAAAAAAACAAAATAATAATAATCGAACGGCTGAATGGATTTGCACGAAACTTGGCAAAATATTAGGGACTGGTAGCCCGATGTGCCTTTGCTAGGTCTCAATATATGTGCTCCAGTGGATTTTGAGAAATTAACGTTGAAAAAAAGATATATATCTGTAACAGCGCTCCGCTTCGCGTACTTTTCGCGTTACGGAGCTTTGCGAAGCTGATTGGTTCTCCGGCGTCTGTCAACATTCCAAACAGTCCGTAGCGGCCGCCATCTTGTCCCTCGGTAGGATTGAGAGACAAGAGGAGGCCAAAGCGAAGGGGGAAATGACCATAAGGGGGCATAGTAGATCCTTCCTGACCTCTTAGGTTTGATGTACCATTTTGCCAAGTTTGGTGTAATTCCGTTCAGCCATTCAGGCTGTAGATGTATGTAAATGTCCTATGGAAAATTGCATGGGGAAAACACATTTGAAAGTGTTGAAATTTAGAACCAATTAAAATGTTACTTTGGTTTTGTATTTGTGTGTGATGAAAGTTAATTGGTTATGTATATATGTCAAATGAGAGGAAACCACAGCCATTTTGTGATACTACTGTCTGAGGTACATTTGTGAGGAATTTTTGGTGGTGAATTTCTGGTGTTTGATTTACACAGTACTAACACTTCTGCTACTTTTAAAAAGGTGAGTTGTTAATTTGTATGGGGAACTATGTTGTACACTTGAAGATAATTTGAAAAATGTTTTCTGTTATTTATTTGCAGTCCTTCTGTTATACTAAATACTTGATAAAGTTAGTTTTATATTATGTATTACTAAAGACGATAAATGAAAGTGATTATTTTTTTCTGCAATTTACAGCAAGCAATTTCAAAATAAAATGGCTCACAATGAAGAGACCGTGGCAATTTCTTTTGAATTGTCCAACACATTGATTGAAATTGAGAGCACCAATAATGAAATATTGTCACAAGGAGGACATGACTTGTATGATTCCATTAGATTGATTGAAATGGACAGCACCAAGAATGAAATATTGTCACAAGGAGATGACTTGAATGATTCCACTACATTGATTGAAATTGAGAGCACCAATAATGAAATATTGTCACAAGGAGGAGATGGCTTGTATGATTCCATTAGATTGATTGAAATGGACAGCACCAATAATGAAATATTGTCACAAGGAGGAGATGACTTGAATGATTCCACTACATTGATTGAAATTGAGAGCACCAATAATGAAATATTGTCACGAGGAGATGACTTGAATTATTCCACTACATTGATTGAAATTGACAGCACCAATAATGAAATATTGTCAGAAGGAGGAGATGACTTGAATGATTTTTTTGATCAATCTCTTGATGGCGAATTTATCGAGTGTTTGGAGACCATAGAGTTACAAGAATCATCATTGGAGACTTTTAATGAGGACATTGCTGATGAGGACATGTTACTAGTTCTTTCAAATTTAGAAAATTCTGAAGAATAAATTTATATTTAGAAATCAAAAATTGTTTGAGACATTATTCATTTTTATTTTTAATTTATGAGGTTGTAGCGAAGTGATTGTAGTATAAAATGAGACTTATAGTATAGAGTGCAACATTTTTATGTTACATGGTAAGTTTACTCATATTTACTTCCCTTCTGCCACTATATTATCTCCAATGTGTATTTGACATGTCTTCTTCATCTCCGGCCTCCTTTCTCTCACTGTGTGTCTCCGATGCATCTTATCGCTGCTATTTTGTGTAATTACAGAAGAGAGTAAAATAAAATAGTTCGGAACGTGAAAAGGGGGCAAAGTAGAGTACTCCTCACCCCCTAGGCCTTTTTAGGCGGTCCCAAAAGGATCAGTTTCTGCTTTCCTGAGAGATTATGGTATGAGTTCCATATACCACAATAACTTGCATTACAACATGCAAGATATCTATCTCCTATTACCAACTTTTGGAGATATTCGCGCTAAGCGCGAATATCTCCAAAAAGTAACACCTGCCCTGAGCAGTTCTTAGCCATGTTATCCAATGGGAGGTGGATAACATGGCTAAGAGTATTAGCTCGGTAATGCATGAATATCGCTGAGTTTTTAGCGATATTCATGCATTGCGGCCGTTTATTATCGCATTTGCGATGAACCTTGATAATAGTAAGGTTTATCTTCGATAATTTCTGACGATGCTTAGTGGTAAAAAATTGGTTGGTAAGCATCGTTAGCGATAAATATCGCTTAACTTTGGTAATATGCCCCAACGTCTGTTAACGTTCGATTCGAAGGAAATGAGGAAGTGTTGAAAAACATTGTCTGCGCCATCTTGCCTTTTTTGAAATGCCACACTTTTGTCGTGCACGGCAGCCATTTTAGATGTCTTGACCAGACCCACTCTCTGCACGCTGTCGATTCGTAGCATGGCTCCTCACCCTCGTAAGCATCTCCCCCAGGCACTGGTCACCACCGCTCTCTGTCTTATGCATGGGCAATAAACCTTCCCCCATCTGCGCTGCTCTTCCCTGAGAATCACACTCTGTGCCCGCCCGACACCTCCCTTTCGCCCTATTCACTACCGCACCCTCTGACACTCCTCTTCCTCTGTGTCCGATTGTCCAGGCTATCAGCTAGCCCTGCAGATGTAGTTTATGGCTCCAGCTGTAAAGATTCACCCCTCTTCAAAGGAGTTATAGTAGATCAAGGCCCACACCCGATGAGATCCGTCACACCACACGTGTTCCTACTATCTGAAAACCATCCTGTATTGTGATTGGTGAGGGGACCGAGCCTGAAGCGGAAGATTCTAGGAATGACTCTTTGTACATCAAAGTTTTTACAATTATGTGTCACATTAAAAATATATAGCACTCCAACAAAGTAGTAGGAATATAAAACTTTAATAACATATAAATATATACAACAAAACAAAAACAGTAAAAACATTTAAACAACGAAGAGACCGTGGCAATTTCTTTTGAATTCCTGATGAGGACATGTTACTAGTTCTTTAAAATTATGAAAATTCAGAAGATGTTGCCTGGGGGTGGGTCGTCAGTAGCAGTCTGTTGTGCGAATAGTTCCAAGGCAGCAGAACGCGCTGAAATCTAGATGGCACGAAAGTGATGTCTAGTAAGTTGCCGCCCAGCAAATAACGGCGTGGGGCGCCGCGGGGGTGAGTGAGTCCAGTAGGCACCACAGCTATTCTTACCGGCATTGCAGAATTACTGCTGGGGACAATGCCTGTGCTGTAGCAGGGTCACAGCAGAAACAAAAAGGATTCTGTTGAAGATGTTGTTGGTTTTCAATTTGAAAACAGTTCTGGTGTCAACTGCTATGCTAATGTAGTGGTTAATGTTTTGTTTTCTCTAGAAAATGTAAAAGAGGGGGAGGCAGTCCAAAGTTCCGTTAAAAGGGCAAAGGAAAGGATCGGTGGTTTGAACTATCAGTCAAAAAGGGGAGGGGGTGCAATAATTTTTCCTACCGGGTCACACTGTGCTTTCACCGGAAGTGAGGTCTGCAGGATTGTAGTAATTCAAAGTGAGGCTGGCGCCAGCATGGGAGCGCCGACGTCCCGCGGATACAGTTTCGTCACTCCACGGGCGATCATGGCAGTCATTCCCCATCGGGGGTCGGAGACTCCCGCGGCTCCTCTAGAATCTTCAAGGTCGTGGAGGACTACGGTGGTGGAGTCAACCAGTGACCGGGCCATTTCTTTATGTTGGGCCCGCTCTTGCCAGGTCGACCGCCATTTTGAGAGTTCGGCAGCTACCGGCGATCGCGGGGTCACATGAGCGGACGGGCTCCACCCTGCCGGGCGAGACGTTGCAGCATGGCCACAGTGGAAGAACCGTTATCTAGGTCGTTCCGAAACTGTGCAGCACTGTAGTTGTTAGGATGCCACCGCCTGGAGCGCTGAGGGTGCAGCTGGGAAGCCTCCACCTGGGGAGGCGGGAGAGGCCTGTTCGCACCGTCTCTCCCTCCCAGTGCACCCCACGGCGTCTCGCTTGAGATTTGTTATGGCCGGACCAGGCGATGAGGACGAGGGGGGGGTCGGAGGCATGTGCAAGACATCCCCCTCCAGTGTTGTCGCAGACATTATAAAAGAAAGAAGTGTCCCGTCCGTCTTCGGGCCGGGCTTCCGGTGGATGTCGGCCGGACGCCCCTGGCTCTGGCCCCATGAACGGGTTTCTTGGTTTATCGGCTGCAGCCGGATCCCGTCGGCCTCGGCCCCCCGACCGTTGGTGGTCGGACCGGAAGAGCATGTGGCGGGACTACCTGCAACTCTCAAGGGCCACCGCGGCCGGACTGGGAGAGAGAGGGGAGGGTCGAGGAGACATTCCCCCCCCCTGCAACTGTTCAGCGTTGTAAAGGCAATCCCCTGGCCGGGTCCCGCTGGTCTCGGCCTCTCCTCCGGCTACACCCTACGTTAGGATCTCCTGGCCGAGGCGTGGCAGCAGGACCTGCCTTATATGGGCTGCTCCCGGCTGGGCGTAGCCGGAACCCTGCCCCACCTTGGAAGTTTCCAGAGTGGGGGTGGATGTTCTACTGACTTGCATTTTCCCTAGTCTATCGATTTTTTTGGCGTGGCAGGCGGTGGGACAGCGAATATCTCCAAAAAGTAACACCTGCCCTGAGCAGTTCTTAGCCATGTTATCCAATGGGAGGTGGATAACATGGCTAAGAGTATTAGCTCGGTAATGCATGAATATCGCTGAGTTTTTAGCGATATTCATGCATTGCGGCCGTTTATTATCGCATTTGCGATGAACCTTGATAATAGTAAGGTTTATCTTCGATAATTTCTGACGATGCTTAGTGGTAAAAAATTGGTTGGTAAGCATCGTTAGCGATAAATATCGCTTAACTTTGGTAATATGCCCCAACGTCTGTTAACGTTCGATTCGAAGGAAATGAGGAAGTGTTGAAAAACATTGTCTGCGCCATCTTGCCTTTTTTGAAATGCCACACTTTTGTCGTGCACGGCAGCCATTTTAGATGTCTTGACCAGACCCACTCTCTGCACGCTGTCGATTCGTAGCATGGCTCCTCACCCTCGTAAGCATCTCCCCCAGGCACTGGTCACCACCGCTCTCTGTCTTATGCATGGGCAATAAACCTTCCCCCATCTGCGCTGCTCTTCCCTGAGAATCACACTCTGTGCCCGCCCGACACCTCCCTTTCGCCCTATTCACTACCGCACCCTCTGACACTCCTCTTCCTCTGTGTCCGATTGTCCAGGCTATCAGCTAGCCCTGCAGATGTAGTTTATGGCTCCAGCTGTAAAGATTCACCCCTCTTCAAAGGAGTTATAGTAGATCAAGGCCCACACCCGATGAGATCCGTCACACCACACGTGTTCCTACTATCTGAAAACCATCCTGTATTGTGATTGGTGAGGGGACCGAGCCTGAAGCGGAAGATTCTAGGAATGACTCTTTGTACATCAAAGTTTTTACAATTATGTGTCACATTAAAAATATATAGCACTCCAACAAAGTAGTAGGAATATAAAACTTTAATAACATATAAATATATACAACAAAACAAAAACAGTAAAAACATTTAAACAACGAAGAGACCGTGGCAATTTCTTTTGAATTCCTGATGAGGACATGTTACTAGTTCTTTCAAATTATGAAAATTCAGAAGATGTTGCCTGGGGGTGGGTCGTCAGTAGCAGTCTGTTGTGCGAATAGTTCCAAGGCAGCAGAACGCGCTGAAATCTAGATGGCACGAAAGTGATGTCTAGTAAGTTGCCGCCCAGCAAATAACGGCGTGGGGCGCCGCGGGGGTGAGTGAGTCCAGTAGGCACCACAGCTATTCTTACCGGCATTGCAGAATTACTGCTGGGGACAATGCCTGTGCTGTAGCAGGGTCACAGCAGAAACAAAAAGGATTCTGTTGAAGATGTTGTTGGTTTTCAATTTGAAAACAGTTCTGGTGTCAACTGCTATGCTAATGTAGTGGTTAATGTTTTGTTTTCTCTAGAAAATGTAAAAGAGGGGGAGGCAGTCCAAAGTTCCGTTAAAAGGGCAAAGGAAAGGATCGGTGGTTTGAACTATCAGTCAAAAAGGGGAGGGGGTGCAATAATTTTTCCTACCGGGTCACACTGTGCTTTCACCGGAAGTGAGGTCTGCAGGATTGTAGTAATTCAAAGTGAGGCTGGCGCCAGCATGGGAGCGCCGACGTCCCGCGGATACAGTTTCGTCACTCCACGGGCGATCATGGCAGTCATTCCCCATCGGGGGTCGGAGACTCCCGCGGCTCCTCTAGAATCTTCAAGGTCGTGGAGGACTACGGTGGTGGAGTCAACCAGTGACCGGGCCATTTCTTTATGTTGGGCCCGCTCTTGCCAGGTCGACCGCCATTTTGAGAGTTCGGCAGCTACCGGCGATCGCGGGGTCACATGAGCGGACGGGCTCCACCCTGCCGGGCGAGACGTTGCAGCATGGCCACAGTGGAAGAACCGTTATCTAGGTCGTTCCGAAACTGTGCAGCACTGTAGTTGTTAGGATGCCACCGCCTGGAGCGCTGAGGGTGCAGCTGGGAAGCCTCCACCTGGGGAGGCGGGAGAGGCCTGTTCGCACCGTCTCTCCCTCCCAGTGCACCCCACGGCGTCTCGCTTGAGATTTGTTATGGCCGGACCAGGCGATGAGGACGAGGGGGGGGTCGGAGGCATGTGCAAGACATCCCCCTCCAGTGTTGTCGCAGACATTATAAAAGAAAGAAGTGTCCCGTCCGTCTTCGGGCCGGGCTTCCGGTGGATGTCGGCCGGACGCCCCTGGCTCTGGCCCCATGAACGGGTTTCTTGGTTTATCGGCTGCAGCCGGATCCCGTCGGCCTCGGCCCCCCGACCGTTGGTGGTCGGACCGGAAGAGCATGTGGCGGGACTACCTGCAACTCTCAAGGGCCACCGCGGCCGGACTGGGAGAGAGAGGGGAGGGTCGAGGAGACATTCCCCCCCCCTGCAACTGTTCAGCGTTGTAAAGGCAATCCCCTGGCCGGGTCCCGCTGGTCTCGGCCTCTCCTCCGGCTACACCCTACGTTAGGATCTCCTGGCCGAGGCGTGGCAGCAGGACCTGCCTTATATGGGCTGCTCCCGGCTGGGCGTAGCCGGAACCCTGCCCCACCTTGGAAGTTTCCAGAGTGGGGGTGGATGTTCTACTGACTTGCATTTTCCCTAGTCTATCGATTTTTTTGGCGTGGCAGGCGGTGGGACAGCGAGGGGTGATTTGGTTTCTCTTACTGTTTTTCTGGTCTCTCACCACTGGCATATTTTAACGTTTTCTTGTTTCTAGGACATTAATAGGTTTTATCATTACGTTATGTTATCGTTTCTTTGTTCGTTGTTTAATAAAAGTTCATGTTCATCAGTGGCCTACTGATTTTCGTTTTCCTATTTTTTTCTTTCCAGGTTGTTTCATGGTAAAGTTTCTGTTAACAGGATACAGTGATCACTTCGTTATTATTGCATATGTCCTTTTCACTAGGGGTGCTCTCTGGTCGGGCCAGATGACGTATCTCTAGTAAATGGTCCGGGTGAAAAAGGTGCATCAATCAGTGGGGAGTAGATAGGCATGACAGATTACAACGGGGGAGAAAGGTCCGCATTACATACCCTTTCACTACTTGCAAAGATTTTCCTACGTTTATTTGCAAACAGGGAATACCTCCAAAAAGAACTAATTCCCAAACAGTCAATGTTCGGACAATCAATCAATCAATGAGGAATGAAATAGGTACGACGTGTTAAAGGCTTGCGTTACCTACCCTTCACTATCTGCAAAGGGAGATAGAATATTCCTATTCTTCCTCGTTTGCAGGTAGAGAAGATCGTTAAGAGAATTAACTTCGAACAATTCAATGCTCGATTGAAACAATCAACAAGGGGTACTGTGAACACAAATGAACGCCGCTTATATACATACGCATTGCTATTTTCAACAGGTTGTTCCTAATGTTTCTATTTTAGCGAGGTCAAAAGAGATCCCATTAGTGGCCTACTGATTTTGCTCGATTCCTTTTGTTTTTTTACACGATTTTTCGCTATCTGCAAAGAGTAAACAGAGTATTGCGACTCTGTGCTTGTTTGTAAATAGAGAATGAACCAAAGAGAACAATCAATCAAATGGAGAGAGAAGCAGGCACGACGGATTACAAAGGGGGAAAGGGCTGCGTTAACTACCCTTCACTATCTGCAAAGAGAGAGTACTCCTAATAGAAATGAGGGGTGGGGGGCAGCAATCAAAGCAGATCAGTGTGCATAAACACGAAAAAAAAAATTCTTACCACGTACTTGACATTCGACAGCTTATGATATTTGCTATTAAAAAACCATTGAAATTCACTGAAAAAACCATAGGTTATAGACCATATATAGTTAGGAATTAGCATTTACAAAACCTTGAAAATTCACTGAAAAAACCATAGGTTATAGACCATATATAGTTAGGAATTAGCATTTAAAAAACCTTATTTTACTCACACAAAACCATTGAAATTCCATATATAGTTAGTTGCACTAACTATATATTGCGCACCCGCAATCCACTGCTGATGATCTCACATATTACATCATTCATGACATGGTCAGTGACATCACTGATGACATCACTGATGACATCTCAAATGACATCACTGATGACATCACTGATGACATCTCATTTGACATCAATGACCACATCACTGATGATATCATTCATGTGACAATACAATGCATCTCCTCACATTTTAATATAACCTCTGTTTCACCCAGTGTTAAAAACAGAGTATAATTTTTGAAACCATTGACACACCAATACTAGTTACTACATACGTACTCACTGATTCCTACGTCTACACACACATTCACTCATTCACCCATACAATCATTCATACATACAATCACTCATGTTTACAACACAATCATATGCACTCATACACCTATACAGACACTCACACTCTGCCACTCATCCATGGAGTTACTCACACACCTAGTCAGTCCTGTAAAGAATCAATCACACTTCCATTTTCTACTCTATACAGTTAAACATAGAGCACCTTACGTTTTCAACCATATACTAACACATACTTACTCTCTTATACAATCATTGATACAAGTACACATTGATCTGTACAGAGTCACACACCTCCCAGCCAGCCACACACACACTCAGTCTCCCATGCAAATACTTGGGCAATCAATCAATAACCCATATAGTTACTCATATAGCTACTGATCAACACATGCAGCAGTTTACAGAACAACAGACATAATGATGCACAAATTAAGACAGTTTAGTCACTAACCCATGCACTCAGTGAGACACATTTAATCACTCACTCATACATTCAGTCATGCACCTACTAAATCCTTCGTCCAGAAACTTATACATCCACTCATTCTTCAATATGTAAGACATATTTTAACTTTACAGAAACATAGTCACTGGATGTTGTCATCAGTGATGTCATCAGTGATGTCATTTGAGATGTCATCAGTGATGTCATCAGTGATGTCACTGACCATGTCATGAATGATGTAATATGTGACATCATCAGCAGTGGATTGCGGGTGCGCAATATATAGTTAGTGCAACTAACTATATATGGAATTTCAATGGTTTTGTGTGAGTAAAATAAGGTTTTTTAAATGCTAATTCCTAACTATATATGGTCTATAACCTATGGTTTTTTCTGTGAATTTTCAAGGTTTTGTAAATGCTAATTCCTAACTATATATGGTCTATAACCTATGGTTTTTTCAGTGAATATATATATATATACAATTTCCACTCTCTGCACAGTGATCCCCTCGCCAAAGAAGACGAGAGAGACGGACTCCTCAAATCAGCAGCAGCCGCTGGTAATTTTATTTTTTAATCATATAAACAGTGCAATGCTGTGCCCTCTACCATACGCGTTTGGGCGATCCCGGTCGCCTTGCTCGCTGGTAAACTAGTGCTCACCCCTCCTTAGTTTAAAACATACTACTACCAATCACTGATCGTCACAATGCATGAAAATGGAGAACAGACTATGAATGCGCCAGCACATAGAAAGAGTAACATTTGTATTGAAATACAGACCTCTTATTTTTCCGAATGCTTGTCTATTAAACGCAAACTAATACATCTTGGTTCCTGAAAAAACACAACATTGAAATATGTACACATTTTTTAAAAAACATATAAATATCTAAATAATTGTGTTTAAAATGAAAGAAACCGATTGTCTCACTGGCAAAGATGCATTAAGAATTAATTTCCTGTTTTAAAGGAATCTAAACATAATCGCGGTCATACATAATCTTAGTTGTGCAAATTGCGTTTGTCTTATCCTCCTATAACTTAGACGATCGGCATGAATATGTGCAAAACCATTTTAAAGTGCTAAATGTGTAAGTGTAACTCCCAGCCGGAAGTTTAAAATAAATTTAAAGTGCAAAAAAGTGCATTAAGCTAAAAAGGGGTCAGTGTTAATGGGCAGTATTATTTAACATTTGGTCTTTGAATTTCATATCTGTACAAATACATTTATTCATTCATTAGTTATTGACTTGTTCAATCTGTATTAACAGCAATAGACAATGACTATGACACAGAGTGATTTAACACAATTCTTTCAGAGCTTACAAGCAGATCTATAGTACAGTGATGATATATCTCCAGTCATCTCAGCAATGTATATGCCTATTGGACCCTCCTGATTGGGGTCTATATCTACATAATAAAACACTATGGGACACTGTTGTGTTGTAAACCCAATAAATACATTCAAAGCTACCCAATACATAAATAAATATATATTAAATAGATTAAATAGATTAAATAGATTAAAAAGAAACTATTCTAATGGTTAAAATCCTTAACAATATGTCCTTCTGTACCTTCTCCATGATTTCTCCGCTAGCCCAGTACAGTGTTCACAACGGTAACTAAGATCCTATATTGATGGTGTCATAGTGATCTTACCCTATTATAGGAAGTGGTGCAGGTCTTTACAGATATTGAGACCATGTGGGCTTTTAGTTTCTAGCTCCACTATGTACCTGCGCTCGAGGCGGCGTAGCTGTTTCTCTCTGTCTCCACCTCTTTTACTCATAGGGACATTGTCTATCACAAAATACTGCAATGCATTCAGGTTATTTCCATGCTCTTGTTTTACATGTCTGGCCACCGGATATGTTGGGTCTGAATTGACCGTGGCTCTCAAGCGTTGCAGTATTCTAGCCTGTACCGGTAGTTTTGTGCTACCCACATATTTCAATCCACACGAGCATTTCAATACATATACGGCATATTCGGTCTTGCATGTATAGTGCCCCTTAATGTTAATGGGTGTATCTGAGAATGCATTGGTGTAGGATTTCGTGTTAGTACCGAATTTACAGGCACGGCATGAACTGCACTTAAAAAAGCCATTCCTGGCGGGCAGCCACTCTTTCTAACTATATGTCTCTGGGCTGGTTTTTACAAGATCTGACCTCATGCAGTGAGCTTTACGGAATGTAAATTTGGGTTTCTGCTGATATAGTTCTTTTAGTACAGTGTCAGTTGTCACTATGCGCCAATCTTTGCTGACTATATTTTTGATCGCTTGGGATTGTCTGCTGAAGGTGGATATGAACCTGCAGGTTCTGTTCGTGCTAATCTCTTGACTAACCTCGCCTTGGGTGGGTCCCTCTTCATGACTATTGATGTTTGGCTTAGCTTTCTTCTGTAGTAGGGTTCCTCTGTCAATCTGATTGGCTTTGCTTAAGGCTATCGCCAATTTTATTGCACCAGTTGAGGAGTTTTACTATTCCATTGGTAAAAATCAAATAACTGCAAATTCCCCTTGCCCAGCCAGATCACTGACATAATTTTGATTACAAATATATACCCATACACAAATATCGACACATACATATTGATGTAAAAAATATCAACATCCTATCTTTATAATGTAACGTCTAAAAAAATAATATCAATGTAAAAAATATTGATGTGCAAAATATCGTTTTTTATATATAAACATAATGTTAACTAAATTACATAATAACATTTACTTTAAAAAATGATTTAGTTGTAATGTACATTTGAACAAATATTAATAAATAAATGTAATTTAAAAAATGTAAACATAGATATATCAAATGTAATATATATGTACATTTACTTTAAAACAATTAATAAACTTATCCATTTGTTTTAAAATGTTATAAAAATATAAAAATGTACACATAAATATATAAAAATGTACATATATATATATATATATATATATGTATTCACTGCTCCAACCTCGCCTCCTGGAGACCGCACTCAGCCGAGTGGGTGCCGTGACAAACGGCGGCGTGCCGTTTATTAAATTCAGAGCTCCACAGCCCCTCGGGCCAAAGAAACAGCACTCGCAGCAGACTAAATTCAGTTATAAGTTTATTGCGCAAAAGATGATCCAAACAGACGCGTTTCAGCACTTGCCTTCGTCAGTGTCCTGACGAAGGCAAGTGCTGAAACGCGTCTGTTTGGATCATCTTTTGCGCAATAAACTTATAACTGAGTTTAGTCTGCTGCGAGTGCTGTTTCTTTGGCCCGAGGGGCTGTGGAGCTCTGAATATATATATGTATATATATATATATATATATATTTATTTATTTATTTTTTTTACCGACTGGCGGATGCCAGTAGGTAGTTATAGTTAGGACCTATTATCCATAGGAAATTCGCAGCATTCTATTGGCAATAACTTGGGCGTTGATTGATGAATCTTCTTCAAATTTTCTAAACGTTTGGCCAGCTCAGTTCTGCTCCTTCCCTGGAAGTTTGGGGGTGATCGGTTAAGTGGGAGCCCAAAACGTGTTTTCCCCATGCAATTTCCCATAGGACCTTTAGCCGCGGCTATAGCTCGAACGGCTGAACGGAATTACACCAAATTTGGCAGAGAGGTAGTCCTCAGTTCCGACTTGTGCCTTTCACATATCTGGTGTCAATCTGTTCAGTAGTTTCTTTGAAAATTATGGTTAAAGTCATTTATATATCTATGGGGGTGGAGGATCTGTGGATTGTGCGAGGATTGGCCCGATCATGCGCTCAATCCTAATTGGCTGTCAAGCGGTTTTAAACATTCAAAATCAGGAACTGTTTGCAGACATTTTATGCCTCGGTAGAAGCGAGGCTAAGGAAACAATTTAAATATGTGTGGAACTTGTGAAAAGGGGGCAGGGTAGACACACCCTGACCCCCTAGGCCTGCTCAGGGGGTCACATAAGCTAAAAAGAGCCCTTGTGTTTATTGAGAGATTTTAGCACTTATAAGTAAGCACCAATGCAGTCTAAAGTTCATGAGAAAGACTATGTTCCCTTCATCTGTAAAATGTACAGCATCTCTCCAATAGATGCCATGCATATTGAAACGCAGATATTTGTGGTATATGGACACCATTCCATAGTCTTGGAGAAAAGTAGAAACAGATTTATTCACATTTTTCCTAGATTTCTCAATCTGTGGTCAAAATGGATTGGAGTAGTTCCATTTCTGCCTTTGGCATATGTTAGAATAGACAAAGGGAGTTTGGGGGAAAAGTGAAATTAAGAAATAATTGGTTGGTTGACAACATTCTACACAGAAAACTAGGGTGCATGTTTTAGATTTTTAAAAGCATGATTCTTATTGGTTATCAGCACGTGATTGAAAATAACATTACGTAGGATAAGGTAGTATATTGAGAAGTCGAGCACACTTGCTATTTTTTTTAGCAACATTGTGTGATGAACTTTTGCATTCTTCGGGAGCCAGTATTGCTTTTTTGCATGGGTAGATGCTAATTTTTATATGGAAAGCAATCTCCTTTGGATTTTGAAAGTGAGAATAGATTTCACTGCTCTGTCTTTCAAAATGCAAACTATGTTTGCTATGGGAGGGCGGGAGTCGTGAGAGTCCCACTCTGTCAAAGCAAACAGCAGTGTAGTGGGGGTAGGCACCCCAGGACACTGCAGAAGCCGGTCATAGTAGTTACCAGGGCCCTCGAGGGCACCAGGCGGAGGGCCACGCAGTCTGCCTTCCGTAATACACAAATTCCCGGGGGTGGTGATTCCCGGAGCTTGAGTGGGGTTGTTGAGGCTCACAGACTTGTAATTTTGTAAGGGGGGGTTGGATGCGAAAGTGGTGCAAGGGGGTTGTAGAGGATCCAGGGTAAATATAACGGTTTCTGTACAGCCAGTAACTTTCAACCGTACCCCTAAACGGCTTTCTGCCTGTTACTATAGTAACAGTTCATGGAACACTTATGTGAGCACAGAGGTTATAAGTTCACCACACTATGTTGCTAATGGCGTTGTACTTTTTATTCTTTTGAATTGGAACTGTAAGTTGTAGCTATACACTCTGGTAAAGATCTGGTAAAGAGCTAGCCTCAGAATTATACTCCAAATTATAAATATAATTTCTATTGTGGACTGCTACCCCTACAAAAAAAGACATATGTACTTTTTTAATTAACTTTTATTAAAACAATAAAAACAATAAATAACTGGAAGTATAACTAAATGATAACAATACAATAAAATAATTAGAACCATAACTTTAACAAAACAATATAACAAACAACATATAATATGGACTCCAATAGAAGTAGTGTAGTTAATCTGCAAAACAAAAACAAAAATTAGTGTTTAAAATTAGATCGATGTGACTAAATGAGGTCACACGTCAAAGTGTACAACTCAAAGTAACACTTGACGATATTTTCTATTTTTTTAATTTGTGCAGTGTGCCTGATAGATTTTACTTATCTTATAGGCTTGCATTCAAACTGTGTCTGTATAGAAGTGCCTAGTGCGTCATATTTATATTACAGATGAACAGGTCTTTAAAATGATTCACAGATGAGACATATTAGGTGAGAGATTAAGTCATTATGCACTACAATATTTTTTAGGGCTTATTTACTAAACTCTTGTGCCACTTTTGTGTTACTTTTCTCATGTTGAAAGTGACACACAAGTGGCGCATGGAGTTTGTAAATCAGCTCTTTTATTTCTAATGCATTTAATTGGAAGTATTGAATATTTAGGCCACTCTGCTTACCTTGTGTAAACACTGTGGCCAACAGAGTTCACAACTTAGAATTTCGCTTTGGTTTGTTACTTGCCGGATATGCAAGACTGCTTTCAAGAGGAGACCCCAATAAAGAGTACTGGTGTAGAACTGCAAGTATGCGGAAGGACTTGCAGACTAAGAATCCGGTCAACTTTGGAAGGGAAGAGTTAAGGATATTAAGAGAGGCTCCTTCTGCTCATGAGAAGGCCCAAGTACCAGTGGAGCAACACCGTTAACCTCTACTACGCAGCCTAATATTCGTCCCTAATTTAGAACCCTTTAAGAGAAAAAGTAAGAAGGTTGGAAGCTTTGTATGCCATCCTAATACCTAATCATCCATTAGTTATACAGAGATCCACCCTGTATCAGACTCATCCGTAAAAGGGTGAATTGAACATTATCTGATACCAAAAACCCCTCAAGTACTTATATCTGTTACTTTTTAACTTCGTTGACTACTCATAATGAGAGTATTTACCTTAATGTTACCCGTTAAAAATGTGTGAATCTGCATGGTTCAGGCAACTAGTAAATGCCATATTTGAGACATCTGTGTAATCAGCTCGTAGAGGAGGATATACTTTTTTTCAAACTAGGCAATTTGCTGCTGATGTATGTAACATTCTACAAACTGAACAAAAAGAGTTTAAAATGTATATGTTGTATATATGTTAAAGATTAATTTTAATGTACATAAAAACATTTGTTCTCAACACGATTGGGGTTGAAAAGCAATCATCAGAGGTTATATTTGGCAAGCAAAATAGGAAATAGCATTGCATTATACAAATGTTAGGCCGAGATTGGTCACTCACTTAATTTACAAACTCCTGGCCTTGATCTGATAACATATGAAGACCAGTCAGTGGATCTGGTATGTCAAGTGTTTGACCACCATCTGGTATAGTGCATGGGCAGGAATAAACAGCTTGTGGCGACCAGTGCGTCTCATGGTTCTCTGTATAATGAGATAGAACAGGGGACAAATCAAGTTTAAGGGTATTAAAAAACATGGAGAGCGTGCTAAAATACAACATTGGCCTTTCAATTAAATGTGCAGTGCATGGGGAGGAAGTAGCACATGGCGCACTACTTTCAAAAATTAAAGGTGGTAGGATTAAGTGATTTGTCCAGAAACATCGCCTACCAAGGCAAGATATTGAAGGTATAAGAGCTGGAAACCGTGCTAAAATACAGCATTGCTGAAAACATTACTTTTGCAATGCATGGGGCACGTGACGCACTACTTACACGAGAAAAACTACATCGCATTAAGTTGAACAGCACATAGCACATTGCTGCGGGAATGGCCACGTGGCGCTTGGAAATTAAAGAAACGTGGCAGGATTAACTGATTTGCACAGAACAAAGGATAGCAAATCAAGTTTAACGTTATTAAAAAACATGCAGAGCATGCTAAAATACAACATTGACCAATCGATAACATGTGCAGTGCATGGGGAGAAAGTAGCACGTGGGGCACTACTTACAAAATTGAAGGTGGCAGGATTAAGTGATTTGCCTAGAAACCGTGCTAAAATACAGCATTGCTGAAAACATTACTTTTGCAATGCATGGGGCACGTGACGCACTACTTACACGAGAAAAACTACATCGCATTAAGTTGAACAGCTCGTAGCACACTGCTGCGGGAATGGCCACGTGGCGCTTGGCAAATTAAAGAAACGTGACAGGATTAACTGATTTGCACAGAACAAAGGATAGCAAATCAAGTTTAACGTTATTAAAAAACATGCAAAGCAGGCTAAAATACAACATTGACCAATCGATAACATGTGCAGTGCATGGGCAGAAAGTAGCACGTGGGGCACTACTTACAAAATTGAAGGCGGCAGGATTAAGTGATTTGCCTAGAGACATCGCCTACAAAGGTGAGATATTGGAGGTATAAGAGCTGGAAACCATGCTAAAATACACTATTGCCAAAAACATTACTTTTGCAATGCATGGGGCACGTGACGCACTACTTACACGAGAAAAACTACATCGCATTAAGTTGAACAGCACGTAGCACACTGTTGCGGGAACGGCCACGTGGCACTTGGCAAATTAAAGAAACGTAGCAGGATTAAGGGCCAGATGTAGGTGAGGGATATTTACCGACTCATAAATACCGAATTTTACCGATTCTGTATTTATGAATCGGTAAATATGAAGGTGGGAGATGTAGGTATTTTTTAAAATAGAAATACCGAATCGGTAACATTCGGTATTTACCGATTCGGTAAATACCGAATCGGTATTTCCTATTGATTCCTATGGGCTATGAAGCCCATAGGAATCAATGGGAAATACCGATTCGGTATTTACCGAATGGGTAAATACCGAATGTTGCAAGGGTGCAGGGGGTGTCACTTTGACACCCTCTGGCACCCGAAGTAAAGGCATGTGTGAAATGTGGCACACATACATACCCTTAGGGCATGTCTGTATGTCACATTGCACAGTGTGCATGCACAGATGTGCATGCACACCTGGATTCGGTATTTTACCACACAATCCTATTGTGTGGTAAAATACCGACTCTTAAGGGCCTGTGACACTCTCAGGAGTGTCACCTACATTTGGATTTACCGAATCGGTAAAATTACCGATTCGGTATTTTACAGAATCGGTAAATTTACCGAATCGGTAAATTTACCGATTCTGTAAAATAATGGCCCCAACATGCCAATTCTTAAATACCGGTCGGTAACGGCCAAAATCGGCCGTTACCGACCGGTATTTGGGCTCCTACATCTGGCCCAAAGTGATTTGCAAAGAACTAAGGGTAGCAAATCAAGTTTAATGTTATTAAAAAACATGAAGAGTGTGCTAAAATTCAACATTGGTCAATTGATTACATGTGCATTGCATGAGGAGGAAGCAGCATGTGGCGCACTAATTACAAAATTGAAGGCAGCATGATTAAGTGATTTGCTCAGAAACAAAAGTTACAAAGTCAACTTTAACTAAACAAAAAAGTAGGAAAGTGTGCTTAAAAACAACATTGTCAAATCGAACAAAAATTCGCATTTACGCGGTATTTAAAGATCATTCAGATTAATTAATTTAATTATTCTTTAAAAAAAGTGCTCACCTATGAAGAAGTGGATACAAAAACTATCAATGGCTGTGACTGCGGAATAGGAAAAGTTTGAGAAGGTTGGCA
Organism: Lissotriton helveticus; assembly: GCF_964261635.1. NCBI lineage: Eukaryota > Metazoa > Chordata > Amphibia > Caudata > Salamandridae > Lissotriton > Lissotriton helveticus. The sequence continues at coordinate 1,356,505,035 of NC_136063.1, forward strand.
GGTTATAAATACTTTGCAGAAGGATGATTGTTTGAGCATGATGTCACTGGGTGTGAGAGCTGTGATTGGGCATATTGTAATTGAGCATGCGCAAATAAAATGAAATACGTTAGGGGTACATAGCCAGACGGTGGGACGTACTGTGCGCATACGTAATATTAACACGGATGCGCTACCACAAACTTGCATGCGCAAAGTGAAGGCAACTCCTAGGTGGTACATACACAGATGGACTTTGGATGTCGATAGGACACTGGCTCCCGCAAGAGGCGGGGAGCCGGTGGAACAGTGGGTGAATTGAAGACCCTCGCACGGTCCCCAACAGTGACGGCCATTATAAATACAAAAAAAAGACTCTCCCCGGGGAATGAGGTCCCCGGTGCCTTAAAGTGGCTTCAGTAGGGGGGCTATGTGGCCCTCCTCCATAAAATAATAATATATAATTAGCCATGCCCCGGAGGGTGGGGACCTCGGTGCCCGGACTTGACCATGGGAGGGGGACCACGCGACCCCCTTCCAATAAAAGAAATTGAATACGGATACTCTGTGTATTGTCATCGTACAATAAGCACTGCCTTCCAATCACACGCTGAATGCTAATTGGCTGTCAAGTGCTTGTCAACATTCGAAACTTGAAATTGTTGGCAGCCATTTTATGCCTCTGTAGAAGTAAGGCTGAAGAAGCGTGTGAAATGTGAATTTAAAATGTGAAAAGGGGGAGGGTAAACACACCCTGACCCTCTAGGCCTGCTCAGGTGGTTCCACAAGGACCCCCTTGGGCCCAAATTTTTTATTTAGTATATCGGCTGACAATGACTGGTTTCAGTTGCAAATTCTTCTAAGTGTGCAGTTTTCGAACTTTAAAATATTCACCTTAAGTCATCCGAAGAACGAATTCCGATTTATTCATTTGTCATCAGGAGAGAAACCAGTGCTGCATCTTTTAGCCCAGCACTGACCCTGAATAGTAGTTCCAAGCATACTTACAAGTAACTTGTATTTCCTTCCATAGAATCCCATTCTTATAAAAAAATGAATATATTTAGATTTGCGGGTCAGGCTCTAGGGGATGGGGTCCAGGGCCCAAAAAAATTTAAAAAGAAGGGGGGCCACACAATGTAATGTAATTTAAAAAATAAAATATCTAAAAATAAATTGTTTTAGAATAAAAATGTGTAAATCAGTATCAAAAAAATAAATATAAGAATGAATATATTTAAAATTGTCATTTACAAAACCTTTAAAATTCACTGAAAAAAACATAGGTTTCAGACATGTTATAGTTAGGAATTAGCATTTAAAAAATCTTAGAAATTCACTTAAAAAACACAGGTTTCAGGGGTGTTATAGTTAGTTGGACATTTCACTCTTACAAAACCATTGAAATTCCCCCGTTATAGTTAGCTGTACTAACTATAACTCACGCGCACGCAATCCACTGCTGATGATGTCACATATTACATCATTCATGACATCGTCAGTGACATCACTGATGACATCACTGATGACATCCCTAATGACATCTTTTGAGATGTCATCAGGGATATCATCAGTGTGTACTAGTTATAGTTTATATCCTTCATTTAAATCTGTGCATGAGAAGAAGTGTATTTATTGTGTTGAATGATTTTTAATCCACGTTTACTGATGTTGTTTTATTATGTTTCTTCTAACAGGAGGAAAGGAAGGGGCCCAGCCACGATATTCACTACTCAAGGGCATCCTACCCTTTTCACCATCTTATCACCGAGCACGTACCCACTGGTGGGCATCTTCAGCAAGTACCGCTTTTACATTGCCAATAGGCACTGAGCACTGTATACGAGCCCCAGCCTTTATTACTCAGCACTTGTGCTTTAAATATGTGTCTACCACGAGCAATCTATTGACACGCTCAGGACACTGGCATTTATGGATAGTATTTAACATCTTAATTCTTATTCAACATGGGTCTTGTCAGCCCATGGACACATTGGACATTTAAAGCTTACACTCATTGGTTAAACTACTTTGTTTGCACTCACGTATTTGACATGATAACTTGTTGAGCCACTGTTCCTGGTTATCACTCAGTGGCACTTTACTCCATGGGTGCGCAAATCTGCAATCCACATTGTTTCGCGTGGGTATGCATGTTACGCCTCTGCCACCCACACACTGCACGGCCAGTATTTTACGAATACTTCATAGGGCACTGGCCCGGCACCCATGGTACATAGTTTGCATTGGCCAAATCTTGATCTAACTCAGGCCACACCAGCAGCTTTTGACAAGCATGATTTTCCCATTGTCAGTATTCACACGTCTGTACTAAGGTATTATACATGTCAACCTTTCATGCTTTGCCATTGTCTTTGTAAACCACACTCGGTAATTATAAGAATATGCAATATCGGCATGCATCATTTTATGTGTTCATCAGATAATGCGCACACTTCATGTGGGGAGGGGCGGTCACCCGTTACCTTTACTTTATCTATTATATCAGTGACATTGCTGTCTTTATTTTCAAGTCACAGCACACCGAAGGCACATCGCCGCATTTCATTTTTGTGATTATTGTTTGGTGATTACGATGCCAGTGCTATGCGCACACAAGACTGTCTGCTACTAAGACATGATCAATTCTCCCATTGTAAGATGGCTGCGATAAGACGTGATGTATAGTATCATAATACAGTCCCTTGTTTATGTTGAGTACTTGCTGAATGCTTTATTAGTTTGGTTTTGAGCACTTTTCATTTACGTGAGCAAGGCTTCCGAGTAAGCAAAAACATGTTGTGAATGAATAAACACCCTTGAACTGGCAACCTGCTGGACCCTTTGTTACTGAGAGTGCACATCAAATTGGATTTTTGTTTTATATATATATATATTCACTGAAAAAACCATAGGTTATAGACCATATATAGTTAGGAATTAGCATTTACAAAACCTTATTTTACTCACACAAAACCATTGAAATTCCATATATAGTTAGTTGTACTAACTATATATCGCGCACCCGCAATCCACTGCTGATGATGTCACATATTACATCATTCATGACATGGTCAGTGACATCACTGATGACATCACTGATGACATCTCAAATGACATCACTGATGACATCACTGATGACAACATCCAGTGACTGTATGTTTCTGTAAAGTTAAAATATGTCTTATATATTGAAGAATGAGTGGATGTATAAGTGTCTGGATGATGTATTTAGTAGGTGCATGACTGACTGTATAAGTGAGTGATTAAATGTGTCTCACTGAGTGCATGGGTTAGTGACTAAACTGTTTTAAATTGTGCACCATTGTGTCTGTTGTTTTGTAATCTGATGCATGTGTTGATCATTAGCTATATGACTAACTATATGGGTTATTGATTAGTTGGCCAAGTATTTGTATGGGAGACTGAGTGTGTGTGTGGGTGTCTGGGAGGTGTATGACTCTGTGCATAGATGTGTGAGCAGTTGATTCACTAGATGTATGGGTTCAAAAGTGCATGTGGAAACAGCTGTATGGGCGGTTTACTGTGTGCATGAGTGTATTGGTGAGTGAATGGATATCTCAGTGCTACATTATTGTGAACTTGTATCAGGGATTGTATAACAGAGTAAATATGTGTTATTATATGTTTCAATAAGTAAGGTGTGTTTAACTATATAGTTGAGGAAATGGAGGTGTGATTGATTCTTTGCAAGACTGATTAGGTGTGTGAGTAACTCCATGGATGAGTGACAGTCTGTGAGTGTCTGTTTACACTGAGTGTATCTAAGGTTATATTAGAGTCTGAAGAGGTTCATCGTATCATCACATGAATGATGTCATGAGTAATGTCAAATGAGATGTCATCAGTGATGTCATCAGTGATGTCATTTGAGATGTCATCAGTGATGTCATCAGTGATGTCACTGACCATGTCATGAATGATGTAATATGTGACATCATCAGCAGTGGATTGCGGGTGCGCGATATATAGTTAGTACAACTAACTATATATGGAATTTCAATGGTTTTGTGTGAGTAAAATAAGGTTTTGTAAATGCTAATTCCTAACTATATATGGTCTATAACCTATGGTTTTTTCAGTGAATTTTCAAGGTTTTGTAAATGCTAATTCCTAACTATATATGGTCTATAACCTATGGTTTTTTCAGTGAATTTCATAGGTTTTTTAATAGCAAATCTTTATAAAAATAATACATTTTAAATCGAATTTTATATTTTATAATTTTTTTATTTTTTTTTTATATTATTTTTGGTGCGCTCACGGGGCGCGGACAGGTGAACGCACGGGTAAGCGCAATCTTGCGGCGCGCCCCGGGGTGCGTACTGATGCGCGTCCCGGAAGCGTTATTGCCGCGAATGAAAACAACATCGTGACGTATCACGTAGCCGCCACGCCTTGCGTCATAAGACACGTATCGCGTAGCCGCGAGATGCGTCTTATGACGCACCGCGTAAGCGCACCTGGAAGCGCATACGATCGTGCAACGTAAGCGCCCCGATGCGCTTACGATACACGCCCGGGACGCGCCCCGGGGCGCGTAGCGTAAGCGCGTCAAACCATGTGACTTTAAAATAACACTTTTCATTGGTTCAGAACTTTTTTTTTTCCAAATTGTGTGAAACCCACCCATTTCTCTCACTATTGCTTTGTACTTGGAGAGAGCAAGAGCTGTTCTGTCTTCTCTGTTTATCTCCTACTTTTCTGATCTCCAGCAATGGCTGCAAGAGAGTCATCCAGCAGTGATTCAGATGGATTTTTAGATGAGGACCCTCCTCAGCAAAAGAAAAAAACCCATTTCATCTGGAAATTTTACGACATCCCTGAAGGACAGAAAAAAGTCAACGCTCCCAAAGTAACCTGCAAAATATGTGGGAGTAGTTTATCCAGAGGCAATCCTCTGAAAAAATATAGTTTTGGAAATGCTAATTTGATCAGGCATGTGAAAAGAAGACACCCTAACAACTTTGCCAGGGAGAGTGTCAGAGAGCTGGCACGGAATGTACCCACAGATGGCGGCAGCACCTCCACTGGTGGAGCAACACCTTCGGGACCACCCCGTGGAAGAATGGTCCCTAACATTCAGCCGGTGTTTGCAGGCATCAAATTTTTGTGCACGGAGTGTGACGAACTGCTCTGCTATGGGGAGCAGAGTGTTGAACTCATTGCCCTAAAGAAACAGCAACACCGCTGCTCTTCCAGTCCCTAAATTTTCAAATTTTTTTGCTCCTGTTGAGCAGTTTTGGAATCCTTGTTTTTGTTTTTCCCTTGACAAAAATCCCCCAAAAATATAAAATTGTTTTAAAAAGTCTAAAAAAAATATAAAACAACAAAAACAAAAAAAATATATAAAACAACAAAATCAAAAAAAAAGTTCTTTTCAGAACTACCTCCAATTTATAAAAAGAAGCTTTTTTTTTTTTTTTAAAAGTCTGTCATTTTTTATCTCCATGGTACGCTCCCCCGTACGCTCCCCGGTGCGCGTACCGGGCGCTCCCCCCCGCGAAAATCGAATTTAAAAAAAAATAATAATTTCACCCGCGGGAGCCTTTTATGGCCCCCACATCAAAAGTAGGGGGTCAGGGGGGTGTACCCTGCCCCCTTTTGCTCATTTCCCCCCTTTGATTCTTGCCACCTCTTGTGTCTCAATCCTACCGAGACACAAGATGGCGGCCGCTGCGGACTGTTTCGAATGTTTACAGACACCCGAGAACCAATCAGCTTGCCGTGCGCAAGTCGCGTGGCGCGCCTGGAGCGCTCCCCGGTACGCGTACCGGGCGCGGCTCTAGATATATATCTTTTTTTAAACCTAATTTACTCAAAATTCACAGGACCACATATCTTGAGACCTAGCAAAGGCACATCGGGCAAACAATATCTACAATTTTGCCAAGTTTCGTGGAAATCCATTCAGCCGTTCGAGCTAAAAGTGAGGCCAACCGCCCTACGGAAAATTGCATGGCAAAAACACGTTTTGGGACCCCCCTTTTTTCTCGGCCCCCCAAATTTTCAGGGGCTGCTCAGAAACAAAATGTTCCATTTTCCTGAAAATTTCAGCCAATTCCGTCCACAAACGCCAAAGTTATTAGACATAGAATTTTCAAAAATCCCATAGAGAAAAAATCCTAACTATATATACCTACTGGCGAACGCCAGTAGGTAATATATATATATATATATATATATATATATATATATATATATATATATATATATATATATATATATATATATATATATATACATATATAATGAAAGTCTTCAGAACCTCCACCGCAGCGGGGAAAAGAAGAAACGGACCCTTCGACTAGGCAAGGTAGAATTTATTTGTAACCTTTCATCGGTGACGCGTTTCGAGCATCGAAGTGCTCTTGATCACACACCCAGCACCGCAGTTGCTCTCTTTTTTAAATGCTTTTTATTCAAAGTAGTGTCCCACCTCCTTGTGAGTCACATGAATATCAACCATAAACACAGACAAAGTACTATAACTTACATTTGTTATGGGCAGCAAAGTCATTCAAATTGTAACAATCTTTCTTTTCACGAAACTATTGACATGTAACACGGGTCAAAAAGTCAAATGCGCCCTTTGACTACATATAAAACTCTAAGGTAATTGATGCGATATTTTGTATATATATATATATATATATATATATATATATATATTACCTACTGGCGGTCGCCAGTAGGTATATATAGTTAGGATTTTTTCTCTATGGGTTTTTTGAAAATTCTATGTCTAATAACTTTGGCGTTTGTGGACGGAATTGGCTGAAATTTTCAGGAAAATGGCACATTTTGTTTCTGAGCAGCCCTTGAAAATTTGGGGGGGGTTCGTCAAGGGGGGGCCGAGAAAAAAGGGGGGTCCCAAAACGTGTTTTTAACATTGAGTTTTCCATAGGGCGGTTGGCCTCACTTTTAGCCCGAACGGCTGAATGGATTTGCACGAAACTTGGCAAAATTGTAGGGACTGGTAGCCCGATGTGCCTTTTGTAGGTCTCAATATATGTGCTCCAGTGGATTTTGAGAAATTAACGTTTAAAAAAAGATATATATCTGTAACAGCGGACCGGGCAGCGTCCTAGGACGCGTACTTTTCGCGCAACGGAGCTTTGTGAAGCGAAGCTGATTGGTTCTCCGGCGTCTGTCAACATTCCAAACAGTCCGTAGCGGCCGCCATCTTGTCTCTCGGTAGGATCGAGAGACAAGAGGAGGCCAAAGCGAAGGGGCAAATGACCATAAGGGGGAATAGTAGATCCTCGCTGACCCCCTAGGTTTGATGTGGAGGTTTTAAAAGGGCCCCGCGGGGCAAAAAATAATAATAATAATAATAATCGAACACCTGAATGGATTTGCACGAAACTTGGCAAAATATTAGGGACTGGTAGCCCGATGTGCCTTTGCTAGGTCTCAATATATGTGCTCCAGTGGATTTTGAGAAATTAACGTTCAAAAAAAGATATATATCTGTAACAGCGCTCCGCTTCGCGTACTTTTCGCGTTACGGAGCTTTGCGAAGCTGATTGGTTCTCCGGCGTCTGTCAACATTCCAAACAGTCCGTAGCGGCCGCCATCTTGTCTCTCGGTAGGATTGAGAGACAAGAGGAGGCCAAAGCGAAGGGGGAAATGACCATAAGGGGGCATAGTAGATCCTTCCTGACCTCTTAGGTTTGATGTACCATTTTGCCAAGTTTGGTGTAATTCCGTTCAGCCATTCAGGCTGTAGACGTATGTAAATGTCCTATGGAAAATTGCATGGGGAAAACACATTTGAAAGTGTTGAAATTTAGAACCAATTAAAATGTTACTTTGGTTTTGTATTTGTGTGTGATGAAAGTTAATTGGTTATGTATATATGTCAAATGAGAGGAAACCACAGCCATTTTGTGATACTACTGTCTGAGGTACATTTGTGAGGAATTTTTGGTGGTGAATTTCTGGTGTTTGATTTACACAGTACTAACACTTCTGCTACTTTTAAAAAGGTGAGTTGTTAATTTGTAAGGGGAACTATGTTGTACACTTGAAGATAATTTGAAAAATGTTTTCTGTTATTTATTTGCAGTCCTTCTGTTATACTAAATACTTGATGAAGTTAGTTTTATATTATGTATTACTAAAAACGATAAATGAAAGTGATTATTTTTTTCTGCAATTTACAGCAAGCAATTTCAAAATAAAATGGCTCACAATGAAGAGACCGTGGCAATTTCTTTTGAATTGTCCACTACATTGATTGAAATTGAGAGCACCAATAATGAAATATTGTCACAAGGAGGACATGACTTGTATGATTCCATTAGATTGATTGAAATGGACAGCACCAAGAATGAAATATTGTCACAAGGAGATGACTTGAATGATTCCACTACATTGATTGAAATTGAGAGCACCAATAATGAAATATTGTCACAAGGAGGAGATGGCTTGTATGATTCCATTAGATTGATTGAAATGGACAGGACCAATAATGAAATATTGTCACAAGGAGGAGATGACTTGAATGATTCCACTACATTGATTGAAATTGAGAGCACCAATAATGAAATATTGTCACGAGGAGATGACTTGAATGATTCCACTACATTGATTGAAATGGACAGCACCAATAATGAAATATTGTCAGAAGGAGGAGATGACTTGAATGATTTTTTTGATCAATCTCTTGATGGCGAATTTATCGAGTGTTTGGAGACCATAGAGTTACAAGAATCATCATTGCAGACTTTTAATGAGGAGATTCCAGATGAGATGATTGAAGAGGAAATTACTGATGAGGACATGTTACTAGTTGTTTCAAATTTAGAAAATTTTGAAGAATAAATTTATATTTAGAAATCAAAAATTGTTTGAGACATTATTTATTTTTATTTTTAATTTATGAGGTTGTAGCGAAGTGATTGTAGTATAAAATGAGACTTATAGTATAGAGTGCAACATTTTTATGTTACATGGTAAGTTTACTCATATTTACTTCCCTTCTGCCACTATATTATCTCCAATGTGTATTTGACATGTCTTCTTCATCTCCGGCCTCCTTTCTCTCACTGTGTGTCTCCGATGCATCTTATCGCTGGTATTTTGTGTAATTACAGAAGAGAGTAAAATAAAATAGTTCGGAACGTGAAAAGGGGGCAAAGTAGAGTACTCCTCACCCCCTAGGCCTTTTTAGGCGGTCCCAAAAGGATCAGTTTCTGCTTTCCTGAGAGATTATGGTATGAGTTCCATATACCACAATAACTTGCATTACAACATGCAAGATATCTATCTCCTATTACCAACTTTTGGAGATATTCGCGCTAAGCGCGAATATCTCCAAAAAGTAACACCTGCCCTGAGCAGTTCTTAGCCATGTTATCCAATGGGAGGTGGATAACATGGCTAAGAGTATTAGCTCGGTAATGCATGAATATCGCTGAGTTTTTAGCGATATTCATGCATTGCGGCCGTTTATTATCGCATTTGCGATAAACCTTGATAATAGTAAGGTTTATCTTCGATAATTTCTGACGATGCTTAGTGGTAAAAAATTGGTTGGTAAGCATCGTTAGCGATAAATATCGCTTAACTTTGGTAATATGCCCCAACGTCTGTTAACGTTAGATTCGAAGGAAATGAGGAAGTGTTGAAAAACATTGTCTGCGCCATCTTGCCTTTTTTGAAATGCCACACTTTTGTCGTGCACGGCAGCCATTTTAGATGTCTTGACCAGACCCACTCTCTGCACGCTGTCGATTCGTAGCATGGCTCCTCACCCTCGCAAGCATCTTCCCCAGGCACTGGTCACCCCCGCTCTCTGTCTTATGCATGGGCAATAAACCTCCCCCCATCTGCGCTGCTCTTCCCTGAGAATCACACTGTGCCCGCCCGACACCTCCCTTTCGCCCTATTCACTACCGCACCCTGTGACACTCCTCTTCCTCTGTGTCCGATTGTCCAGGCTATCAGCTAGCCCTGCAGATGTAGTTTATGGCCCCAGCTGTAAAGAATCACCCCTCTTCAAAGGAGTTATAGTAGATCAAGGCCCACACCCGATGAGATCCGTCACACCACACGTGTTCCTACTATCTGAAAACTATCCTGTATTGTGATTGGGGAGGGGACCGAGCCTGAAGCGGAAGATTCCAGGAATGACTCTTTGTACATCAAAGTTTTTACAATTATGTGTCACATAAAAAATATATAGCACTCCAACAAAGTAGTAGGAATATAAAACTTTAATAACATATAAATATATACAACAAAACAAAAACAGTAAAAACATTTAAACAACGAAGAGACCGTGGCAATTTATTTTGAATTATCCAATAGATTTATTGAAATTGACAGCACCAATAATGAAATATTCTTGTCAGTAGCGGTCTGTTGTGCGAATAGTTCCAAGGCAGCAGAACGCGCTGAAATCTGGATGTCACGAAGGTGATGTCTAGCAAGTTGCCGCCCAGCAAATAACGGCGTGGGGCGCCGCGGGGGTGAGTGAGTCCAGTAGGCACCACAGCTATTCTTACCGGCATTGCAGAATTACTGCTGGGGACAATGCCTGTGCTGGAGCAGGGTCACAGCAGAAACAAAAAGGATTCTGTTGAAGATGTTGTTGGTTTTCAATTTGAAAACAGTTCTGGTGTCAACTGCTATGCTAATGTAGTGGTTAATGTTTTGTTTTCTCTAGAAAATGTAAAAGAGGGGGAGGCAGTCCAAAGTTCCGTTAAAAGGGCAAAGGAAAGGATCGGTGGTTTGAACTATCAGTCAAAAAGGGGAGGGGGTGCAACAATTTTTCCTACCGGGTCACACTGTGCTTTCACCGGAAGTGAGGTCTGCAGGATTCTAGTAATTCAAAGTGAGGCTGGCGCCGACGTCCCGCGGATACAGTTTCGTCACTCCACGGGTGATCATGGCAGTCATTCCCCATCGGGGGTGGGAGACTCCCGCGGCTCCTCTAGAATCTTCAAGGTCGTGGAGGACTACGGTGGTGGAGTCAACCAGTGACCGGGCCATTTCTTTATGCTGGGCCCGCTCTTGCCAGGTCGACCGCCATTTTGAGAGTTCGGTAGCTACTGGCGATCGCGGGGTCAAATGAACGGACGGGCTCCACCCTGCCGGGCGAGACGTTGCAGCATGGCCACAGTGGAAGAACTCTTTTCCGGGCGCCTGGACCGCTGAGGGTGCAGCTGGGAAGCCTACACTGGGGAGGCGGGAGAGGCCTGTTCGCACCGTCTCTCCCTCCCAGTGCACCCCACGGCGTCTCGCTTGAGATTTGTTATGGCCGGACCAGGCGATGAGGACGAGGGGGGGGTCGGAGGCATGTGCAAGACATCCCCCCCCAGTGTTGTCGCAGCCATTATAAAAGAAAGAAGTGTCCCGTCCGTCTTCGGGCCGGGCTTCCGGTGGATGTCGGCCGGACGCCCCTGGCTCTGGCCCCATGAACGGGTTTCTTGGTTTATCGGCTGCAGCCGGATTCCGTCGGCCTCGGCCCCCCGACCGTTGGTGGCCGGACCGGAAGAGCATGTGGCGGGACTACCTGCAACTCTCAAGGGCCACCGCGGCCGGACTGGGAGAGAGAGGGGAGGGTCGAGGAGACATTCCCCCCCCCCTGCAACTGTTCAGCGTTGTAAAGGCAATCCCCTGGCCGGGTCCCGTTGGTCTCGGCCTCTCCTCCGGCTACACCCTACGTTAGGATCTCCTGGCCGAGGCGTGGCAGCAGGACCTGCCTTATATGGGCTGCTCCCGGCTGGGCGTAGCCGGAACCCTGCCCCACCTTGGAAGTTTCCAGAGTGGGGGCGGATGTTCTACTGACTTGCATTTTCCCTAGTCTATCGATTTTTTTGGCGTGGCAGGCGGTGGGACAGCGAGGGGTGATTTGGTTTCTCTTACTGTTTTTCTGGTCTCTCACCACTGGCATATTTTAACGTTTTCTTGTTTCTAGGACATTAATAGGTTTTATCATTACGTTATGTTATCGTTTCTTTGTTCGTTGTTTAATAAAAGTTCATGTTCATCAGTGGCCTACTGATTTTCGTTTTCCTATTCTTTTCTTTCCAGGTTGTTTCATGCTAAAGTTTCTGTTAACAGGATACAGTGATCACTTCGTTATTATTGCATATGTCCTTTTCACTAGGGGTGCTCTCTGGTCGGGCCAGATGACGTATGTCTAGTAAATGGTCCGGGTGAAACAGGTGCATCAATCAGTGGGGATAGGCATGATAGATTACAACGGGGGAGAAAGGTCCGCATTACGTACCCTTTCACTACTTGCAAAGATTTTCCTACGTTTATTTGCAAACAGGGAATACCTCCAAAAAGAACTAATTCCCAAACAGTCAATGTTCGGACAATCAATCAATCAATGAGGAATGAAATAGGTACGACGTGTTAAAGGCTTGCGTTACCTACCCTTCACTATCTGCAAAGGGAGAGAGAATATTCCTATTCTTCCTCGTTTGCAGGTAGAGAAGATCCTTAAGAGAATTAACATCGAACAATTCAATGCTCGATTGAAACAATCAACAAGGGGTACTGTGAACACAAATGAACGCCGCTTATGTACATACGCATTGCTATTTTCAACAGGTTGTTCCTAATGTTTCTATTTTAGCGAGGTCAAAAAGAGATCCCATTAGTGGCCTACTGATTTTGCTCGATTCCTTTTGTTTTTTTACACGATTTTTCGCTATCTGCAAAGACTAAACAGAGTATTGCGACTCTGTGCTTGTTTGTAAATAGAGAATGAACCAAAGAGAACAATCAATCAAATGGAGAGAGAAGCAGGCACGACGGATTACAAAGGGGGAAAGGGCTGCGTTAACTACCCTTCACTATCTGCAAAGAGAGAGTACTCCTAATAGAAATGAGGGGTGGGGGGCAGCAATCAAAGCAGATCAGTGTGCATAAACACGAAAAAAAAAATTCTTACAACGTACTTGACATTCGACAGCTTATGATATTTGCTATTAAAAAACCATTGAAATTCACTGAAAAAACCATAGGTTATAGACCATATATAGTTAGGAATTAGCATTTACAAAACCTTGAAAATTCACTGAAAAAACCATAGGTTATAGACCATATATAGTTAGGAATTAGCATTTAAAAAACCTTATTTTACTCACACAAAACCATTGAAATTCCATATATAGTTAGTTGCACTAACTATATATTGCGCACCCGCAATCCACTGCTGATGATGTCACATATTACATCATTCATGACATGGTCAGTGACATCACTGATGACATCACTGATGACATCTCAAATGACATCACTGATGACATCTCATTTGACATCAATGACCACATCACTGATGATATCATTCATGTGACAATACAATGCATCTCCTCACATTTTAATATAACCTCTGTTTCACCCAGTGTTAAAAACAGAGTATAATTTTTGAAACCATTGACACACCAATACTAGTTACTACATACGTACTCACTGATTCCTACGTCTACACACACATTCACTCATTCACCCATACAATCATTCATACATACAATCACTCATGTTTACAACACAATCATATGCACTCATACACCTATACAGACACTCACACTCTGCCACTCATCCATGGAGTTACTCACACACCTAGTCAGTCCTGTAAAGAATCAATCACACTTCCATTTTCTACTCTATACAGTTAAACATAGAGCACCTTACGTTTTCAACCATATACTAACACATACTTACTCTCTTATACAATCATTGATACAAGTACACATTGATCTGTACAGAGTCACACACCTCCCATCCAGCCACACACACACTCAGTCTCCCATGCAAATACTTGGGCAATCAATCAATAACCCATATAGTTACTCATATAGCTACTGATCAACACATGCAGCAGTTTACAGAACAACAGACATAATGATGCACAAATTAAGACAGTTTAGTCACTAACCCATGCACTCAGTGAGACACATTTAATCACTCACTCATACATTCAGTCATGCACCTACTAAATCCTTCGTCCAGACACTTATACATCCACTCATTCTTCAATATGTAAGACATATTTTAACTTTACAGAAACATAGTCACTGGATGTTGTCATCAGTGATGTCACTGACCATGTCATGAATGATGTAATATGTGACATCATCAGCAGTGGATTGCGGGTGCGCAATATATAGTTAGTGCAACTAACTATATATGGAATTTCAATGGTTTTGTGTGAGTAAAATAAGGTTTTTTAAATGCTAATTCCTAACTATATATGGTCTATAACCTATGGTTTTTTCAGTGAATTTTCAAGGTTTTGTAAATGCTAATTCCTAACTATATATGGTCTATAACCTATGGTTTTTTCAGTGAATATATATATATATATATATATTCACTGAAAAAACCATAGGTTATAGACCATATATAGTTAGGAATTAGCATTTACAAAACCTTGAAAATTCACTGAAAAAACCATAGGTTATAGACCATATATAGTTAGGAATTAGCATTTACAAAACCTTATTTTACTCACACAAAACCATTGAAATTCGCATATATAGTTAGTTGCACTAACTATATATCGCGCACCCGCAATCCACTGCTGATCATGTCACATATTACATCATTCATGACATGGTCAGTGACATCACTGATGACATCACTGATGACATCTCAAATGACATCACTGATGACATCACTGATGACATCTCAAATGACATCACTGATGACATCTCAAATGACATCACTGATGACATCACTGATGACATCTCAAATGACATCACTGATTACATCACTGATGACATCACTGATGACATCTCAAATGACATCACTGATGACATCACTGATGACATCTCATTTGACATTACTGATCACATCACTGATGACATCATTCATGTGATAATACGATGAACCTCTTCAGACTCTAATATAACCTTAGATACACTCAGTGTAAACAGACACTCACAGACTGTCACTCATCCATGGAGTTACTCACACACCTAGTCAGTCATGCAAAGAATCAATCACACCTCCATTTCCTCAACTATACAGTTATACACACCTTACTTATTCAAACATATACTAACACATATTTACTCTCTTATACAATCCCTGATACAAGTTCACAATGATCCATACAGCCACTCACACATTCACTGTCTCTTATGCACAGTTATTTATATATGTCAACTCTCACATGTACTGTGTTTTACATATGTACTTACTTTGACATGTAGCACTGAGATATCCATTCACTCTCCAATACACTCATGCACACAGTCAACCGCCCATACAGCTGTTTCCACATGCACTTTTGAACCCATACATCTAGTGAATCAACTGCTCACACATCTATGCACAGAGTCATACACCTCCCAGCCACCCACACACACTCAGTCTCCCATACAAATACTTGGGCAACCAATCAATAACCCATATAGTTACTCATATAGCTACTGATCAACACATACAGCAGTTTACAGAACAACAGACATAATGATGCACAAATTAAGACAGTTTAGTCACTAACCCATGCACTCAGTGAGACACATTTAATCACTCACTCATAGAGTCAGTCATGCACCTACTAAATCCTTCATCCAGACACTTATACATCCACTCATTCTTCAATATGTAAGACATATTTTAACTTTACAGAAACATACAGTCACTGGATGTTGTCATCAGTGATGTCATCAGTGATGTCATTTGAGATGTCATCAGTGATGTCATCAGTGATGTCACTGACCATGTCATGAATGATGTAATATGTGACATGATCAGCAGTGGATTGCGGGTGCGCGATATATAGTTAGTGCAACTAACTATATATGCGAATTTCAATGGTTTTGTGTGAGTAAAATAAGGTTTTGTAAATGCTAATTCCTAACTATATATGGTCTATAACCTATGGTTTTTTCAGTGAATTTTCAAGGTTTTGTAAATGCTAATTCCTAACTATATATGGTCTATAACCTATGGTTTTTTCAGTGAATTTCAATGGTTTTTTAATAGCAAATATCAAAAGCTGTAAAATGTATTCTTCTTTAAAGGAAAAATATATTTTATATGTATTTAATATAATTTTTTTATGTATATAAATTTTTTGAGGGAACGAATTTATCAACTATCATGCTGAAGAAGAGTTTGGGGAAAAAAAACCAAAGAGGAGGACTAAGAGGAAAGAACAATCAGTTCAAAAATACAATTGCTTTAAAGCATGAAGTGCTTTTCCACACATTTACATTTAAATAACCCATATTAGAACATACAAAATATCTACAGAGGAGACGGTGTACATTGAATTTTAGACTCTTCATTGGTACCTACATGTTGGTACTTACATCACCCACACAACACAACAACCGGGACGCTGTCACAGATATATATATTTTTTTGAACGTTAATTTCTCAAAATCCACTGGAGCACATATCTTGAGACCTAGCAAAGGCACATCGGGCAAACAGTCTCTACAATTTTGCCAAGTTTCATAGAAATCCATTCAGCCGTTCGAGCTAAAAGTGAGTCCAAAACTCAATGTTAAAAACACGTTTTGGGACCCCCCTTTTTTCTCGGCCCCCGCTTGACGAAACCCCCCCCAAACTTTCAGGGGACGCTCAAAAACAAAATGTGCCATTTTCCTGAAAATTTCAGCCAATTCCGTCCATCAACACCAAAGTTATTCAACATAGAATTTTCAGAAATCACTATTCAAAAAAATCCTAACTATATATACCTACTGGCGACTGCCAGTAGGTAATATATATATATATATATATATATATATTCACTGAAAAAACCATAGGTTATAGACCATATATAGTTAGGAATTAGCATTTACAAAACCTTATTTTACTCACACAAAACCATTGAAATTCCATATATAGTTAGTTGCACTAACTATATATCGCGCACCCGCAATCCACTGCTGATGATGTCACATATTACATCATTCATGACATGGTCAGTGACATCACTGATGACATCACTGATGACATCTCAAATGACATCACTGATGACATCATCTAGTGTCTGTGTGTTTTTGTAAAGTTTAAATACGTTTTACATATTGAAGAATGACTGGATGTATGGAAGACTGAGTGTGTGTGTGGCTGGCTGGGAGGTGTGTGACTCTGTGCATATCAATGTGTACTTGTATCAGTGATTGTATAAGAGAGTAAGTATGTGTTAGTATATGTGTGAAAAGTATGGTGTTCTGTGTTTAACTATAGATGAGGAAATCGAAGTGTGATTGATTCTTCACAGGACTGACTAGGTGTATGAGTGCATATGATAGTGTTCTAATAATAACTGACTGTATGTATGAGTAATTGTATGGGTGAATGAGTGAATGTGTGTGTAGACGTACGAATCAGTGAGTGCGTATGTAGTAACTGGTATTGGTGTGTCATGATATCATCAGTGATGTCATTTGAGATGTCATCAGTGATGTCATTTCAGATGTCATTAGTGATGTCATCAGTGATGTCACTGAAGTATGGTGTTCTGTGTTTAACTGTATAGATGAAGAAATGGAAGTGTGATTGATTCTTTACAGGACTGACTTGGTGTGTGAGTAACTCCATGGATGAGTGGCAGTGTGTGACTGTCTGCATAGGTGTATGAGTGCATATGATAGTGTTGTAATAATAAGTGACTGTATGTATGAGTCATTGTATGGGTGAATGAGTGAATGTGTGTGTAGACGTAGGAATCAGTGAGTGCGTATGTAGTAACTGGTATTGGTGTGTCATGATGTCATCAGTGATGTCATTTGAGATGTCATCAGTGATGTCATCAGTGATGTCATTTGAGATGTCATCAGTGATGTCACTGACCATGTCATGAATGATGTAATATGTGACATCATCAGCAGTGGATTGCGGGTGCGCGATATATAGTTAGTGCAACTAACTATATATGGAATTTCAATGGTTTTGTGTGAGTAAAATAAGGTTTTGTAAATGCTAATTCCTAACTATATATGGTCTATAACCTATGGTTTTTTCAGTGAATTTTCAAGGTTTTGTAAATGCTAATTCCTAACTATTTATGGTCTATAACCTATGGTTTTTTCAGTGAATTTCATTGGTTTTTTAACAGCTAATATCTGTAGCTGTAAAATGTATTCTTCTTTAAATCCAAAAATATATTTTATATGTTTATGAATAATTTTTTTTTTAAATATTTTTTTTTCTTCGTTCCCGCTTCGCGAATCGGGAAGCTTCCCGTTAGCTGACCTTGATGCCGCGAAATAGACCGCGAGCCGGTAAACGTTTCTTTACCGCAAGTGCCGCGTTAGAAAACAACATCGTGACGCCTCCCGTCCGCATGACGTTTCACGTTGTCGCGTGATACGTCATATGACGTGCTACGTTAGCGAACTGGTACGCGAAGCGAGTCGCAAAGCGCAGGTTTCTGGAAGCAAACCGGGAGGCCCTGCAAAGCGCTTAACGTAAACACAGCAAGTCATGTGACTTGGTAATAACACTTTTCATTGGTTCATTTCACTTTTGGTTTCCTAATGATGTAAGACTAGGTCATATAATCAAAAATGAACACTTTTGATTGGTTGAGAACTCTTGTTTTTCCCAAATGATGAAAATCCCTCCTTCTTTCCTCACTCTGACTTTCATCATTGTGAGAGAAAGACCCTTTGTGATCACTGAGCAATGGCTTCTTTAGTAGCTTCAGCTGGTGCTTCCCCACCACCTCCACCACATCCAAGGAAGAGTGGACCACCTGCTCAAGTTATAATTCAGCAAGAAGAGGAAGAAGAGGAACAGGAGGAAGAGCACGAAGAGAGGCAGTTTGTGCCTGAGGAACCCAGGACGTCTCACCGGAAAGAAAACTTCATTTGGCAATTTTTTAAAATTCCCAAAGGTCAGAAAAAAGTAAATGCAAGATACGTAACTTGCCTTATATGTCAAGATAGACTGTCCAGAGGAACCGAGAAAAAATACAGTTTCGGAAACTACACAATGCATCGCCATATGACTAGGTGGCATCCTAACAACTACAGTGCTGCACAGTTTCGGAACGACCTAGATAATCTCCCTATTATGGCCAGAAGATCTGTTGTACCGGAAGTAACGGGACCAGAGGGCAGGGAGATGGTGCCAAATATACAAATGAGATTTGGTGAAGTAAAACACATCTGCGTATTTTGCGATGGATTCATTTGCTACGGAGAAAGAAGCATCACTCTGATCAACAGAGCTATTGACTATCATATGCAAGTTTGTACGAAACGCCCAAAATAATAAATACTTTTTTTTTGTTTTGTTGCTCCTGTTGAGCCCTTTACAATGAATCGTTTTCATTGCCCCCTCCAAGAAAAACCCCCAAAAATATAAAACTGTTCAGAAAAATTCAAAAAAAGTAAAAAAATGTTCTGAAAAATAATAAAAAAAATATAAAACAACAAAAACAATAAAAAAAAAGTTCTTTTCAGAACTACCTCCCCGTTATTAAAAAATTGGTACAATATTTGGAACTGTGCCAACCTCTATTTCTCTTAGTACGCTTCCCAGTTCGCTCGCCGGTACGCGAACCGGAAGCGAACCAAAAACAGTAAGTATAAGGGAAGGAAACAGAGACTTATGTTAAAAGAAAGACAGCTATAGGGGAGTAAACTAGAGATACTATTACCCGTAATCCACTGCTGATGATGTCACATATTACATCATTCATGACATGCTCAGTGACATCATCAGCAGAGGATTGCGGGTTTTTTGACAACGTGCCTTATCCACGGTTTAATAACGCTGCCTTTTGCTTTATATAAGTTTTCAAATTGTATGAAATATATACCAATAGGTCGTTATGAACCTTTAGGTAGTGCTTTTCTTCATGAGGTCTGGTCGCTTCCATACACATACAGATGTTTCAAAGATGATCAAGAAGTTTATCTGAATGGAGAGGAATGCACTGAGACGCCAGATCATTCACTAATGTGTAGGCACATACAGTTACACGGTTCATGCAACAAACACCGACCAAATATGGCTTGCGTGTTGCAAGGCACGCCAGTTCCTGCTATCATCCCCACGTTCAAGTTGTTGGAAAATGGTAGTTATTTGATGCTCAATAATGAAGATTGTTCTGAGTTAATTAAAAGTATTCCTTTTATGGTAACAGTAAGTGAACGGGTTATTTGCTGCAGAAATGTTCTATTTCCTCCCACACATGAACATAGGGAGTTTTCAATCTGGCCACAAATACCAACCTTGGGAGAGATTTCAACGGCATGGCAAGAATAAGAGCTCTTTTGTCTCAGAGAGAGGTGGCCTTGAGTTCGGCCCGTGAAACTTTCGTGCTTCACATAGCGAACACCCGTACAGAGGTGCAGACCCTTCTCAATTCAGATTTGCCTTTCAATTTCAGCAAGATGGTTCGGACTATCTTTAACGCATCCTCCACAAAGGCCCTGGCGCACTTTTTTAAAGTTGTTACCAGTGGTCTCGTGACTTCATTTGAGAAAAATCTTTGGAGTCATCCCTGCTTTCTTTCATTCTATTTTCTCCACTCTGCTTCGTGGATTGGCATTTTTACTTGCATTACCAGCGGACGCTCTTGTGCTTTTTTACATTTTTAAATATGGATGTCCCTCCTATGCAACCTCCCACCCTGCAGCTGCTGACACTGTTCCGCAATCGCATGCTAGAATATTATGGCACAATGCCGTTGGCGATATTAAGCACGGCATATGGATTATCTTTTCGATTCTCCTACTTCACCTGTGTCCAGCCTGTATTTCACTGCCTGACCTGTGATTTCGATTGGGCCATTGATTTGTGTCTCTGCGGACCGGTTTCTCCTGACGTCGACTTTAATCAGCTGATGACTCCTATCATTACTCACGAGTTGGTTTGTCCTGGCGAAAGGATTATGGCTGTGGCATTGATGCATGGACTACTTGGTCCCTGGAATTTACTGGCGGCAGCACAGTCTTTCTTGGAACAGAGCTTTCTTGAAAACCCACCGAGCTGTCCTCTGATGGTGATAGAGGATCCGGTGCTGGGAGAGCACGTATGTTCTTTTCCGCTTTTAAATTGGATGGCTGAACTGTTTTCGGATGAAGACGGTGACTTCCTATTGGAGGCTGTTGCAGCTTATTTTGCATACACAGTTATGTCATAGACCTTTTTCATGTTTGATATGCTGAGTACTAGCATTTCATTGACAATTCATTGACTTATTTGTCAAGTTTTTATTATTTACCTTGCCTATTGGCTTAAGACTCGATAAAGTACTTGGCTGTTTTATTTTTCTTTAGCATTAAATTTTCCTAGTTTTTAATGCTTTACCTTGCGGACCGTCCACATATAAACTTGCAATCTGCTCTCATGAGATGGCACTTCTATTATCTTATTCAGTTCGTTTCCGGATCATGGGGAGGTGTCATCTAGGTCCTGGATATCTTTACACCGTGTTAAGTTAGCATGGGCTCATTACCGGTTTAAACGCCATTTTTCCTTTTTTGCAACTTCTGCACACGACACTTAGTTGTTGCTTTAGCTTTCCACCTAGTAGTTCATCGTGGTTTACATGAGAATAATATGTTATTGCTCTACTATCTGCTTTGCTTGTTAAACTATATCTGTACAGCGAGTGCTAAAGTTTCAAGAACAACACGATACAGAATTGTTATGAGGTCTGATCTCCACGACTTCATACTCATAACATAAGTGCAACTTCTGCCAATTCTGGGCATGAGGCGGGTTTTATATTGCTTTGCCGAACACACATACACAACAGTTGATGCGGTTCACATGAAGAGAGAGCTGGTGTATGCTGATGTGATTCCTTCAAATCTAAGACACTAAACTATGGGCACGCCCTAAACCAACACAAAGAGACCTTCTTAGCAAATAATATAATATGTGTATTAGGGAGGGTGAGATATAAGCAGCCGCGGGCCGTGGAGGGAGTTACGGTGAGGCAGGGAGGCGGGGAGGGGGAGAAGCAGGGTGGAGCCCTCTCTACCCTGCCCCTCCCCCTCCCCGCCTCCCTGCCCCACCGTAACTCCCTCCACGGCCCGCCGCTGCTTATAAGTGTTGCTAACTCTTATTCATTTACAGCATGTTAACATACTGTCACCATTCGCTTTTTATGTACTAGTAACTATGCTGGTAATTTTGCTACTGATAATATGTGTACTTGTATTCTCCACCCTGCTTCTCCCCCTCCCCGCCTCCCTGCCTCACCGTAACTCCCTCCACGGCCCGCGGCTGCTTATAAGTGTTGCTAACTCTTATTCATTTACAGCATGTTAACATACTATCACCATTCGCTTTTTATGTACTAGTAACTATGCTGGTAATTTTGCTACTGATAATATGTGTACTTGTATTATCTAAGATACTACGCCTGAGAAGACGGCATTAGTAAATAAACATTTCAAATACACATGTGTTCTTCTTAACTCCGTGTTCTGGTTTCTAAGAAATATATAACGACCGACTGTTCATGAGTTCCACGTATCCTGAGGTACTATAAGTTCATATTCTGGATTGTCTAAACATTGAGAGTTTGTTATATCCAATGTGACACTGTACCTAGCTTGCTAAGGGGTTTTTGATTACTAACGTGAGTTTTGGGACACCCTAATTCGCCGAGGTTCCAATCCTCTGCCCACAGTTCTGTGTGAGAACAGAAACCCTGCCACAGGGGCACCCCCGACCCTTGCTGGAGCTTCATCACACTTGCGATACAACTCCAGCAATGCGCCACCTTTACGGCACAGATACATCACGCATCTGTGCTGTTTTTGCCCCATGATGCGCCGCATTGTAAATGCAGCACACCATAGATGACGGAACAGCGGCACAGAATGACTAACACATCCCTGGTGATGCGCCAGTCATCATAAATGTATCCCTATGCTTCTTATCTTGTTAGAGATGAACCGCCATATGTATCATCAAAGTTTTTTGCATTTCCTAAATAGCGAACTTTAAGGAATAAATAGCGATTCTTTACCATTCCTAGTTTGCGATTAGCTATTTGCTAATTACAAATTACCCATTCATTTCCTTCATTTCCATAGGGCGGTTGGACTCACTTTTAGCTCGAACGGCTGAATGGATTTCCACGAAACTTGGCAAAATTGTAGGGACTGGTAGCCCGATGTGCCTTTGCTATGTCTCAAGATATATGCTCCAGTGGTTTTTACGAAAATTAACTTTGAAAAATATATATTGGGCTACATTGGCCTATATATATGTTGGAGCCCAAATGTAGCCCAATGTAGCCCAATGTAGCCCAAAGATGGCCGCCAGACACACAAAAAAACAAATGTAGCCCAAATATCAGCCAGATGTAGCCCAACTATAGTCCAGTGACAGAATGACCAATCAGCTTCGCAAACCTCCGTTACGCGAAGCGGAGCGCTGTTACAGATATATATCTTTTTTTGAACGTTAATTTCTCAAAATCCACTGGAGCACATATATTGAGACCTAGCAAAGGCACATCGGGCTACCAGTCCCTAATATTTTGCCAAGTTTCGTGCAAATCCATTCAGCCGTTCGATTATTATTATTATTATTATTATTTTTTTTGCCCCGCGGGGCCCTTTTAAAACCTCCACATCAAACCTAGGGGGTCAGCGAGGATCTACTATGCCCCCTTATGGTCATTTCCCCCTTCGTTTTGGCCTCCTCTTGTCTCTCGACAAGATGGCGGCCGCTACGGACTTTTTGGAATGTTCACAGACGCCAGAGAACCAATCGGCTTCGCTTCACAAAGCTCCGTTGCGCGCAAAGTACGCGTCCTGGGACGCTGCCCGGTCCGCTGTTACAGATATATATCTTTTTTTAAACGTTAATTTCTCAAAATCCACTGTAGCACATATATTGAGACCTACAAAAGGCACATCGGGCTACCAGTCCCTACAATTTTGCCAAGTTTCGTGCAAATCCATTCAGCCGTTCGGGCTAAAAGTGAGGCCAACCGCCCTATGGAAAACTCTATGTTAAAAACACGTTTTGGGACCCCCCTTTTTTCTCGGCCCCCCCTTGACGAACCCCCCCCCAAATTTTCAAGGGCTGCTCAGAAACAAAATGTGCCATTTTCCTGAAGATTTCAGCCAATTCCGTCCACAAACGCCAAAGTTATTAGACATAGAATTTTCAAAAATCCCATAGAGAAAAAATCCTAACTATATATACCTACTGGCGACCGCCAGTAGGTAATATATATATATATATATATATATATATATATATATATATATATATATATATATATATATATATATATTCACTGAAAAAACCATAGGTTATAGACCATATATAGTTAGGAATTAGCATTTAAAAAACCTTATTTTACTCACACAAAACCATTGAAATTCCATATATAGTTAGTTGCACTAACTATATATTGCGCACCCGCAATCCACTGCTGATGATGTCACATATTACATCATTCATGACATGGTCAGTGACATCACTGATGACATCACTGATGACATCTCAAATGACATCACTGATGACATCACTGATGACAACATCCAGTGACTATGTTTCTGTAAAGTTAAAATATGTCTTACATATTGAAGAATGAGTGGATGTATAAGTGTCTGGACGAAGGATTTAGTAGGTGCATGACTGAATGTATGAGTGAGTGATTAAATGTGTCTCACTGAGTGCATGGGTTAGTGACTAAACTGTCTTAATTTGTGCATCATTATGTCTGTTGTTCTGTAAACTGCTGCATGTGTTGATCAGTAGCTATATGAGTAACTATATGGGTTATTGATTGATTGCCCAAGTATTTGCATGGGAGACTGAGTGTGTGTGTGGCTGGATGGGAGGTGTGTGACTCTGTACAGATCAATGTGTACTTGTATCAATGATTGTATAAGAGAGTAAGTATGTGTTAGTATATGGTTGAAAACGTAAGGTGCTCTATGTTTAACTGTATAGAGTAGAAAATGGAAGTGTGATTGATTCTTTACAGGACTGACTAGGTGTGTGAGTAACTCCATGGATGAGTGGCAGAGTGTGAGTGTCTGTATAGGTGTATGAGTGCATATGATTGTGTTGTAAACATGAGTGATTGTATGTATGAATGATTGTATGGGTGAATGAGTGAATGTGTGTGTAGACGTAGGAATCAGTGAGTACGTATGTAGTAACTAGTATTGGTGTGTCAATGGTTTCAAAAATTATACTCTGTTTTTAACACTGGGTGAAACAGAGGTTATATTAAAATGTGAGGAGATGCATTGTATTGTCACATGAATGATATCATCAGTGATGTGATCATTGATGTCAAGTGAGATGTCATCAGTGATGTCATTTGAGATGTCATCAGTG
This sequence comes from Lissotriton helveticus, assembly GCF_964261635.1. NCBI lineage: Eukaryota > Metazoa > Chordata > Amphibia > Caudata > Salamandridae > Lissotriton > Lissotriton helveticus. The sequence goes on from NC_136063.1 coordinate 1,356,530,304, forward strand.
ATGTCATCAGTGATGTCACTGACCATGTCATGAATGATGTAATATGTGACATCATCAGCAGTGGATTGCGGGTGCGCAATATATAGTTAGTGCAACTAACTATATATGGAATTTCAATGGTTTTGTGTGAGTAAAATAAGGTTTTTTAAATGCTAATTCCTAACTATATATGGTCTATAACCTATGGTTTTTTCAGTGAATTTTCAAGGTTTTGTAAATGCTAATTCCTAACTATATATGGTCTATAACCTATGGTTTTTTCAGTGAATTTCAATGGTTTTTTAATAGCAAATATCATAAGCTGTCGAATGTCAAGTACGTGGTAAGAATTTTTTTTTTCGTGTTTATGCACACTGATCTGCTTTGATTGCTGCCCCCCACCCCTCATTTCTATTAGGAGTACTCTCTCTTTGCAGATAGTGAAGGGTAGTTAACGCAGCCCTTTCCCCCTTTGTAATCCGTCGTGCCTGCTTCTCTCTCCATTTGATTGATTGTTCTCTTTGGTTCATTCTCTATTTACAAACAAGCACAGAGTCGCAATACTCTGTTTAGTCTTTGCAGATAGCGAAAAATCGTGTAAAAAAACAAAAGGAATCGAGCAAAATCAGTAGGCCACTAATGGGATCTCTTTTGACCTCGCTAAAATAGAAACATTAGGAACAACCTGTTGAAAATAGCAATGCGTATGTATATAAGCGGCGTTCATTTGTGTTCACAGTACCCCTTGTTGATTGTTTCAATCGAGCATTGAATTGTTCGAAGTTAATTCTCTTAACGATCTTCTCTACCTGCAAACGAGGAAGAATAGGAATATTCTATCTCCCTTTGCAGATAGTGAAGGGTAGGTAACGCAAGCCTTTAACACGTCGTACCTATTTCATTCCTCATTGATTGATTGATTGTCCGAACATTGACTGTTTGGGAATTAGTTCTTTTTGGAGGTATTCCCTGTTTGCAAATAAACGTAGGAAAATCTTTGCAAGTAGTGAAAGGGTACGTAATGCGGACCGTTCTCCCCCGTTGTAATCTGTCATGCCTATCTACTCCCCACTGATTGATGCACCTTTTTCACCCGGACCATTTACTAGAGATACGTCATCTGGCCCGACCAGAGAGCACCCCTAGTGAAAAGGACATATGCAATAATAACGAAGTGATCACTGTATCCTGTTAACAGAAACTTTACCATGAAACAACCTGGAAAGAAAAAAATAGGAAAACGAAAATCAGTAGGCCACTGATGAACATGAACTTTTATTAAACAACGAACAAAGAAACGATAACATAACGTAATGATAAAACCTATTAATGTCCTAGAAACAAGAAAACGTTAAAATATGCCAGTGGTGAGAGACCAGAAAAACAGTAAGAGAAACCAAATCACCCCTCGCTGTCCCACCGCCTGCCACGCCAAAAAAATCGATAGACTAGGGAAAATGCAAGTCAGTAGAACATCCACCCCCACTCTGGAAACTTCCAAGGTGGGGCAGGGTTCCGGCTACGCCCAGCCGGGAGCAGCCCATATAAGGCAGGTCCTGCTGCCACGCCTCGGCCAGGAGATCCTAACGTAGGGTGTAGCCGGAGGAGAGGCCGAGACCAGCGGGACCCGGCCAGGGGATTGCCTTTACAACGCTGAACAGTTGCAGGGGGGGGGAATGTCTCCTCGACCCTCCCCTCTCTCTCCCAGTCCGGCCGCGGTGGCCCTTGAGAGTTGCAGGTAGTCCCGCCACATGCTCTTCCGGTCCGACCACCAACGGTCGGGGGGCCGAGGCCGACGGGATCCGGCTGCAGCCGATAAACCAAGAAACCCGTTCATGGGGCCAGAGCCAGGGGCGTCCGGCCGACATCCACCGGAAGCCCGGCCCGAAGACGGACGGGACACTTCTTTCTTTTATAATGGCTGCGACAACACTGGAGGGGGATGTCTTGCACATGCCTCCGACCCCCCCCTCGTCCTCATCGCCTGGTCCGGCCATAACAAATCTCAAGCGAGACGCCGTGGGGTGCACTGGGAGGGAGAGACGGTGCGAACAGGCCTCTCCCGCCTCCCCAGGTGGAGGCTTCCCAGCTGCACCCTCAGCGCTCCAGGCGGTGGCATCCTAACAACTACAGTGCTGCACAGTTTCGGAACGACCTAGATAACGGTTCTTCCACTGTGGCCATGCTGCAACGTCTCGCCCGGCAGGGTGGAGCCCGTCCGCTCATGTGACCCCGCGATCGCCGGTAGCTGCCGAACTCTCAAAATGGCGGTCGACCTGGCAAGAGCGGGCCCAACATAAAGAAATGGCCCGGTCACTGGTTGACTCCACCACCGTAGTCCTCCACGACCTTGAAGATTCTAGAGGAGCCGCGGGAGTCTCCGACCCCCGATGGGGAATGACTGCCATGATCGCCCGTGGAGTGACGAAACTGTATCCGCGGGACGTCGGCGCTCCCATGCTGGCGCCAGCATCACTTTGAATTACTACAATCCTGCAGACCTTACTTCCGGTGAAAGCACAGTGTGACCCGGTAGGAAAAATTATTGCACCCCCTCCCCTTTTTGACTGATAGTTCAAACCACCGATCCTTTCCTTGCCCTTTTAACGGAACTTTGGACTGCCTCCCCCTCTTTTACATTTTCTAGAGAAAACAAAACATTAACCACTACATTAGCATAGCAGTTGACACCAGAACTGTTTTCAAATTGAAAACCAACAACATCTTCAACAGAATCCTTTTTGTTTCTGCTGTGACCCTGCTACAGCACAGGCATTGTCCCCAGCAGTAATTCTGCAATGCCGGTAAGAATAGCTGTGGTGCCTACTGGACTCACTCACCCCCGCGGCGCCCCACGCCGTTTTTTGCTGGGCGGCAACTTACTAGACATCACTTTCGTGCCATCTAGATTTCAGCGCGTTCTGCTGCCTTGGAACTATTCGCACAACAGACCGCTACTGACAAGAATATTTCATTATTGGTGCTGTCAATTTCAATAAATCTATTGGATAATTAAAAAGAAATTGCCACGGTCTCTTCGTTGTTTAAATGTTTTTACTGTTTTTGTTTTGTTGTATATATTTATATGTTATTAAAGTTTTATATTCCTACTACTTTGTTGGAGTGCTATATATTTTTAATGTGACACATAATTGTAAAAACTTTGATGTACAAAGAGTCATTCCTGGAATCTTCCGCTTCAGGCTCGGTCCCCTCCCCAATCACAATACAGGATGGTTTTCAGATAGTAGGAACGCGTGTGCTGTGACGGATCACATCGGGTGTGGGCCTTGATCTACTATAACTCCTTTGAAGAGGGGTGATTCTTTACAGCTGGGGCCATAAACTACATCTGCAGGGCTAGCTGATAGCCTAGGACCGGCCTGGACATTCGGACACAGAGGAAGAGGAGTGTCAGAGGGTGCGGTAGTGAATAGGGCGAAAGGGAGGTGTCGGGCGGGCACAGAGTGTGATTCTCAGGGAAGAGCAGCGCAGATGGGGGAAGGTTTATTGCCCATGCATAAGACAGAGAGCGGTGGTGACCAGTGCCTGGGGGAGATGCTTACGAGGGTGAGGAGCCATGCTACGAATCGACAGCGTGCAGAGAGTGGGTCTGGTCAAGACATCTAAAATGGCTGCCGTGCACGACAAAAGTGTGGCATTTCAAAAAAGGCAAGATGGCGCAGACAATGTTTTTCAACACTTCCTCATTTCCTTCGAATCGAACGTTAACAGACGTTGGGGCATATTACCAAAGTTAAGCGATATTTATCGCTAACGATGCTTACCAACCAATTTTTTACCACTAAGCATCGTCAGAAATTATCGAAGATAAACCTTACTATTATCAAGGTTTATCGCAAATGCGATAATAAACGGCCGCAATGCATGAATATCGCTAAAAACTCAGCGATATTCATGCATTACCGAGCTAATACTCTTAGCCATGTTATCCACCTCCCATTGGATAACATGGCTAAGAACTGCTCAGGGCAGGTGTTACTTTTTGGAGATATTCGCGCTTAGCGCGAATATCTCCAAAAGTTGGTAATAGGAGATAGATATCTTGCATGTTGTAATGCAAGTTATTGTGGTATATGGAACTCATACCATAATCTCTCAGGAAAGCAGAAACTGATCCTTTTGGGACCGCCTAAAAAGGCCTAGGGGGTGAGGAGTACTCTACTTTGCCCCCTTTTCACGTTCCGAACTATTTTATTTTACTCTCTTCTGTAATTACACAAAATACCAGCGATAAGATGCATCGGAGACACACAGTGAGAGAAAGGAGGCCGGAGATGAAGAAGACATGTCAAATACACATTGGAGATAATATAGTGGCAGAAGGGAAGTAAATATGAGTAAACTTACCATGTAACATAAAAATGTTGCACTCTATACTATAAGTCTCATTTTATACTACAATCACTTCGCTACAACCTCATAAATTAAAAATAAAAATAAATAATGTCTCAAACAATTTTTGATTTCTAAATATAAATTTATTCTTCAGAATTTTCTAAATTTGAAACAACTAGTAACATGTCCTCATCAGTAATTTCCTCTTCAATCATCTCATCTGGAATCTCCTCATTAAAAGTCTGCAATGATGATTCTTGTAACTCTATGGTCTCCAAACACTCGATAAATTCGCCATCAAGAGATTGATCAAAAAAATCATTCAAGTCATCTCCTCCTTCTGACAATATTTCATTATTGGTGCTGTCCATTTCAATCAATGTAGTGGAATCATTCAAGTCATCTCCTCGTGACAATATTTCATTATTGGTGCTCTCAATTTCAATCAATGTAGTGGAATCATTCAAGTCATCTCCTCCTTGTGACAATATTTCATTATTGGTGCTGTCCATTTCAATCAATCTAATGGAATCATACAAGCCATCTCCTCCTTGTGACAATATTTCATTATTGGTGCTCTCAATTTCAATCAATGTAGTGGAATCATTCAAGTCATCTCCTTGTGACAATATTTCATTCTTGGTGCTGTCCATTTCAATCAATCTAATGGAATCATACAAGTCATGTCCTCCTTGTGACAATATTTCATTATTGGTGCTCTCAATTTCAATCAATGTAGTGGACAATTCAAAAGAAATTGCCACGGTCTCTTCATTGTGAGCCATTTTATTTTGAAATTGCTTGCTGTAAATTGCAGAAAAAAATAATCACTTTCATTTATCGTTTTTAGTAATACATAATATAAAACTAACTTCATCAAGTATTTAGTATAACAGAAGGACTGCAAATAAATAACAGAAAACATTTTTCAAATTATCTTCAAGTGTACAACATAGTTCCCCTTACAAATTAACAACTCACCTTTTTAAAAGTAGCAGAAGTGTTAGTACTGTGTAAATCAAACACCAGAAATTCACCACCAAAAATTCCTCACAAATGTACCTCAGACAGTAGTATCACAAAATGGCTGTGGTTTCCTCTCATTTGACATATATACATAACCAATTAACTTTCATCACACACAAATACAAAACCAAAGTAACATTTTAATTGGTTCTAAATTTCAACACTTTCAAATGTGTTTTCCCCATGCAATTTTCCATAGGACATTTACATACGTCTACAGCCTGAATGGCTGAACGGAATTACACCAAACTTGGCAAAATGGTACATCAAACCTAAGAGGTCAGGAAGGATCTACTATGCCCCCTTATGGTCATTTCCCCCTTCGCTTTGGCCTCCTCTTGTCTCTCAATCCTACCGAGGGACAAGATGGCGGCCGCTACGGACTGTTTGGAATGTTGACAGACGCCGGAGAACCAATCAGCTTCGCAAAGCTCCGTAACGCGAAAAGTACGCGAAGCGGAGCGCTGTTACAGATATATATCTTTTTTTCAACGTTAATTTCTCAAAATCCACTGGAGCACATATATTGAGACCTAGCAAAGGCACATCGGGCTACCAGTCCCTAATATTTTGCCAAGTTTCGTGCAAATCCATTCAGCCGTTCGATTATTATTATTTTGTTTTTTTTTTGCCCCGCGGGGCCCTTTTAAAACCTCCACATCAAACCTAGGGGGTCAGCGAGGATCTACTATGCCCCCTTATAGTTATTTCCCCCTTTGTTTTGACCTCCTCTTGTCTCTCGATCCTACCGAGAGACAAGATGGCGGCCGCTACGGACTGTTTGGAATGTTGACAGACGCCGGAGAACCAATCAGCTTCGCTTCACAAAGCTCCGTTGCGCGAAAAGTCCGCGAACCAGAGCGCTAACCGGTCCGCTGTTACAGATATATATCTTTTTTTAAACGTTAATTTCTCAAAATCCACTGGAGCACATATATTGAGACCTACAAAAGGCACATCGGGCTACCAGTCCCTACAATTTTGCCAAGTTTCGTGCAAATCCATTCAGCCGTTCGGGCTAAAAGTGAGGCCAACCGCCCTATGGAAAACTCAATGTTAAAAACATGTTTTGGGACCCCCCTTTTTTCTCGGCCCCCACTGGACGAACCCCCCCCAAAATTTCAAGGGCTGCTCAGAAACAAAATGTGCCATTTTCCTGAAAATTTCAGCCGATTCCGTCCACAAACGCCAAAGTTATTAGACATAGAATTTTCAAAAAACCCATAGAGAAAAAATCCTAACTATATATACCTACTGGCGACCGCCAGTAGGTAATATATATATATATATATATATATATATATATATATATATATATATATATATATATATATATAACATTTCTATGGCAAAATGAAACCCCTCATTTTGTTCCTTTTCAAATTAAATGTATTAAGTGTTACCACTTTATTCCAATCAAGATGACTTCAGGTGTGCCATACTTTTGTCATAAGTAAGACTGTTAGCGTTCTAGTTGTTCTTTAGAACACTCTGGGACATTCTGTCATTGGGCTATAGTTGGGCTACATCTGGCTGATATTTGGGCTACATTTTTTTTTTGTCTCTGGTGGCCATTTTTGGGCTACATTGGGCTACATTGGGCTACATTGGGCTACATTTGGGCTCTAACATATATATAGCCCAATGTAGCCCAATATATATTTTTCAAAGTTAATTTTCGTAAAAACCACTGGAGCATATATCTTGAGACATAGCAAAGGCACATCGGGCTACCAGTCCCTACAATTTTGCCAAGTTTGTGGAAATCCATTCAGCCGTTCGAGCTAAAAGTGAATCCAACCGCCCTATGGAAAACTCAATGTTAAAAACACATTTTGGGACCCCCCTTTTTTCTCAGCCCCCACTTGACGAAACCCCCCCAAACTTTCAGGGGACGCTCAGAAACAAAATGTGCCATTTTCCTGAAAATTTCAGCCAATTCCGTCCATCAACGCCAAAGTTATTCAACATAGAATTTTCAGAATTCCCTATTCAAAAAAATCCTAACTATATATACCTACTGGCGACTGCCAGTAGGTAATATATATATATAGATATATACATATATATATATATATATATAACATTTCTATGGCAAAATGAAACCCCTCATTTTGTTCCTTTTCAAATTAAATGTATCAAGTGTTACCACTTTATTCCAATCAAGATGACTTCAGGTGTGCCATACTTTTGTCATAAGTAAGACTGTTAGCGTTCTAGTTGTTCTTTAGAACACTCTGGGACATTCTGTCATTGGGCTATAGTTGGGCTACATCTGGCTGATATTTGGGCTACATTTGTTTTTTTTTGTCTCTGGTGGCCATCTTTGGGCTACATTGGGCTACATTGGGCTACATTGGGCTACATTTGGGCTCTAACATATATATAGCCCAATGTAGCCCAATATATATTTTTCAAAGTTAATTTTCGTAAAAACCACTGGAGCATATATCTTGAGACATAGCAAAGGCACTTCGGGCTACCAGTCCCTACAATTTTGCCAAGTTTTGTGGAAATCCATTCAGCCGTTCGAGCTAAAAGTGAGTCCAACCGCCCTATGGAAAACTCAATGTTAAAAACACGTTTTGGGACCCCCCTTTTTTCTCGGCCCCCGCTTGACGAAACCCCCCCAAACTTTCAGGGGACGCTCAGAAACAAAATGTGCCATTTTCCTGAAAATTTCAGCCAATTCCGTCCATCAACGCCAAAGTTATTCAACATAGAATTTTCAGAAATCCCTATTCAAAAAAATCCTAACTATATATACCTACTGGCGACCGCCAGTAGGTAATATATATATATATTCACTGAAAAAACCATAGGTTATAGACCATATATAGTTAGGAATTAGCATTTACAAAACCTTGAAAATTCACTGAAAAAACCATAGGTTATAGACCATATATAGTTAGGAATTAGCATTTACAAAACCTTGAAAATTCACTGAAAAAACCATAGGTTAGAGACCATATATAGTTAGCTGGACATTTTATTGACATAAAACCAATGAAATTCCATATATAGTTAGTTGCACTAACTATATATCGCGCACCCGCAATCCACTGCTGATGATGTCACATATTACATCATTCATGACATGGTCAGTGACATCACTGATGACATCACTGATGACATCTCAAATGACATCACTGATGACATCATCCAGTGACTGTGTGTTTCTGGAAAGTTTAAATATGTTTTACATATTGAAGAATGAGTAGATGTAGAAGTGTCTGGATGAAGGATTTAGTAGGTGCGTGACTGACTGTATGAGTGAGTGATTAAATGTGTCTCACTGAGTGCATGGGTTAGTCACTAAACTGTCTTAATTTGTGCATCATTATGTCTGTTGTTCTGTAAACTGCTGCATGTGTTGGTCAGTAGCTATATGAGTAACTATATGGGTTATTGATTGATTGCCCAAGTATTTGTATGGGAGACTGAGTGTGTGTGTGGCTGGCTGGGAGGTGTGTGACTCTGTGCAGATCAATGTGTACTTGTATCAATGATTGTATAAGAGAGTAAGTATGTGTTAGTATATGTTTCAAAATGTAAGGTGCTCTATGTTTAGCTGTATAGATTAGAAAATGGAAGTGTGATTGATTATTTACAGGACTGACTAGGTGTGTGAGTAACTCCATGGATGAGTGACAGAGTGTGAGAGTCTGTATAGGTGTATGAGTGCATATGATAGTGTTGTAAAGATGAGTGATTGTATGTATGAATGATTGTATGGGTAACTGAGTGAATGTGTGTGTAAACATAGGAATCACTGAGTGCGTATGTAGTAACTAGTATTGGTGTGTCAATGGTTTCAAAAATTATACTCTGTATTTAACACTGGGTGTAACAGAGGTTATATTAAAGTGTGAGGAGATGCATTGTATTGTCACATGAATGATATCATCAGTGATGTGGTCATTGATGTCAAATGAGATGTCATCAGTGATGTCATCAGTGATGTCATTTGAGATGTCATCAGTGATGTCATTTGAGATGTTATCAGTGATGTCATTTGAGATGTCATCAGTGATGTCATCAGTGATGTCATTTGAGATGTCATCAGTGATGTCATCAGTGATGTCACTGACCATGTCATGAATGATGTAATATGTGACATCATCAGCAGTGGATTGCGGGTGCGCGATATATAGTTAGTGCAACTAACTATATATGGAATTTCATTGGTTTTATGTCAATAAAATGTCCAGCTAACTATATATGGTCTCTAACCTATGGTTTTTTCAGTGAATTTTCAAGGTTTTGTAAATGCTAATTCCTAACTATATATGGTCTATAACCTATGGTTTTTTCAGTGAATTTTCAAGGTTTTGTAAATGCTAATTCCTAACTATATATGGTCTATAACCTATGGTTTTTTCAGTGAATTTCAATGGTTTTTTAATAGCAAATATCATAAGCTGTCGAATGTCAAGTACGTGGTAAGTGAAAACATTTTCGTGTTTATGCAAACTGATCTGCTTTGAATGGTGCCCCCCCCCCTCATTTCTATTAGGAGTACTCTCTCTTTGCACATAGTGAAGGGTAGTTAACGCAGGCCTTTGCCCCCGTTGTAATACGTCGTGCCTGCTTCTCTCTCCATTTGATTGATTGTTATCCAAGTATTTACTGTTTTAGAATTGGTTCTCTTTGGTTCATTCTCTATTTACAAACAAACACAGAGTCGCAATACTCTGTTTAGTCTTAGCAGATAACGAAAAATCGTGTAAAAAAAAAAGAAAAGGAATCGAGCAAAATCAGTAGGCCACTAATGGGATCTCTTTTTGACCTCGCTAAAATAGAAACATTAGGAACAACCCCTCATGACAAATACAAAACTAGTGAGATGAACTGAACTCCACACAATGATGGCTGCAAAACAGCTCGGCTCCGCCACCCACCCCGCCCAAAATAACGATAAAGAGCGGCTGCCATGATTGGTTGCGGAATGGCCACGACGGAGCTACGAAATGGTGCTGCTCTCATGCTACCCCCAGCTTCAGTCTGAAACATCCAGAAACACTGTAGACTACCAATTCGATCAGTTCCGGTAGCGCCCCAATGTAACCCGGTAGAGAAGAACTAGCCCTCCCCTCTTTGACTGATGGTTCTTGTTGCCTGTCCCTTCTGTTGTCATTTAACAGAACTATTTAGCCTGCTGAAAGGGGTTGTGTTCCGACCGCTGGTTGGTGGAGACATTTTGACTATATTCTGGACCTGCGTTGTCGCGTAATGCGTCATATGACGCGCCGCGTTAGCGCATCCGGAAGTCATCCGGGGCGCGCAGCGCGTAACGTAAGCATAACAAGTCATGTGACTTGTTAATAAAACTTTTCATTGGTTCATTTTACTTTTCTTATTCTAATGATGAAAGGCTTGGTCATATGACCTAAAAATTACGCTTTTTATTACTTCCGAACATTATTTTTTCTTAAATATATGTTATAATGTTCCAGGCTATCGTACTTTCCCGGAAAATTTACAACTGTCCTGCAAGTAAAATATATTCTTTTTTCGAGAAAAAGAGCGTTTATTCGTCCCATGACGGAGCCGTTGAGCAAAAGAGGGTCGACCTGCTGTCTTAGTCGCCGATACGCCTGAATATGAGATTCTTATCGATCACTTTATGTTGCAGGAGTAGAAAACACAACAGCCCTTGACCATTTATCTTTACTGCGTTCCTTCGTATTATACCTTTTACCCTTCATGTAATTGGTCTGCTTTATTTCACTTGCCTTTTAATGATTCTAAAACAGTGACTATTATTAAAAACTTTACCAATGTATATACTACTACCATGTTTTCTTTTAAAAACCTTTATTGTGAAAATTTCATTATACAAATACGAGCCTATAACCACGTGGGCCGGCCACGGAGCAAACTGTAATCGTATATGATGAGTAGACATTTACACTGTAGAGGAACGTAACGGGCGGGCCATTAGGTTGCAAGAACTAAGGTGTCTAACAGTTACGGAATCGGTGGACGTACATTTTATAATTAAAATACGACAGGGCCAGTTACAATAAAATTATCTAGATATACATTTGCGGGCAAGTACCATGGGTGACGTTAATTCGAACTTTCAATAGTACAGTAATCAATAACACATCAGAACTTAATATCAATAGGGATGTCGAAATATTCAATCAATTCTCGTCCCCGCCCGCCATGTGCTTCAAAACTGCATACGTATCTCGTGATTTCAAGGTTCTGCAACCAGTACACAACAAGGAGTTACGAGTCCCATTTATTCCGGCGCCATTTTGGGCGAGGACGGGCAGGTCCAGGATATAGTCAAAATGTCTCTACCAACCATCGACTATGATGATGTTCATATGCTGTATTTATTAGAGTAACACTCATCTGTCCACATGAAATTAATTTGCCCCAATCTAAACATGTCATTTTAATCTTTCCAAAGTTCTTCTAAATATTTGGGACCGTTTCCCTTGCCTCTGATGCTGTCAGTGCCACTTCTTTGATGAATGTACTAGCAGGTCAGGGGTTCTCCTCCAAATCTCTCTTTTATGCAGCACTATAATTAATTGGTGCCACCTCTCCATATGACGATGCATGGTATAGTTACCATAACTATATTTTTTTTCGGTTCCTCTGGAGAGCTCATCGTGGCAGATGAAGCGTGTAACGTACCGGGCATTTACCTTTTTTTGCATGTACAGGAAAGGAAAAAAAAATCGAGCGTCCGAGTTCTAAGGTGTCCCAGGGCCATTTTAGTGGACCAGGCCCAAATCCAAAGAACAGGCCGCCATTTTGAGAGTCCTGTTGCAGCCGCCTGTCGCTGTACCATCAAGAGCAGCCGAAACTCAGCTGAATGGCAACTGAAACGGTAAAGGGGCGCCCCACTACAGCAGACGAGCCTCCACCTAGGAAGGCCCGTTCACGCCGCCTCCCCCCCCCTTCGGGCACCCCACGCCGTTATTCGGAGCAGTATTGTAGGATGGCCACACCAGTGCGGCAACTTGCTAGACATCACCTCGGTGGTAACCGAATCTCAGCGCCTTGTGGTGTCTTCTATTCAGAAAACATTGTTATGCTGCTTTCGACCTATTCGCCGCAAGTGCGCACGCAACTCAGCTGCATAGCTTGCTAGACACCACCTCGGTGCTAACCGAATCTCAGCGCCTTGTGGTCTCTTCTATTCCAAAAATATTGTTGCGCTGCCTTTGGCCCCATTCGCACATCGGTCCGCTACTGCCGCCATCTCACAGGCCAACGGGGCGCCCCACGCCGACTTTCAGCATTGTAGGATGGCCACACCAGTGCCACAACTTGCTAGACACCACCTCGTTGCCATCCGGATCTTGGCATCTCAGCGCCTTGTGGTGTCTTCTATTCAGAAAATATTCTTGCGCTACCTTTGCCCCATTCACACATCGGTCCGCTACTGACGCCATCTCACAGGCTAATGGGGCGCCCCACGCCGAGTTTCAGCATTGTAGGATAACCACACCAGTACAGCAACTTGCTAGACATCACCTCGGTGCCATCCGGATCTCGGCGCCCCACTGCAGATGAAGTGCCTCTCAACTATGAAACCACCACGGTGACATCCGGATCTTGGCGCCTTGTGCTGGTTCCGGCCTATTCACACATCAGTCCGCTACTGACGCCATCTCACAGGCCAACGGGGCACCCCACGCCGACTTTCAACATTGTAGGATGGCCACACCAGTGCGGCAACTTACTAGACACCACCTCGGTGCCATCCGGATCTTGGCGCGTTGTGCTGCCTTCGGCCTATTCGCACATCGGTCCGCTACTGACGCAAACTCACAGGCCAACGGGGCGCCCCACGCCGACTTTCAGCATTGTAGGATGGCCACACCAGTGCTGCAACTTGCTGGACACCACCTCGGTGCCATCCAGATCTTGGCGCGTTGTGTTGCCTTCGGCCTATTCGCACATCGGTCCGCTACTGACGCCGCCTCACGTGCCAACGTATTTTCTCCGCATTTTATACCCTATGCCGCATAACAGGTCATGTGACTTGTTTATAAAACTTTTCATTGGTTCATTTTACTTTTGGTTTCCTAATGATGGAAGGCTTGATCATATGACCTAAAAACAACACTTTTCATTGGATGAAAACTTTTTTTTTTTCCCAAACGATGAAAGCCCCACCTTGTTTCTGGATGTTTCAGACTGAAGCTGGCGTCAGCATGAGAGCACCACCATCTCGTAGCTCCGTCGTGGTCATTCCGCGAGTAATCATGGCAGCCGCTCCCCACCAGAAGCCTACAGGAGTTGGGGGCCCCCAAAACTTTTGATGAATCCTCAAGGCGGAGGGGACGCTTTCGAGAATGGGGTCCAAGACCTAGCAGACAAGCGTCCGATTTCCAAGGTGTCCCAGGGCCATTTCAGTGGACCAGGCCCAAAAAGGAAACAGCCTACCGCCATTTTGAGAGTCCTGTGACAGCCGCCTATCGCTGCACCGCAAGAGTGGGCGCAACTCAGCTGAATTGCGGCTTTTGACACAGTGGACCAAAAGCGGACGGAATGGCAACTGAAACGGTAAAGGGGCGCCCCACTACAACAGACGAGACTCCACCTGGAGAGGCCCGTTCACGCCGCCTCCCCCGGGGCGCCCCACGCCGTTATTCGGAGCAGCATTGTAGGATACCAAAACCAGTGCGGCAACTTACTGGACATCACCTTGGTGCCATCGTTCTGCTGCCTTGGAACTATTCGCACAACAGTTTGCTACTGATGACCCACCCCCCGCGACGCCCCACGCCAGAAATCTGGACGTTGTGCTGCGTTGGGACTATTCGCACAGCCGACCGCTACTTCGTTGTTTTTCCCTAAAAATGTTTATATGTTATTACTGTTTTTGTTTTCTTGTATATATTTATAAGTTATTAAAGTTTTATAATCTTACTACTTTGTTGGAGTGCTATATATTTTTAATGTGACACATAATTGTAAAAACTTTGATGTACAAAGAGTCATCCCTGGAATCTTCCGCTTCAGGCTCGGTCCCCTCCCCAATCACAATACAGGATGGTTTTCAGATAATAGGAGCGCGTCTGCTGTGACGGATCTCATCGAGTGTGGGCCTTGATCTACTACAACTCCTTTGAAGAGGGGTGATTCTTTACAGCTGGGGCCATAAACTACATCTGCAGGGCTAGCTGATACCCTAGGACCGGCCTGGACAATCGGACACAGAGGAAAAGGAGTGTCAGAGGGTGCGGTAGTGAATAGGGCGAAAGGGAGGTGTCGGGCGGGCACAGGGTGTGATTCTCAGGGAAGAGCAGCGCAGATGGGGGGTGGTTTATTACCCATGCATAAGACAGAGAGCGGGGGTGACCACTGCCTGGGGGAGATGCTTGCGAGGGTGGGGAGCCATGCTAAGGATCGACAGCGTGCACAGAGTGGGTCTGGTCAAGGCATCTAAAATGACTGCTGTGCACGACAAAAGTGTGGCATTTGAAAAAAGGCAAGATGGCGCAGACAATGTTTTTCAACACTTCCTGATTTCCTTCGAATCGAACGTTAACAGACGTTGGGGCATATTACCAAAGTTAAGCGATATTTATCCCTAACGATGCTTAGCAACGATTTTTTTACCGCTAAGCATCGTCAGAAATTATCGCAGATAAACCTTGCTATTATCAAGGTTTATCGCAAATACGATAAAAAACGACCGCAATGCATGAATATCGCTGAAAACTCAGCGATATTCATGCATTACCGAGCTAATGCTCTTAGCCATGTTATCCACCTCCCATTGGATAACATGGCTAAGAACTGCTCAGGGCAGGTGCTAGCTTTTGGAGATATTCGCGCTTATCGCGAATATTTCCAAAAGTTGATAATAGGAGATAGCGATGTTAGCGACTGTTTCCAGTCGCTAACATCTTGGCATGCCCACTTTGCATGTCATTAGTGATAAATATCACTCACATGCAAAGTGGGGCCCAAGATGGTCGCTATCTCCTACTAGCCGTCGCTAACTGGTGTTAGCAACAGCTAGGTAATACAGATATAATTTTATCTCCGCGAAGCGGAGCGCTGTTACAGATATATATCTTGTTTTTGAACGTTAATTTCTCAAAATCCACTGAAGCACATATATTGAGACCTAGCAAAGGCACATCGTGCTACCAGTCCCTACAATTTTGCCAAGTTTTGTGCAAATCCATTCAGCCGTTCGATTATTATTATTATTTTTTTTTTGCCCCGCGGGGCCCTTTTAAAACCTCCACATCAAACCTAAGAGGTCAAGGAGGATCTACTATGCCCCCTTATGGTCATTTGCCCCTTCGCTTTGGCCTCCTCTTGTCTCTCGATCCTACCGAGAGACAAGATGGCGGCCGCTACGGACTGTTTGCAATGTTTACAGACGCCGGAGAACCAATCAGCTTCGCAAACCTCCGTTACGCGAAGCGGAGCGCTGTTACAGATATATATCTTTTTTTGAACGTTAATTTCTCAAAATCCACTGGAGCACATATATTGAGACCTAGTAAAGGCACATCGGGCTACCAGTCCCTAATATTTTACCAAGTTTCGTGCAAATCCATTCAGCCGTTCGATTATTATTATTTTTTTTTGTTTTGCCCCGCGGGGCCCTTTTAAAACCTCCACATCAAACCTAGGGGGTCAGCGAGGATCTACTATGCCCCCTTATGGTCATTTGCCCCTTCGCTTTGGCCTCCTCTTGTATCTCGATCCTATCGAGAGACAAGATGGCGGCCGCTACGGACTGTTTGGAATGTTCACAGACGCCGGAGAACCAATCAGCTTCGCTTCACAAAGCTCCGTACCGCGAAAAGTCCGCGAACCGGAGCGCTGCCCGGTCCGCTGTTACAGATATATATCTTTTTTTGAACGTTAATTTCTCAAAATCCACTGGAGCACATATATTGAGACCTAGCAAAGGCACATCGGGCTACCAGTCCCTACAATTTTGCCAAGTTTTGTGCAAATCCATTCAGCCGTTCGGGCTAAAAGTGAGGCCTACCGCCCTATGGAAAACTCAATGTTAAAAACATGTTTTGGGACCCCCCTTTTTTCTCAGCCTCCCCTTGACGAACCCCCCCCAAATTTTCAGGGGCTGCTCAGAAACAAAATGTTCCATTTTCCTGAAAATTTCAGCCAATTCCGTCCACAAACGCCAAAGTTATTAGACATAGAATTTTCAAAAATCCCATAGACAAAAAATCCTAACTATATATACCTACTGGCGACCGCCAGTAGGTAATATATATATATTACCTACTGGAAACATTTTGTTTCTGCTCAGAAACAAAATGTTCCATTTTCCTGAAAATTTCAGCCAATTCCGTCCACAAACGCCAAAGTTATTAGACATAGAATTTTCAAAAATGCCATAGACAAAAAATCCTAACTATATATACCTACTGGCGACCGCCAGTAGGTAATATATATATATTACCTACTGGCGGTCGCCAGTAGGTATATATAGTTAGGATTTTTTGTCTATGGGATTTTTGAAAATTCTATGTCTAATAACTTTGGCGTTTGTGGACGGAATTGGCTGAAATTTTCAGGAAAATGGAACATTTTGTTTCTGAGCAGAAACAAAATGTTTCCAGTAGGTAATATATATATATTACCTACTGGCGGTCGCCAGTAGGTATATATAGTTAGGATTTTTTCTCTATGGGATTTTTGAAAATTCTATGTCTAATAACTTTGGCGTTTGTGGACGGAATTGGCTGAAATTTTCAGGAAAATGGCACATTTTGTTTCTGAGCAGCCCTTAAAAATTTGGGGGGGGTTTGTCAAGGGGGGGCCGAGAAAAAAGGGGGGTCCCAAAACGTGTTTTTAACATTGAGTTTTCCATAGGGCGGTTGGCCTCACTTTTAGCCCGAACGGCTGAATGGATTTGCACGAAACTTGGCAAAATTGTAGGGACTGGTAGCCCGATGTGCCTTTGCTAGGTCTCAATATATGTGCTCCAGTGGATTTTGAGAAATTAACGTTCAAAAAAAGATATATATCTGTAACAACGGACCGGGCAGCGCTCCAGTTCGCGTACTTTTCGCGTTACGGAGCTTTGTGAAGCGAAGCTGATTGGTTCTCCGGCGTCTGTAAACATTCCAAACAGTCCGTAGCGGCCGCCATCTTGTCTCTCGGTAGGATCGAGAGACGAGAGGAGGCCAAAGCGAAGGGGCAAATGACCATAAGGGGGCATAGTAGATCCTCCCTGACCCCCTAGGTTTGATGTGGAGGTTTTAAAAGGGCCCCTCGGGGCAAAAAAAATAAATAATAATAATAATCGAACGGCTGAATGGATTTGCACGAAACTTGGCAAAATTGTAGGGACTGGTAGCCCGATGTGCCTTTGCTAGGTCTCAATATATGTGCTCCAGTGGATTTTGAGAAATTAACGTTCAAAAAAAGATATATATCTGTAACAGCGCTCCGCTTCGCGTACTTTTCGCGTTACGGAGCTTTGCGAAGCTGATTGGTTCTCCGGCGTCTGTAAACATTCCAAACAGTCCGTAGCGGCCGCCATCTTGTCTCTCGGTAGGATCGAGAGTCAAGAGGAGGCCAAAGCGAAGGGGCAAATGACCATAAGGGGGCATAGTAGATCCTCCTTGACCTCTTAGGTTTGATGTGGAGGTTTTAAAAGGGCCCCCGCGGGGCAAAAAAAAAATATAATAATAATAATCGAACGGCTGAATGGATTTGCACGAAACTTGGCAAAATTGTAGGGACTGGTAGCCCGATGTGCCTTTGCTAGGTCTCAATATATGTGCTCCAGTGGATTTTGAGAAATTAACGTTCAAAAAAAGATATATATCTGTAACAGCGCTCCGCTTCGCGGAGATAACATTATCTCCCTATTACCTAGCTGTTGCTAACACCAGTTAGCGACCGCTAGTAGGAGATAGCGACCATCTTGGGCTCCACTTTGCATGTCAGTGATATTTATCACTAATGACATGCAAAGTGGGCATGTCAAGATGTTAGCGACTGGAAACAGTCGCTAACATCGCTATCTTCTATTACCAACTTTTGGAGATATTCGCGCTAAGCGCGAATATCTCTAAAAAGTAACACCTGCCCTGAGCAGTTCTTAGCCATGTTATCCAATGGGAGGTGGATAACATGGCTAAGAGCATTAGCTCGGTAATGCATGAATATCGCTGAATTTTCAGCGATATTAATGCATTGCGGTCGTTTTTCATCGCATTTGCGATAAACCTTGATAATAGCAAGGTTTATCTGCGATAATTTCTGACGATGCTTAGCGGTAAAAAATTTGTTGCTAAGCATCGTTAGGGATAAATATCGCTTAACTTTGGTAATATGCCCGAACGTCTGTTAACGTTCAATTCGAAGGAAATCAGGAAGTGTTGAAAAACATTGTCTGCGCCATCTTGCCTTTTTTCAAATGCCACACTTTTGTCGTGCACGGCAGCCATTTTAGATGCCTTGACCAGACCCACTCTCTGTACGCTGTCGATCCTTAGCATGGCTCCCCACCCTCGCAAGCATTTCCCCCAGGCACTGGTCACCCCCGCTCTCTGTCTTATGCATGGGTAATAAACCTCCCCCCATCTGCGCTGCTCTTCCCTGAGAATCACACCCTGTGCCCGCCCGACACCTCCCTTTCGCCCTATTCACTACCGCACCCTCTGACACTCCTTTTCCTCTGTGTCCAATTGTCCAGGCCGGTCCTAGGCTATCAGCTAGCCCTGCAGATGTAGTTTATGGCCCCAGCTGTAAAGAATCACCCCTCTTCAAAGGAGTTATAGTAGATCAAGGCCCACACCCGATGAGATCCGTCACAGCACACACGTTCCTACTATCTGAAAACCATCCTGTATTGTGATTGGGGAGGGGACCGAGCCTGAAGCGGAAGATTCCAGGGATGACTCTTTGTACATCAAAGTTTTTACAATTATGTGTCACATTAAAAATATATAGCACTCCAACAAAGTAGTAAGATTATAAAACTTTAATAACTTATAAATATATACAACAAAACAAAAACAGTAAAAACATTTAAACATTTTTAGGGAAAATGAAGGAAGTAGCGGTCGGCTGTGCGAATAGTCCCAACGTAGCACAACGTCCAGATTTCTGGACGGCACCCAGGTGATGTTGCCTGGGTGCCGCACTGATTTTTGTATCCGGCATGGGGCGTCGCGGGGGGTGGGTCATGAGTAGCGGTCTGTTGTGTGAATAGTTCCAAGGCAGCAGAACGATGGCACCAAGGTGATGTCCAGTAAGTTGCCGCCCTCCGAATAACGGCGTGGGGCGCCCCGGGGGGGGGGGGGAGGCGGTGTGAACGGGCCTCTTAAGGTGGAGTTTCGTCTGCTGTAGTGGGGCGCCCCTTTACCGTTTCAGTTGCCATTCCGTCCGCTTTTGGTCCACTGTGTCAAAAGCCGCAATTCAGCTTAGTTGCGCCCACTCTTGCGGTGCAGCGATAGGCGGCTGTCACAGGACTCTCAAAATGGCGGCAGGCTCTTTCCTTTTTGGGCCTGGTCCACTGAAATGGCCCTGGGACACCTTGGAAATCGCACGCTTGTCTGCTAGGTCTTGGACCCCATTCTCGAAAGCGTCCCCTCCGCCTTGAGGATTCAACAAAAGTTTTGGGGGCCCCCGACTCCTGCAGGCTTCTGGTGGGGAGCGGCTGCCATGATTGCTCGCGGAATGACCACGACGGAGCCACGAGATGGTGGTGCTTTCATGTTGACGCCAGCTTCAGTCTGAAATATCCAGAAACAAGGTGGGGCTTTCATCGTTTGGGGAAAAAAAAAGTTTTCATCCAATGAAAAGTGTTGTTTTTAGGTCATATGATCAAGCCTTCCATCATTAGGAAACCAAAAGTAAAATGAACCAATGAAAAGTTTTATAAACAAGTCACATGACCTGTTATGCGGCATAGGGTATAAAATGCGGAGAAAATACGTTGGCACGTGAGGCGGCGTCAGTAGCGAAACAATGTGCGAATAGGCCGAAGGCAGCACAACGCGCCAATATCCGGATGGCACCGAGGTGGTGTCTAGTACGTTGCCGCACTGGTGTGGCCATCCTACAATGCTGAAAGTCGGCGTGGGGCGCCCCGTTGGCCTGTGAGATGGCGTCAGTAGCGGACCGATGTGCGAATGGGGCCAAAGGCAGCGCAACAATATTTTCTGAATAGAAGACACCACAAGGCGCTGAGATGCGAAGATCCGGATGGCACCGAGGTGGTGTCTAGTAAGTTGCCGCACTGGTGTGGCCATCCTACAATGGTAAAAGTTGGCGTGGGGCGCCCCGTTGGCCTGTGAGATGGCGTCAGTAGCGGACCGATGTGCGAATGGGGCCAAAGGCAGCGCAACAATATTTTCCGAATAGAAGACACCACTAGGCGCTGAGATGCCAAGATCCGGATGGCACCGAGTTAGTGTCTAGGTTGCCGCACTGGTGTGGCCATCCTACAATGCTGAAAGTCGGCGTGGGGCGCCCCGTTGGCCTGTGAGATGGTGTCAGTAGCGGACCGATGTGCGAATGGGGCCAAAGGCAGCGCAACAATATTTTCCGAATAGAAGACACCACTAGGCGCTGAGATGCCAAGATCCGGATGGCACCGCGGTGGTGTCTAGTAAGTTGCCGCACTGGTGTGGCCATCCTACAATGCTGAAAGTCGGCGTGGGGCGCCCCGTTGGCCTGTGAGATGGCATCAGTAGCGGACCGATGTGCGAATGGGGCCAAAGGCAGCGCAACAATATTTTCTGAATAGAAGACACCACAAGGCGCTGAGATGCCAAGATCCGGATGGCACCGAGGTGGTGTCTAGCAAGTTGCCGCACTGATGTGGCCATCCTACAATGCTGAAAGTTGGCGTGGGGCGCCCCGTTGGCCTGTGAGGTGGCGTCAGTAGCGGACCGATGTGCGAATGGGGCCAAAGGCAGCGCAACAATATTTTCTGAATAGAAGACACCACAAGGCGCTGAGATTCGGTTAGCACCGAGGTGGTGTCTAGCAAGCTATGCAGCTGAGTTGCGTGCGCACTTGCGGCGAATAGGTCGAAGGCAGCACAACAATGTTTTCTGAATAGGAGACACCACAAGGCGCTGAGATTCGGTTACCACCGAGGTGGTGTCTAGCAAGTTGCTGCACTGGTGTGGCCATCCTACAATACTGCTCCGAATAACGGCGTGGGGTGCCCAAAGGGATGGGGGGAGGCGGCGTGAACGGGCCTTCCCAGGTGGAGGCTCGTCTGCTGTAGTGGGGCGCCCCTTTACCATTTCAGTTGCCATTCAGCTGAGTTTTGGCCGCTCTTGATGCTACAGCGACAGGCGGCTGCAACAGGACTCTCAAAATGGCGGCCTGTTCTTTGGATTTGGGCCTGGTCCACTAAAATGGCCCTGGGACACCTTAGAACTCGGACGCTTGAATTTTTTTTCCTTTCCTCTACATGCAAAAAAAGGTAAATGCCCGGTACGTTACACGCTTCATCTGCCACGATGTACTCTCCAGAGGAACCGAAAAAAAATATAGTTATGGTAACTATACCATGCATCGTCATATGGAGAGGTGGCACCGATTAATTATAGTGCTGCATAAAAGAGAGATTTGGAGAAGAACCCCCGACCTGCGAGTACATTCATCAAAGAAGTGGCACTGACAGCATCAGAGGCAAGGGAAACGGTCCCAAATATTTAGAAGAAGTTTGGAAAGATTAAAATGACATGTTTAGATTGTGGCAAATTAATTTCATGTGGACAGATGAGTGTTACTCTAATAAATACAGCATATGAACATCATCATAGTCGATGGTTGGTAGAGACATTTTGACTATATCCTGGACCTGCCCGTCCTCGCCCAAAATGGCGCCGGAATAAATGGGACTCGTAACTCCTTGTTGTGTACTTGTTGTAAAACTTTGATATCACAAGATACGTATGCAGTTTTGAAGCACATGGCGGGCGGGGACGAGAATAGATTGAATATTTCGACATCTCTATTGATATGAAGTTGTGATGTGTTATTGATTACTGTACTATTGAATGTTCGAATTAACGTCACCCATGGTACTTGCCCGCAAATGTATATCTAGATAATTTTATTGTAACTGGCCCTGTCGTATTTTAATTATAAAATGTACGTCCACCGATTCCGCAACTGTTAGACACCTTAGTTCTTGCAACCTAATGGCCCGCCCGTAACGTTTCTCTACAGTGTAAATGTCTCCTCATCATATACGATTACAGTTTGCTCCGTGGCCGGCGCACGTGGTTATAGGCCCGTATTTGTATATTGACATTTTCACAATAAAGGTTTTTAAAAGAAAACATGGTAGTAGTATTTACATTGGTAACGTTTTTAATAATAGTCACTGTTTTAGAATCAGTAAAAGGCAAGTGAAATAAAGCAGACCAATTACATGAAGGGTAAAAGGTATAATACGCAGGAACGCAGTAAAGATAAATGGTCAAGGGCTGTTGTGTTTTCTACTCCTGCAACATAAAGTGATCGATAAGAATCTCATATTCAAGCGTATCGGCGACTAAGACAGCAGGTCGACCCTCTTTTGCTCAACGGCTCCGTCATGGGACGAAGAAACGCCCTTTTTCTAGAAAAAAGAATATATTTTACTTGCAGGACAGTTGTAAATTTTCCGGGAAAGTACATTAGCCTGGAACATTATAACATATATGTTTAAGAAAAAATAATGTTCGGAAGTAATAAAAAGCGTATTTTTTAGGTCATATGACCAAGCCTTTCATCATTAGAATAAGAAAAGTAAAATGAACCAATGAAAAGTTTTATTAACAAGTCACATGACCTGTTATGCTTACGTTACGCGCTGCGCGTCACGTCCCGGATCACTTCCGGATGCGCTAACGCGGCGCGTCATATGACGCATTACGCGACAACGCAGGTCCAGAATATAGTCGAAATGTCTCCACCAACCAGCGGTCGGAACACAACCCTTTTCAGCAGGCTAAATAGTTCTGTTAAATGACAACAGAACGGACAGGCAACAAGAACCATCAGTCAAAGAGGGGAGGGCTAGTTCTTCTCTACCGGGTTACGTTGGGGCGCTACCGGAACTGATCGAATTGGTAGTCTACAGTGTTTCTGGATGTTTCAGACGAAAGCTGGGGTTAGCATGAGAGCACCACCATTTCGTAGCTCCGTCGTGGCCATTCCGCGAGCAATCATGGCAGCCGCTCTTTATCGTTATTTTGGGCGGGGTGGGTGGCGGAGTCGAGCTGTATTGCAGCCATCATGGTGTGTAGTTTAGTTCATCTCACTTGTTTCGTATTTGTCATGAGGGGTTGTTCCTAATGTTTCTATTTTAGCGAGGTCAAAAAGAGATCCCATTAGTGGCCTACTGATTTTGCTCGATTCCTTATGTTTTTTTACACGATTTTTCGTTATCTGCAAAGACTAAACAGAGTATTGCGACTCTGTGTTTGTTTGTAAATAGAGAATGAACCAAAGAGAACCAATTCTAAAACAGTAAATGCTTGGATAACAATCAATCAAATGGAGAGAGAAGCAGGCACGACGTATTACAACGGGGGCAAAGGCCTGCGTTAACTACCTTTCACTATCTGCAAAGAGAGAGTACTCCTAATAGAAATGAGGGGGGGGGGCAGCATTCAAAGCAGATCAGTGTGCCTAAACACGAAAATGTTTTTACTTACCACGTATTTGACATTCGACAGCTTATGATATTTGCTATTAAAAAACCATTGAAATTCACTGAAAAAACCATAGGTTATAGACCATATATAGTTAGGAATTAGCATTTACAAAACCTTGAAAATTCACTGAAAAAACCATAGGTTATAGACCATATATAGTTAGGAATTAGCATTTACAAAACCTTGAAAATTCACTGAAAAAACCATAGGTTATAGACCATATATAGTTAGGAATTAGCATTTAAAAAACCTTATTTTACTCACACAAAACCATTGAAATTCCATATATAGTTAGTTGCACTAACTATATATCGCGCACCCGCAATCCACTGCTGATGATGTCACATATTACATCATTCATGACATGGTCAGTGACATCACTGATGACATCACTGATGACATCTCAAATGACATCACTGATGACATCTCACTTGACATCAATGATCACATCACTGATGATATCATTCATGTGATAATACAATGCATCTCCTCACACTCTAATATAACCTCCGTTACACCCAGTGTTAAATAGAGAGTATAATTTTTGAAACCATTGACACACCAATACTAGTTACTACATACGCACTCACTGATTCCTATGTTTACACACACATTCACTCATACAATCATTCATACATACAATCACTCATCTTTACAACACTATCATATGCACTCATACACCTATACAGACACTCACACTCTGCCACTCATCCATGGAGTTACTCACACACCTAGTCAGTCCTGAAAAGAATCAATCACACTTCCATTTTCTCATCTATACAGTTAAACACAGAACACCTTACATTTTTGAAACATATACTAACACATACTTACTCTCTTATAGAATCACCGATACAAGTACACATTGATCTGCACAGAGTCACACACCTCCCAGCCAGCCATACACACACTCAGTCTCCCATACAAATACTTGTGCAACCAATCAATAACCCATATAGCTACTTATATAGCTACTGATCAACACATGCAGCAGCTTGCACAACAACAGACATACTGATGCACACTTTCAGACAGTTTAGTCACTAACCCGTGCATTCAGTAAGACGCATTTAATCACTCACTCATACAGTCAATCACGCACCTACTAAAACCTTCATTCAGACACTTATACATCCACTCATTCTTCAATATGTAAAACATATTTAAACTTTACAGAAACACATAATCACTGGATGTTGTCATCAGTGATGTCATCAGTGATGTCACTGACCATGTCATGAATGATGTAATATGTGACATCATCAGCAGTGGATTGCGGGTGCGCGATATATAGTTAGTGCAACTAACTATATATGGAATTTCAATGGTTTTGTGTGAGTAAAATAAGGTTTTTTAAATGCTAATTCCTAACTATATATGGTCTATAACCTATGGTTTTTTCAGTGAATATATATATATATATATATATATATATATACATATACATATATATATATATATATTCACTGCAAAAAACATAGGTTTCACACCAGTTATAGTTAGGAATTAGCATTTAAAAAACCTATTAAATTCACTGAAAAAAACATAGGTTTGACACCAGTTATAGTTAGCTGGAAATTTTACTGACATAAAACCATTGAAATTCCCACGTTATAGTTAGTTGGACTCACTATAACTTGCGCGCCTGCAATGCACTGCTGATGATGTCACATATTACATCACTCATGACATGGTCAGTGACATCACTCATGACATCACTTATGACACCATCCAGTGAATGTGTGTCTTTCTGAACAATAAATATGTTTTATATATGTATATGTAAAGGTCGATGGAAGAATAAATGTTTAAATAAGTGTCTTAATGGATGTTTTAAAAAAAAAAAATTGATTGGTTAACTGGCTTATTAAGTGTATCTTAGTGAATACATATATTAGCGAGGAGCAGGCAGGTTGGGACGGTAGGAGACGGGAGACGACAGCGCGTTCTTCTGCAGCGGAGTGAGAAACAATTGCTTTTAAAATCGCTTTGCCATCCCCACGCAACATTTCTCCAGTGACTAAGCTTGATGCACTCTGGGAAAGCGAGTCATTACACTAGACTCGTCAACAGACATTTGCGTGGACCAGTGGGCTGAAGGGGTGGAGCAAAGCAGGTCGAAACAGGAGGGGCGTGACACTGTGTCAGATACATTTGCCGCTCCCTGTTTGACTCAAAGCACCTGCGGCGCTGATGAAGGCTAAAGTAGAAGCCGAAATGCATTCGCTATGATAGCAGGTGTCCAATGTTTTCTTACCTGCTGTGGAGGAATAAAGCTGTTTCTACCTGTTCTCCTGTGTTGGCCTCTTCGCGTTTTCGGCGGCTGCTGAGGGTGATGGAGCGTATGTTTCAGCGCGGAGTCCAGTACCGCGCTAAGGGGCCCCCGTCTCGTCAAGTTGGCCCTGGCTTTGCTGGTTGCTGCTTCGGTGGCGTTTTTGGAGTTGCCCGGGGTACCGGGATTTGCCGGGGCCCACCTTCCTGTCTGGGACAAATATGGCGGTGTAGGGGTCATTTGACCCTGCTTTGGACTGGGCGTGCATGTCCACCTGGTCCCCGCCCAGTGTCACCAGGAGCAGGCAGGTTGGGACGGTAGGAGACGGGAGACGACAGCGCGTTCTTCTGCAGCGGAGAGAAACAATTGCTTTTAAAATCGCTTTGCCATCCCCACGCAACGTTTCTCCAGTGACTAAGCTTGATGCACTCTGGGAAAGCGAGTCATTACACTGTCACTGACCATGTCATGAATGATGTACTATGTGACGTTATCAGCAGTGCATTGCAGGCGCGCAAGTTATAGTGAGTCCAACTAACTATAACGTGGGAATTTCAATGGTTTTATGTCAGTAAAATTTCCAGCTAACTATAACTGGTGTCAAACCTATGGTTTTTTCAGTGAATTTCATAGGTTTTTTAAATGCTAATTCCTAACTATATAAGGCCTGAAACCTATGTTTTTTTCAGTGAATTTCAAAGGTTTTTTAATGCTAATTCCTAACTATATAAGACCTGAAAGCCCACCAGGAATCTCCAGTATGCGCCAGGGACTGCATTGCAGGGAGGTGTAATGAAGCCACGCCCCTTTTTAAACCTCTCTGCAACGCAGCCCCCGTGCATGTTTGAAGAGGGGGAACTAATTCCCCTTGCATACTGGGGGGCCTGGGGGGCAACTAGCCCACCTGGAACCTCCAGTATGCGCCAGGGGGCTGCATTGCAGAGGTGTAATGAGGCTATGCCCCTTGTTACACCTCTCAGCAATGCAGCCCCCTGCCGCGTTTGCAGAGGGGGAACTAATTCCCCTTGCATACTGGGGGTCCCTGGGGGCCAACTAGCCCACCAGGAGCCTCCAGTATGCGCCAGGGGGCTGCATTGCAGAGAGGTGTAATGAGGCCACACCCTTTTTTACACCTCTATGCAACGCAGGCCACTGGCGCATTTGCAGAGGGGGGACTAATTCCCCTTGCATACTGGGGGTCCCTGGGTCATATCTGCCCAAACACCGATATTCCGAACGATTGAAAATGACTTTTCTTGAGAAACATTTGGATTTGGATTATCATGTCCTATACTTTGGAATTTTTGAAAGACTGGCTTTGAGGATGCTATAAATTACTCAAGTCTGCCCGAATTGTGTGGGTAAAATTGATACCTAGTCACTTTGAATAAGAATGTACTTACGTCTCATCTAACATCTGGAAGAAATATCTAGTTATATGACAACAGGATACCGACATAACTTGAAGGAAATAAGAACGCCCTGAAGAAGTTCTGTTGTACAGAACGAAACGTTTCGGCTGGCTGTGGTACATAAACTTAAGGAAAATAAAAGCATTTGAATATACACCAAGATTCAGCGCTTCAATAAGGACTCTAAGTGATATGATTTGATTGGACTTATTGTGCAAGTGGTGCTGTGCCAAACTTTGGAATATTCCCCACTACTCTCTACTACTTACTCTCTCCCACTCCACTACTCTCAAATACTCACCCTCTACTACTCATTCTCTACTACTCTACTACTCTCTACTACTCTCTCTCTACTACTCACTACTCACTATCTACTACTCTCTACTACTCACTCTCTACTACTCTCTCTCTACTACTCACTCTTTACTACTCACGCTCTACTACTCTCTACTACTCACTCTCTACTTCTCACTCTCTACTACTCTCTACTACTCACTCTCTACTACTCTCTCTCTACTACTCACTCTCAACTACTCACTCTACTACTCACTCTCTACTACTCTCTACTACTCACTCTCTACTACTCTCTCTCTACTAGTCTCTACTACTCACTCTACTACTCACTCTCTACTACTCTCTACTATTCTCTCTCTCACTCTCTACTACTCTCTACTACTCACTCTCTACTCTATTACTCACTCTTTACTACTCTCTACTACTCACTCTCTACTGCTCTCTACTACTCACTCTACTACTTACTCTCTACTACTCTCTACTACTCACTCTCCACTACTCACTCTCTACTACTCTCTACTACTCACTCTACTATTCACTCTACTACTCTCTACTACTCACTCTCTGCTACTCTCTCTACTGCTCTCTACTACTCTCTATTACTCACTCTCTACTCTCTTCTCTCTACCTCTCTCTACTTCTCTCTCTACTAGTCTCTACCTCTCTACCGCTACCTCTCTACCTGCTACCTCTACACCTCTAACTCTCTACCTCTCTCTACACGTACACATATACACATATATATGCTTATATATGCATATGCATTTATATATATGTATGTGTATGTATATATATATATATATATATACATACATATATAAATGCATGCATACATATACATATATGCATACAGATGCATGTTATTCACATGGAAGTTTAAAAAACACTAATAAAAGCAAAGCTAAAAAGCCACCTCATTACAAACAGAATGGCTTTAACTTAAACGAGGGCGAGATCTATTGCATTTTCAATGCTTGTTTACTTTGGTTCCATCAAGAAGGCATTCAGATGTGTCACACATTTGCCATAAATTCTGAATGTTAGCACTCTAGTTGCTCATTAGATCACTGTAGTAAAGCTACTGTTCACCAGGGAAGTCTGCTGCTGGTATTCAAAATGCATGTTTCAGTCTGCATGTCAGAATTTCTTTAATGAAATAGAAGAGGATTTGAGAAGTCACTCAAAATGATCCCTAATTTTTCTTTCTGAAGCACTAATCATACTTTCTATGGCAAAATGAACCCCCTCATTTTGTTCCTTTTTAAATTAAATGTTTTCAGACTTACCACTTCATTCCAATCAAGATGGCTTCTGGTGTGCCATACTTTTGTCATAAGTAAGACTGTTAGCCCTCTAGTTCTTTAGAACACTCTGGGACATTCTGTCATTGGGCTATACTTGGGCTACATCTGGGTGATATTGGGCTACATTTGGGCTCTTTTGTCTCTGGTGGCCATCTTGGGAGACTGCATGTCGTACTTTTTTAATGAAATAGAAGAGGATTTGAGAAGTCACTCAAAATGTGCACTAAATTTTCTTTTTGCAGCACTAATAATACTTTCTATGGCATAATATACCCCCTCATTTTGTTCCTTTTTAAATTAAATGTTTTAAGAGTTACCACTTTATTCCCATCACGGTGGCTTCAGGTGTGCTATACCTTTGTAATAAGTAGGACTGTTAGCGCGCTAGTTGTTCTTTAGCACACTCTAGGAGGCTGCAGTAGAACACAAAGGAATCAACTGACAGTCTCTGTCCTTGTTGGATGTACATGTTTTACTGAGAATGTCAGACTTCATTCTCACATGACTGAGAAAGATAATGTAAATTTACAGAAAATATGCTTTCAGTTTAGCTTATAGATCCCCTTCCAAACCACTGTGGGAAAATCAGGAGATGTTAGTTTTCTTTCAAACATGATTCATGATATCACAGCAGAAGGCTTTTTCACATGGTAAAATCACCTTTCAGTGAATTTCATAGGTTTTTTAAATGCTAATTCCTAACTATATAAGGCCTGAAACCTATGTTTTTTTCAGTGAATTTCAAAGGTTTTTTAATGGTAATTCCTAACTATATAAGACCTGAAAGCCCACCAGGAATCTCCAGTATGCGCCAGGGACTGCATTGCAGGGAGGTGTAATGAAGCCACGCCCCTTTTTAAACCTCTCTGCAACGCAGCCCCCGTGCATGTTTGAAGAGGGGGAACTAATTCCCCTTGCATACTGGGGGGCCTGGGGGGCAACTAGCCCACCTGGAACCTCCAGTATGCGCCAGGGGGCTGCATTGCAGAGAGGTGTAATGAGGCCACACCCTTTTTTACACCTCTATGCAACGCAGGCCACTGGTGCGTTTGCAGAGGGGGGACTAATTCCCCTTGCATACTGGGGGTCCCTGGGTCATATCTGCCAAAACACCGATATTCCGAACGATTGAAAATGACTTTTCTTGAGAAACATTTGGATTTGGATTATCATGTCCTATACTTTGGAATTTTTGAAAGACTGGCTTTGAGGATGCTATAAATTACTCAAGTCTGCCCGAATTGTGTGGGTAAAATTGATACCTAGTCACTTTGAATAAGAATGTACTTACGTCTCGTCTAACATCTGGAAGAAATATCTAGTTATATGACAACAGGATACCGACATAACTTGAAGGAAATAAGAACGCCCTGAAGAAGTTCTGTTGTACAGAACGAAACGTTTCGGCTGGCTGTGGTACATAAACTTAAGGAAAATAAAAGCATTTGAATATACACCAAGATTCAGCGCTTCAATAAGGACTCTAAGTGATATGATTTGATTGGACTTATTGTGCAAGTGGTGCTGTGCCAAACTTTGGAATATTCCCCACTACTCTCTACTACTTACTCTCTCCCACTCCACTACTCTCAAATACTCACCCTCTACTACTCATTCTCTACTACTCTACTACTCTCTACTACTCTCTCTCTACTACTCACTCCCTACTACTCACTATCTACTACTCTCTACTACTCACTCTCTACTACTCTCTCTCTACTACTCACTCTTTACTACTCACGCTCTACTACTCTCTACTACTCACTCTCTACTTCTCACTCTCTACTACTCTCTACTACTCACTCTCTACTACTCTCTCTCTACTACTCACTCTCAACTACTCACTCTACTACTCACTCTCTACTACTCTCTACTACTCACTCTCTACTACTCTCTCTCTACTAGTCTCTACTACTCACTCTACTACTCACTCTCTACTACTCTCTACTATTCTCTCTCTCACTCTCTACTACTCTCTACTACTCACTCTCTACTACTCTCTATTACTCACTCTTTACTACTCTCTACTACTCACTCTCTACTGCTCTCTACTACTCACTCTACTACTTACTCTCTACTACTCTCTACTACTCACTCTCCACTACTCACTCTCTACTACTCTCTACTACTCACTCTACTATTCACTCTACTACTCTCTACTACTCACTCTCTGCTACTCTCTCTACTGCTCTCTACTACTCTCTATTACTCACTCTCTACTCTCTTCTCTCTACCTCTCTCTACTTCTCTCTCTACTAGTCTCTACCTCTCTACCGCTACCTCTCTACCTCTCTACCTCTACACCTCTAACTCTCTACCTCTCTCTACACGTACACATATACACATATATATGCTTATATATGCATATGCATTTATATATATGTATGTGTATGTATATTACCTACTGGCGGTCGCCAGTAGGTATATATAGTTAGGATTTTTTCTCTATGGGATTTTTGAAAATTCTATGTCTAATAACTTTGGCGTTTGTGGACGGAATTGGCTGAAATTTTCAGGAAAATGGCACATTTTGTTTCTGAGCAGCCCCTGAAAATTCTGAGGGGGTTCGTCACGGGGGGGCCGAGAAAAAAGGGGGGTCCCAAAACGCGTTTTTCCCATGTTAATTTCCATAGGGCGGTTGGCCTCACTTTTAGCCCGAACGGCTGAATGGATTTGCACGAAACTTGGCAAAATTGTAGGGACTGGTAGCCCGATGTGCCTTTTGTAGGTCTCAATATATGTGCTCCAGTGGATTTTGAGAAATTAACGTTTAAAAAAAGATATATATCTATAACAGCGGACCGGGCAGCGCTCCAGTACGCGTACTTTTCGCGCAACGGAGCTTTGTGAAGCAAAGCTGATTGGTTCTCCGGCGTCTGTAAACATTCCAAACAGTCTGTAGCAGCCGCCATCTTGTCTCTCGGTAGGATCGAGAGACAAGAGGAGGCCAAAGCGAAGGGGCAAATGATCATAAGGGGGCATAGTAGATTGTCGCTGACCCCCTAGGTTTGATGTGGAGGATTTAAAAGGGCCCCGCGGGGCAAAAAAAAATAAAATAATAATAATCGAACGGCTGAATGGATTTGCACGAAACTTGGCAAAATTGTAGGGACTGGTAGCCCGATGTGCCTTTGCTAGGTCTCAATATATGTGCTTCAGTGGATTTTGAGAAATTAACGTTCAAAAAAAGATATATATCTGTAACAGCGCTCCGCTTCGCGTACTTTTCGCGTTACGGAGGTTTGCGAAGCTGATTGGTTCTTCGGCGTCTGTAAACATTCCAAACAGTCCGTAGCGGCCGCCATCTTGTCTCTCGGTAGGATCGAGAGACAAGAGGAGGCCAAAGCGAAGGGGCAAATGACCATAAGGGGGCATAGTAGTTCGTCCCTGACCCCCTAGGTTTGATGTGGAGGCTTTGAAAGGGTCTCGCAGGGCAAAAAAAAAATATACCGTTTTTTTAGTTTTTTTGCGTGGAGTGCGCCCGGTTCGCGAACCGGGAAGCGTTCTGGGGAGCGTACTTTCTTGAAAATTAGTGAAAAAAGTTAGAGTAAAATAATAATTGTGAGTGATCAGATGTAGGGTAGCTCTGAGAAGAGCTTTTGGGTTTATGGTACATTTAGGTACTTATAAGTAGGTACCAATGCACAGTCTTAAATTCAAAATGAAAACTCTGTTGCCCTCATCTGAGAAGTGAACTCCATCTCCTCTGTAGATATCTTGCATGTAGTAACGCAAGTTATTGTTGTACAGGGAGCCCATTCCATGGTCTCTCATGTAAGCTGAAACAGATTTGTTTACATGCTTCCTCGATTTCTCAATTTGTGGACAAAATTGGTTCGACCACCTCCATTTCTGTCTTTGGCATATATTTGAATATACCAAGGCAGTCTGAGGAAAAAGTGCCATCAATTGCTCAAAGGTGTCCTTTAAAAGCATTTCCAGACCTACCCCAGTCAAAGTGCCCAAATCATTACCTCCACAGTGCACAATTAACAGGTCAGGTTTTGGCAAATGCATAAAGGTTTTCACCAATGGTATCAATTGGTGACATTTTAATCCTCTGTGGCCAAACCACTTAATTTCCACATCTTGTAAATTGAGGTTAGGTAAATTCCTGTTTTCAGCGTACCTTTAAGCCCAATAGATATAACTATGTCCAACAATCCAGACAGAAAACATGGCGAGAGAAGGTTCTCCTGCAGTCAGATGAAGTGTGGCAATGAAATGGCAGTTGAAAAAATGAGAGTGTAAAATGAAAAAAACTGAGGAGTTTCTGTGTTAATGAAGCAGTAAGAGTGATTGGTGGATTTTGATTGCTGAAAACAGAAAGTTAGTGTGCATGGATGAGTTCGTTGAAAGATGTATTTTGAGTGGCGAAGAAAAAATCATTAAATGAAAGAATGCTCTGGATATGCAGGTGCACTGAGAGTTCAGAGTTCAATTGCAACATTGTTGTGTGAACTTGCAAACACCAGAGGTCTTGCAAGAGGTGGTTGCTATGCAGAAAAGGCATGAAATGGCAGAGGGGGGAAGGGTTTTCATTTGAAAAAAAGTGAGGGAAGAGTTTTGATTGGGTGACATGAGAGATATGTGTGAGGAATTACAGTATTTCTGTGCTTTTGATAGCTGCAGACTCTGGAGTGCATACCTTTTGCTCTGCTGAAGACAAATTGGTGTGTTTCTGAGACTGTTTTGAAACTCAAAGTATTTGCTAAGGTGAGAAAAGATTTCTTTAATTTAGATAGAAAATAGTGTGCTTTAAGGAGAAAATTATGAAGAAAGTTGTGTTTTTCAAATGTTGCTTTGTCTCAAGTGTTTTACAAATAGATTTTGTTTCTTTGAGAAATTGTAATTGGAGAAAATGTGAAGTATTAGTACTGACAGGGCTTTTATGTGCATAGGAGCTGTGGAGTGTTTTCAAATTATGACTTGTAAATCGTTTTTGAGAAAAAGCAATGGTTTTAATATTGATGAGAAGGACATAATGGTGTCTGCTTCTTTATAAGGTAATTGAGAGTCTCTGATGTTATTTTTCCCATTTCAATGTAAGAAGTTTGTCTGTGGAGCAAATTGCTTGTAAATATGCTCCCACCTGTGCATGGCAAATTTACATTTTGAATGTTTGCGTTACATAGGCATGTTAAAGGTGACTGAAACATGCTGCAAAGGCAATCAAAAAACGCTTTTATGTGTCTTAAGGACATTTTAAGTCATTTCCCCATGTGCAGTGTTTTCAAATTATGAGTTGAAAATCGTTTTTGAGGTAAAGGAATGTTTTCAAAATTTATGTGCGCCATATGCCCCCAAATTTCTTTTTCAGGGGTGCAGCAGGGTGTTCTTGAGACACCCCTGCACCCTCGGAAAAATTCGTAATTTGCGATGAGGTAATTGCTAATCGCAAATTGCACCTTCATTCCTATGGGCCTCCTGCTGCATGGAAATGAATGGGTAATTTGTAATTAGCAAATAGCTCATCGCAAACTAGGAATGGTAAAGAATCGCTATTTATTCCTTAAAGTTCGGTATTTAGGAAATGCAAAAAACTTTGATGATACATATGGCGGTTCATCTCTAACAAGATAAGAAGCATACGGATAGATTTATGATGACTGGCGCATCACCAGGGATGTGTTAGTCATTCTGTGCCGCTGTTCCGTCACCTATGGTGTGCTGCATTTACAATGCGGCGCATCATGGGGCAAAAACAGCAGAGATGCGTGACGTATCTGTGCCGTAAAGGTGGCGCATTGCTGGAGTTGTATCGCAAGTGTGATGAAGCTCCAGCAAGGCTCAGGGGTGTCCCTGTCGCAGGGTTTCTGTTCTCAGACAGAACTGTGGACAGAGGATTGGAACCTCGGTGAATTAGGGTGTCCCAAAACTCACCTTAGTAATCAAAACCCCTTAGCAAGCTAGGTACAGTGTCACATTGGATATAACAAACTCTCAATGTTTAGACAATCCAGAATATGAACTTATAGTACCTCAGGATACGTGGAACTCATGAACAGTCGGTCGTTATATATTTCTTAGAAACCAGAACATGGAGTTAAGAAGAACACATGTGTATTTGAAATGTTTATTTACTAATGCCGTCTTCTCAGGCGTAGTATCTTAGATTATACAAGTACACATATTATCAGTAGCAAAATTACCAGCATAGTTAGTAGTACATAAAAAGCGAATGGTGACAGTATGTTAACATGCTGTAAATGAATAAGAGTTAGCAACACTTATAAGCAGCCGCGGGCCGTGGAGGGAGTTACGGTGGGGCAGGGAGGCGGGGAGGGGGAGGGGCAGGGTGGAGAGGGCTCCACCCTGCCCCTCCCCCTCCCCGCCTCCCTGCCCCACCGTAACTCCCTCCACGGCCCGCGGCTGCTTATATCTCACCCTCCCTAATACACATAATATATTATTTGCTAAGAAGGTCTCTTTGTGTTGGTTTAGGGCGTGCCGATACTTTAGTGTCTTAGATTTGAAGGAATCACATCAGCATACACCAGCTCTCTCTTCATGTGAACCGCATCAAGTGTTGTGTATGTGTGTTCGGCAAAGCAATATAAAACCCGCCTCATGCCCAGAATTGGCAGAAGCTGCACTTATGTTATGAGTATGAAGTCGTGGAGATCAGACCTCATAACAATTCTGTATCGTGTTGTTCTTGAAACTTCAGCACTCGCTGTACAGATATAGTTTAACAAGTAAAGCAGATAGTAGAGCAATAACATATTATTGTCATGTAAATCACGATGAACTATTAGGTTGAAAGCTAAAGCAACAACTAAGTGTCGTGTGCAGAAGTTGCAAAAAAGGAAAAAATGGCGTTTAAACCGGTAATGAGTCCATGCTAACTTAACACGGTGTAAAGATATCCAGGACCTAGATGACACCTCCCCATGATCCGGAAACGAACTGAATAAGATAATAGAAGTGCCATCTCATGAGAGCAGATTGCAAGTTTATATGTGGACGGTCCGCAAGGTAAAACATTAAAAACTAGGAAAATTTAATGCTAAAGAAAAATAAAACAGCCAAGTACTTTATCGAGTCTTAAGCCAGTAGGCAAGCTAAATAATAAAAACTTGACAAATAAGTGAATGAATTGTCAATGAAATGCTAGTACTCAGCATATCAAACATGAAAAAGGTCTATGACATAACTGTGTATGCAAAATAAGCTGCAACAGCCTCCAATAGGAAGTCACCGTCTTCATCCGAAAAGAGTTCAGCCATCCAATTTAAAAGCGGAAAAGAACATACGTGCTCTCCCAGCACCGGATCCTCTATCAACATCAGAGGACAGCTCGGTGGGTTTTCAAGAAAGCTCTGTTCCAAGAAAGACTGTGTTGCCGCCAGTAAATTCCAGGGACCAATTAGTCCATGCATCAATGCCACAGCCATAATCCTTTCGCCAGGACAAACCAACTCGTGAGTAATGATAGGAGTCATCAGCTGATTAAAGTCGACGTCAGGAGAAACCGGTCCGCAGAGACACAAATCAATGGCCCAATGGAAATCACAGGTCAGGCAGTGAAATACAGGCTGGACACAGGTGAAGTAGGAGAATCGAAAAGATAATCCATATGCCGTGCTTAATATCGCCAACGGCATTGTGCCATAATATTCTAGCATGCGATTGCGGAACAGTGTCAGCAGCTGCAGGGCGGGAGCTTGCACAGGAGGGACATCCATATTTAAAAATGTAAAAAAGCACAAGAGCGTCCGCTGGTAATGCAAGTAAAAATGGGAATCCACGAAGCAGAGTGGAAAAAATAGAATGAAAGAAAGTAGGGATGACTCCAAAGATTTTCTCAAATGAAGTCACGAGACCACTGGTAACAACTTTAAAAAAGTGCGCCAGGCCCTTTGTGGAGGACGCGTTAGAGATAGTCCGAACCATCTTGCTGAAATGGAAAGGCGAATTTGTATTTAAAAGGGTCTGCAACTCTGTACGGGTGTTCGCTATGTGAAGCACGAAAGTTTCACGTGTCAGGAACTGACCTGGGTGCCTGCCTAAACTATAGGACTACATCTCCCAGAAGGCTTAGGGAGGTGGGCAGGGCCCGAGAAAGCATAAGCCTCATGGGAACGAACCAACGGTGCTCGTGATTCGTCATTCTGGACTTGGGAGAGGCGGACGCCTGTCCTCTCGGAGTTCGCGGAGTTTGACGGAGTTCTGGTGCTTGTTCTGTGGTTGTGGAACAAGACCCCCGTTTTCGTGGTTCGGCTGAGCCACGGATTTTGTTGCGGCAGGTACCGGCTGGGCTGCCTACCTCGATTGCGGTGAGTGAGACGGGAGACGCAGGATTGCCCCCTCCGCTCTCTCACCGGTTTTTGGGACGCCTTTCGGCAACACCGGCTGGTGTTGTCTACTGTGTGAATCCACGGACTTTGTTGCGGCAGGTACCGGCTGGGCTGCCTACCTCGATTGCGGTGAGTGAGACGGGAGACGCAGGATTGCCCCCTCCGCTCTCTCACCGGTTTTGGGACTACATCCGGCAACACCGGCTGGTGTTGTCTACGGCGTGGAACACGGACTTTGTTGCGGCAGGTACCGGCTGGGCTGCCTACCTCGATTGCGGTGAGTGAGACGGGAGACGCAGGATTGCCCCCTCCGCTCTCTCACCTATTTTGGGAATCTTTCGACAACACCGGCTGGTGTTGTCTTCAGTTGTCTAGGGTTCGGTGAGACGCGTGAGACGCAGGATTGCCCCCTCAGCGCTCTTGCCGTTCAACTTGTACTTTCCTGGTCCGGTGGGACGCAGCAGTTACCGGCTGGAACTGTTGTCCAGGTACACTTGCTAGGCGCCACGTGTGAGACGCTGGATTGCCCCCTCCACACTCTTCCTCATTCTTGGGTGGGGTTATTTTGGACACTCTGCTGAGTGCTATCCCCTTGCTGAGAGCTAACTTCACTGAAGAGTCAAGAGACGCGGGATTGCACCCTCTTGGAACTCGTTTTCTTTCCATTCCTGCTTTGGGAGAGTTTAGTTTGTTTTCTTCTTTGTTTTGCACTGGGGAGTCAGTCATTTCCCGTTTCCTGTGGGAAGTTGTTCTTCCACCCTGGTTGGAGCTCCGATTGTTCCCTACTCGACGGAGCCGGAACGGGAGGGGGTCGCCTCCTGGAAACATCTCAGGTACGCTCCTGTATGTTATCGGTCATTTGCTGTAACAGTAAAAGAGAACGTGTTCTGATACATATTCTTTTCTTTGTTGTTTCAGGACCTGACTCCCAGGGGTTCTTTAGCCCCGACTTTTTCCCTCGCCTGACTGTCTTGCACTCTGTATCGTGAAGACACCAGAGTGCAGGAACGTCTGGAGGTGGACCCCTATAGAGCATCTCTCCGATCCTGAGGAGCCACAACCGTGACATCACGGGCCGAAGTCAAGGCCACCTCTCTCTGAGACAAAAGAGCTCTTATTCTTGTCATGCCGTTGAAATGTGCTCCCAAGGTTGGTATTTGTGGCCAGATTGAAAACTCCGTATGTTCATGTGTGGGAGGAAATAGAACATTTCTGCAGCAAATAACCCGTTCATTTACTGTTACGATAAAATGAATACTTTTAATTAACCCAGAACAATCTTCATTATTGAGCATCAAATAACTACCATTTTCCAAGAACTTGAACGTGGGGATGATAGC
This sequence comes from Lissotriton helveticus, assembly GCF_964261635.1. Classification (NCBI taxonomy): domain Eukaryota; kingdom Metazoa; phylum Chordata; class Amphibia; order Caudata; family Salamandridae; genus Lissotriton; species Lissotriton helveticus. The sequence continues at coordinate 1,356,569,237 of NC_136063.1, forward strand.
AGGAACTGGTGTGCCTTGCAACACGCAAGCCATATTTGGTCGGTGTTTGTTGCATGAACCGTGTAACTGTATGTGCCTACACATTAGTGAATGATCTGGCGTCTCAGTGCATTCCTCTCCATTCAGATAAACTTCTTGATCATCTTTGAAAATCTGTATGTGTATGGAAGCGACCAGACCTCATGAAGAAAACCACTACCTAAAGGTTAATAACGACCTATTGGTATATATTTCATACAATTTGAAAACTTATATAAAGCAAAAGGCAGCGTTATTAAACCGTGGATAAGGCACGTTGCCAAAGCAGTCAACCTTTTGGATTTATACTGGAAATGTTAAAGGAAGAATTACGGAGTAGGGCCTGTAAATCTTTAATGGACAACGAGTAAAATTACTCCAACTATCATATTCCTCTAACTCCGGGATAGTAGGGGTGTTTAATTTTTTAGAAGTAGCCAATCCAAAGCATTTGGTCTGGGAAATTGTTTCATTCACAAACAACATATGATTTGGGATGAGACATGCACGGTGGAAAGCCTTAGTGCCTTGTACCTGCCAGGTTCGTGAACCCCAAACTGATGTAGATCCTTGATATTTTTACTCTGTGTTAAGTTAGCATGGGCTCATTACTGGTTTAAACGCCATTTTTCCTTTTTTGTAACTTCTGCACACGACACTTAGTTGTTGCTTTAGCTTTCAGCCTACCTGCGTCAAGATCTATGCCTGCTTCAAGCAGGCGCAGGGTTTTGATGTAGCTTTGTCCTATCTGATTGTAAATGCGGCACACCGTGGGTGGCAGAGCAGCGGTGCACGTTAACTGGTGCATCCCTGGGGATGTGCTAGTTAATATAAATCTGCCCCTTTACATTTAATTATGTGCAGGGGACACAGAGTAGGTGAGGTTTATCCAAGGTTAAGAAGAGATGAGTCCTGTTCAGTGAAAAATTGGAGATAGGCTTCAGTATATTATATACTTAAGTAGTGTGTTAAGTTTTTGATGACTGTTATTAATTTACTGTTGGGTAATAGTGGTTAATAACATTTTTTATTATATTTTACCACAGATTCAACTGCAGATTATTTCACGATTTTAGGATGCCAAGCAAAGAAAGAGTGAGAAAGGCTGCAAAACGTCAAAGACAGCAGGACCATGGAATAATGCAGCAGTCCTCTAACAAAAAGATTTGTCAAGTCACCAAGAAAGCACCGGGTAAGAGTCCAAAAACAGTCATAAGAAATATGTCTAGTAAAAAAAATATTACTACAGAAAATGTTTCAGTCCAGAAAAGGAGAAACAATTCAAATGGTAAGGAAAGGCCAATGAGAAATGTTACTGCTAGAGTAAGAGATAACTCTATGCATGAAAGTAGAAGGAAACAACAGTTTAGGGACATTCGTAAACGAATGTTCCGCAACAGGATAATTGGGAATTTGTTAAAAAATATTAAGAAAGGTCAACAGAAAGTGGTTTTTTATAAGAGAAAAAAAATAGTTGAGAAAGTTATTGATCAGGCATTTGAAATTAAACGTAAGTTATTTATTTTGACAATCAATAGAATTAGGAAGCTAAACAAGGCAATTTATGATTTCAAAAGAAATAGTAGATGGAAGAGAATAGTTAATCGTAGTAATTTTTGTGAAGTTTTTTCTGGAGAATGGATGCATAGTTCAAGCTCTGAGGCATTTTTTAATGAGGAGAGTTATTTCCAGGATAATGATTTGGTGCATGCAGTTGACACCAGTGGTCGAGCTTATGAAGTGAAAGATGGTTGTCCAGTTGAAAAAGAAAAACTTGTGAGAACAGAGATAGAAGAGGTGTTAGGTAAGGAGGTTTTAGGGAGACGTCCTAAGGGTCCTGTGTACACCTGGAAGTGTAGTAGTATTTGCAGTGTACGACAGGATTCCATCAATTTGCTTTGTGATTTTATACGGTCATTTAATAAGAAAAGTTTGAAGCAGAAAAGGAAGTTGTTGCAAGAATTAGATCCTTGCAGAGTGAGAGAAGTGATAGGTTTGCATGGTCATTCACTGGCTTGTCTTTCCAGGAGAGTATGCCAGAGTGTTTTTCATCATTTCAGGATGCTAGCAGTGCATCATAATAAAGTGAGGAAATTAGTTAGAATGTTGTATTATGCTAAGAGTCCAGCAATTATGCTTAAACAATTATGCGTTGCTCTTTTGCATGGTTCTGAAATAGATGTGAAGAATATATGTGAAGAAATTGAGTTTTGTTACTTTGGAAGTAAAGAGGAGAATGTTGAAATTGACCAAGAAGAAGAGAGTAATGTGGAAGATAGTGTACAGGTTTCCAGTACAGATAATTTCCAGAGGGAAATTGCGACGTTTGAGGTGAAATCAAGTGAGAGGCCAAATTTCACTTGTGTGTGTTGTCGACGCACTTATTATAAGAATCAGACTAAGTTAGTGGATTTATATGGAAAAAGTGAAAGGGAAAATAATAGTGAATGGAAGGATTTTACAACATACTTGATGGTAGAAAATTGTTTTGATTTGGGATTGGATCAACGTGTGTGTACTTATTGTTGTAACAAATTAAATCAAAACCAGATGCCTGCTAGAGCAGTTCATAATAATCTGGAATTGGTTGAGATTCCTTCTGAATTGAAGGATTTAAATACTTATGAATCTATTTTTATTCAAAGTATCCATCCCTTTCAGGCTATTGTAAGAATGGAGCCAAAGACAGGGAAATTGCCTCCATCAGATTTACAGAGAGGATTAAAGGGAAGAGTTGTTTATTTGCCTCTAGATTTGAAGAAAAACATTAACACAATTGGAGTAGAAAAAGTGGAAGAGGAACCTCTTGTTATCTTAGTTAATGGGGTTCCGACAAAGAATAAGAAAATATGGCAAGATTTAGTAGATGTTAGGAAAGTCAAAAGGGCAACATTGTATTTGAAAAAAAATAATAAATACTATAAAAATGTATATGTTGCAGAAGAGGAAGTAAGTGAGGAAGAGGATAGCGATTTGTGTGCTGGTCAAATTGAGAAAGTAGAACCCTGTACTAGTGAAGAAATATATGAACATTATAGTGTTCATCCTTTGCATTCCAAGGAAGTCATGGGGAATGCTATTGAGTTGTTTCAAATGAAACAAGCGAAAGGGAGTCCCATTAGTGTTTGGGAGGAAAGTTTGGAAGCTCGGTGTTTCCCACAGCTTTTTCCAACAGGTCAGGGAGGAAGATATGATGAGCGACCTCATCAAATTCCTGCTTCTGAATACCGGACTTTGCGATTGTATGCAGGAGATCCTAGGTTTCGACAATGCATTCCTTATTTGTTTCATCTCCTGTTTGAAAGCGATCTGTCTGGACTGTCATATGCAGTGAACCACATCTTGAAAAGTGGTATACACATGCAAAACATCTCGGCAAGTGACTTTATGGATAAAGTCAATGTCCAAGACAGTATTTTGGATTCTCACCTGATTAATCTCATGGCGTGTCAGCGTGGTACTAATGAGTACTGGTACCGTCGTCATGGTGATTTAAAATGTATGCTGAGGAACTTAGGAACTCCCACATGGTTCCTCACTTTGAGCTGTGCTGAGTATGGCTGGGAAGACTTACTTGAATTTCTACGAGAGGCAAATGCTAACGTAGAAAACATCGAATTCAAGACACCCGGAGAACTGTGCTCTTTGGATCCAGTCAATGTATGTAGGTACTTCAATCATAGATTTGAAGGTATGATGTCTTTCATCATGAATAAGAAGAATCCACCTCTTGGAGAGGTGTTGGATTTCTTCTGGAGGAAGGAGTACCAAGCAAGAGGTGCTCCTCATATACATATGTTGCTGTGGATCAAGGATGCACCTAAATTTGGAACGGATGCAGAAGACTCAGTGATGAGTTTCATAGAACAGTATTCTACGTGTGCTGTTCCAAACGCAAAGGAGAAAAAAAGCCTAAGAGAAAAAGTTCTACGTTTCCAAAGCCATCGATGTGGAAAGTACTGTCGTCGTAAATTCCGGAACAAAGACAAGTTCTACACCAAATGTCGTTTCGGCTTTCCACGATCGGTGATTTCTAAAGGAAGAGTGAACAGTTTGATGTCTTCGCTGCGACATAATGTGATGAAGAAATCACCTAAAAACACATACAATTTGAAGAGGAACGAAGAGTCTAAGTACATCAACGACTACAACCCGGTGATTTTGTCCATGTGGAATGCTAACATGAATATACAGTTTGTGGCTGATAACTGTATGGCTGTGGCTCGGTATGTGACATCTTACATCACCAAAAAAGAGAAGACAGAATTGAAGGATATGTGGGAGGACATTTCCCATGAAAAGAGCCTCAGCAAGAAGTTGTACAGTTTCAGTCTGAAGATGTTGTCGCATCGAGAAATCGGAGCTTACGAATGTTCTGACCGGTTGTCTTCAGCAAGTCTCTATGCCAAGTCCAGGAGTATCGTTTGGGCGAGTGTTGGTCTTGCTGCAACGCGTAATCGAGTTCTGAAACCTGTGCGGGAAATTGAGTATTTGGCGGAAAAGGAGCCAAACAGTACCGACATTTTGAAGAGCAACATGTTGGATACATATTATCCAAATCGAAGCAGTCACCTCGAGAATGTTTGTCTGTATGAGGTTCTGCAAAATTACATATTCAAGAGGAACATCAAAGAAGATACTGAGAAAGGAGTGTATGCTGTAATAGGAAGTGAGGGATGTCTGGTCAAGCAAAGAAAATGCCACTTGATAAACCATCGAAAATTGAGTGGCGAATCTCCTGAAAAAAAGGAGTTTTTCTATTTAGCACTTTTGCAACTTTTTAAGCCTTGGCGTGCAGAAGAGGAACTGCTTGGAGATTTCCTTTGTTACGAAGACTCATTCAATGCTGCCAAGGAGACCATAGAATGTCCTGCTTTTCCCAAATATGTAGAAATGTTGAATGTGGAAATTGAGCAGGAAGCAACGATTGCAGCCGAGATTGCCAGAGACAGTTCTCAGGACAGTCAGAGTTCTGCTTCATTGAGTCAGGATCCACTAGGAGGACCTCTTATCGAAAATGAAGCTGCCACTGCTATGAATGAAGTGGAAAGAGCCATGGCACATGCTCAGGAGGATGCGGTTAACTTAGAAGAGTTGGAAAGACAACTCAACGTTGAGCAGAGGAAAATATATGACGAACTTACCATGCAAATTGATCATGGATTAAGTCATGACAAGAAAGAGTGCTCATGTACGTCGTTGAAGCCTGTCCGACTGTACGTGAGTGGAGAAGCGGGAACTGGAAAAAGTTTCCTTATTAAAGCAATTTCATGTTATTTGCAGGAAAGGACAGAGTCATCGCTGTCTTGTGTTGTCACCGCTCCAACTGGACTGGCAGCACATAACATTAAAGGGATTACTTTACATCGTTTACTGATGCTGCCAGTGGAGCATGACAACAAATTAGAATATCACAAGCTATCTGGAGATGCTTGTTTTGAAGTTTCAAGAGTCTTGAGGAAAATGAAACTTCTTATCATTGACGAAGTAAGCATGGTTTCCAATGTCATGCTTGCCTTTGTGCATTTGAGAATGCAAGAAGTTCTCAAAACAGAGTATGATGTGTTATTTGGTGGCAAACACATCATTGTTTTCGGAGATCTTCTGCAGCTGACACCAGTGAAAGGGCAACCTGTGTTCAAAATGCTCACGCATGAAGATACCAGGAAGTGCTTAGGGAGCATTGGCAACGTCAATATATGGTTAAACTTCAATTATGCTGAACTGCATGAAAATATGCGTCAGGCAAAGGATGAAGTTTACAAGACTATTCTACAAGATGTTAGAATTGGAAAAGTGACCGAGCATGGGAAAGAAGCTTTACATGCACGATTACTGACACATTTATATCCAGACGAAGATGTTGTGCCTGAGAATATTTTTCAGAAAGTTACTGAGAAAAAATCTGGAATATGTTTGATGCCAACTCTTGCAGAATGTGCCAAATTCAACAACAAAATGTTGCATTTAGAAAAGCAAGAGATTGTGAAACTGGAAGCTATTGACAGAGTAGAGCATATGGGATCAACAATTATTTTGTCTGAGAATCTGAAAACAAAATTGGATTCATTAGAGAAGAGTATATCTAAAACTGCGGGTTTTGAAAAGACTCTGAATGTGTGCTTGAACTGCCGTATAATTTTAAGAAGGAATTTACATGTTGAAAGAGGTCTGGTAAATGGATCAATGGGTAATGTTGTTGATTTTGTGAAATACAGAAATAGAGATGGAATTGAATTTTTAAAAATTAAATTTGATGGCATTGAGGAAGTACAGCTAATTGCTCGTTGTTCTGCTAGATTTTTGCTTGTAAAAGACTTATATGTTCGTCGTAAGCAGTTTCCTGTTTGCTTGGCATATGCGGTGACAATCCATAAATCGCAAGGTTTAAGTGTAGACTGTGCATTGGTGAATATTGGCAGTTCTGTGTTCAAGGAGGGTATGGCATATGTGGCATTGTCACGAGTTAGGACTTGATTGAGTGTGATGTCACAAACATTTGTGCGGATCTAGATTGTGTTAAGGAATACAATAGGTTGAGAAGAGAGTATGCGCCACATTTGCCTCAGTATCCTTTGTTTGAGAAACGTGTGGTAGGCCGGAAACGAAGAAATGTGACCAATACTGGGGAGGTTGTAGCAAAAAGACGAAAAGTCGATGAACCTGAAATTATAAGCAGAAACAAAAAGGATTCTGTTGAAGATGTTGTTGGTTTTCAATTTGAAAACAGTTCTGGTGTCAACTGCTATGCTAATGTAGTGGTTAATGTTTTGTTTTCTCTAGAAAATGTAAAAGAAGAGATTGTGGTCAATTCTGATCAAAGATTTTGCAGTTTGTTAAATTCTGTGTTAGAGAAATGTAGCACTGATAGAACAAACATAGAAAGTGTGTCTGAAATTCGAAATCTGTTAGACAGATGTTCAGGCCAAACACAATTCTCTCAAAATAGTCAGCAAGATTGTCAGGAGTTTTTAATGTATATGCTTGATGTATTGCATGATGAAGGTGTAGATGTAGATCACCTGTTTGGGCTTTCTTATCAATGGCAGCATGACTGCGAGAACTGTAGGGTATCAAGTACTACTAGTGTAGACTCAGAAAGATTTATATATTTAACTTTGCCAGACAGTAAATCAGTCTCTTTTAATAAGCTAGTAAAAGCAGCTGATCACAACATGGAGTGTAGCCAATGTAAATCTGAAATGATGTCCACATTATTTATACGAACATATGGCCAGTATGTCATTTTAATGTTCCAACGATGTAGGCCTGATGAAACAAAATTGACAACTTTAATAAAAAAATTTGTGGCTTCACAGTTGTCAATATCAGGAAGGACTTTTGTAACTGTAGCAATTATATATCATGATGGTCCTTCAATAACATCAGGACATTATACAGCTTATTTAAAGTGTAGAAATGGCTGGTCATTCTGCAATGATTCTGTTTTAATTTTCAAAAAAAAATTGCCATATGACCTTAAAAACTCTTACCTGGTGTTTTTAAAACCAAAATTTTAGGGAAAGAATCTCGGGATGTGCTCTGAGGAATTTCAAAAAGTTCTCATGGCTCCTACACTATTTGGCCTTGAGGATAAGTGTAGTACAGAGACATAACTTTTTACCATAACACTGGACGTCATTGAGAAATACGTGCACTTTGAATGAGTTCAGAAAAACTATTTCTTTTTATAAGCTAATTGAAGCAGCCAATCAAAACATGGAGTAGAGGGAATGTAAGTCTGCAATGCTGTCTACTGTTTTACATTGCTTTGTGATTAAAAGTGATGTAGAGAATTAAATAATTGTACTAGTCATAAAGGTAGTGTAAGTCTGCTTCATAGTAAGCAGTATCAGTGTGATAGGAAATGTAGAACATGATTGAGCAAGAAGGGGAAGATATTAGTAGTCCAGGATTGTGTAAATGATCTTCAACATTTTAATTCTGAAAGTTGCGGAAATGCGAAAAGACGGGATTGGCTTACAAGAAATCCAAGAGTTATAAATGGGTCTGACAAGATTTGGCCTTGTGGAAACTTGTGGTAGAGAGCAAGAAGTCATTTATTGTATGTAACATGTTTTTGAAAACGATGGAGGTTTTCTTTCAGAAAGTGGCGGGTTGAAAGTAATAACAGCACAACAGAGTGTAAGCTGTTCATAGGACATCCTTGGCCGTCATGGAAAGTAAGTTAACTTTAAGGAGTTCTGAATTCTGATTTGTTATGTTGTATGGGTTTTTTAAACACAATCATTTTGATTGTGTTTTTTTTCCCCGCTGTTATATGATGAATACCTTCAAGTCACTGTTTTTAGTGAAATTTGATACATTCTGAGAACAGCAAAAATAAACCATTTAACATGTATAATTAATTCTGTTCTGTTTGCATTTATGATGTACATGTAGAACTGTGTAGGAGGCATGGAGAAGGTGAGGCTTCTGTAAGTGTCAAAGTTGTTGCATACAGTGAACACATTCACACATCGGTCCACTCTTCCTTGGATGTGGTGGAGGTGGTGGGGAAGCACCAGCTGAAGCTACTAAAGAAGCCATTGCTCACTGGTAACAAAGGGTCTTTCTCTCACAATGATGAAAGTCAGAGTGAGGAAAGAAAGAGGGATTTTCATCATTTGGGAAAAACAATAGTTCTCAACCAATGAAAAGTGTTCATTTTAGATTATATGACCTAGTCTTACATCATTAGGAAACCAAAAGTGAAATGAACCAATGAAAAGTGTTATTACCAAGTCACATGACCTGCTGTGTTTACGTTACACGCTTTGCAGGGCCTTCCGGTTTGCTTCCAGAAACCTGTGCTTTGCGACTCGGTAAGCGTACCAGTTCGCTAACGTAGTACGTCATATGACGTATCACGCGACAACGCGAAACGTCATGCGGACGGGAGGCGTCACGATGTTGTTTTCTAACGCGGCAGTTGCGGTAAAGAAACGTTTACCGGCTCGCGGTCTATTTCGCGGCATCAAGGTCAGCTAACGGGAAGCTTCCCGATTCATAAACATATAAAATATATTTTGGGATTTAAAGAAGAATACATTTTACAGCTACAGATATTTGCTATTAAAAAACCATTGAAATTCACTGAAAAACCATAGGTTATAGATTATATATAGTTAGGAATTAGCATTTACAAAACCTTGAAAATTCACTGAAAAAACCATAGGTTATAGACCATATATAGTTAGGAATTAGCATTTAAAAAACCTTATTTTACTCACACAAAACCATTGAAATTCCATATATAGTTAGTTGCACTAACTATATATCGCGCACCCGCAATCCACTGCTGATGATGTCACATATTACATCATTCATGACATGGTCAGTGACATCACTGATGACATCACTGATGACATCTCAAATGACATCACTGATGACAACATCCAGTGATTATGTGTTTCTGTAAAGTTTAAATATGTTTTACATATTGAAGAATGAGTGGATGTATAAGTGTCTGAATGAAGGTTTTAGTAGGTGCGTGATTGACTGTATGAGTGAGTGATTAAATGCGTCTTACTAAATGCACGGGTTAGTGACTAAACTGTCTGAAAGTGTGCATCAGTATGTCTGTTGTTGTGCAAGCTGCTGCATGTGTTGATCAGTAGCTATATAAGTAGCTATATGGGTTATTGATTGGTTGCACAAGTATTTGTATGGGAGACTGAGTGTGTGTATGGCTGGCTGGGAGGTGTGTGACTCTGTGCAGATCAATGTGTACTTGTATCAGTGATTCTATAAGAGAGTAAGTATGTGTTAGTATATGTTTGAAAATGTAAGGTACTCTATGTTTAACTGTGTAGATTAGAAAATGGAAGTGTGATTGATTCTTTACAGGACTGACTAGGTGTGTGAGTAACTCCATGGATGAGTGGCAGAGTGTGAGTGTCTGTATAGGTGTATGAGTGCATATGATAGTGTTGTAAAGATGAGTGATTGTATGTATGAATGATTGTATGGGTGAATGAGTGAATGTGTGTGTAGACATAGGAATCAGTGAGTGCGTATGTAGTAACTAGTATTGGTGTGTCAATGGTTTCAAAAATTATACTCTGTATTTAACACTGGGTGTAACAGAGGTTATATTAAAGTGTGAGGAGATGCATTGTATTGTCACATTAATGATATCATCATTGATGTGACCATTGATGTCAAATGAGATATCATCAGTGATGTCATTTGAGATGTCATCAGTGATGTCATCAGTGATGTCACTGACCATGTCATGAATGATGTAATATGTGACATCATCAGCAGTGGATTGCGGGTGCGCGATATATAGTTAGTGCAACTAACTATATATGGAATTTCAATGGTTTTGTGTGAGTAAAATAAGGTTTTTTAAATGCTAATTCCTAACTATATATGGTCTATAACCTATGGTTTTTTCAGTGAATTTTCAAGGTTTTGTAAATGCTAATTCCTAACTATATATAATCTATAACCTATGGTTTTTTCAGTGGATATATATATATATATACATACATATATAAATGCATGCATACATATACATATATGCATACAGATGCATGTTATTTACATGGAAGTTTAAAAAACACTAATAAAAGCAAAGCTAAAAAGCCACCTCATTACAAACAGAATGGCTTTAACTTAAACGAGGGCGAGATCTATTGCATTTTCAATGCTTGTTTACTTTGGTTATTTCAAGAAGGCATTCAGATGTGTCACACATTTGCCATAAATTCTGAATGTTAGCACTCTAGTTGCTCATTAGATCACTGTAGTAAAGCTACTGTTCACCAGGGAAGTCTGCTGCTGGTATTCAAAATGCATGTTTCAGTCTGCATGTCAGAATTTCTTTAATGAAATAGAAGAGGATTTGAGAAGTCACTCAAAATGATCCCTAATTTTTCTTTCTGAAGCACTAATCATACTTTCTATGGCAAAATGAACCCCCTCATTTTGTTCCTTTTTAAATTAAATGTTTTCAGACTTACCACTTCATTCCAATCAAGATGGCTTCTGGTGTGCCATACTTTTGTCATAATTAAGACTGTTAGCCCTCTAGTTCTTTAGAACACTCTGGGACATTCTGTCATTGGGCTATACTTGGGCTACATCTGGGTGATATTTGGGCTACATTTGGGCTCTTTTGTCTCTGGTGGCCATCTTGGGAGACTGCATGTCGTAATTTTTTAATGAAATAGAAGAGGATTTGAGAAGTCACTCAAAATGTGCCCTAATTTTTCTTTTTGCAGCACTAATAATACTTTCTATGGCATAATATACCCCCTCATTTTGTTCCTTTTTAAATTAAATGTTTTAAGAGTAACCACTTTATTCCCATCACGATGGCTTCAGGTGTGCTATACCTTTGTAATAAGTAGGACTGTTAGCGCGCTAGTTGTTCTTTAGCACACTCTAGGAGGCTGCAGTAGAAGACAAAGGAATCAACTGACAGTCTCTGTCCTTGTTGGATGTACATGTTTTACTGAGAATGTCAGACTTCATTCTCACATGACTGAGAAAGATAATGTAAATTTACAGAAAATATGCTTTCAGTTTAGCTTATAGATCCCCTTCCAAACCACTGTGGGAAAATCAGGAGATGTTAGTTTTCTTTCAAACATGATTCATGATATCACAGCAGAAGGCTTTTTCACATGGTAAAATCACCTTAGAACACACCACAATTCCTAAAATGAGTATGGTACCATCAACAAATGGTTTATAATGTAACTAAAGTCCTAAAACCCTCTATTAACTACAATGCTTTTTAATGAGGTGCTATTGATAGAGCGCGCGAGGCCACCCGACCAATAGTTTTCGCCGTTTCCGGCTTCAGGGCCCATATACTTTTCAAATCACCATATACATCGATCAGGTGACTTCACGAGCTCTACCAAGTTGTGTGTGTGTGTTCCCTGCTAATAATTTTCAGTGCACCCGACTTACCATCCACCGATGCGGGTACCTAATGACCACAATGAATCAGGGAGCTAGCTGTAAAAGAAAGGCAGCAAAATACAAACCCAACCAATAACATTCAAATACTGTTTAAATGACCACGGACAACTGGAAGTTTTAAAATGTTTATCTAAATTCAATATTTTCTTGCATGAGGTACAGTAAAATAAGGCAATCAATAACCAAGATAACATAAATCATATAGGCATAAAGAAATAATGACAGGGTAATCATTCAAATGTAATATGAAATGCAGATGGGAAATATTATAAAATCTCAGAAATGTTTAAGCATGGACATTTTATGCATGAATAACTATGGGAGGGCCTATAAAGAGTAGCACGCTTCACTTAAGGTGAATGGGCCTTTGAACAATCTAGGTAATGAAGTTCTAGACCATATCATAAAATTACAGACTGCAATGCAAAATATAATTTCTAACCAGTGAGAAGACATAGGAACAAAACCCCACGGAAAAATAGGTAATTAACTTTCAATAGTTGCAGAAAAGCATGGAAAATATAACATATGCAATGATGAACTTTATTAAAGCAAAAGTCAGAAATTTAGAAGGTGCAAGATTTAAAGAGTTTTCAGAGCAATATTTACCTAGAAAGGTGTGGAAACCAAACCCTGGCCACGGGTCAGTTAAGGACAGGAAACCCTCAAGGAAGGATACCCCTCAAAGGACAGCAGGTGCAGAATGGTCACCCAGGACAGGACAGGATACCCTCGGAATAGGAATCAGGACAGGACCCTCGGGACAGGACAGCAAACCCTCAGGACAGGACCCTCTTCAGGACAGGACCGGAACCCACAGTTCGGAAGCAACGCCTGCGCTCCACCCGCTCTGCAGCTATCGATCAAGACCCCGATTGGGTCAGCGAACTCCCAGCTAAGTGTTTGCCCAGCACTTTAAGGCTCAGTAGAACCTCAGTCTATGGTCAAATTCGGACAGAGTGCTTCGCAGCGCTCTGTATCTTCAGTCACCTATTGAGTGCGTTGGGTCAGTGACAGGTCAGCTAAACCAGACAAGTCGGACGGTTCACTAGGTGAACCCAGGGTAGATATACAGTTTGGGGTCAGTGTACCACCCCCCAATGTTGCAAAGTGTCAGAATCCCTCAATTTCGATTGGTCCTAAGGTAGGATTTGGGTAACACACCAATCACAATACAAGATTTTAAGCCTTCATTAGCATACTTGGGTACCGCCTAGCAGGTTTGGGTTTCTCATGAGAACTGTGCAGAAATACGAGTGAAAATTAACATTGTAACATATGAGGAACAACATTCGCCGTTCTCGTAGCGCAGAGGTGGCTTTCCCAGGCGCATCTTGACTGTGGCTGCCAGCTGGCTGAGTTCCACTGTCCAAAGTGGCCACCTTTCAATGCTCCCTGGTCATGCGCAGAAGAGACCGTCAATATGGCTCCCAATCAGTTTGGACCCCCATTCCCCGCGGTACATGAAAAGTAAGCGAAAACAAATTAATACATAATAATGTCATTATGGAAATACATCACAGGATTTGTACTTTTTACTCATCATCAAGAAATAAAACTATTGCATTAAATGTTAGCTACATTGACACAGTCACAAGAGCAGTGGCACGAGCAGTACCACATGATAAGCACAGCTATGAATTACGCATGCGCATAACTTTCCCTCCACTTCTGCAGACGCGTCAGGACACGTGAGTGTGGCTGACGCATGCGCAGTAACTAAAATACAAGCGGCGGCCATATTAAAGGACACGGATTAAATTCATTAGAAATACACATAGGCAAGCTTCGGGAACTTTGCCTAAACAAAAATAAATGTTAGTAAAACATACGCTTTGTTACCTTATTACACATAAACGAGGTTCTTGACTTCGGCAAGCCGCAAAATATGCGAAGCTTTGCTTCATCAATCCCCTCTTTGATGATATTTACTATCATCACAAATTATAATGGAACCAGATGCCAACTTTCTTTCACACTTTATAAAGTTCTATTTCTTCCAGCAACCGTTCTAACTTTTCTCTCTCAGTTTTAGCAGGGTGAGAAGTTTTCACCTTTTTGTATATCTGATCATTCACTTCCTCTAATTCAATCTCATCCACACTTCGTTTCACTCCTCTTGCATTTACCTCGTGCTTTTTGGTGCGCTTGCGGCATTTACAGCATAAGAAAATGGAAAGTATAATAAGACCTATAATACCAATTGGCATCAGAATTTTGAATAATAAGCTTTTACCTATGCTAGCAAGCCAATGACCTACATTTGAGAGACCATCTACCAGTCTCTTCCAGGCACTATCAACCTCGAGTGGTTTGAGTTCCTTTGCCAAATTAGTAATGTTTTTCACATATCTTTTGATCTGTATACTTTTATCCGGAATATAAGTGCAACAATGTTGCGCCTTCAACATCCGGCAGACTCCGCCCTCTTTCGCTAATAAGGTGTCAAGAGCAAGTCGATTCTGCAAAACCATTGATCTGATCGCAACCATTTCAGTGTTGACCAGCAGAAATCCATGAGCTGTTTCAGTAGACAGCACATCTACTATAGTAGACAATTTGCAAATTCTGTGAGTGTTCAGAACCACTCCCACTCCAGGTATCAGTGCACTGAAAATACTACCCATAATTTCACCTATACTTTCTCTTTTACTACGCACTAAGCCATTAGTATCTTCATTGCTTCCAGCTTTCCCATTCACATGGTATATTTTCGGGAAGACAATGCCAAAGTAGCAGCTTCCATACCAGTGATCCGGCAATTTGAAATAAGCCTTGTCCCCACAAATATAATAAATTCCAGGAAACACAGGCTCTGACCCATTTTTGAAACCCCAACCTCCAATTACCTTGTAATTATGTTCGCATTCACTGGAACCAATGAAAACATTATTATAATAGCTAGTCTTCTCGCGGTGAAGACATAGCTTGCCTTTCTTTTCAAAATCCAGCAACAGAGCAGAACCCGCTCCACCAGATGAGGTGCCTTCCATGTTCTCTGCCCACTTTGGCTTTTTCTGACTTTCGTCATTAGCCTTCTTTTGAATTTTAATTCTCCTTTTCTCTGCCATGTTCAGGAACATCTTTTCCTGCTCATGCAAAGAACAAGTCAAGTTATCTCTGTGTGCGTCTGCTATGTCAATGTTACCTATAGTCAGAAAGTAGTCTCCCATATATCTTATGGTGTCAGTTTTGGTATGTACAGGATTCAAGTTCCCACGGAAGTTCAGAAAAGATCACGTCATTGTTAGAATAATAATACTGTAACGGTCCCCTTTTGTAAAATAAACTAGCTAAAATGCTACAGGAGATTCCATATGTCAATGGCAGGTGATGGTATGTCACGCCTTCAGCCACAGAAGTAGGTAGCTTCATGCAGACATAGCAATCTTCAATTTCCATAGTCTCTACATAGTGTATTAATAAGTTTGCGAAAACATTTAAGTGTGTCTTGTTCTTAACTCCATGATAATGTAGTCCTCCCTCATCTGATGCTTCTAAGTTCTGTTTTGTTTGTCTCAAAGCTCTTTCATGTCGTGCTACACTCTGTGTTGTTAGCTCCTCATTGTCAGTATTTACAACTTCAGTAGGGACAATGTTAGTATCTTTACTTACAGCAAAGGGAATGAAAATTGTTAATCCTATCCAGATAACTATCAGTACTACTACACTACATATACACACCTTGCAACACGTCTTAAAACGGCTGCAACTAGGTCTACCATTCATTGTTGAATCAGACATTTTGGTTCAGAAGGAGTCTCTCGAACCCCTCTTTTTGGCTTTACACAATTAGCTTACTTTGTGCAAATTCACGGTGGTTCGTCTTCTTCTTCAGCTGAGTACTCTGGGACGGGTTCTCCGTCGCTCACGTCAGTTATATCAAGATCTTCAAGTTCTTCCAAAACCAGTGTCCATTCAGGAGACTTGTACTTTTTGTTTTGTCTTTTTATTCGTTCACTCCTTCTTTTGGAAGAGTCTTCTTCTTGCTCTGCTATCCGAGCACTTCTTCTTGCTTCTGCACGTTTTTCTTCCACTGTCTTTATCCTTAGTCTCAATCTTTTTACAAACCTAGGCTCAAGGTTGTTTCTTTTCTTTAGTCTCTTAGTCGGTACTTGGACTTCACTTTCTTTTCTTATTCTCTTGTTCTCTTTATCTTGTGGTAATTCTTCTCCACTTTCTTCTCCTACTTCCCCTATCTGGCTAGTTCCAGGGCTAGCATCAAATTCTTCTGCCTGGTTACTAATCTGGCCTTGTTCAGGAATATTTTGTTTTTGGCTTTCGATTGTCTCTGTTTCTGTTTCTGTTTCCTGAACCCGTTCTTTTAACCCTCTTTGATCCTGTTCAAGCACTTCGATCTCTTGATTTTCTTCTGCTCGAACTATCACTCTATTTCTAGTCTCTCCCTTATCTGCATCAGGTGTTAGCGGTGGTGTATCGAATACCTGCTCTGTCCCTGTCTGACCTTCTCCTTCCTCAGTTTTGATGTGAATCTCAAGCGGCTGAGGTTCTTCGCCTGTGCCTTGCTTTTCCTGACTAGTCCACTCTCTACCTTCACTAAGTCGCTCTCTTGTTCTGATAGGATCTTCGGTCAGATCAATCATCGGTATCCATTCTTCTGGCCATATGCTTGGCAGCTCGTCTTCAGCTACTCCTGGCTCAGTTTCCTGGACCTCTTCAGCAGGCTGGATTCTTGGCAGTTCGTAGTCAACTACTCCTGGGCCAACGTCTGCTGTTCCTGCAACCTGACTGGTGCTGGGCTGCTCGTTGTCAGCTGCTTCTGGCCCGGCTCCTGCAGGGTCCTCTGCTGGCTGCCCTTCTTCTGCAAATTCTTTGTCTGGTAATACCTTCTGAGTGTGTCCAGCGTGGATCCACTGGGGAACACCTGCGACCTTCACTGCAGTTGTTGTTACCAGGATTACTTGGCGTTTCTTTCCCCACCTTGGTGCCAGACAATTAGATCGAGTGTGCTTCTTTATTTTGACCCAGTCTCCTGGAACCAAGCTGTGGAGAGGAGTCGTTAGATTGAGGATGCCGTCGTCTCCAATCTGGCGAGAGATAGAACGCACTTGGTCACCCAATCTTCTGCAGTATTCAAGCACTAAATCATCAGTAATACTCAACAGTTTGCTTCCTGGCACCCATGCTTGTCTCATCACTCTTCCCATAATGATTTCATGGGGACTTAGGCCTGTCTTGCGGTCAGGAACACTTCTCAGTCCCATCAGGACCAGGGGCAGGGCCTTCACCCAGGTCATGCCAGTAGCATCTGTCAGCTTTGCTAGTCTGTTTTTGATAGTTCCATTTACTTGTTCCACTATTCCAGAAGCCTCTGGGTGGTATGCACAATGAAGTTTCTGCCTTATACCAAAGGCCTTACAGAGTTCAGCCAGTATGTCATTCTGGAAATGTCCACCCTTATCTGATTCAATAATGAATGGCACCCCGAATCTAGGTATCAGTTCTTTTAGTAAACACTTCGCTACTGTCAGTGCGTCACTTTGGGAAGTAGGGTAAGCTTCTACCCATTTTGAAAATACGCAAACAATGACAAGGACATATCGCTTCCCTTCACAACGGGGCATGGTGATGAAATCAATCTGTATCCTTACAAAGGGACCCCCTGATCTCCCAATTTTGCTCAGTTCAACCATTGTCCTCTTGCCTGGGTTCATCTGTTGACATGACAGGCACCTCTGGCAGAGGGACTCTGCTACCTTCCTGAACTTCTTACTGTACCAAGTCTGTTGAAATACCAGAATCATGGCATCCCTACCAATGTGTGATCCTTCATGTATTAATCTTGCCATTGTGCCAAGCAAGTGTCGGGGTAACACAGGCATACCAGTTGGGCCCAAAATCACACCATCCACACGTCTCGGTCTACACCCATCCTCCTTCCATTTCTCTCTTTCTTGCCAAGGAGCCGATTCCTGCCACTCTCTCACTTCATCCCACGTAGGCACTTCTTCAAACACCTGAAGCTGGCAGCTGGTTCCTGGCCCCCCTCGTTTTGGATTTACAATATACCGATCTTTGGCACACCATTGGGCCACTCGATCAGCATAATCGTTTCCCAGTGATACTTTGTCCATGCTCCTTTGATGAGCAGCACATTTTACCACTGCCAGTTCTTTGGGCAACTGGATGGCCTCTAAAAGGTCATGAACAACCTTTGCATTCCGAATGGGAGTACCTGAGGAAGTCATGAATTCCCTCTGTAGTCATAATTGGCCAAAGTCATGCACAACTCCATAACAGTACTGACTGTCAGTATACACTGTTATGCGTAAGTCCTTCCCAATTTTGCAAGCTTTTATCATAGCTATCAATTCGGCTACTTGTGCAGACTTGATGTTATATAAGTAACCTGCTTCTTCAATTTTTGTAAAAGAGACTACTGCATAAGCAGCACTCAAGCCTCCTAGTTCATGTCTTAGACAGGAACCATCCACAAATAGTTCTTTATCATGTTCAGGCAATGGCGTTTCTTTTATGTCTGGGCGTGGTTTAGTACTGAACTCTGTCAGGTCAATACAATCATGTTCATCATCATCCCCACCTTCTATTTCCAAGGGGTCGGGGAGTAAGGTGGCAGGGTTCAGAATACCGCACCTAACAATGCTTACATTTGCTGCACCCACAAGAATCCTCTCGTATTTAGTCAGCCGACTAGGGGTGAGATACTGTGTTTTAGTTCTGGTCAATAAAATTACCACTCCATGTGAAACATACACGGTCATAGGATGTCCCATGACAATGGACTCACTCTGTTCCAAACTTGCACAGGTAGCAGCTACTGCTTTCAGACAGCCTGGTAACCCAGCAGCTACTGGGTCCAAAGTGGCAGAGAAATAGGCCACAGGCCTTCTGGTCGTGCCATGTTCTTGAGTCAGGACTGACAATGCGCAATTATCGCGAGTGTCACAGAATAGGGCAAACTCTTTGGAATAATCTGGCATTCCCAACGCAGGGGCCGTACACAGACAGTTTTTCAGTCTTGTGAAAGCCATTAGACTTTCATCGTCCCACTCTACAACATCTGGCATTCCTCTCGTGGTCATTTTTATCAAGGGCCTGGCTAAGGCTGCAAATCCCAGAATCCACTGCCTGCAGTACCCTAATACACCCAGGAACATTCTGACATCTTTTTGAGTACGGGGCAACTGCATCTTTTGAATTATTCTCACTCTTTCTGATGTGACTTTTCTGACACCCTTTTCTATCTGGTGTCCTAGATATTTCACTGATTTCGCACAGAACTGTAGTTTGTCAGGGGCCACTTTATGCCCTTTCTCACACAGATGATTTAGGAGGGCAATGGTGTCAATTACACAGTCCCTGTGACTTTTAGACGCCAGTAGAAGGTCGTCTATGTACTGCACTAACACAGAGTTCCCAGGTAAGGTCAAAGTCTCTAGACATTTTTTCAAGATCTGATTAAAGATAGAGGGGCTCTCTGTATACCCTTGAGGGACCCGGTTCCAACAATACACGTGACCTTCGAAGGCAAATGAGAAAAGAAATTTGCTGTCGGGGTGCAGGGGTATCGAAAAGAATGCATGACATAAATCAATCACAGTGAACCATTCAGCATCCCAAGGAATCTGGTACAATATCACTGCAGGGTTTGGGACAATAGGGCAGCAAGGAACTACAATTTTGTTAACCTTTCTCAGGTCCTGCACTACCCTATACTTGCCACTAGGCTTTTTGATGCCCATAATCGGTGAGTTGCATGGGCTGCTCATCACTTCCTGTATGATGTCTCCTTCTAATAATTTTTGTATTTCTAGAGTGACACCTGCTTTCACTTCAGCATTCATTCGGTAGGGCCTAGTGTTAGGATATACTGCATTGTCCTTGATGGCTATCTGTATGGGGTCCACATCTTTCATCAAACCCACATCTTTTCCAGTGAAATCCCACACCTCTGGCTTTACGGCTTCCTGGAGTTCTTGGGGCAAGTCCTGCAGGGTCAATCTTTTAATTTCTGAGTCAGGTCTGAGTAACAATAATTTATAAATGCCATCTTCATCTGGGGTCTGTATCTCAACACCTTTTGGTGTGCAAAAGATGGTACAGTTCATTTTGCACAGCAAATCACGACCCAGTAGATTCACTGGACTGGTGTCACAGACGACAAATCTATGCATCTGTTTAAAATTTCCAATTGAAATCTCCATTGGTTCGGTAACAGGAGTACTAATCAATTGATTAGATACACCCACTACTTGGATATTTTCTCCCGAGAGGGGTAGGTTTGGAACGTCCACTGTTCTTACAGTAGAACGGGTAGCGCCAGTGTCCAACAGAAAGGTGACATCATTTCCGTCAACCTTTCCTTCAATATATGGTCCAGACTGGTCTACCGGCAAGGAAGCGCCAAGTACGCACTCCTCGTCCTCCCCTCTCAGGCCCCGTCAGTCCTGATCATTACAAAGGAAGGTATCATTTAGCAGATACTGCGAAGTTGCTGTATTTCTGTTCTCCCCGCTTTCCCAAACCTCTATCTCTTCATCTTCTGCCTGTCTTCCCCTGTATACCTGCTTGGGTGCTCGAGGCACCTGAACTGTTTTTACCTGGGGTTGAGTCTTTCTTGGTCTTTCTTTCTGCGTCTGTGGAGTTAAATCAGGAGTTTTTTCATTAATATCTACTAATTGGGGACACTCATTCCGCCAGTGTCCAATTTCGCCGCACTGATGGCAGGGAAATTTCTTCATAGCCTCTTCCCTGCTAAATTTGGGCCGGGGCTTTCCTCCACCCCCTCCCCCAGGACTTTTGTTCTCAGCATTCTTAACCATGTTACTCAATTGTTTTTCCTGCTGTTCTGCGAGCTTCACCTGAGCCCACATCACCTTTTCCTTAAGGGCCTTTTTCTTTTCTGCCATCTCGTCCTCGCAGTACTTAGCGTACCGCAGGACCTCATCCATTTTCTTAGTATGCCAACAGATTTTATTATCTTTTATCCACTGACAAATTTCAGGTCTTAAACCATTTACAAACCTGTAAATAAAGTGCGTCATATCCTTCAGGTCGATGTTATCAATACCACTGTATGTTTTAAATACCTGCAATAACCTCTCATAGAAGGAGTGCACTGTCTCGTCCCTTTCCTGTGTTGTTCTATCTATTTTTGTCCAATCAGTTTCCTTTGCGGGCACCTTTTCTTTCAAGTGCTGAATTACCTGCTCATATTTTCGCATGACATCCTTTGATGGCTCCCCTGTTTCTTTATTTCTTGGGTACTCCTCACTCGGCCAGTCTATGTTTATTTTACACTGGGTCCATAAATCTACTGGAACCACAATGTCGAAAAACCCATCCAGGTCTTTCCACAGACATTTCTGTACCTTCACGAACCTTTCCACCTGCCTGTACCAGTCAACTGGTTTCTCTCGTAATTTTGGAAAATCGTTCGTGAAGGACACAATATCCTGCCTAGACCAGGGGACATGCACATATTTCCCTCCTGGCACTTCGCGCATGGGGCATAACTGCTCAGGTTTTTCTACCTCCCTTAAAGCAAATTCAGGAGTCACTTGTCGGGAGCGAACCTCTTCTCTCTTTTTCGCCCACCTGCTTCTCCATCTTTCCACATCTCCCCATTTCTGCAGTACCCCCATTAATTCTTTAATCTGCAATTTCTTCCCTGCCACATTCAGGTGTTCTATATCCTTGTCTGAGAAGTCTGCTCTATATGGTTTCTGTAAGGGCTTGGATTTTGAGATATCTACCCCCATACTAACTGCTGTTTCGGTCAGTTTTTCGTGGAGCACTCTGGTGTTCCTTGTAAAGCTTTTACATATGAACGACAATTCTTCTTCAGAGTAGGTATTCAATCGATCCAACCCCACATTTCCTGCCATTAATTCTTCTATTTCGACCCTCAGTTTGTAGAGGTCTAAAGGTTTTGTTTGCGGAGTCTGCTCTCTAATTCACGACTCCAACTCTCAATTTCATCCGGAGTTACCAGAGAGACATTCCTAGTACCTGTTGCTGTCTCTAATTTAATTTCTTTTGTATTAAAAGGGTTATGCCTCTGCTGTATTCCCTTTCCAGTCTGTTTGTTTGGCAATTCCAAGAACGCAACTTCAGACTCGCACTCACTGGACTGATCATCTATGATGATCGGTTCCTGTCTCGGGGTTGCCATGCCTGGGGTCATAACTGGAGTAATCGGATTTCCCTGACCATTTCCGTATAACGGGACCACCGGTCCAATAGTTACTGGAATAGTCAATGCCTCAGGACTGGTATTTAACTGGGAAATTTTCTGAATTATTTCTGTCCTTTGTCTAGCTAGAGCCTCTTGCTCCTTTTCCACTAGTACCCTTCTTAAAGTTGTGTCATGCAATATCTGTGGGGTCAATGGAGGAGTAAAACTCGGGGCAGTAGGATGCGTTTCACTGGGTCCTCCCCCATAATTTGGTTTCGGGAATAAAGTTCCAGTATTAAAGGACCTGCGCTCTTCCCCATATGGAGGTTGAACAAAAGGCAGTCCTGAATTTGATGGTTTTTCTTCGCTTTCATACAAGGGTCTGGGAAAAAAGATTTTCGTACGTGAGTATTTTTCTTCCTGGCTCGCGGGCACTTTGGGATATATATCCCTTGTTTCCGTCGATTCGGGTTTTTCAGGATAGGGCAATACTTGACCACCCCCTCCCAGTCCCAGGGACCTGTCTTCTTCCTTTAGGAAGTGGCGTCGGGGAACATCTCCTACACTGGAAGGTCGGGTTCCCTCATTGTAAGGTGGCGGACTTCTGGTACAGATGTCATCTATTAGTTCATCATCTGATTCCCCCAGGGCCCCCCAATGTTTACATTTTTCAGTACTTTTCTCACCCGCTCCAATGTTATGACATGCCGGCATCATGGGAAACAGACCCTCAACAATCATGCTCTGCCTCCACTGTTTCATCCTTTTATCCCTGGACTCCTGTTTCTGCCTGGGGTACCACTTGGTCAAACCCTTGTCCATTCGGGGTCTTTCTCTTTCAAAAGCCTCAATCTCCCATTCCTCTAATGCCTCATACTGCGTTAGTCTTGGTCTGGGATGCAATTCGTTCATCCGAGTCCTTAAATTAAATAGGATCCTACCATTGAAAGTACCATCTAACGGAAAAGCCAATACTCCGTCATCTTTTGTGTATTTCACCCAATTCTCCAGCCACACACAGGTATTGTATCCTCGGTCAAACATCATGAATGAGGCAGGAGTATTAGGTGGTGGGACAAGAACACCTTCCCTAGATTTAATCGGTTTGTCCGTTTTAAAATAATTTTTCACCTTACTTATAAGTGACATTTTTCTCTTTGTTCCGTACATAATATCGTATCTATTAGTCTTCCACTGATCCCTTTCAAACCCTAGGTGCCTTGGATCAGGTCGAGTTCCTGTAGTCTGCGAGTGCCACATACAACTTCTGCGCTAAACTTTGTTTACAAACTACCTCCAATCAGAACGCGCTTCAGAAATTCGTGCAACCAATGGGTGTGCGACACCAAATAAGCTCCGCCAATGGGTGCGCGGCCCCTTCGTGAGACAGTTCCCACGCTCCGGCGCTCACCCCTCCTTTACAATTCCAGCTCCGCTACCCGCCCGCTGCTTCTACCAATCCCAGCGCGGCACAGAGTGACGTCAGAGGCGCTTCGCGACTGACTCCCTCCCTTCACAAGGTAACGGAAACTTTCTTTCTTTTAAAGTGCTCAGTGCTTGGTTATTTTACAACAAATACACATTCGCCACAGTGCTCAAGTGTCTAGACAGAGAAAGAATTGTTTTACTGCAAGTAAACTACTTCCATTTACTTTTCACTCGCTGCGGGCAGATCTCTTCCGCCTACCCTTCACTCTAGCATCGGTGAACCTGTTATTCCCCTAAACTCATCCACTTCTTTCCGGGATATATTCCGAGTTTAAGGTTTCTCAGCGGACCCCTCTGCTTTCACGCTAGCTCCGAGGAACCTGCTACTCTTCCGATGTGACCCTTACTAGGTTACGCCACTATGGGAATTTTGCCAATGAACCCCGTTACTGTCATTTATTCACACATGTATTCAGAAAACCCTAGTTAGTGCTTCCCGGTTATCCTAACCTGCACCTAACTTTCCTCGAACCTGTGACCTCAGGACAATGGATTCTATTCACCACTTGCCCTTTCAATTCCCCGGGGAGTTCGGACAACACGAAACGATACGGTTTACAAATGCATGGATTAGTACATATAGCAATATAAGAACAAGAATAAAAACAATGAAAAAATTCATGAGTTTCAGCAGCGTATTCACAAGAGAATGATCAGGTCTCTTAGAACAGCCGCTCTTCTAGCAGCATCAATATAATAGCAGCTTCCGACTCAACTAGTCCAACTAATCCCTGCCTTACTCTCAACTAGTCCCTAACCATCCTCTAGCTACCAGAAAACTGATAGAGCGCGCGAGGCCACCCGACCAATAGTTTTCGCCGTTTCCGGCTTCAGGGCCCATATACTTTTCAAATCACCATATACATCGATCAGGTGACTTCACGAGCTCTACCAAGTTGTGTGTGTGTGTTCCCTGCTAATAATTTTCAGTGCACCCGACTTACCATCCACCGATGCGGGTACCTAATGACCACAATGAATCAGGGAGCTAGCTGTAAAAGAAAGGCAGCAAAATACAAACCCAACCAATAACATTCAAATACTGTTTAAATGACCACGGACAACTGGAAGTTTTAAAATGTTTATCTAAATTCAATATTTTCTTGCATGAGGTACAGTAAAATAAGGCAATCAATAACCAAGATAACATAAATCATATAGGCATAAAGAAATAATGACAGGGTAATCATTCAAATGTAATATGAAATGCAGATGGGAAATATTATAAAATCTCAGAAATGTTTAAGCATGGACATTTTATGCATGAATAACTATGGGAGGGCCTATAAAGAGTAGCACGCTTCACTTAAGGTGAATGGGCCTTTGAACAATCTAGGTAATGAAGTTCTAGACCATATCATAAAATTACAGACTGCAATGCAAAATATAATTTCTAACCAGTGAGAAGACATAGGAACAAAACCCCACGGAAAAATAGGTAATTAACTTTCAATAGTTGCAGAAAAGCATGGAAAATATAACATATGCAATGATGAACTTTATTAAAGCAAAAGTCAGAAATTTAGAAGGTGCAAGATTTAAAGAGTTTTCAGAGCAATATTTACCTAGAAAGGTGTGGAAACCAAACCCTGGCCACGGGTCAGTTAAGGACAGGAAACCCTCAAGGAAGGATACCCCTCAAAGGACAGCAGGTGCAGAATGGTCACCCAGGACAGGACAGGATACCCTCGGAATAGGAATCAGGACAGGACCCTCGGGACAGGACAGCAAACCCTCAGGACAGGACCCTCTTCAGGACAGGACCGGAACCCACAGTTCGGAAGCAACGCCTGCGCTCCACCCGCTCTGCAGCTATCGATCAAGACCCCGATTGGGTCAGCGAACTCCCAGCTAAGTGTTTGCCCAGCACTTTAAGGCTCAGTAGAACCTCAGTCTATGGTCAAATTCGGACAGAGTGCTTCGCAGCGCTCTGTATCTTCAGTCACCTATTGAGTGCGTTGGGTCAGTGACAGGTCAGCTAAACCAGACAAGTCGGACGGTTCACTAGGTGAACCCAGGGTAGATATACAGTTTGGGGTCAGTGTACCACCCCCCAATGTTGCAAAGTGTCAGAATCCCTCAATTTCGATTGGTCCTAAGGTAGGATTTGGGTAACACACCAATCACAATACAAGATTTTAAGCCTTCATTAGCATACTTGGGTACCGCCTAGCAGGTTTGGGTTTCTCATGAGAACTGTGCAGAAATACGAGTGAAAATTAACATTGTAACATATGAGGAGCAACATTCGCCGTTCTCGTAGCGCAGAGGTGGCTTTCCCAGGCGCATCTTGACTGTGGCTGCCAGCTGGCTGAGTTCCACTGTCCAAAGTGGCCACCTTTCAATGCTCCCTGGTCATGCGCAGAAGAGACCGTCAATATGGCTCCCAATCAGTTTGGACCCCCATTCCCCGCGGTACATGAAAAGTAAGCGAAAACAAATTAATACATAATAATGTCATTATGGAAATACATCACAGGATTTGTACTTTTTACTCATCATCAAGAAATAAAACTATTGCATTAAATGTTAGCTACATTGACACAGTCACAAGAGCAGTGGCACGAGCAGTACCACATGATAAGCACAGCTATGAATTACGCATGCGCATAACTTTCCCTCCACTTCTGCAGACGCGTCAGGACACGTGAGTGTTAGTTAGTTGATATATATATTTTTTTAACCTAAATTACTCAAAATCCACTGGAGCACATATCTTGAGACATAGCAAAGGCACATCGGGCTACCAGTCCCTACAAATTTGCCAAGTTTTGTGGAAATCCATTCAGCCGTTCGGGCTATGGAAATTAACATGGGGAAAACACGTTTTGGGACTCCCCTTTTATCTCGGCCCCCGCTTGACGAATCCCCCCCAAAACTTTCAGGGAAGGAGCAGAGCGGAGCGGGCCATCTTCTTTGAGAAATATGTGAAGATTCGTCCACCGGCGCCAAAGTTATTCCCAATAGAATGTTGCGGATTTCCGATGGAAATCAATCCTAACTATAACTACCTACTGGCGACCGCCAGTAGGTAATGTATATATATATATATATATATATATATATATATATATATATATATATATATATATATATATATATATATAAGAAAGAAGTGACTCAAACAGATATATTCACCAAAGAACAAAAATATATTTCCACTACAAGTGGATTTTTTTTTTTTTTTTTGGATTTGGGATTTGGGATCCAGATTTTTGCCCTGGCTGGCTGTTGTTTTCTTGTGATCCTTCATCTTCAAGTATATATATATATATATATATATATATATATATATATTGTATCGAATTTATTCGTGGCCCGCCACCCGCTTATCAGGCACCAGGAAGCTGCTGGTTTGTAACCGCGGGCCGAGACTGCTGGGCGAGGCGCTAGAAACATACTCACGTCTCCGTACCTGTTATCCTGAGAGGTGTGTGGCCAGAAAGAAGGGGACAGAAGGCATATACTGCGGAAAACATCGAGGCTGCTCTCCTGTTCAGTGGACAGACGGTATGCAGCATTATGGGACTAGTAGTCCCCAACATTAGCGCAACCCGATGTTACATTGGAAGTGAGGCTCCTGGACACTGTTAAGAGGAGCCCACGTCAACAAGAGAACACGCCTATTGACTTTGCATCTGAGGAAGGCACAAGCCGAAACCGGTCATGCACCATTGTCAATAAATGCAACCTTTTGAATCCCGTGTGTGTCCCTGGTTTCTCTCATCCGGCTGGAAGAAGAAATTGATTTTATTACCAGCGCCCTCCCATGAAGCGCAACCAAGGACCCTTTCTACACAAGCGGCCACGAAGACATGGGGCATTTTTGAATTGTTGAGGTATCGAATGTATTCGTGGCCCGCCACCCGCTTATCAGGCACCAGGAAGCTGCTGGTTTGTAACCGCGGGCCGAGACTGCTGGGCGAGGCGCTAGAAACATACTCACATCTCCGAACCTGTTATCCTGAGAGGTGTGTGGCCAGAAAGAAGGGGACAGAAGGCATATACTGCGGAAAACATCAAGGCTGCTCTCCTGTGCAGTGGACAGACGGTATGCAGCATTATGGGACTAGTAGTCCCCAACATTAGCGCAACCCGACGTTACATTGGAAGTGAGGCTCCTGGATACTGTTAAGAGGAGCCCACGTCAACAAGAGAACACGCCTATTGACTTTGCATCTGAGGAAGGCACAAGCCGAAACCGGTTATGCACCATTGTCCATAAATGCAACCTTTTGAATCCCGTGTGTGTCCCTGGTTTCTCTCATCCGGCTGGAAGGAGAAAATTATTTTATTACCAGCGCCCTCCCATGAAGCGCAACCAAGGACCCTTTCTACACAAGCGGCCACGAAGACATGGGGCATTTTTGAATTGTCGAGGTATCGAATTTATTCGTGGCCCGCCACCCGCTTATCAGGCACCAGGAAGCTGCTGGTTTGTAACCGCGGGCCGAGACTGCTGGGCGAGGTGCTAGAAACATACTCACGTCTCCGTACCTGTTATCCTGAGAGGTGTGTGGCCAGAAAGAAGGGGACAGAAGGCATATACTGCGGAAAACATCGAGGCTGCTCTCCTGTGCAGTGGACAGACGGTATGCAGCATTATGGGACTAGTAGTCCCCAACATTAGCGCAACCCGACGTTACATTGGAAGTGAGGCTCCTGGACACTGTTAAGAGGAGCCCACGTCAACAAGAGAACACGCCTATTGACTTTGCATCTGAGGAAGGCACAAGCCGAAACCGGTTATGCACCATTGTCCATAAATGCAACCTTTTGAATCCCGTGTGTGTCCCTGGTTTCTCTCATCCGGCTGGAAGGAGAAAATGATTTTATTACCAGCGCCCTCCCATGAAGCGCAACCAAGGACCCTTTCTACACAAGCGGCCACGAAGACATGGGGCATTTTTGAATTGTCGAGGTATCGAATTTATTCGTGGCCCGCCACCCGCTTATCAGGCACCAGGAAGCTGCTGGTTTGTAACCGCGGGCCGAGACAGCTGGGCGAGGTGCTAGAAACATACTCACGTCTCCGTACCTGTTATCCTGAGAGGTGTGTGGCCAGAAAGAAGGGGACAGAAGGCATATACTGCGGAAAACATCGAGGCTGCTCTCCTGTGCAGTGGACATACGGTATGCAGCATTATGGGACTAGTAGTCCCCAACATTAGCGCAACCCGACGTTACATTGGAAGTGAGGCACCTGGACACTGTTAAGAGGAGCCCACATCAACAAGAGAACACGCTTATTGACTTTGCATCTGAGGAAGGCACAAGCCGAAACCGGTTATGCACCATTGTCAATAAATGCAACCTTTTGAATCCCGTGTGTGTCCCTGGTTTCTCTCATCCGGCTGGAAGGAGAAAATGGTTTTATATATATATATATATATATATATATATATATATATATATATATATATATATATATATATATATCTGTCACTTGGCTCCCTTCCCCTTCGATAGGCGCTGCTTTTCTCGGTCGCGTTACCCCTGCGGATGAGCCAGCCGCTCGTAAATTACAACCAGTTTCCCCGGTGCCGGGGAGGGTGGGGTCGCAGAAAAAATGGAGTACAATCGCTAGTTTTCGTTTCTTGTTGCTTTATTCACAAATCCATGGGGGGTCAAAGAAACAAAACAACCGACCCGTTTCGGCAACGTCCGCTGCCTTGGTCACGGTCCTGGGTGGTGCTACTCCCACGAACGAAGCTGTGAGTAGCACCACCCAGTGAGTGAGGAGGGAGCCGCTGGAGAATGGGGCCGTCGGAACAGGAAACCATCCGAGTGAAATGATGGCACAGCTGAGCTCTAACTAATCGGAGGTGGTATTAACATGCCGGGGCCCACTGGAGGGCTTTCAGCACACTGAATTACTTAAATCACTGTGCACCTTGAATATAAGACGAACTGCACAACCCGCGATGGGTGGAAAAAATGCAAACTACATGCCCCAGAATGCACGCGCTACTAAGCAGGCATACCGGATGTAATAAACTATTTAAATTGCACGTGGGGCGTTGTTGCATAATAGTGCACCAGTCATCAGCCCAAGAAGAAGGAGCGAACAGCTCGGAAACGCGTTGGCTAAGGACATAATTACGGATGAAATGCCACCCTCGAATGCTTTAATAAAGGAAGAATTACCTAACAGCTGTGGAGTGCTTCTTCGTATGCAAGAGCCTTTGGAGAAAATAAATAACACGAACAGCTTCGTTCGTGGGAGTAGCACCACCCAGTGAGTGAGGAGGGAGCCGCTGGAGAATGGGGCCGTCGGAACAGGAAACCATCCGAGTGAAATGATGGCACAGCTGAGCTCTAACTAATCGGAGGTGGTATTAACATGCCGGGGCCCACTGGAGGGCTTTCAGCAAACTGAATTACTTAAATCACTGTGCACCTTGAATATAAGACAAACTGCACAACCCACGATGGGTGGAAAAAATGCAAACTACATGCCCCAGAATGCACGCGCTACTAAGCAGGCATACCGGATGTAATAAACTATTTAAATTGCACGTGGGGCATTGTTGCATAATAGTGCACCAGTCATCAGCCCAAGAAGAAGGAGCGAACAGCTCGGAAATGCGTTGGCTAAGGACATAATTACGGATGAAATGCCACCCTCGAATGCTTTAATAAAGGAAGAATTACCTAACAGCTGTGGAGTGCTTCTTCGTATGCAAGAGCCTTTGGAGAAAATAAATAACACGAACAGCTTCGTTCGTGGGAGTAGCACCACCCAGTGAGTGAGGAGGGAGCCGCTGGAGAATGGGGCCGTCGGAACAGGAAACCATCCGAGTGAAATGATGGCACAGCTGAGCTCTAACTAATCGGAGGTGGTATTAACATGCCGGGGCCCACTGGAGGGCTTTCAGCACACTGAATTACTTAAATCACTGTGCACCTTGAATATAAGACAAACTGCACAACCCACGATGGGTGGAAAAAATGCAAACTACATGCCCCAGAATGCACGCGCTACTAAGCAGGCATACCGGATGTAATAAACTATTTAAATTGCACGTGGGGCGTTGTTGCATAATAGTGCACCAGTCATCAGCCCAAGAAGAAGGAGCGAACAGCTCGGAAACGCGTTGGCTAAGGACATAATTACGGATGAAATGCCACCCTCGAATGCTTTAATAAAGGAAGAATTACCTAACAGCTGTGGAGTGCTTCTTCGTATGCAAGAGCCTTTGGAGAAAAAAATAATATATATATATATATATATATATATATATATATATATATATATATATATATATATATATATATATATATATATATATATATATATATATATATTACCTACTGGCGGTCGCCAGTAGGTATATATAGTTAGGATTTTTTCTCTATGGGATTTTTGAAAATTCTATGTCTAATAACTTTGGCGTTTGTGGACGGAATTGGCTGAAATTTTCAGGAAAATGGCACATTTTGTTTGTGAGCAGCCCTTGAAAATTTGGGGGGGGTTCGTCAAGGGGGGGCCGAGAAAAAAGGGGGGTCCCAAAACGTGTTTTTAACATTCAGTTTTCCATAGGGCGGTTGGCCTCACTTTTAGCCCGAAGGGCTGAATGGATTTGCACGAAACTTGGCAAAATTGTAGGGACTGGTAGCCCGATGTGCCTTTTGTAGGTCTCAATATATGTGCTTCAGTGGATTTTGAGAAATTAACGTTCAAAAAAAGATATATATCTGTAACAGCGGACCGGGCAGCGCTCCAGTTCGCGTACTTTTCGCGCAACGGAGCTTTGTGAAGCGAAGCTGATTGGTTCTCCGGCGTCTGTAAACATTCCAAACAGTCCGTAGCGGCCGCCATCTTGTCTCTCGGTAGGATCGAGAGACAAGAGGAGGCCAAAGCGAAGGGGCAAATGACCATAAGGGGGCATAGTAGATTCTCGCTGACCCCCTAGGTTTGATGTGGAGGTTTTAAAAGGGCCCCGCGGGGCAAAAAAAAAAAAAAATAATAATAATCGAACGGCTGAATGGATTTGCACGAAACTTGGCAAAATTGTAGGGACTGGTAGCCCGATGTGCCTTTGCTAGGTCTCAATATATGTGCTCCAGTGGATTTTGAGAAATTAACGTTCAAAAAAAGATATATATCTGTAACAGCGCTCCGCTTCGGAGCTTTGCGAAGCTGATTGGTTCTTCGGCGTCTGAAAACATTCCAAACAGTCCGTAGCGGCCGCCATCTTGTCTCTCGGTAGGATCGAGAGACAAGAGGAGGCCAAAGCGAAGGGGCAAATGACCATAAGGGGGCATAGTAGGTCGTCCCTGACCCCCTAGGTTTGATGTGGAGGCTTTAAAAGGGTCTCGCAGGGCAAAAAAAAAATATATCGTTTTTTTAGTTTTTTTGCGTGGAGTGCGCCCGGTTCGCGAACCGGGAAGCGTTCTGGGGAGCGTACTTTCTTGAAAATTAGTGAAAAAAGTTAGAGTAAAATAATAATTGTGAGTGATCAGATGTAGGGTAGCTCTGAGAAGAGCTTTTGGGTTTATGGTACATTTAGGTACTTATAAGTAGGTACCAATGCACAGTCTTAAATTCAAAATGAAAACTCTGTTGCCCTCATCTGAGAAGTGAACTCCATCTCCTCTGTAGATATCTTGCATGTAGTAACGCAATTTATTGTTGTACAGGGAGCCCATTCCATGGTCTCTCATGTAAGCTGAAACATATTTGTTTACATGCTTCCTCGACTTCTCAATTTGTGGACAAAATTGGTTTGACCACCTCCATTTCTGTCTTTGGCATATATTTGAATATACCAAGGCAGTCTGAGGAAAAAGTGCCATCAATTGCTCAAAGGTGTCCTTTAAAAGCATTTCCAGACCTACCCCAGTCAAAGTGCCCAAATCATTACCTCCACAGTGCACAATTAACAGGTCAGGTTTTGGCAAATGCATAAAGGTTTTCACCAATGGTATCAATTGGTGACATTTTAATCCTCTGTGGCCAAACCACTTAATTTCCACATCTTGTAAATTGAGCTTAGGTAAATTCCTGTTCTCAGCATACCTCTGAGCCCAATAGATGTAACTATGTCCAACAATCCAGACAGAAAACATGGTGAGAGAAGGTTCTCCTGCAGTCAGATGAAGTTTGGCAATGAAATGGCAGTTGAAAAAATAAGAGTTTAAAATGAAAAAAACTGTGGAGTTTCTGTGTTAATGAAGCAGTAACAGTGATTGGTGGATTTTGATTGCTGAAAACAGAAAGTTAGGGTGCATGGATGAGTTGTTTGAAAGATGTATTTTGAGTGGTGAAGAAAAAATCATTAAATGAAAGAATGCACTGGATATGAGGTGCACTGAGAGTTCAGAGTTCAATTGCAACATTGTTGTGTGAACTTGCAAACACCAGAGGTCTTCCAAGACGTGGTTGCCATGCAGAAAAGGCATGAAATGGCAGAGGGGGGAAGGGTTTTCATTTGAAAAAAAGTGAGGGAAGAGTTTTGATTGGGTGACATGAGAGATATGTGTGAAGAATTACAGCATTTCTGTGCTTTTGATAGCTGCAGACTCTGGAGTGCATACCTTTTGCTCTGCTGAAGACAAATTGGTGTGTTTCTGAGACTGTTTTGAAACTCAAAGTATTTGCTAAGGTGAGAAAAGATTTCTTTAATTTAGATAAAAAATAGTGTGCTTTAAGGAGAAAATTATGAAGAAAGTTCTGTTTTTCAAATGTTGCTTTGTCTCAAGTGTTTTACAAATAGATTTTGTTTCTTTGAGAAATTGTAATTGGAGAAAATGTGAAGTATTAGTACTGACAGGGTTTTTATGTGCATAGGAGCTGTGGAGTGTTTTCAAATTATGACTTGTAAATCGTTTTTGAGAAAAAGCAATGGTTTTAATATTGATGACAAGGACATAATGGTGTCTGCTTCTTTATAAGGTAATTGAGAGTCTCTGATGTTATTTTTCCCATTTCAATGTAAGAAGTTTGTCTGTGGAGCAAATTGCTTGTAAATATGCTCCCACCTGTGCATGGCAAATTTAGATTTTGAATGTTTGCGTTACATAGGCATGTTAAAGGTGACTGAAACATGCTGCAAAGGCAATCAAAAAACGCTTTTATGTGTCTTAAGGACATTTTAAGTCATTTCCCCATGTGCAGTGTTTTCAAATTATGAGTTGAAAATCGTTTTTGAGGTAAAGGAATGTTTTCAAAATTTATGTGCGCAATATGCCCCCAAATTTCTTTTTCAGGGGTGCAGCAGGGTGTTCTTGAGACACCCCTGCACCCTCGGAAAAATTCGTAATTTGCGATGAGGTAATTGCTAATCGCAAATTGCACCTTCATTCCTATGGGCCTCCTGCTCCATGGAAATGAATGGGTAATTTGTAATTAGCAAATAGCTCATCGCAAACTAGGAATGGTAAAGAATCGCTATTTATTCCTTAAAGTTCGCTATTTAGGAAATGCAAAAAACTTTGATGATACATATGGCGGTTCATCTCTAACAAGATAAGAAGCATAGGGATAGATTTATGATGACTGGCGCATCACCAGGGATGTGTTAGTCATTCTGTGCCGCTGTTCCGTCACCTATGGTGTGCTGCATTTACAATGCGGCGCATCATGGGGCAAAAACAGCACAGATGCGTGACATATCTGTGCCGTAAAGGTGGCGCATTGCTGGAGTTGTATCGCAAGTGTGATGAAGCTCCAGCAAGGCTCAGGGGTGTCCCTGTCGCAGGGTTTCTGTTCTCACACAGAACTGTGGACAGAGGATTGGAACCTCGGCGAATTAGGGTGCCCCAAAACTCACCTTAGTAATCAAAAACCCCTTAGCAAGCTAGGTACAGTGTCACATTGGATATAACAAACTCTCAATGTTTAGACAATCCAGAATATGAACTTATAGTACCTCAGGATACGTGGAACTCATGAACAGTCGGTCGTTATATATTTCTTAGAAACCAGAACATGGAGTTAAGAAGAACACATGTGTATTTGAAATGTTTATTTACTAATGCCGTCTTCTCAGGCGTAGTATCTTAGATAATAGAAGTACACATATTATCAGTAGCAAAATTACCAGCATAGTTACTAGTACATCAAAAGCGAATGGTGACAGTATGTTAACATGCTGTAAATGAATAAGAGTTAGCAACACTTATAAGCAGCCGCGGGCCGTGGAGGGAGTTACGGTGGGGCAGGGAGGCGGGGAGGGGGAGGGGCAGGGTGGAGAGGGCTCCACCCTGCCCCTCCCCCTCCCCGCCTCCCTGCCTCACCGTAACTCCCTCCACGGCCCGCGGCTGCTTATATCTGACCCTCCCTAATACACATATTATATTATTTGCTAAGAAGGTCTCTTTGTGTTGGTTTAGGGCGTGCCCATACTTTAGTGTCTTAGATTTGAAGGAATCACATCAGCATACACCAGCTCTCTCTTCATGTGAACCGCATCAAGTGTTGTGTATGTGTGTTCGGCAAAGCAATATAAAACCCGCCTCATGCCCAGAATTGGCAGAAGCTGCACTTATGTTATGAGTATGAAGTCATAAGTGTCGTGTGCAGAAGTTGCAAAAAAGGAAAAATGGCGTTTAAACCGGTAATGAGCCCATGCTAACTTAACACGGTGTAAAGATATCCAGGATCTAGATGACACCTCTCCATGATCCGGAAACGAACTGAATAAGATAATAGAAGTGGCATCTCATGAGAGCAGATTGCAACTTTATATGTGGACGGTCCGCAAGGTAAAACATTAAAAACTAGGAAAATTTAATGCTAAAGAAAAATAAAACAGCCAACTACTTTATCGAGGCTTAAGCCAATAGGCAAGCTAAATAATAAAAACTTGACAAATAAGTCAATGAATTGTCAATGAAATGCTAGTACTCAGCATATCAAACATGAAAAAGGTCTATGACATAACTGTGTATGCAAAATAAGCTGCAACAGCCTCCAATAGGAAGTCACCGTCTTCATCCGAAAAGAGTTCAGCCATCCAATTTAAAAGCGGAAAAGAACATACGTGCTCTCCCAGCACCGGATCCTCTATCACCATCAGAGGACAGCTCGGTGGGTTTTCAAGAAAGCTCTGTTCCAAGAAAGACTGTGTTGCCGCCAGTAAATTCCAGGGACCAATTAGTCCATGCATCAATGCCACAGCCATAATCCTTTCGCCAGGACAAACCAACTCGTGAGTAATGATAGGAGTCATCAGCTGATTAAAGTCGACGTCAGGAGAAACCGGTCCGCAGAGACACAAATCAATGGCCCAATCGAAATCACAGGTCAGGCAGTGAAATACAGGCTGGACACAGGTGAAGTAGGAGAATCGAAAAGATAATCCATATGCCGTGCTTAATATCGCCAACGGCATTGTGCCATAATATTCAAGCATGCGATTGCGGAACAGCGTCAGCAGCTGCAGGGCGGGAGCTTGCACAGGAGGGACATCCATATTTAAAAATGTAAAAAAGCACAAGAGCGTCCGCTGGTAATGCAAGTAAAAATGGGAATCCACCAAGCACAGTGGAAAAAATAGAATGAAAGAAAGCAGGGATGACTCCAAAGATTTTCTCAAATGAAGTCACGAGACCACTGGTAACAACTTTAAAAAAGTGCGCCAGGCCCTTTGTGGAGGACGCGTTAAAGATAGTCCGAACCATCTTGCTGAAATGGAAAGGCAAATCTGTATTTAAAAGGGTCTGCACCTCTGTACGGGTGTTCGCTATGTGAAGCACGAAAGTTTCACGGGCCGAACTCAAGGCCACCTCTCTCTGAGACAAAAGAGCTCTTATTCTTGCCATGCCGTTGAAATCTGTTCCCAAGGTTGGTATTTGTGGCCAGATTGAAAACTCCCTATGTTCATGTGTGGGAGGAAATAGAACATTTCTGCAGCAAATAACCCGTTCACTTACTGTTACGATAAAAGGAATACTTTTAATTAACCCAGAACAATCTTCATTATTGAGCATCAAATAACTACCATTTTCCAACAACTTGAACGTGGGGATGATAGCAGGAACTGGCGTGCCTTGCAACACGCAAGCCATATTTGGTCGGTGTTTGTTGCATGAACCGTGTAACTGTATGTGCCTACACATTAGTGAATGATCTGGCGTCTCAGTGCATTCCTCTCCATTCAGATAAACTTCTTGATCATCTTTGAAACATCTGTATGTGTATGGAAGCGACCAGACCTCATGAAGAAAACCACTACCTAAAGGTGAATAACGACCTATTGGTATATATTTCATACAATTTGAAAACTTATATAAAGCAAAAGGCAGCGTTATTAAACCGTGGATAAGGCACGTTGCCAAAGCAGCCAACCTTTTGGATTTATACTGGAAATGTTAAAGGAAGAATTATGGAGTAGGGCCTGTAAATCTTTAATGGACAACCGAGTAAAATTACTCCAACCATCATATTCCTCTAACTCCGGGATAGTAGGGGTGTTTAATTTTTTAGAAGTAGCCAATCCAAAGCATTTGGTCTGGGAAATTGTTTCATTCACAAACAACATATGATTTGGGATGAGATATGCACGGTGCAAAGCCTCAGTGCCTTTTACCTGCCAGGTTCGTGAACCCCAAACTGATGTAGATCCTGGATATCTTTACACTGTGTTAAGTTAGCATGGGCTCATTATTGGTTTAAACGCCATTTTTCCTTTTTTGCAACTTCTGCACACGACACTTAGTTGTTGCTTTAGCTTTCAGCCTACCTGCGTCAAGATCTATGCCTGCTTCAAGCAGGCGCAGGATTTTGATGCAGCTTTGTCCTATCTGATTGTAAATGCGGCAGACTGTGGGTGGTAGAGCAGCGGTGCACGTTAACTGGTGCATCTCTGGGGATGTGCTAGTTAATATAAATCTGCCCCTTTCCATACATACTGAGCATGTCATGAATGATGTAATATGTGACATCATCAGCAGTGGATTACGGGTAATAGTATCTCTAGTTTACTCCCCTATAGCTGTCTTTCTTTTAACATAACTGTCTGTTTCCTTCCCTTATACTTACTGTTTTTTTGGTTCGCTTCCGGTTCGCGTACCGGCGAGCGAACTGGGAAGCGAACTAAGAGAAATAGAGGTTGGCACAGTTCCAAATATTGTACCAATTTTTTAATACCGGGGAGGTAGTTCTGAAAAGAACTTTTTTTTTATTGTTTTTGTTGTTTTATATTTTTTTTATTATTTTTCTGAACATTTTTTTACTTTTTTTGAATTTTTCTGAACAGTTTTATATTTTTTTTGTTTTTTTTTTGGAGGGGGCAACGAAAACGATTCATTGTAAAGGGCTCAACAGGAGCAACAAAAAAAAAAAAGAATTTATTGTTTGGGGCGTTTCAGACAAACATGAGCATGATTGTCAATAGCTCTGTTGATCAGAGTGATGCTACTTTCTCCGTAGCAAATGAATCCACTGCAATGTACGCAGACTTGTTTTACTTCACGAAATCTCGTTTGTATATTTGGCACCATCTCCCTGCCCTCTGGTCCTGTTACTTCCGGTACAACAGATCTTCTGGCCATAATAGGGAGATTATCTAGGTCGTTACGAAACTGTGCAGCACTGTAGTTGTTAGGATGCCACCTAGTCATATGGCGATGCATTGTGTAGTTTCCGAAACTGTATTTTTTGTCGGTCCCTCTGGACAGTCTATCTTGACATATAAGGCAAGTTACGTATCTTGCATTTACTTTTTTCTGACCTTTAGGAATTTTAAAAAATTGCCAAATGAAGTTTTCTTTCCGGTGAGACGTCCTGGGCTCCTCAG
The DNA here is from genome assembly GCF_964261635.1 of Lissotriton helveticus. Lineage (NCBI taxonomy): Eukaryota > Metazoa > Chordata > Amphibia > Caudata > Salamandridae > Lissotriton > Lissotriton helveticus. The sequence goes on from NC_136063.1 coordinate 1,356,607,586, forward strand.
GCAAAAAGTGTCTCTCTTCGTGCTCTTCGTCCTGTTCCTCTTCTTCCTCTTCTTGCTGAATTATAACTTCAGCAGGTGGTCCACTCTTCCTTGGATGTGGTGGAGGTGGTGGGGAAGCACCAGCTGAAGCTACTAAAGAAGCCATTGCTCACTGGTAACAAAGGGTCTTTCTCTCACAATGATGAAAGTCAGAGTGAGGAAAGAAGGAGGGATTTTCATCATTTGGGAAAAACAATAGTTCTCAACCAATGAAAAGTGTTCATTTTAGATTATATGACCTAGTCTTACATCATTAGGAAACCAAAAGTGAAATGAACCAATGAAAAGTGTTATTACCAAGTCACATGACCTGCTGTGTTTACGTTACGCGCTTTGCAGGGCCTCCCGGTTTGCTTCCAGAAACCTGCGCTTTGCGCCTCGCTTCGCGTACCAGTTCGCTAACGTAGCACGTCATATGACGTATCACGCGACAACGCGAAACGTCATGTGGACGGGAGGCGTCACGATGTTGTTTTCTAACGCGGCAGTTGCGGTAAAGAAACGTTTACCGGCTCGTGGTCTATTTCGCGGCATCAAGGTCAGCTAACGGGAAGTTTCCCGATTCGCGAAGCGGGAACGAAGAAAAAAATATATAAAAAAAAAAATTATTAATAAACATATAAAATATATTTTTGGATTTAAAGAAGAATACATTTTACAGCTACAGATATTAGCTGTTAAAAAACCAATGAAATTCACTGAAAAAACCATAGGTTATAGACCATATATAGTTAGGAATTAGCATTTAGAAAACCTTATTTTACTCACACAAAACCATTGAAATTCCTTATATAGTTAGTTGCACTAACTATATATCGCGCACCCGCAATCCACTGCTGATGATGTCACATATTACATCATTCATGACATGGTCAGTGACATCACTGATGACATCACTGATGACATCTCAAATGACATCACTGATGACAACATCCAGTGATTATGTGTTTCTGTAAAGTTTAAATATGTTTTACATATTGAAGAATGAGTGGATGTATAAGTGTCTGAATGAAGGTTTTAGTAGGTGCGTGATTGACTGTATGAGTGAGTGATTAAATGCGTCTTACTAAATGCACGGGTTAGTGACTAAACTGTCTGAAAGTGTGCATCAGTATGTCTGTTGTTGTGCAAGCTGCTGCATGTGTTGATCAGTAGCTATATAAGTAGCTATATGGGTTATTGATTGGTTGCACAAGTATTTGTATGGGAGACTGAGTGTGTGTATGGCTGGCTGGGAGGTGTGTGACTCTGTGCAGATCAATGTGTACTTGTATCAGTGATTCTATAAGAGAGTAAGTATGTGTTAGTATATGTTTGAAAATGTAAGGTACTCTATGTTTAACTGTGTAGATTAGAAAATGGAAGTGTGATTGATTCTTTACAGGACTGACTAGGTGTGTGAGTAACTCCATGGATGAGTGGCAGAGTGTGAGTGTCTGTATAGGTGTATGAGTGCATATGATAGTGTTGTAAAGATGAGTGATTGTATGTATGAATGATTGTATGGGTGAATGAGTGAATGTGTGTGTAGACGTAGGAATCAGTGAGTGCGTATGTAGTAACTAGTATTGGTGTGTCAATGGTTTCAAAAATTATACTCTGTATTTAACACTGGGTGTAACAGAGGTTATATTAAAGTGTGAGGAGATGCATTGTATTGTCACATTAATGATATCATCATTGATGTGACCATTGATGTCAAATGAGATATCATCAGTGATGTCATTTGAGATGTCATCAGTGATGTCATCAGTGATGTCATTTGAGATGTCATCAGTGATGTCATCAGTGATGTCACTGACCATGTCATGAATGATGTAATATGTGACATCATCAGCAGTGGATTGCGGGTGCGCGATATATAGTTAGTGCAACTAACTATATATGGAATTTCAATGGTTTTGTGTGAGTAAAATAAGGTTTTCTAAATGCTAATTCCTAACTATATATGGTCTATAACCTATGGTTTTTTCAGTGAATATATATATATATATATATATATATATATATATATATATATATATATATATATATATATATATATATATATATACCCATAACATTAAATCTAATTAAAAAAATCACAATATTTAATAATTCTTAAAGCTATATTTTGCACTACATTGAGTGCAACAGCAGGGAATCTGTTGGATAGCATAGGGGTAAAAGTTAATATTCCCACATCAGTGAGTGCAACAGTAGGGAAAGTGTTGGATAGCGGAGGGGTACAAATTACTATTCCAACTCCAATTACTGCAACTGTAGGTAATGTGTTGAATAGCGGAGGGGTGAAAATTACTATTCCCACTCCAAATGCTGCAACAGTAGGGAAAGTGTTGAGTGCTACAGTAGGGGAATTGTTGGATAGCATAGGGGTAAAAACTACTATTCCTACTCCAGTGAGTGCAACAGTAGGGAAAGTGTTGGATGGCGGAAGGGTAAAAATTGCTATTCCCACTGCAGTGAGTGCAACAGTTAGGAAAGTGTTGGATAACGGAGAGGTAAAAATCACTATTCCCACTCCAGTGAGTGCAACAGTAGGGAAAGTTTTGGATAGCGGAGAGGTAAAATTAAAATTCCCACTGAAGTCAATTCAAAATTAACAGCAAACAAAATATCAACTTCAATAAAAAAGATGCTAAAAAACTGAAAAAGAAAACATTTATAGAAATAATAAAAATGACAAAAGATAGACAAATATTATAATGTTATAGAAATTACCTACAAGGATTATTTTATAAAAATGTAAAAAACAATTTACAAACAACTAACTATATTTAATAGAAATGAATTATAAACAAAAACATTAATTGTTACATGAATTTAATATTTGTCATTTCCTATCACATAACACAACACAATTCACAACACACTTCTAAATTTCGGAAAAAGTGTACCTGCATAATAAACTTAATTAATTATCAATCAAACAATTATTATTAATTAAAAAACAATTAAAACCGATAAAGATGTAATTTACTCACCAAACGTTACCCCTCCAAAACCAAAATCCACACTCAAAATAGAAAATAAACAATTACCATAAATATTTGTCAATTAATGAATGAATATTAATGAGCAACTAATTATTAGTGAATGAAACCTAAAATACTATCCACCCTCTACCCCAATAAACACCACAACACACACATAGAAAAGCATTACACAACTTCCCCTGATGGCCACATGAGCTTCGGGTGGCACTAACCCTGTGCATCTGAAGTCCGCGCCAAGGGGATGGTACGCCCCTGACGGCCATACAGCTGAGGGTGTGATTAACCTTCTGCGCAACTTTTCATTGACTCTTTATGGTTGAGACCCGTGAAGCATTTGCCATTCAGTCAGCACCGGCAATAAAGGATGTGACGTTGTCGATCTATTATATTTGCGTGTTCACATGGCCTGTGACACATGTGCCGGATGGGTGTGGTGTGTGTGCAAATCTGCAAATCTGCCCTCAGGGAGTGGCCGGGAGATGTTGAGAACTAGACCACTGACTTGCACACCAACAGCGAGTACGCCTGCGGGTAGCTATGTGGGGCCAACGTCAGAACATAATTGGAGTGGCGTGGCGTATGATGGAAAAGGGCAGGGATAGGTACAATGACGCGGACGGCTCGTAGTACTGAGTCTGTGTGTTGAGCGGACGGGCCGCAGCTGTCCCTCCGCGAGTCTCAGTGCAAACTGTTCATAACTCAAACTACATAAGTATTGAAGAATCATTTTGTGATTTGTGATTCAGTCCGCTAGCTGGCATCTGTACGAGGCATTTGTGAAAACATGTCAGAGTTGTTTCTGTGATAAATACCCCTTTGATGCTCCCTCTCCCCACATTAGCAGGTAACGCACCCTCTTTCCACATTACCAGCAAACCCCCAACAACTTACTTGGGCCCGGAAGTGTTCCTGTGCTGTTGGACAAAAAAGAATCTTAGTCATATATAGATTTACATATAAAACAATTATTTAAAGAAAAGAACAACAAATGAGACTGAAGGGAGTCTGGTGCTGTGGTTGCTGCCACGAAGTTGGGGTCACTGTCATTCAGGACTCAGGACACAGTTACAAATGTGGGATCGGCTTTTGTTAAAGAGGGTTAGTGGGGCTACGTGTCGCCGACCTTGAATATCAGAATATGCCTCACAGATCGAAGGGAGTGTGGTGCTGTGGTTGGTGCCATGGACTTGGGGTCACTGCCATTCAGGACTCAGGACACAGTTACAGATGCGGGATCCGCTTGTGTCAAATGGGGTTACTGGTACCAGAAGCATTGAGACTGTAGGAGCCTGTGATGGTGCTTGGTGTGGACGGCCTCACTTGGAGCAATGTGTGTTGCCTACTGGACTGCATCATGTGGAATCAGGACTCTGTCTGAATTGTGAGCTCTGCTGACCATAGTGTAGGCTAGAGATAGCGGTAAGCAAGGGCCCACAGCCACGTGCATCCGTTGGTGGCTCCACCGGCCTGCGTAGTGCAGGTTCAGTGGCACCACATGTCGCCGGCCTTCCATATGCAAATGCCCCTCAATAATCGAAGGGAGTGAGGTGCTGTGGTCGTGCCACGGACTTGGGGTCACTACCATTCAGGAGTCAGGACACAGTTACACATGTGGGATCGTCTTGTGTTAAAGAGGGTTAGTGGGAGTACGTGTCACCAGCCTTGCATATGGAAATATGCCTTACTGATCAGAGGGAGTGTGGTGCTGTGCTCGGTGCCACGGACTTGGGGTCACTGCCATTCAGGACTCAGGACACAGTTACACATGTGGGATTGGCTTGTGTTAAAGAGGGTTAGTGGGACTTCGTGTCTCCAGCCTTGCATATCGAAATATGCCTCACTGATCGAAGGGAGTGTGGTGCTGTGGTCGTGCCACAGACTTGGGGGTCACTGCCATTCAGGAGTCAGAACACAGTTACACATGTTGGATCAGCTTGTGTTAAATAGGGTTAGTGGGAGTACGTGTCGCCGGCCTTGCATATGGAAATATGCCTTAATGATCAGAGGGAGTGTGGTGCTGTGGTCGGTGCCACAGACATGGGGTCACTGCCATTCAGGACTCAGGACACAGTTACACATGTGGGATTGGCTTTTGTTAAAGAGGGTTAGTGGGACTATTTGTCACATGCCTTGCATATGGAAATATGCCTCACTGATCAAAGGGAGTCTGGTGCTGTGGTTGCTGCCACAAAGTTAGGGTCACTGCCATTCAGGACTCAGGACACAGTTACACATGTGGGATCAGCTTGTGTTAAAGAGGGTTAGTGGAACTATGTGTCGCTGGCTTGCATAGTTGAGGTTCAGTGGCACCACGTGATATAAAACAAGTTCTTGAAGCAAGGATACTAAAAGCATATTGTGTAGATTTGAGGGACGTTATACTTATTTGGGATTTCACCAGAAACTACTTTAAATTTTGTAATTTCTTTTTGAAACTTCACATCACTATTATCTTACATCTCTTCTTCAACACGTATAGTTATCAAACTGTTATTTTCTGTACACTTCTCCTGACTACGAAACAAACGTAACTCTTTATCTTCAAAAACTTGTTTTTATATGATTTATATATATTACGTGTCGCCGGCCTTGCATATCGAAATATGCCTCACTGATCGAAGGGAGTGTGGTGCTGTGGTCGGTGCCACGAACATGGGGTCACTGCCATTCAGGACTCAGGACACGGTTACACATGTGGGATAGGCTTTTGTTAAAGAGGGTTAGTGGGACTATTTGTCACTGGCCTTGCATATGGAAATATGCCTCACTGATCGAAAGGAGTCTGGTGCTGTGGTTGCTGCCACGAGGTTAGGGTCACTGCCATTCAGGACTCAGGACACAGTTACACATGTGGTATCAGCTTGTGTTAAAGAGGGTTAGTGGGACTATTTGTTGCTGGCTTGCATAGTTGAGGTTCAGTGGCACCACGTGATATAAAACAAGTTCTTGAAGCAAGGATACTAAAAGCATATTGTGTAGATTTGAGGGACGTTATACTTATTTGGGATTTCACCAGAAACTACTTTAAATTTTGTAATTTCTTTTTGAAACTTCACATCACTATTATCTTACATCTCTTCTTCAACACATATAGTTATCAAACTGTTATTTTCTGTATACTTCTCCTGACTACGAAACAAACGTAACTCTATATCTTCAAAAACTTGTTTTTATATGATTTATATATATTACGTGCCGCCGGCCTTGCATATCGAAATATGCCTCTCTGATCGAAGGGAGTGTGGTGCTGTGGTCGGTGCTGCGGACTTGGAGTGACTGCCATTCAGGACTGAGGACACAGTTACACATGTGGGATGAGCTTGTGTTAAAGAGGGTTAGTGGGACTATGTGTTGCTGCCGTTGCATGTGGAAATATGCATCATTGATCAGAGGGAGTCTGCTGCTATGGTTGTCTCATGGATTTGGGGTCACAGCCATTCAGGACTCAGGACACAGTTACACATGTGGGATCGGCTTATGTTGAAGACGGTAAGTGGCACCATGTGTCGTCGATCTTCCACAATGTAGGCCGGAGGTAGCGTTGAGCAAGGGCCCACAGCCACGTGCATACGTTGGTGGCCCCACTGGCCTGCGTAGTGCAGGTTCAGTGGCACCACGTGTTGCTGGCCTTCTATATGCAGATATCACTCACTGATTGAAGGGAGTCTCGTGCTATGGTCGCTGCCACAAAGTTGGGGTCACTGCCATTCAGGGCTCAGGACACAGTTACACATGTGGGATTGGGTTGTGTTGAACAGGGTTAGTTGGCACCATGTGTTGACAGTCTTCCACAGTGTAGGCCAGAGGCAGTGGTGAGCAAAGGTGCACAGGTACGTGACGTTGACTTGATTTGCACAGATAGGGAGCATTTGGTCTTCTTAACCTATTATAGTCTCTTACACAGTTTGCATTGCTACTAATCTTGAATTGTGAACTGTGCTAATTCCAGTGTAGGCCGGAGGCAGAGGTCAGGATGGGCACACAGCCACGTAGCGTTGAGTTGAGCTGCAGAGTTAGTGGCACCTGGAACACTCCGGCCTACACTGGAATTAGCACAGTCATCTGCATTTGAATTGTGAGCCCAGCTGTATGTAGTGGAGATCAAAGGCAGTAGTCGGTACAGTCATAAGTCTGCGGTGCTGTGCCGCTGGGTACACAGGGGGCCTGTGTCGAGGAGGCCTGCGGTCATGGCGGCAGCCACATGGAAGGGTGAGGGCCACCGCTCAGCAGACTTGTTGGCCTTCCCACAAGTGAACCACGCCCAGATCCCAGCTTATTTATTCATACTCCTACACTGGACTGGCGTATGTTGGACCAGCCCACTCCGCTTCCAGGGGGGGACAACACAGCTACATGACCTAGATCTTCCCCCCTGCCTGAGGTAACATGGTTGCGTCCACTGTGTACTATACTACAAGTATCAATACAATATCTCCACACAGAGAGGTTTGTGCTTTACATAGTGAGGTCTGTGCAGCACATCACCGGTACGCTTGACATTGTGTGCATTATTATTGATGGGCGACTTGCCTTCTTCACACATACTTGGTTGCCACATCTCCCAACATTCAACTATTGTGCGGCTAACGGGCCATGGCATTTTGGGAAGGTCCGTTGTCCTGTTTTGTGCTGCATTGGTTGTAGTAGGGGGGGTTCCGGGGGGAAGGTTCTGGTGGTTGTGGCCCATGGTGTTGTTGGGTGTCGGAGCTGCTTGATCAGTAGCTGTATCATGTGTTGGTCTTTAGATGTGGCTGTGAGTTGGGTCCAATTCACACTGTAGATAGTCGACCTTCTTACACCAGTTAAAAGTTTATGTTAATTTCTTACTGCTAACTCGGCTTATCGCCTGTTTTTGGATCACATTGCAGATTTGGCTGGTCGTTGAAAATATGGGGAAGTGGTGTTTTAGGTTTTTTTCCACAGTAATGCTTACTTTGCATATCATTAGCGTTAGTTGTGGCTCTCGTTTGTGGTGATTATTTTGGCACAAGGTATGGATGGAAAAGTGATGTGATGGGATGATAATTTAAAAACACAGAAAAAAATAGGTTTAATCAACATTATAATTAGAAATTAGCATTTAAAAAACCTTTGAAATTCACTGAAAAGACCATAGGTTTCAGGCACGTTATAGTAAGAAATTAGCTTCTAAAAAACCTTTGAAATTCACGGAAAAAAACATAGGTTTCAGGGACGTTATAGTTAGAAATAATGCATTTAAAAAACCTTAGAAATTCACAGAAAAAAACATAGGTTTCAGGGACGTTACAGTTAGTTGGACATTTTACTCATAGAAAACCACAGAAATACCCCTGTTATAGTTAGTTGAGCTAACTGTAACTCGCGCCCCCGCAATGCACTGCTGATGACGTCACATATTACATCATTCATGACATGGTAAGTGACATCACTGATGACATCACTGATAACATCATCCACATGAAAATCTGATGCACCTCATCAGACCCTAATATAACACTTGATACACCCACTCTAAAATACAGACTATAATTTTGGAAATGATTAACACACCAATACCAGTTAGTAGTTATAGTTATAGTTAGCTCAACTAACCATAACAGGGGAATTTCTATGGTTTTCTATGAGTGAAATGTCCAACTAACTATAACGTCCCTGAAACCTATGTGTTTTTCAGTGAATATAGATATATATATATACATATTTCCTCCAACTTTGCCCAACATTAAGAATGCTCTCAACAAACAGATGACTCACCAAATCCTTTATTTTGTAAAAACCGGTATTAACATTCCAAAGTCATTCTTGGCCTGACGCATTTCGGAGCAGTCTGCTCCTTACTCATTGGCTGCATTGAAAAGACCACAGTGCTCCTGGCACACCCTTTGTCCTCTGAATGCTGCTAATTAGTTGCCCTCCAGTGGGCCTCCCAGGTGAGTAGATTTTCAGTGCATGCTGGAACTTGCAGTGCATGTTAGCACAATTCCTTCCCTCCAGTGAGTCCTGCGTTATTTCAACAAATATTTTTCAAAGTTAAAATGCCCTCCAGTTGGCCTCAGAATGAAATACATTCATTTATTTATAAATCTGTTTTCTCGCCTGTGGATTTAGCATGCTTCCAAACCCCTACGGCCACCCACGGCATTTCAGTGGTGGTGCTGTCCTCCACGGCTGGGCTGCTGTGATTTATGTCCTCCAACCTTGCCCCACATTGAGGACCCACTCAACAAACAGATGACTCACCTTCTCATTTATTTTCTTAAAACCGGCATTAACATTCCAAATTCATTATTGGCGTGATGTGTTTGGAGCAGCCTGCTCCTTACTCATAGGCTGCATTGCTCATACACTACAGTGCATGCTGGAACTTGCAGTGAATGTTAGCACAATTCCTTTCCTCCTTTGGGTCCTGTGTTATTTTAAGGAATAGTTTTCAAAGTTTAAAAACCCTCCAATGTGCCTCAGAATGAAATGCGTTTTTTTATTTATAATTCTGTTATGTGGCCTGTGGGCTTAGCATGCTTCCAAACCCCTATGGCCCCTCAACAAACTTACTTGAAAGGTCCACTGGAGGACAAATAATGTTTTTTAAACATGAGAAAAAAGTGCTGCAGCTGTTTGGTGTAAAGTCATGAGGCTGCCTGTGAAAAAGGATCGAGAGGATCCAAAACGCATAAGGTTGGAAATAATTTTTTATGTAATCGCCAGACCTCCTACCTGAAAATGAACCCTTTTGTCTACATTGGAGTGGGTGTCATGTCAACTGGCAAATTTGGTGAGAGATTATATGGCAGTGCGGCCGGTAAGACTGCATCACCACAGAGGAAGAATTGTGGGACCTGTTTCGTTCAAGGTTTGGAACCAAGCAGAGGAACTGTAGACTGGCAAAGAAAATGTAAGTACAGCTGGCACTTGCACTGAGAGGCCCACTGGAGGGCTATGAACATTTTTTATTTTACTTTCTGGCAATGCACGCCCACTGGAGGGTAACAATGAACATTGCAGCACTATGTTTGCCAGTGATGTTCTTGCTCTCAGATGATTGATAGATGATTGCACCTGCATGGGATGAGTGTGAAGAATATTCTACAGAGGTATCTGCAGGTTGAGGGATGTGTGGAGGTGAGTTTTAGGTGGGTGTAGCAAGCATCTATGGCTGTGTAGATAGTGGCTGTGGACTGGTAATCCTCAGTAGTGATCTAGGAGGAAGAAGGCAAGCCATCGCTGAAGATGTTCTCATCTTTGATTTTCTGTGTTGAGGCAACAGTGCCCTAATCCACTTCTCCTTCTTCATCCTTATGAACCATCTCCTGCTCCTCCTCTTCCTCTAATTCCTGAGCAGTATTTGACAGCTACATGCAAGATCATTGGATTTTCTTTTAGTATTGCCTGCTGTCCTTTGTTTGTAAATTGTTCAGAAATATCGTCAGACTCGGTCCACACAATACCTCTACAGACTACTTTAATAAAAAATGTAAAAAGAAAATGTATACTAATGTTTAGAGCATGATGTGTTAAATAATCATATGAAGATAGATGTTGATCCTTGCAAGGATTTGTTGTATATTCACCATGTCAACTCACCTTCTCTGGCCAGGGATTTTCTCTCTGTGTGTGTCACTCCTACACATTAGCAGCACAACCAGTGTCCTTGTAGTAGCAGTTGGTAAGGTATCCCTGATCCAACTGCTGTAAAGAAGATTAATATGAAATGAGAATTTCAAATTGAGGTGTCTAAATCTACAAGTGGCATAAAGTGATATCAAGGAAGGTTTGAACAATTCAAAGATAATCCGTAAGCCATTATATACTCACATTTAGAAGTAATTTATTAAAAATGAAGCAAAGATCAGATGTTTCCAGAAATTTCTGATTGAAAGATGATATAGGGCCTAATTGCTGCTTCCAGGATGCCTACTGTTGGCAGCATCTCTGAGACTGATCGCAATGTTGACACCAGCTTCCGTTGTCTGAATGTAATTGACAGGAAGGCGAAGTATAAAGAAAGGAATAATCAATCCAAAGTCATATCTAATCAGGGTATGTTGATGCTTTATTCACAAACTGCGAGACACACAGATTCTCTTCTGCACGTTAACACGACTAAAAGAATTTACATAGAGCTGCCATTAAATGGCCAAGTCTAAGTGTAAATATACATGCGAAATAGTAGCATAATGAACACGTCCACCAAGCATTGCTCTTGGTGGATAGAGATTTGGGACACTAGATATATACGTATTCTGTCGCTGATGACTAGATCATAATTCAAAAGAACAGATAGTTACCAGTCTCTACCATCCATCTTCTTTGAGTAGTCAATCCTCGTTTTGTTGTGGCATTAGGAACCGAAGTATAGATTTTAGCAGGTGATGGGTAAGGCAAAAGCACAGAGGAGAAAAAGTACACAAAAAAGCATGCATGAGCATATTTTTTAAAACATAACTACACAATAATAATTTTAGTAGATATTAATCACGATTAGTCACCCCTCATAAAGTAAGGTAGGGTACAACAAACAAAATCACATATACTTTGCTAGTGAACTATGTATCATTAGGACATACATTTTTGCTTTAGCTTTCTGTTTATGGAAAGAACCAGTGTTTTGATCTCACATTAGAAAGTACTGCCTCAGCTGTAGCAGTCAGTTTACTTGGAATAGTAATCGTATGACAGGAAGAAATTATAAAAGAAAAAAATGCCAATAACGTATTGTAAGGGTGTGGCTGTGTTTGAAGGTTGTACATGTCATGTATTGAAAGCTGTGTAGGTTGGGGACAGGGTATAGTTGGTGTTAGACCTGTCGGCCTTAGGGTGGTCTTCCCTCCAACTTTCTGCCTTTCTTCCTCCATTTTTTTCTGACCTCGTTTTTGCTGGCCTGATAACTCTGAGACCTTCACCACTGCTAACCAATGCTAAAGTACATGTGCTCTCTCCTCTAACCATGCTAATATTGGCTCATTCCCAATTGCCGTATTCAATTTGCTTATATGTCCCCTGTAAACTAGTACTATAAGTGCCCTGGGCCCATAAATTAAATGACACTAGTGGGTCTGCAGCAACAAGTATGTAGCCCATTTAAGTATCCCTTTAAACATATCTCGGCCTTCCATTACAGAGCCTGTGTTTAAAATGTGATTTCGACTTGGAAAAATCAACCTTTAGTCAAGCCCAAGCATTCCTTTTCTACACTTATAAGACACCCCTAGGGTAGGCTCTGGACAGCCCAGAGGACAGGGTGCAATGTATTTAAAATGTAGGACAGGAACATTTAAGTTTTACATGTCCTAGTAGTGAAAAACTCAAATTCTATTTTCACTACTGCAAGGCCTACCACTCCCATAGAATAACTTTGGAGTTGCCTTATTACATTTTATACAATTCCAATTGGGAAGAGATAATCCTTTCCGGTTTGGTGTCTCTGGAATCACAATTTAAAATCTTAAGTTGGATTTTAAATTGCAATTCTGAAAATGCAACTTTTGGAATTTGGCATTTTCTTGCCTTAGCCATTTGGTGTCTGTAGCCTGTCTCTGGTCACATGACTGGGTGTAAGTGGTAGTTGGGCTTTTTGGAGTCCTCCTAGACAGCCACACACAATGGGATCTTAGGTGTGACTGAATGGTCCATCACTGGCAGGATGAGAAGGAGGAGTTTGACCCAGCCGCAATTACTCCTGAATAGGCTGTATCCTGTCTCTACACAAACAGCTGCAATACCCTGTAGTTAGTCTGGAGCCAGGACAGGAAAGGCAGGGCATCTGTGCACTTCAAATGCATGCCTTTGGAAGCACCTGAGTGCAAAGGACTGGGCCTACATCTCTTGAACCCAGAGCCCAGAGTGACACCAAGAGCTAGTTAGCTGTCCTCCTGATCTGAAGCTTTATGGACATAACAGGCTTCCGACCACCTTACACCTGCACCTGAACTCTGCCATCTGTGAGTCTACTCCTCCAAGAGGTGCCAACTGAGCCCAGGACCCTTGGAAGTGAACCTAAGGTGCTTGCTAGTGGAACAGATCACTGCTGAGTGATGCTTCCCAAAGCAGAACCAATGCATCTCCTAGACTGACTGTCTCATCTTCGAGCAGAACCGATGCATCTCTACTGCTGCATGGATTGGACCCGTCGCAAAAACTTGCATCACCTCCACAGTCCTCAGAGCAAACACATCACTGACAGTACGTAGCATCCACAGCCCAGATGCTCGCATCTATCCCCGACGGCAGCCTCAACGAAGACCATAGACTCCACATTGGAGCCTTGCAGCTACTCGGAACTAACGCATCACTCACTGCACGCTGCAGCCCTAATACCACACTTTGCATTGCAAGCCTCAGTGACGGGATCCTTGATGACGATGCAATAGGACTTTGCACCGTAGCCTTGCTGCATCTCAAAATCGACACAACGCTTCAGCTGCATGGTGCATTTTCTACAAGCATCTGCGCAACCCCCCCCCCCCCATCCATGATTTATGGTACTCTTTTCAGAGGGCCTAACTGGGTCCCTGTAGCCGATTTGCGTTCCATCGAGGTCGGCCTGAACTTGTGACTTTGTCCTGGACTGGCACGAATAGCTATCCCCAGTTTGCATTTTGTGCTTTTTCGTGCTATTTTCACTAAAATTCAATATCTCCAGTTCTACTAATTGGATTATTGTTGTTTTGGTCTTGTTTTATTTATAAAAAATTACTCGAGCTTTCTAAATCTGTTGTGGGCTCCATTTGTGGTGTGTTTTCACTGTTTACTGTTTGAAGTGTTGCACAAATCCTTTACACATTACCTCTGAGTTAAGCCTGACTGTTCTGTGCCAAGCTACTAAGGAGGTGAGCACAGGCTAATTTGGGGTTTACTTGTACCTTACCCTAACAAGAGTTGTGGTCGACGCTTGACCAGGGCTTACACTCCAGTCAACCAACAACCCAATTTCTTATAGTCAGGCAAGTGTTTGCTTTAGGGTCTGAAAGGGGGGTCAAAATTTTACCATGTGTAACATTAGAGTTGTCTGCAACAGGCAGCCCATATACCAGGTCACGGTACGTGATTGAGGGGACTGGCTTTTCAAGGGAGTTGAGACATAGACAGGATTCAGGTGGTCTTCTAGAAATAGCTTTAGCCACACTTTCACCAATCTGTCCCACCTATTGGCATTTCTTCTTTATATCCTGGACAGTGCTTGCCTCGTCCTCCAATCCATTGACAAAGTCTTTCACTACCTGCCACAATACTGACTTCTAGGTTCCACTGTGGCTAAGCGAATGCAGCCCATGTAATTTTTTGCAGTGATTACAACACATTTTACTACAAGGCTACCGCCTCCTCAGTACAATTCCACTTCCTCTTTAGTCTTGTTGACTGCATCTGGATGAAAAGTGTGGTTTCTAGTAACTGCATGTATATGAAATCCAAAAGGATAAGGTCATAGCCCTGGGTGAAGCCCTATAACACAGTCCTTCTCAACACATTCCAGATAAGCCAATAGATGATGTCCGGGCTCTGCAGTGCAACCCAATATCTCTAAGAAATTCACTCAGGTATAAACTTCCTATGCAGTGTTCAAGACAAAAACATTTAGCAGACCTCTGATCATATTTGACAAACTTATGATACACCTGCTTTCTACAAGTCAAACACCAGACTCCAGTCTGTGATCGGATTCTCTAAACCAAAATGAGAATATATCAAACTTGTGTGTCACATGATACTATATAAATAGTCGCCCGCAGTACATATAAATACATAAAAAAACATATAACAAAACAAGCTAATATTTTATACTGCACAGGAGCACCCTATGTAATTTGCTGAGTCTATCGCTGGTCATGCGCGCCCTCCATCTGGAAGATGACCATTACGCACTAGAGCTGCTTGATATAGAACAACAGTTTGATGTGCTGTCATGTTGACTGGGTGTGAGTGTTTGATTGGTTCAGATGCTCCGTCCATCACCACCCCCTTTTGTACCGCTTTGTCACCATAAGTTGGCAGGGTATGCTCAGACGTGAGTCCCTTGCTCACTTTGCCACTGGATTCAAGAAAGCCTGGCTGAAGACGGCTGTAATGCCAGAAACCGGTCCTAGGAAGCTTGAATCCGGTCCAGGGAAGACATGGCTTGGCAGTTCGGGCTGGACTGTTCCCATGAGGCACAGGGTCAGACTGATTTGCATATGGCCATGGCTGAACTGGGGTGGCAGAGTGGGCTAAAGAACGGTGATGGAATAAACCCAGATCTGTTGACTGGGTGTGAGTGTTTGATTGGTTCAGATACTCCGTCCATCACCACCCCCTTTTGTACCGCTTTGTCGCCATAAGTTGGCAGGGTATGCTCAGACGTGAGTCCCTTGCTCACTTTGCCACTGGATTCAAGCAAGCCTGGCTGAAGACGGCTGTAATGCCAGAAACCGGTCCTAGGAAGCTTGAATCCGGTCCAGGGAAGGCATGGCTTGGCAGTTCGGGCTGGACTGTTCCCATGAGGCACAGGGTCAGACTGATTTGCATAAGGCCATGTCTGAACTGGGGTGGCAGAGTGGGCTAAAGAATGGTGATGGATCAAACCCAGATCTGTTGACTGGGTGTGAGTGTTTGATTGGTTCAGATGCTCTGTTCATCACCATCCCCTTTTGTACCGTCATGGGAATTTCTGTGGCAGGTCCTGTGGAAGGTCAGAATAAATGAGCGGTACATAAAATGGGTGCAGTTGTTATAAAGTACCATGGTGGCAAGAGTATGAGCGACTGGGCTGATGTAACAACGCTTTTCATATCGGGGACACAACAGGGCTGCCCATAGTAACCCTGCTATTCACACTGACTTTGGAGCCCCTGGCATGCCAGTTGTCCTATATGCCACAGGCGTGGGAAATTTGGATTGGAGAGACCACACATGTGTCTCCTTATATACTGACAATGCCTTGGTCTATCTGCACCAGGTGACATACTCAGTCCCCATCATGCTGGCAGTCCTCTCCAAATTTGTGTCTGGGTTATGCATGAACTGTACTAAATCTAAGTTGTTCCCATTGGGGGAGTTAATTAGGAGGCAGGTTCAGGATCTGCCTCATTTGGGCCTTCCTTAGGAGACAACAGGTGTCCGGTATCTTGGGATGAGAGTTGCACATGGGGTGTCAGCGTTCTAGGGTTCAAATATAGACATGGTCTTAGAGGGGTTAAAACCCACAGTGAAATTTTGGAACACCCTCCAGGTGTCCTTGATGGGCAAGCTTGTGTTGGTAAAAATTATTCTACTGTCTTGTTGCCTGTATGTTTTTCATGGCGCCATGTTCAAGATCCCTAGGAAATAATTTGTCAAGCTCGAAAAACTAATTGCAGATCTCCAGTGGGTCTTGGGGAGAAGGAGAGTTATTTGACCACTCGCAAGCGGCTTTGGAGAAAGGGGGGAGGACTTGAAGTACCTTACCTGGATATTTACTATCTGGTGGCTCAATTGCAAAATGCGGAACATTGCTTTCACAAGGGAGAAATTGGGAGCAGAGATGGCTGAGTGGTACCTTTGATGGTGTTCCTTTCCTTCAGCTTTTGATGATGGGCGTGGAGTTTTTTGCCTCAAATCCGTATGTGGCTAGACAAGTATGCAGAGCGTGGGAGAAGATGGTCAAACTTGTATTACATAGCCGCATGCACCTGATTTAAGCATGTAGGTGCATGCATCAGGTCCATGCAACTGATTTAAGTATTTGGACTTTGCGCGTATTGTGCTGAAGATGTCCATTGATAGGTGGTGAGCCAGGGTTATTCAATGGCAGATGCCATAGAATAATTTGCCTTGTGGACTGGCCAGTTTTTGCAGTTTGCTAAGATTGCGGCAACGACCCAATGGATATGGACTTCATTCCCAGAGGTCCCCAGGAACCTTGGCCTTTGGATACACGGCTGGATATGGCTGGAGGTCAGAGACTGATCTCACATGTCTGTAGGACACTCCCGGATGATATGCCTCTGAATGACTTGCTACAGCACTCCAGGTGGAATGAGTTACTGAGGACTTCTCTTTCTGTTAATTAAATGGAGTGAGTTCATGAAGGGGTGAAGCAGACAGTTACAAATGCGAGGTTTAGGCTCCCGCAGTATAATGTAGTGCATCAGGTGTCCCTCACCACAAACACACTGCATGCAATTCTCCCTGCCCAATCACCCATCTGTCCCCACCTGTCCCCGAAGTGCCAGGCAGGGAGCTGAATTTCTGCACATGTTTCAGGGGTGTTCTGAGTTAGATGCTTGCTGGTAGACAGTTTCAAAGACATTGAATGCAGTGACTGGGTGGTCCAGTCCCAGAAAGATTGGTCAGTGCCTGCTGGAACTGATTTTATGGCTGAATGATCGGTGGCCAAGGAAAGTCATTGCAAAAAAAAACGCAGAGACAATAAACTTTCCAATGACCTGCAGGCCTATGCGGCTATGCTTGCCGAGCTAATTGGACCCCCTGATGACCTGCTCCTGGGAGCTGTGGATAAGTAGTAAGGCGGTGGGGATGCTTTGTTTGACAGTGGGACGGTGACTGGAGACGCCAATTCTTATGATATTGTAGAGCCTTACAATGGAATAGATTTTTGCAATTTGGCATTTTCAATGTGCAGTGTATATTGCATAGGTGTGTTCTCATAGAGTATAATAGGGTGGGAGGGTGGGATGCTTGTTATGGATTTTTATATGTAACAATGCCAATTTCGTATGATAAACTTGTCATGCTTTAAATGGCAATAAAAACGGATACTAAAAAAATGATAATATACTTTAACCACTGCAGCATGGTAATGGGTTGTGAACTCTGCAGGCCCCTTAACTTGGTGCAACATGGTCGGCTCTGATTTGCTGGCAGTTGGCATCTGCCTTAGCCAATCACCGATGAAACACTCTAGAACAAGAAGGATACAATTTTATATTAGCAGCCAATAGATGACTGTTGATAATGTTTATCTCTGTTAGCATAGCATTTCATAAATACTGCTGCCTATTTTAAATCTGCTGATGAAATAGCATACCATAACAGTTCTAATAGGTCTGCACCAAATGCTGTGTTGAAGAAAATTTTAATGCATGAAATAAAAATGCTCACCTTTACAAGGACATGCAGTCTCCTGTTGGGTGTGAAGGCTAGATGGCATTGCCATGAGGCTGCCTGCTCACCTATTAGGGGATTACAACATGCCCTTCTGCTTTACAGTGCAGGCCCTTTTTTACTACAAACATTAGCTCCTCAATATAAACTCAGATTCACAATAATTTAAAAATAAGGAAATAAATTCAAATTACCCAGACATCTGGGTAATATAGATTGGGCTAATGTAGTTTACCTGCACTTCCACCCTACCAGACGTAATGTTCAACAGATGTTCATTGGATCGAAATTGTCATTCTTGGGAACAGTGTCAGAACATTGCTCTATGTGATGAAAAAACTATAGAAAGTGTATCCATCACGGCTGTTAAAATGACAACTATTGAATATTCTCCTTCTTGGAGATTTTAATATACATTTGGACAACAGTAGTAGCTCCTTGACGAATCTACTAGTGGAAGACATGGCTATCCTGCAATTATCTCAGAGAGTCCATCAACCAACTCATATTGCAGGACACACACTAGATTTGATATTCTCTAATATTGAATCTATAGATATCGACCCTCTAATACCACTGTTATGGACTGATCATTACTTGATTACCTTTCGTATCAATCTTCCCATACCCCAGACCAAAAAACACAGTGTATTTACAGTAAGCACGAGAAATTGGAAATCCTTTACAATTGATAAATTTAGAAATCATTTCTCACACCCCTCTTGCACAAGTACCAATATTCATGAGGAGACAGATCTCCTTCACAAAAATATTACAAATGCTCTTGAACATTGTTCGACCACCCAATCTCGTCACACACCAGGCAACAAAAAATCAGAGAGATGGTATGGACCTGAGCTTAAACTTCTAAAAAGAAATTGCACTTCTTTTGAGCATAAATGGAGAATATCCAAAACAGATGAGACCAAAGATAACTTCAGGAAAGCTCAAACACTCTATCACAGGGCAATTAGAAAGGCGAAAAAGGAATACTTCACACGTAGAGTATCTGAGAATAAAAATTCCTCAAAAGAACTTTTTAAAATCGTCAAAGAATTATGCAATCCAACCAATCTCTCCCTACATCTTACCCCCTCACAGGAAAACTGTAACAAGCTCAATGACTTTTTCTGTGAAAAAATTGATACCATCTATGCCTCCTTTCCAAATCACCTGACCGAAATCAATGAACAATATGTACCAACCATCGCACATACCAGCTGCCACGGTTTCGGCCCTTTTTCAGAAGAGGAGGTAGAAAAGGTCATGCTTGAGGTCAAGTCGGGTTCCCCACTTGACCCTTGTCCACATCATATTTTCTCCCAGTTAACCCCTGTAATATGTCCAGTGGTTACTAGAGTACTCAATCTCTCCCTTAGTTCTGCTGAATTCCCAAAATCATGGAAACAGGCCCTAGTCACCCCTTTAGTAAAGAAAGCTGGAGCTGACGTAAACAATCCGGCCAATTACAGGCCAATTTCCCAGCTACCTTATCTATCAAAGGTTCTGGAGAAGTTAGTCAACAGAAGTCTTTCCACATTCTTGGAAGCAAATGGTCTGCTGGATGATTCACAGACAGGGTTTCGGACAAACAACAGTACCGAAACTACACTCTTAGCGGTGACAGACAGTATCAGAGCCAAGGTGGATCAGGGTAGAACAGTCGCACTGATACTCCTTGATCTATCAGCGGCTTTTGATACCGTACCCCACAATCAACTATTGAACATCCTGGCAGAGAAAGGAATACTGGGCAAAGCATTAGGATGGCTACAATCGTTCCTAGCGGATCGAACCCAATCAGTACGCTTGGGTGACTACACATCCCCTCCACGACTCATAAAATACGGAGTTCCCCAGGGGGCATCACTGAGCCCAACTTTGTTTAATGTATTCGTCTCCTCGCTGGCAACCATTGGCAAAAAGTGGGGTGTCGAAATGTGCTCTTATGCTGATGACACTCAGCTGATGGTCACCATTGATGGAAACGATGACTCTAAAACCAGATTGACGAACTGTTTGACTGAATTGGCAACCTGGATGCAGGACCACTGTCTTAGACTAAACGCCGACAAATCCGAAATCCTATTGTTCGGCAGAGGTACACAGGCCTGGGACAATAGCTGGTGGCCAAGTGACTTGGGTTTGCCTCCCAATCCCACTGCTAAAGCAAAAAACTTAGGAATAACACTGGATAAGGATTTATCTATGAAGTCCCATGTCTCTATAACTTGTGGAAGGAGCTTTGGACTTTTGAAGATGCTTAGACGTGTCTTCCCCTGGGTGCCAACGGAGTGTAGGAAAACCTTAGTCCAGTCACTACTGATGAGTAGGCTGGACTATGGTAATTCTCTGTTTGTAGGAATGGCAGATTATCTCTTCTCTAAATTACAGATGGTTCAGAATGCCGCTGCAAAAGCCATCTGCAATAAAAGAAAATATGATTCAGCTAAAAGTTGCATGCGTGAGCTTCATTGGCTCCCAATGCGGCAACGAGCCATTTTTAAGCTGTTGTGTATTGCTCACAAGGTACTCTACGGCTCAGGCCCTACCATCCTACATGACAGGGTCAGATTTCATAAACCCTCTAGACACTTACGATCTATGACGTTAGGAAGAGCAGTTATTACCCGAGTTCGTACTGTCAGGATGGGAGAGCGGGCTTTCTCTCACATTGCGGGAACAAAGTGGAACGAGCTACCCCCTAAAATTAGAACAAATGACTGCTTTGTCTCATTTAAGAAACAACTGAAAACATTCCTTTTTCCCAGGCCAGATCAATAATCCTCAATCAGAACTGATGTCAAACCACTTGCAACTTTCTTAGCGCCGTGATGTCCTTTTAGGATGAATGTTAGCGCTTTCTAAATAAATAAATACAAATACAAATACAAATACAACTAGACCATGGTTCTAAAATGGAAAGTGAGGGCCCGATTCACAAAAGTAATCTGAGAAAAAATCCTAACTTTACGACTTTCGATATTCACAAAAGGCATTTGTAGTAGTAAAGTTAGGAATCCTAACATTACTACTACTACTAAATGCCTTTTGTGAATACCGAAAGTCGTAAAGTTAGGATTTTGTCTCAGATTACATTTGTGAATCGAGCCCTTGGTAACAAAGTAAAGGTCAAAGTGATTATCAACTGCTGTTATTATATAAACATTCCACCAATCACATTTTGTGCATTTAAGTGAGTTTCTCTGAATTGTTGGGGAATGCTGAGATGTGGACCCAGAGCGTGCTATGCAGTAGGTCCCAAGATGTACCTCACTGATGAGGTCCAAGAAGAATGTACATGTATCATATGCTGATAGATTGTTTTACTAAATGATTGCTTACCATGCCTATATGTAAGTGTTGCTATTCTAAATGTCCTAGACTCATGTGCCTATGAAGACCCACTAAGTTGACGATGTTCGAGGAAGTCATGAGCCGACAGAAAAGACTCCAGTTCAGACAAGATCAAACCTTAGTTTTTATGTAATTTGACAGTGAAATCTCCAAAAAGATGAGGTCAAAGGGCTGGGGACGCTTGGAGGAGAAGAGTGAGATTATCTTGTTGAAGAAAGTAGATTTGCTCCTTGACAAGTGTTAGAACATTGGATGTTGACAACTCATTAATGACTAGTATAAGCCTTCTGCTTCAGCATTCCAATGTTTGTGTTGGACCTGTCACCCTTAGGGTGGTCTTCTCCTACCTTTTTGCCCTTGAGCCTCCCATTTTCACTGTACCTTTTTGTTGGACCTAGGACTCTGGGCGCCTCACCACTGCTAAACAGTGCTGAGGTGCAGGTGCTCTCCCCTAAAACCTTCTGATGCTGGCAGATCTGCCTCAAGCCCCTGCTACTGCAGTAAGGCTTAACTCTCCATAGGCTAGCATTGGGAACCTCCCTTTATGAGATATTTTCGGACAGGGACCTAATAAGTCTGTCATGTTTGGTCTTGTTGGACTCGGGGCGGGGAACCCTTTCCAATGATATATGGGGTTTGGGCAATACTACGCTAGGGATCCCACTTTTAGAAAGTGAACCTTTTCCTGCCTACACTCAGATTGGGCACTGCAGACGTCCCCCTCCCCTCTGCATACTTATAGCTGCCTTGTTTGGGAGGTGGGAGTGGTGATTCACACCTTCTCCCCTTGGATGGGCTGTGATGGGCTGCCCGCTGTAGTCTTAACAGCCTGTCTCTCGTAACGGTGACAGCTAGGTCAGGGAAGGCAGGGAACATCCCAGAACTCCCTGGACTCTTCCAGAAGCTCTTGCCCCCAGACCCTTCCAGAGACTTCTACCACTTTCTAGCCCCTAGACTGAAAGATATATAAGGGAGAGTCCTGGCCTCATTTCTTTGTTACACTGCTGGACCTGAAAGAATCCCTGCTGGAGTGAGGACTGCTGCACAGGAGGATTGCCACTGGGAAGGAGGCTGACTGCTCCAAGGAACTGCTGCCCCACAACCTGCTGAGCTGCCCCACTGCCTGCTGATCCTGCCCTGCGAGGGAGAGCTGGAAATAACATCTCCAGAGTGTCTCCACAACATCCAGAAGAACTGCCTTTTTGGGACTGAGCCCTTTTGTGATTTAAAGGAAACTGCCCCTGCGCTTTCAGGCCACCTCTGCGCTCCTGAACAGCTTCTGCCCCCTAAACACCGTCTCTGCAGCACTGGGTCTGGGAAGTCCTTTTCATCTAATACCGCCGCCGGAATCACCGCCTGTGGAGAAAAGCGCTGTGCCACCCACAATCACCGCCGCCACCCGGGCACCCCAAGTGTGCTGAGTGGTACCTGTGATGGTGGAAATCACCATGGCTCCACTGTGCCCTGCTCACGCTGTCTGTGGGATGGGGAGCGCAACAGAGAGGACGCGCCAAGCCTGCAAGATTCCTTGCACCGCCCGAGAAGTGCTGCCGGGTTATTTGCACCCCAGGCTCGGCCTCAAAAGGGCCCAGGTGGTGTGCCTCCAATCAGCGTGAACCTCACAGGCCTGTGGGGGCATTGCTGAACATCAAAGGCCTGCGGGGGATTGCACCCCCCACAGCTCAGGTCGGGAGAAAGAGACTGTGCCGCGGCCACACCAGCTGAGAGGTGTTGCCTGTTCCCTGGGGGACGCCGGGAGGGAGGGGCTGCTCCGCTCCTCACCCGGGAAGCGCCTGCAAAGACCTAAGACCCTGGAGATCCACGGAGCCTCGCACCAGTGCCTACAATCCCCACCGCAGGTAACCATTCTGTATGTCGGGTTGCTGCGAGTAAGCGGGTTGTGGGCCGGGCAGGAGTGTAATCTCTCTTTGCTTGAGGGGCCTTCTCTTTCGAAGTGCGGAGGCTGCGTAGTTTGCTAGGGGGCCGCCAAGGACTGCGCCAAGTATCTGATTGTTGGCTCTGCGTGGGGCATTCCTGAGGGTGGATCAGCGGGGCCCTAACTACTCTGCCGCCGGCGCCCTGAGGTCATCTAGAACGCACGTCCATCCCCACAAACAAGGGAAAAATCGCGTAAGGAACAGCTGAATTTACCTGCAGAGACCTGGGTTTCCCAAGGGTTGCAGCCTTATACAGACTGGGAACAGTGTTTACATCTCCCGCATTTGGGGAACTGTTGGCTCTCAAGGTCTGTCCTCTGACAAATAGTCTGTGCCAATATTGGAAACTGGCTTCCATAGACACTCGCAACAAATAGTACCATTTTAGAACTCATAATATATTTGTGGATACTTCTTTATTATTGACCTTTCCTGGATGCTGGATTTAGGTGAGGACTGATCAGGCCAAGGAACTGGGTTCATTTTATTGATCTTCCTGGAACCTGGATTTACCGGATTATTGATCTGCCTGAACCTGAGATAAATATATTATTATTTTTATAATTCATTGGTGTAGTGTTATTTTTCTTGTGTGCGTGTTTCACTGTGTACTGGTGGTGAGTGTTGCACAAATACTTTAAACATTGCCTCTGAAGTTAGGCCTCCCCGCTCTGCCCCAGGCTACCCAGACGGAAGCGGTGGCCCCTACTTGGACTAGGGTATATACCCCGGCCAACTACAGAACCCGGTTCTAACAGTTGGTCTACCTGTTTCTACCTTTTTAGGTTGAGCATTTGAGACCTCTTGTATATACTTAGTATATACTTATATGTGTATGTACTTTGTGGGCTCTGGAGATCAGCCCTATCACTTGTCTTCTCCAACTTAGGGACTTATTTTTTCTCTTCACCTGCCTCTATTTAACTGTCTTGATGGAAAACAACCAGTAAATGTCAGTAAAATACCGGAACTGCTTTCTGCTGAGGAACTGAATTTTTTTTATTTCTCTGGAAACTGCCTCTATTTAACTTTCTTGATAGAAAACGACCAGCAGAGGTCAGAAAAATACCAGAATCACTTCACATTTTCTAGATTCCCGTCCATAGAAATGGTCTTCCATGAGCACCCTTAGACAAAAATATTTTTTTCAAATCTTGTATTTTCAGTGATATGACCACTGAAGGACCTGATTTTATATTAAAAACAGAGCTTTGGACTATACCATTTCCAGATGAAAAGCAATATTTCTGTCCATGTGTTCCCATACCTGCTGTGTCATGCAGTTTGGTGCTTACTTTCCCTCCATGTTAAAGAACAGTAGATGTTTCAGCACCCAGGCTAATGTGCTGCATAGCTAAATACATATAAGGTCCCAAAGTTGAGACCGATTGCATTGCAAATGCTTGTTAATTTAGAGCATTCTACCCTCAGAGTTGTGGAATGTATTAATAGCTTTATAGCCCTTCTACCTCGAGCTAAACTGGTTGTTAAAGGCCCTCTCCCTAGTTATAAGCCCTTGCCTGTGGCTCGGGCCTGTAACTCAGGTTGAGGGCCCTTAACAACAGGTATACTCTCAGCAGCAGGATATAAAAGACCAGTGGCGTCACTAGGGGGGTGCGGGGGGTGCGGACCGCACCGGGTGACACCCTCACATGGGGGTGACACCATCTGGTTGCGCCCCCCCCCAGCAGGCCTCTGTACATGGCACCCCCTGCACCGCACCCGAAGGCCTCTGAGAGACTCGATCCGCTTTAAAAACAAAAGCGAACAGAGATATTTTCTCACCTATTCGAATTAAAATGTTCTCATTAGTTAAAGTTTGAAAAGTGTAGTAATGAGGGGCCCCGCCATTTATATGGAAAAAGACACGGTGCTAAATAGGGGGGGCCGGGGAGGGGGGTATTAACCGCTTGGAAATTAGCTTTTACTTTAGCTGTTTCATATCGTAAAATTCTCACGTCTACAAACTCGCTGGTGCATTGTACACAGATTTCTTTTTGCATCTTGAAAAGCTTTAAAAGAGAAACCACATGAAAGCGGCAGAGAGTGTAAAAGGGGGGGGTCCTGCCCCCCCCCTCCGGGGTTTAATGTGCAAGAGAGAGGGAGCTAGAGGGAGTAAGAAGACAGAGAGAGAGAGAGTTAGAGTGAGAAAGACAGAGAGAGAGGGAGCTAGAGTGAGAAAGACAGAGAGAGAGGGAGCTAGAGGGAGTAAGACAGAGAGAGGGAGACAGAGGTAGCTAGAGGAAGTAAGACAGAGAGAGAGAGGGAGCTAGACAGAGAGGGAGTTAGAGGGAGTACGATAGAGAGAGAGGGAGCTAGAGGGAGCAAGACAGAGAGAGAGGGAGCTAGAGGGAATAAGAGAGAGGGAGCTAGAGGGAGCAAGACAGAGAGAGAGGGCGCTAGAGGGAGTAAGACAGAGAGAGAGGGAGCTAGAGGGAGTAAGACAGCGAGAGAGGGAGACAGAGGGAGCTAGAGGGAGTAAGACAGAGAGAGAGAGGGAGCTAGACAGAGACAGAGGGAGCTAGAGGGAGTAAGACAGAGAGAGAGTGAGCTCGACAGAGAGAGGGAGCTAGAGGGAGTAAGACAGAGAGAGAGGGAGCTAGAGGGAGCTAGACAGAGAGAGGGAGCTAGAGGGAGTAAGACAGAGAGAGGGAGTCAGAGGGGGCTAGAGGGAGCAAGACAGAGAGAGAGGGAGCTAGACAGAGAGAGCGAGCTAGAGGGAGTAAGATAGAGAGAGAGGGAGCTAAAGGGAGTAAGACAGAGAGAGAGGGAGCTAGAGGGAGTAAGAGAGAGAGAGAGAGGGAGCTAGAGGGAGGAAGACAGAGAGAGGAGCTAGAGGGAGTACGACAGAGAGAGAGGGAGCTAGAGGGAGTAAGACAGAGAGAGAGGGAGCTAGAGGGAGTAAGACCGAGAGAGAGGGAGACAGAGGGAGCTAGAGGGAGCAAGAGAGAGGGAGCTAGAGGGAGCTAGACAGAGAGAGGGAGCTAGAGGGAGTAAGACAGAGAGAGAGGGAGCTAGAGAGAGTAAGACAGCGAGAGAGGAAGCTAGACAGAGAGAGGGAGCTAGAGGGAGTAAGATAGAGAGAGAGGGAGCTACAGGGAGCTAGAGCGAGCAAGACAGAGAGAGAGGGAGCTAGAGGGAGTAAGAGAGAGAGAGGGAGCTAGAGGGAGCAAGACAGAGAGAGGGAGCTAGCGGGACCAAGCCGGAGAGAGAGGGAGCTAGAGGGAGCTAGAGGGAGTAAGACAGAGAGAGAGGGAGCTAGGCGGAGCAAGACAGATAGAGAGGGAGCTAGAGGGAGCAAGACAGAGAGGGAGCTAGACGGAGTAAGAGAGAGGGAGCTAGAGGGAGTAAGACAGAGAGAGAGGGAGCTATAGGGAGTAAGACAGAGAGAGAGGGAGCTAGAGGGAGTAAGACAGAGAGGGAGACAGAGGGAGTAAGACAGGGAGGGAGGGAGCTAGACAGAGAGAGGGAGCTAGAGGGATTAAGATAGAGAGAGAGGGAGCAAGACAGAGGGAGAGGGAGCTAGAGGGAGTAAGAGAGAGAGAGGGAGCTAGAGGGAGCTAGACAGAGAGATAGAGCTAGAGGGAGTAAGACAGAGAGAGAGGGGGCTAGAGGGAGTAAGACAGAGAGAGGGAGACAGAGGGAGCTAGAGGGAGCAAGACAGAGAGAGAGGAAGCTAGACAGAGAGAGGGAGTAAGACAGAGAGTGAGTGAGCTAGAGGGCTCTTGACAGAGAGAGGGAGCTAGAGGGAGTAAGAGAGAGAGGGAGCTAGAGGGAGCAAGACAGTGAGAGGGAGCTAGAGGGAGTAAGACAGAGAGAGAGAGAGCTAGAGGGAGCAAGACAGAGAGAGAGAGGGGGCTAGAGGGAGTAAGAGAGAGAGGGGGAGCTAGAGGGAGTAAGAGAGAGGGGGCTAGAGGGAGTAAGACAGAGAGAGAGGAAGCTAGAGGGAGTAAGACAGAGAGAGGGAGCTAGAGGGAGCAAGACAGAGAGAGAGGGAGCTAGAGGGAGTAAGAAAGAGAGAGGGAGCTGGAGGGATGAAGAGAGAGAGCGGGAGCTAGAGCGAGTAAGAGAGAGAGTAGGAGCTAGAGAGAGTAAGACAGAGAGAAGGAGTAAGACAGAGAGAGAGGGAGCAAGAGGGAGTAAGACAGAGAGAGAGGGAGCTAGAAGGAGTAAGAGAGGGAGAGAGGGAGCTAGAGGGAGCAAGACAGAGAGAGGGAGCTAAGGGAGTAAGACAGAGAGAGAGGGGGCTAGAGGGAGTAAGGCAGAGAGAGAGGGAGCTAGAGGGAGTAAGACAGAGAGAGAGGTAGACAGAGGGAGCTAGAGGGAGTAAGACAGAGAGAGGGAGCTAGACAGAGAGAGGGAGCTAGAGGGAGTAAGACAGTACCTAGCACTGTACATTTGCGACAGAGGTGGTCCAATGCGGTAAGTCGTGAGGGGGTGACACCATGAGTTACCCGCACCGGGTGACACCAACCCCAGTGACGCCACTGTAAAAGACAACAATGAGTCCTAATCTATTTCAAGAGAAAAATATGGAGGGGATGAGTAAGCATATTAGGGTGCTGTTGTGAATTCCAGCAACTCCATCACCAGTTTTCTCTAGTTAATCCTATCTGATGATGGTCTGGCAATGCAGTAGTTGGCAAAGGAATTTGTGGATGTCCTACTAGTTTTGGTCACACTGCATCTACCACAGCCTCTTTTTATCACAGAGATAAATGTTCTGGTGCCAAACCCTTGCATTTCCCAAAAATATGCATTTCATGGTAATGTGCAGGATTTTGCTCCCTTGCATTTTAGGGTGTGGTTTTGCTAACGTTGTTTTACCCAAGTTCTGTATTTTTTTTTTTTTTTTTTTTTTTTTTTTTTTAAAATATCTTTTATTTTCCCTTTCAAAAAAAGAAAAAAGCACGCATTACAGAAAAAATAGAAAAATAGAAAGTGCAGCATTTTGTTCATACATTTACATTTGTTCTTCTTACAGTACAATCAAAATAAATTTCATGTTAAGGTTATTTAGCCGCCAAAGGGGAAAAACATATCCTATATTACATTCTATAGTATAATATACACCATCATATTACATCAGTAAAAAAAATAAATCAACCTATTCCTGTTCTCCATTTCTCCAAAGGTCCCCATATCTTAATACCTCGTGCTCTCCCACTCCTACCCTTTCTTGCATATATGTATTTTTCTAAGTTATGAATGGCAATGAGATTTGATAACCATGTTTGCAAAGTCGGGGGATTCTTATCTAGCCATACCCTGGCTAACATTAATCTAAAGACAGCCGCTGCCATAAACATAAACATTTCATCACCTGAATCTGCATACTCATTTCCAATATCCACACCCAGCATAATTAAACCGATCGAAAAGGTTAACCTGATCTTTAATGAATTGGTTAAAAAAATTTCTACGTCCTTGATTAGTGTATATAATTGAGGACAGGTGGCAAACATGTGGACGATATCTGCCTCAGAAGAGTTGCACCTGGGGCACGTAGTGCCTTCCGTACCCCCCCACTTTGCAATCCTGGCTGGGGTATAATATAGCGAGAATAGCGTTTTGTAATGTTGGGATTGCAAGGGGGCGGAGCATAGGATAGACCGACCTAGCTCCAGTGAAATGTTAAAAGATTCGGGTGTGGCCTCTATCCTTTCCCCCCATTTGGCCCTATGTTTGTCTAGATCGTCAGGTCTGATTTTTGCCAGCACCGCATATATTAACCTAATGGAGTATTCCTCCCCTGTAATTAGCCCTTCCATCAGCTCAGTTGGCTGAAAGCCCAGCGGACCTCCTTGTTTATTCCTAAGGAAACTCCTGATCTGGAGATACTTAAAGAAGTCCCTTCTGTTTACTTTATATATTCTAATCAATTCCTCGAATTGTATTATGCCCTCTGGTTTAACTAAGTCCCCAACTTGCTGTATCCCTTTACCCTCCCATTCTGCCATTAATGCATCAGAAAAGATTTCTTCAGGGAATGATTTGTTCTTATAAACTCTGGTGTACCTGTTAAATCTACCCAAGCCCAATTTCTTTAAAAAAATACCCCAGACTTTAAGTGCTGCCCTTAGGGTTTTGTACGGCTGCCTTCTAAGGTACCCCAAATCCGTATAGTACAGGAATGCGTTGTCAGCGTTTTGGCCTAATATCATTGTGTAAGATTCAATTGACATATTCATGGTCTTTGATGCCCCGCCACCTCCTCCAATTAATCCCTGCATATACTGGAGTGCAGCCGCCAGAAAGTATAATCTAAAATCTGGTGCGCCCCACCCCCCTCTATCCCTTGGCAGGGAAATGAATTTATATGCCCTGCGAGTTTTCCCTCTTGCCCATATAAATCTATTGGCCAAGCTTTCCAACCTATTAAACCACTTGTTGTCAAAAATCAGAGGTATTGACCTAAATAGATACAAAAATTTAGGCAGGACCATCATTTTCAGCACGTTTGTAGTTCCAACCAATGAAAGATGTAAATTGCTTATTCTTTCCAAATCTTTTTTTACCTTAGTAAGCAATGGCTCAATGTTCCGTTCTACTAAATCCTCTAGTTTTACAGTAACATCAATGCCTAGATAGGTTGCACTGCTGACCACCCTGCTATCTAAACTTGATGCAAATCTATTCAGAATGATCTGTGTTTTAGTTTTATTTAGGTTATAACCTGAGATCAACCCAAACTCATGCGCTTCTGCCTCTACTCCAACCATAGCTATATCCGGATTCGGAGTCAGAATAGCCACGTCGTCAGCGTAGGCCAAAGTTTTCACAGTGCATCCATTGATTGAGACGGGTTGGATTGCCTGGTTTTCCTCTAATTTACGTAGTAGTGGCTCAATGTACAGAGCAAACAGTAATGGTGAAGATGGGCAGCCCTGACGAGTCCCCCGTTGTACATGAATTGAATCCGAGTGCCCTCCGTTTACTCTGATTTTGACCACTGGCTCCCTATATAAAGCTTGTATAGCGGATATATAACCTGGCCCAATACCACACCACCTCATAGTTTCCCATAGATAGTCCCAGGCGACCCTATCAAAAGCCTTCTCGGCGTCTAAAAACAATGCTGAGAAAGGGTCGCCTGCAACATCTGCCACATCGATCGTAGTGATTAGCGTCCTAATGTGCTGAGTGGTGCCCTTCCCGGGTATGAAACCATGCTGTGACGGGCTCACCAAATGTTCAATACAGCCTGCTAGTCTCTTTGCCAACATTTTAGAGTAGACCTTACTATCTGAGTTCATCAATGTGATGGGTCTGTAGGATCCTGGAAGGGTTACGGGCTTCCCCTTTTTGGCAATAACAATTAAATCTGCGCTGCGCCAGGAATCTGGTGAAAGCCCTCCTTGTTGCACATGTACCATTACTTCAAACATATAAACCAACAAACAGTCGCGAAATACTTTATAAAATTCAACCGGGATTTGATCGGGACCTGATGCCTTTCCTGCTGGTAAGTTGTTTAATGCATCTATAAATTCCTCCATACATAGGGTAGAATCTAACATTTCACCTTCTTCTTTTGTAACTCTTGACGCACGCACACCTCCAAGATAGTTCCTAACTTCCTCCACATCCCCGGTATTGCCCTGTGTATACAGTTTTTCATAAAACCCTCTAAAAACCTCTCTTATCTGATCTAAGCCTGTAACAATGGCGCCCGTCGGATCTAATATCTCTTTTATTTCAGCATCCGCCCTTTGCTGCCTAGTTTTGACCGCAAGTATATGACCCACCTTCTCGCTACATTCATATAGTTCTTCTTTCTTAGCCAAGTATTTTTCAGCAGACTTTTTCGAGAGGCTTTCAACGGCGTCCGCCTTAAGTGCTACTATTGTTAGTATTATGCCTTCCAGGCTGGACTTAGAGCTTACTGCTGAAACTAATTTACCTTCCTCTATGGTCAGTTTTTGGTGGAAGGTTTCGTACCTCAACCTCTCTTTCTTACGTCTGTTCAACACATAGCTTAGGGTTTCTCCTCTAATGCCTGCTTTAAAACAGTCCCATGTCTGCCCTACAGAAGCTGTCCCATGATTAATCTCCCAAAATATCCTGATCCACTCTACCATATGCTTCCTATATTCAAGATCTTGGAGCAGGCTCCTCTCAAACGTCCATGTGGACCTCGTTCTCCGTGCTTGCGCAACCTTAATTGATAGTGATAGTGGGCTATGGTCAGATAAAATTCTTGGGTATTTCTCAACCTGGGTCGCATGAACCAAGGACCTAGAAACTAAAAAGTAATCTAGTCTTACCAGCACCTGATGAGGTGCCGAAAAAAAGGTACTGCCATCTAAAAATGGGTGTTGCATTATCCAGGGATCTACCAGTAGATTATTTTTGACCATATTAGTAATGGCCCTGTGTACTTTTTTTTTCCTGCCATTATATACTGCCCCTGTGTCCATAAATGAACTGGAAGGATCATGCATGTTAAAGTCGCCACAGCAAATTATAGGTTCAGGCCACTGTGCCATTTCTAAATCTAAAAACTCCCAGATCTCTGAGTCATCCTCGGTAGAGCCATAAATATTTATTAATGTGACATTGAGCCCTTTAACTTTTAGTTCCGTGATAACCCATCTACCCCAGCGATCCTCTTTCTTTCTTATAACAGTCACTTCTCTCCTTCTCCCCAGTATAACAACTCCCCTTGTCCTGGATCCCTGCCTACTAGCAGCAAGTACATCAAAGCCCAGTTGATTCATTAAGTAGATCTGCTTGTCCTCTATATGTGTTTCTTGTAAACATACTAGATCTGCTTGCAGATTTCTTAGGTACGCTGCTACGTTTGTCCTCTTCCTTGGATCATTCAAGCCGCATATATTTAATGAAACTATCTTACATGCCATTTAGTACTGGAAAGATTCCTAACCCAACTGACATTGCCAACTTCACGCCGCCCCCTCCTGCTTTACCAAAAAATCTAAACAATAATTTAAACAATAAACAAAATGCATAATCAGTGTGTGCTAATTGTCTTATCAAGATCTTACGCTTCAACTGTTTTTTGCTTTCCCTTCCCCCCCTCCTCCCCCGCCTAGCCCCCCCTCCCCCCCCCCTACAGACAAATAGGTCACTCATGACCTATGTGTGGTCGCTTCCTGATTGAGTTAGTCGCACCCCTCTCCCGTCTCCTATAGTGTGTTTCCCCCTTTCACAAAAAAAATGAAGTATTTGTCCCTCAGTGCCCCTCTTTCTTCGCCCTATCCAAGTCCTGAATAAACTCCTGTGCTTTCACCTCTGACATGAACATCCTGACCTTGCCTTTCGTAACTACTTTCAACCTGGCAGGGAATAGCAGATATGCTTCTGAACCTAGAGCCTGAAACTCCGAGATCAATTTTCTGAGTCTCCACCTCCTTTCTACTGTCACATGACAGAAATCTGGTCTCGTGAAGAATGTAACACCCTCCACCGACCTTTTGCTATCTGGTCTAGCTTTCTGGATGAGTTCCTCGCGGAGTAAGAAGTTCCCAACATAGACCAAGATTGCCCGGGGAAGTGGGGGTTTTGACCCTCCCTCGGCTCCGTATACCTTCCTCTGGAAAAAGGGGAATCTGTGAGCCCTTTGTACTTCTGCCTCCCACTGCCACTGGGACTCCGGGAATGCCCCCCTTAATAGCTTAATCACAAAACCCCTTGGATCTTGCCCTTCCAGCCCTTCTGCCACTCCCAAAATGCGTACATTGTTCCGCCTTTGGCGGTTTTCAAAATCCTCCATTTTCCATAGAATGTCGTCTGCTCTCTTTTCCTGTTGTTCTTTAAATTCGCTGAAGCTGCGAAAGTCATCCTCCATTTTACCTGTTCTCTCCTCGACCTCAGAGACTCTCCCTGCTAAGCCTTCATATAGTTTGTTAGTCTTCCTGAGCGTCGTTTGTATTCTCCTGAAGTCCTGCCTTGTTTTCCGACTTGTAGATCTTGCCTCAGATTGAATTTGCTTCAGCATATTAAACACCTTTCCGAGCGCATCTCCCTGGTTCAGGCTTGCTTCTGACTCCTCTTGATATGACTGTGATGTAGCTGAGTAGTCCCAAATCAGCTTCCTTTCAGCACCCCTTGTCGGTGACCTTTCATGCCTATGCCTCCTTGTCCTTGTCTTCTTCAATGTAGACTCCTTATCGATATCTGTTTCTGAGGTGGTAGAGGTAGAGGCTGACCATGAATCGACCTCCTCATCGTCCTCATCCTCCCTCTCTGCCTCTATTTCATCCTCCTCCTCCTCCTCCAGCTCGGAACCCTTCCTCTCCTGCTGAGCTGGGTCGAAATCCTCATCTACTGAAAAAAAACGGTCACCCTCCAGTGAGCATATATCCTCCTTCTCTTTAGGGTGCCCAATTGCTAACTTTCCATGCGTCAGGCAGGCTGTGCTTCCCCCTGTAGAATTAGAGTTAGAGTTGGGGGGTCTAGCCATTAGCTCCGCTTCCACCTGCATAATTGCCTGCATCATATCACTGGCCCCCTCATGGGTGCTAGGTGTTACATTCTCCTTTAGCATATCCATCTCCACCTCTTTGTCGTTGTCTTTGCCATTTTTTTTGCCAGGTTCTTCAGCCTCCCTTCTTTTACATTCCAGCAACCCCCTCTGAGCCAACACCCTTTCGTCTACATTTGTACCATTAGTGCTTGTGGTTGTCTTTCCCTCTGCTCTCTGTCCCGTAGACCCAGCCATTACCTTGCAGCCGGCGTCCTCCTCGTGTCTCACCAAGGGCTCCGAAGGCTCCGATGGCTCCGAAGTCTCCGTTGTGGGTTGCTTAGCAACTGCTGCCTTGGCGTCCCGCACGCTCTGAGCTCCTGCCTCCGCTGCCGCTGCGTCCTCGATGACGCTTCCTCGTCTTATTCCAGGATCGGGCACTTGCTCTGTAACGCTGGACGCTCCGCTGTCTACAGAGCCAGGGCGAGTGAAAGTCTCCGGTAGGGTAGGCTGCCTGAGGGGGGCTGCTTTTGGTCTGTTTTTGGCAACCACTGCTCTCTCGTTTATAATTGTGTTTGTGCGCTTGTCTCCCGGCGTTTTGTCCTTTACATCTGGTTTCTTCTTAACCGGTGGCACAGGCACTTTCCTTATTGCGCCCTGGTTTTTGGCTGGTTCCTGTATTTTCCTCATACCAGGTGTGGCCGATGCCGTGGTGTTATGATCGGGCTCGTTATCTTCTTTGCTTTTCTTTTTATCGGTCTTGGTTGGTTTTGGCGGCATAATGTCCGAGAACACGCTTCTCCAACCTTTTAAGCCCGATGCTACCAAGGTTACTGAGTGTTTAACCAGGTTATTTTTTAAGAGCACGACCCTCCGCTCTAGGCTCCTTGCCCACCTGCCAATTCCTGCTGCTCTTTGAAAAAAGAGAGATTCCAGCATCACCGTGTCTCGACTTTCATCTCCAGGCACGTCTGTAGTGTACCTTTTCAGAATTTCTCCTCCAGATGAGGGCTAATGAGGGAAACTAACGCTCCATTTTCCGCCAGTTTCAACAGCTCGACAGGAGAGAGGTTTTAGTGCGACTGTTCACCTCAACCTGCCAGCGGCCATCTTGTCCTCGACGTTTTACCCAAGTTCTGGTTGAGAAGTGGAGAGTTGTTGCTGCTTAGCTTTTGCTTTACCTACAGGGTTGTCCTTGTATAATTAGTTTCTGTTTGACATGTTTGCTTAGTATTCAGTTCTCTGTTTTCCTGATTTTGCATTCTGCACGTGAATTCTAATTGCAACATCCTGTTGCCAGGCGAGTCTACATACTAAAATGAGTCAAACTCACTACGGCAATTTCAATGCACTGCTTATTCCCACCTTTGAGTGAAGGATTGCCTGCACTGGAACCGCCAAAGCATTCCCAGAGTATTAATGTTTCATGAGCCTCTTGTGCAGGGTCGTACTGAGCACGTAACCCTTCAGACATTCCACGGGGGGGGGGGGGGGGGGGATATATGGTCGATACTGGGGACTGGGCCTTCAAGAGTACTCTTCATGGGTCCAGGGATTGTTGCAGCAGGGAGAAAGTGGGCAGAGAGGTAGAAAGGCACAAAAAGACTCGAGGATGTTTAGGGCATATGTGGTGGGCTGCATTTAGTTCTCTGTCACTTGCTTACTGAAATGAAACTCACTTTCTGTTCTTAACTATTAATTATAAAACTTTAGAAATAAAATTGTGCCTTTTTTACTTATTTAACTTTCCATGTTTTTCATATTTTCACAAGTTCTTTCGTATCTTTCCTTGAATAAGATTAACAACATGCAATATAAAAATGGACACAAAAAAAACAATTTTAGCGAAAAATGCTTAACAGATATGCCATAATGAGCTCCATTTCTGAAATGTTTCAATAAATTAAAAAAATGCATTCAAACATCTTCTGAACACCATGGTGCAAAATACTGGAGTGATTAGCTGCAGCAGTTATTGAAACTGCTGTGCAAGTATGTCATTTTGGCCTAAGTTAAAGTTATACTTGATCAAAAAAAAACTATTTGCTTTAGAGTAATGAAAGTAACTATAGTCGCTCTTCTACATAAACGCGAATACGATTGGCCTACATTGAAAGCAAATATATTCAGTAGAGCGAGATTATATATTTTAATTCCTGTGTTAATGTTTCCTAATGCACCTTTTTGCAAGTTCTGCAGGAATTCAAGTGAAATGCAGGGTCGGCATGACATACTGTATGCTGCAGAATGCGTGAGATTATTAGGCCGTAAGGAGCTATGAGGCGTGGGTGTGCAGATCCGCCCCTAGCTACGCCACAGTCCACATTTCACAGGATTGCGTGGCCAAATGAATTCAAAATCCTTTAATAAATCAAACAGACACGAGCCGGAAGGTTAATTGGCGCGGGGAAGACTTCCCCAATCGCATTATCCCGTTAATCCCCTTTGCTCTCGCGCACTGCAAAGGGGATTTGATAAATGTGCTGTCAAATGTTAGTGCGACTGACACAACACAAACTTTCTCTCACTGAGGACTTTGTTGCCTGGGGCATTACTAAAAATGTCACCCTTTGAAAATGTGATATGCTTTAATGTAAAAACCAAGATTAATATCGTTTGCTGTGAAGAGACCTTGGTTAGAGAGTGCGTAACATATGTAGAACAGTCAAGTATCTGCCGCACCAGATCTGGAAAAATGTCAAGGAAGACGCAATACCGTGATTACTTTCATGCAGTGTACAAAGAAGAGGCCTCAATGAGGGGACTGAGCGCTGCACTGAAGGTGACTGAAAGGGAAGCGAGTGTTTGAACATTTGTGGAAGTGGAAACGTTTCCATTGTGGTCACATGACGGTGGCATCGCATCACGTGCTGCTCTCACTGAAAGTTTGAGCATATATTGGAATGCAAAGTTTACATCTTAAAAATAAGTTTTTACTGTTAAAGCTATTAGGAAGGCGGTCAAAGAATACGGCTGTCACTATATTCCCCACCAGTCTTTATCATGAATGTGACTACCATGAAAGCCCTAATCAAAAGTGTTTTTTAGGTGTCTGAAAACGCAATGCAAGGTTCTAAAAGACCTATATTGTGGGCTTAACAAAAGCTCACAGTGCGCCTCCTGTCTGTTTATTTCTTACGATTGATTGACTTCATTGTCACTCTGATTTGTTTGCCTCTTTTTTGAAGGTTTGCCTTCCTCTTCTTGTGTTTTTCCCTCCCTTTAATCTTCACACTTCTTTTCATGGGCAGACTTGTTGGTTCTTTCCATTGTGCGGTTTTAGGAAATTACGTTAAGTACTCCATGAGCGTGCATGTGTTTTCCTTCTCTGTCCATCATATTCGCCCTGCAGGATGACACCACCGACAGCAGAGGTTGCAACATTGCAATTCTTTTTGTCTTGTCAATGTACTGCAACATCTAAAAAAAAGCTCTGGCACAGTCAATAGTCCAAAAGGAGTGATCTATTGGCTTTACCAATGCTTGTTTTGTGCGGCTTCTCTACCTACATATAGGTGACATTTCAAAATAATTATTCATGCCCCGCATGGATAGATGTGTTCCTCTATGCATGCAGAGCACAACTGGGAGAGACTCGTACAAAGCAAACACAAGGAGATTTTGGACTGAGCACTGAAACTTTTCAGACACTCACCCCCAGTCACAGATCTGGATTGAATCCATCATCATTCTTTAGCTCACTTTGCCACCTCAGTTCAGACCCAGCTATATTCAAATCAGTCTTGACCCTGTGCCTCATGGGAACAGTCCAGCCCGAACTGCCAAGCCAGGTCTTCCCTGAACTGGAAACAAGCATCCTTGGACCAATTTCTGGGTAACACCCTTCATCAGCCAGGCTAGCTTGAATCCAGTGGCAAAGTGTGCAAGGGACCCTCGTTTGGCTATACCCTGCCAACTTAGGGCGAACAAAGCCAACACAAGGAGATGATGGATGGAGTGCTGAAACCATTCAGACACTCACCCTCGTCACAGACTGGGTTGAATCCAACATCACACTTTAGCTCACTTCGCCACCTCAGTTCATACCCAGCTATAAGCAAATCACTCTTGACCCTGTGCCTCATGGCTCATACAATCTGGGCCTAAATCTTCACAATCTGGGCCTAAATCCATCGAGCAAAAAAACAATGGATTTAGGCCCAGATCTCTGTACTGGGGTGAATGTATGTCATTATTCTGAATTCTGTCCATCAATTGTTCTTATTGCCTATGTTTCAGCATGAATTTCAGGAGGCATGCACAGTATCTCCATGGCTTGTGAATGTGTGAAGGGTGTGAATTAAGAGAAAATCATTAAAACCTCACAGAAACAAATTAAGGGTCCTCATTTTTAAAGGATCCCATGCCATATGATGTCTCTTTGGTGGCTGGTGGAGCTGGAAATCCCCCACATTGGCAGAATCAGTAAAATAATATTGAATTCATTTTCCAACATCTTCTCTTTGTTTTCAAAGCAGATTAACCATTTTTCATACACTTGCTTTTACCACATCCATAAGCAACACAAACGCATCCCTTTTCTCTTCTCTCACTACCACAAGGCTGTTGTACAGTCCATTATCTGCTCACTAGATTATGCAAATGCCCTCTATCTTGGGTGTCCCACCTTTTTGCAATCTGTACCCTTCAAAACAGCAGAACAGTGCTAGCTTCCTCATCTGATACTGCTGCATTGCTGTGCCATTTCATCTCACCTTTCTGCTGTCTGCTCAGTTTTTGGTTTGAAAACCCTTATCGGCAAGGCACTATTCATTTGTCATTGTGCACTGCATTAAAAAAGGTTTTCTCTTCCTACAGCACTCCTTATGTTTATTCCAGAGTCATATGCTCTTTGCCAACCAAACTCATGTGGCATCCTAAACTGTAGATGGCCCTGCTTGGAGGCAGATCCTCCTCCTTTGTAGTTTTGGAGGACTGGAACTCTCTACTTCTTGAGCTATGATGTAACTCCAGTCTTTTTGAAAAAAACGTACAACTATCCTTTCTCCACATTAGTACATTCTGCACCTCCTCTTTGGAAATCCCCTAGTGCCAGCATGCCCTATTAGTGTATCATTGTCATTCATCCCATTCAATAGAACAATAGCTATGTTTAATTCATTTAATATATTTCCACTTACCAGAGATTTTAAATATATGTACACATTTTTTGGGGGTTAATATTTATATTTATAACCATTTTATTGATATCCAAACTAGGTAAGTAGCTTCTTGCACAGCGGCTTCAACATTGGTGGATAATTAATGGTCAATTGATAATACTGCATGTGATGTCACTTCCTGTGAGGTTAAATCTTATTCAAGTTATAGGTGTCTCACATGTTCTGATTCTGCTCAGGACCCCACAGTTCCTAGAATTGGCCCTGGATCACCCCACCAATTCATATTTCCTTTCACCCACCCTTACATCTGTTTGCATTCTTACAGAGAATAATCCTTCCTATGTCCTCCCACTGATCAGCACAACCACCAAGCACCTTACACCAAATGACCTATCCTTGTACCTACTGCCTGTCCTTACAACTGCATCATCCTTAGATCCAAAAAACAATCTGGGCCCCAACTCACTCATCAATCCATTTGCTCTCGCACCATCACTTAGACCTAGCCAACTTCATGCCTACACTCAAATCCATACACCCAATCACTCATCCTTCCATCCCTCACCTATCCTTATTCTACTCACTTATCCTTATGCTCAGTCACAAATTCACTTGTACATACTTACACCCATAACTTCATATTTGCACCCACACAAACTCAGTTAAATACAAAAAACAAGCACATGTCAGTTCAGGTTTTAATTCAATTTCTGGGATGGGATTACTGTCCCCAGATCATTTTAATTGTTTCTTTACCTTGATCTAAGCTAAAGCTCAGCTATCTGTAATAAGCTGGTTTCAAAACACCTAAGGGACAGTTTATGGGCTGGATGATTAATTCCAAGGTGTGAGCAAAAACCCCTGTTTACACACTATTTGGAATTATGTGATGGTAGGTATTAAATGCATTCAATATTTATTGAATGTGTTAAATAACTCAATCTTTGTTAAATTTTGGGAGGTCAATTCTGCCAAACTTTAACGGGGGAAACCCATACAGTATTTACCATATCATAAGGAGTTTGGCACGTTAAACTCCAAAAATATGCATTTTATTCTCCACCAAATCCTAATAGGTGGTCATCATCACACTCGATAAATGATGTACCCATGGTATTGTTATTTTTTATATGCGAAAAATACCACCTGTACTCAAGATCGGGTGGGCCCATAGGGCAACCAGGCAGTGCCCAATGGTCAGGTCTACCACCTCAGAGTGTGGGCTGTTTTGTTTGGCTATTTACAGTCCTTTTGTATAGGCTGGCGGGCCCCTTTTTACTGTTGATTTCCCTGATGCTACAAAACACATTGCTTACAACAAGTGCAAATGCTTGGATTCTTCCACACCATGCAAAACACCTATATATTATGGGGTATATTTACGAGCCCCTTTGTAGCGCCCTTGCACCATGCAACAACGAAAATTAAAAATGAGATTTATGAAGAAAGGCAAAGTCACCTTGCATGTCCCTGAGTGGCTTAAAAAATCTTGAGTAATGCAACTCAGCGCAAACCACTGCTTTGCATTATTCTGCGCTAGGGAGGAATTTCCATGGGAGTTGCGTGGGTGTTCCCACACAGCATCCATGGATTTTGAAGAATTTCCAGATTTACAAGAAGTGGTAGACCTGGAAATGTGCCAAAAACATATGCCTCCCGAGGTGAGGCGTAAGGAGGAGAAATATGTTTATTTCTGCTTTTGTTTCCTCTTTCTATGTCTGCTGCATTGTGCGGCACCCATAGAAAGAGGAAAAAGCCTCAGGGGATTTTTTTTTGGTGCAGGAAGATGCTCCTTCCTGCACAAAAATAATCCTCTGTATAATGCAGGTATCCTTGCCCCATTGTGCAAGGGTTTCTGCATTAGAACTAGGCAGCCAAAAGGGCACCAACATAGGGGAAAAAGGCAGGAATATGCCATATTGACTTAAATACAGCACATTCCTGTCCTGTGATGGCATAGAGCAACTGAACATGCAGTACGGACACCCAAGAGGACCACAACACTCACAGACACCACACCCATGCCCGCAACATCCCCCTCCCTGCCCACCCTCAAACCTGGACCAAGAAACTGCACAGCAACACCACGCGTCACAAAACAAATATGTAGTCTCAGGTTGTATAAGCAGGAAAGTCAACATACATGCCTGGCAAGAAAATGGAGAACCAGTCATACATCAATGCAATCACCAACACAAAACACAATACAAACAAAAATAATACACAACCATTCGGATAAGTCCTAGCGGGTCCACAATGGACAATCCATAGGACACAGCCTGGAAGATGAAATACAACAGAAGGAGGTGTGCCATGTGCCCAACAAAGGAAAGAGAGGGACAAAGCAAGGGACAGAGATGGAGTGAGACTGCACAAGCAGCGCAAGGCCTTGCAGGGCACCTGGCACCACGTGCCAATGTGTGTGTTTCTATGGCCATCCGTACACCATGAGCACAAGGCCGTGCCCCAATTGCAGCCACAAAGCCACATCACATTCCAAAAATGCAAGTAGTAGTCAGACAAACCTCCGGAATGAAAGCTCCATTGTCCCAATGCAGAAGGCAGGAGGACAGCTGCACCTCTGACCTTGGTTGAGAACGCGCCTGGAACACCCTGAGAGAGATGCCATGGCATATGCAGACGACTCCCACACCATGTATTGCACAAAAGAACTATCCAACTCATCCACACCCCCCACACTGAAGCCCCGGCCTGAGGTACCCACGCATGGGATGGCCTTGACTCACACAGAAACAGCACCCCATGCTGCCCAAAGTTGCACACACATTTGAACCATTGCTCAGGGCCGTGGCATATCCTCCACACAACTGCCACAGTACAGAAGAGTGCGGATTCCACGAGACGCACCAAGGCAATGGCTGGCCATACCGGGCA
This sequence comes from Lissotriton helveticus, assembly GCF_964261635.1. Lineage (NCBI taxonomy): Eukaryota > Metazoa > Chordata > Amphibia > Caudata > Salamandridae > Lissotriton > Lissotriton helveticus. Next base: position 1,356,649,416 of record NC_136063.1, read on the forward strand.
CATGCACAACCCCTGTCACGTGGGACACTACCATGCACGCATACTGCATCTACTGGGAGCAGGGCCACTGGCAGTGCTGCAGATCAGTTACTGGCTCAGCTTCCGCATTGCCTACATCACCTGCGTCCAACCCTGGTTCCACTGCTGAACATGCACATTCGAGTGTCCCATGGAAGTCTGCCTATCCAACACAACTGTTGATGAATTGGACCATGACTTGAGTGTGTGCCTCCTGTTGGAACATGAACAGGAGTGTAACCGAGACAGCAGAGCATGGGATGCCTTGACATCCTGCGTATGCATTGGCAGTTGTGCATGAGAGATTGCACAAATCCTCATGTGTAGTGACCATATCGAGGTGCTACCCTATTGGGCTGTATTGCGGATTGGTGAAAAGGTGTGAGCTGAGCACACCTGCCCGGACCAGTTAATGGATTGGCTCACCCTGGTTTTCCTTTAACACGACAATGACGTACTATTGGAACACATTGCACATAAAGCTGCGCGGGCATTCATAGATGAGTAACTACGTCCTTGCAGCCACATCCGACTGTCACCCACAACACAGGTCCCACCTGTTGCTACTTGGGGATTGCTCACATGTGCCACCACAACAGAGGACATGTCTGCCTTCGTCCGATCCCTGTATGCATGTGCGTGTAACAACACGTGTGTACACACACCTGTGCAAGGTGAGGTAGGTCCATGGTCGTGGTATGCAGACAAAATATCGATATTTAAGTATCGATATACAATTATATCGAAGTTTAAATATCGAAGGAACATAATATAGAAGGTAAGTAATATCGATAGATTTTATATCGATATTAGTAATATCGAAGTTTGGAATATCGATGTAAGTAATATCGATGTTAATAATTTCGATGTTACTAATATCGATTTTTCAATTATTTTTGTGTATATTATTATGTATTTATTATGTTTTTAATGTATTTTTATGTAATTTAATTAAATCTTGTATTTTAGTACTGTAGCGGGTTGTGGGTTTATAGGGGAATAGGGTGGGAAGTAATTTAATTATGTTAAATTAATTATTAATTAGTAGGAATTATAAATTAATTTTAATTAATTGGTAATAATTTTTAATTAATTGGTAATTAATTTTACATTAATTGATTAATTGATAAATATGTTCTGTAGCGGGTTGTGGGTTTATAGGGGAATAGGGTGGGAAGTAATTTAATTATATTAAATTGATTATTAATTAGTAGGAATTATACATTTACATTTAATTAATTGATAATTATTTTTAATTAATTGGTAATTCATTTTAATTAATTGGTTAATTGATAATTATGTTCTGTAGTGGGTTGTGGGTTTATAGGGGAATAGGGTGAGAAGTAATTTAAATGTGATTAAGTAATAATGTTCTTTAATTAATTGTTTTGTTAATTATATAATTGTTAATTAATTATTAATTGGTAATTAAATATTATTATATGGCATTTTTTAATAATTTTTTTGGTTAAAATATTTTGCTAATCATGTTTTTAATAATTATGTATTGGTATTTGTAAATGGTTTATATTTATTTAATAGGTAATATTGTTATTATTTAAAAAAATACATTTATTTATGTTTGTTATTTCTACCCCTACGCTATCCAACACTTTCCCTATTGTTGCACTTTCTGGAGTTGGAATAGTAATTGTTACCTCTACGCTATCCAACACTTTCCGTACTGTTGCACTCTCTGGAGTGGGAATAGCAATTTTTACCCCTACGCTATCCAACACTTTCCCTACTGTTGCACTCTCTGGAGTGGGAATAGTAATTTTTACCCCTACGCTCTCCAACACTTTCCCTACTGTTGCACTCTCTGGAGTGGGAATAGTAATTTTTACCCCTACGCTATCCAACACTTTCCCTACTGTTGCACTCTCTGGAGTGGGAATAGTAATTTTTACCCCTACGCTATCCAACACTTTCCCTACTGTTGCACTCTCTGGAGTTGGAATAGTAATTGTTACCCCTACGCTATCCAACACTTTCCTTAGTGTTGCACTCTCTAGAGTGGGAATAGTAATTTTTACCCCTACGCTATCCAACACTTTCCCTACTGTTGCACTCTCTGGAGTGGGAATTGTAATTTTTACCCCTACGCTATTCAACACTTCCCTACTGTTGCACTCTCTGGAGTGGGAATAGTAATTGTTACCCCTACGCTATCCAACACTTTCCCTACTGTTGCACTCTCTGGAGTGGGAATAGTAATTTTTACCCCTACGCTATCCAACACTTTCCCTACTGTTGCACTCTCTGGAGTGGGAATAGTAATTTTTACCCGCATGCTATCCAAAATGTATTTAATTTTTTTTATTAGTTTTACATTGTTATTAATTGTTATTTATATTATTATTTTATGTATATAAATGTATTTGTAATTTATTATATTTTCATTTATTTATAAGTTATTAAAATAATTATTTTAGAGTTATTATTAATGAAGTATATACTATGTATTATATCTTTATTATTATTAGTTTTTATTACATTATTTATTAATTTTAAATACTATAATATATTTTAACTATGTGTATTACATGTCTAAGTATTATTTTGTTAATATTACATCGTTTTTTTATTAAAATAAAGCGATATTTTCTAAAAAACAATATTTTTGACATCGATATATTTTTTTCGATATTTTTGTACTTACCTTGTTAGAGATAGGATCTCGATATTATTGTCATCGATCTTTTTGTTGCGATATTTTGGTAGGTAGATATTTTTGTAGTCGATATTTTGTCATAGATTCCATGGTCGTAGCAACACAGCTTCGTTCGGCAACGTTGCCAATGCGGACACACTGCTGGGGGACAGCACACACACAGCACTGTGGCACCACATGTGAACACGTCGGACCCTTTCACCTGAGCACTGTCAGCAGAGCAGACATAATGCGCACCCCGGTGGCAGAGCACCATGCAGATCCCATGGGCAGTGAGTCGTGCCCCCTCACACGGGACAAAGGGTAGATGCCAAACAACACATGACTCATCCAGCATGGGAAAGTGGGCTGAGAGCGTTGTCATCCGTGATGATCTTCGTCCATTTAAAAAAAAAAAAAACAATGTCTGGACCTCGATATGTACCCATGCTGCGTGCAAGTGTTGTAAGCATGTCCCTGCCTGTTGTGGCCGCTGCCTCGTCTGTAATGGCCCGCACATCCCAATAAAGTCCATGTCACACCACTGGTGTCTAAGTGTGTGGTGTGTTCATTTGATTGTCCACTCGTGTGCCACAATGAGCATCGTCCCTACAGAGGGATGAACTGACTGACACATGTGCAATGGTGGTGTGTCCCTTTTGCAAGTTCAACCTCTGTGAGCCAGACATTGTCATGGCATAGGTGCTGGCCGACGTGAACTTTCGTGACTATAACAATGTGAGTATGGTGTGCAACCCCTTACCATGTCGAGCAATGTCATACATCTTAACCTAATGTTGCCACACAGATGTGTGTAAGTGGGTTTGCAACGTGCAGTGCTGTTGTCACATGTGATGTAGGACATCACTCCTGGGCTGCTACAGATTTGGTCACTCCTACCCACAGCCACATTCAACATATGGACGTGGGGCTATAGTGTGGAGGGTCATGAGATTATTGATGATGTGCAATGGGGACACAGCTAGTACTCAGCTTCAAAGTCATCCAATTTGCCATGTGACTCTGGGATACACATGCGCATAGACGTAAGTTACCATGGTGTACCTTCATGAGCAATCATTGCCCCACATCCAGCCATACTCTCATATGTAAGAGAACATATTAATGACACATCTGTGTGATTCAGAATGTTTTATTTACATTCAGGTGATTGACAGAGCTGGTTCAGTACATGGCCATCCAAGCCCACATCACATGTAAGCCCAGTGTTGGGCCAAACACAGTCCTCTGAGGATTGAGCAGTGATTAGGAAGTGGGAGAGTGCATTCCGCAGCAGGATCGCTGTGTAATTGCTCAGAAGTGATAAATGGCCATGCGTGTAGGGGTCCGGGTGAATGTCGCAGAGTTTTCTGGGGATCAGTAGGAGGTTTTCCTAGGGCATGCTGCATAGATCAGCACCAGGCAGGGACAGGGCACATGGCAGTGATGGATGCTACTGCCACCTCCTCTCTCAATAAATCCCCTCTCCTTCTTACTCCCCTGATACGGGTTCCATGTCCGGTGTGTCCGGTGTGTCCGGTGTGTCCCGTGTGTGTGGCAGGGTGATGGCTGCATCACTGTGTGCCACTGACACAACAGACTGCGAAGGTGATGTGGCAGCATCACTGTGTGCCACGGACACATCAGGGCTCAAATCTGTGTGTGTCGAAGTTCCCGCTGCAGTCATCTGGGAACGGCTCAGTGGCAACAATGGCAAGATGAAGTACTGCAGGGCATTGAAGTTCCCAGTTACCACATGCTGGTGTCCAGCCATGGCAGACAGACTTTCAACCTGCATCTGCTCCATGGTCTCCATTGACCTCTGCATCTGTGCCAACTCTGTGCTCTGATCTCTGGTGCCTGTCTGACCACACTGCTCTTGTATGATGTTCATTGCCCCAGCGAGGTCAGCCAAGGTCTGTGCTGGCACATAGTGCGTACAGGGGGTGTCTGATAGTAACTGTACATGGTCCCTGATGGGACTCAGACACCCACGTATGGCATTGAGTTTGGCTGCCACAAGTTCAAAGCCCACCCACAGCTGGTCAGCCAACTCCACCTGGCAATGCCACATACGTCGTTGGAACTCCATGAATTGGTCGAGGGGTGCTGGGAGACAGCTGTGGTGATGTGTGTGTCCAGCTGTGTGGGCTGTGCAGGTGGTGGGCTCACCTCAGTGCAGATGGCCTGCCCTGCTTCTAAGGATGGGGTGCGCAGGCTATCTACAATCCGTCGGAGGGTGTTTGTTGCAGATGAGCAGGGGGTCCTCTTCAACATCACTGAAGCTGTGTCTGGTCTGCTCTGCAGGAGTTGTTGGTTTTCCCTCTGCAATGTGTAACGGGAGAAGCTGGGTTACAGAGTTATACATGTATGTTGGAGATTTGCTGATGTGTACATTCTGACTGCATGCCAATGTGCATTGTGGCTGTTTTTGGGCAGCTGGCTATTTGATGGCAGTCAGTGCATTTGTTCGACTACATGACAGATGGGTGGTAGTACCTGTGCTTTATCATCACACAGTGTCAGGACCTGTTGTGAGTTGTGTACTATGGTGCTGGTTGCACTTTGTACCTTATTGCCGTCATTGCTGTTGTTCTGTGATTGCTATGTGCATGCTGCATTGTGATGTTGGGGATCTGGAGGGGGCCCTCTGTGCACATTGTGGAAGAGGGCCTACTTGGCATTTCTATGTGTGCTGCAATGTGTCAAAGCTCTCAGTGACATGTTCCACGATCATAGTGGGGGTGCAGTGTGCTACACGTATTCGTGCATGTGTGCCATTGTGCCCATTTCCCCCGCCTCCCCGTCCCTGGTCGTTACTCACCCTGTTGCTGGTGGGTCAGGTCGTATCGTGCTGTGTCCAAGCCCCCAATTCCTGCCATCGTCTCCACACTGCTGACTGTGGTCACCATTTCCTCCAGCCTATCAGTCACCTTCTATGTTGCAGGACTCCCACCTCCAGTCGCCCTTGCTGCCTTCCCATGAGGCACAGGGTCAGACTGATTTGCATATGGCCATGTCTGAACTGGGGTGGCAGAGTGGGCTAAAGAACGGTGATGGATTAAACCCAGATCTGTTGACTGGGTGTGAGTGTTTGATTGGTTCAGATGCTCCGTCCATCACCACCCCCTTTTGTACGCCTTCCTGTTGGCGGTAGGCTTCTCCTTAGTTTGGCTGTGCACTTCATGCCTCTTGATCTCCTCTTGTGTCCTACTCGCCACTCCGACTGCATTGACGTTGTTGATGATGGCCTGCCATATTTCCATTTGGGTATCCATTGCTGCAGTGGTCCGGTCTTCCTTTGGACTGAACCCCGTCTTCCTCTTTTTCTTGTCCTTGCCCTTCCCCAAGCATAGAGTTCCTTACTGGTCCTCTGTGAGGCTTGTGGGGTTTGGCTTGTCCTCTGCACTCGGTCTGCAGTTTGAAATGTTTTTTTTCTCTCTTTCTTTTACAGTGCATTTTCTCGCCTAACACGTGGGATTAGCAGGCTTGTGGCTGGTTTACTCTGATTTTTGTACCGCACTTGACCTCATCGCATTTTTTTTGCGTTCCGGTTTCGCATTTTTGCAGCACGGTGTAGGTTTTCATACAGATTTTTGCCGCATTATCTGGTGTCTTTCTCATGCTACCGCCTTGTTGTGAATTCCACGTTGACACAGGTTGTTTTCCCACAACAGGCTGCGATGGTGAAAGTTGCATTACTCTACTCTTGCGATAGTTATCACGCGTTCTTATGAATATACCCCTATATCTTTACACGTTTAAAACGACCCCAATTTTCAGTATGTGGGCCACTTTATAGGTAAGTGATTAGCTAATGGGGGCCACTTTTACTTTGATGCCTGGTCCTTTTTTCTGTGCCAGTCTGATCCTGCCAATACTAGCAGTCATTTCTAAATAGAGAAATTAAAACTACAGTTAAAAGATTGATGCTTAGATGGAGTCCCCAAATTAGCAAGGCAAATTACTTGAGAAATGAAAAAGAAATGTCGCCCATGTGCATTCACTTTTTGCAGAGAGCTCCGCAGCACTGTGGTTGCACTGGGCCTGCTTCTCACCAGTATTTCAGAACGATTTAACTACAGAGCAGTGGTCGTGAGTCTGTGAAATCACCACTAATTTTCATGAGAAGACCCATGCTTAACCATGGTATCAAAAATAAATTACCTTATCAGCACCATCATTATAATGTACTATTCAATCAACAAAACTGGTGACTCATGTGATGTCTTATTAAGAAAGGCAGAACCCCACCTTTGTGATGAATAGAAACAATTCTATTTTACAATGTCCAACACCTCAAAATCAGAAGTGCGAGCTGGTAGCCTAAATGAGCAGGCAGCATTAAACATTACCACTGAAAATAACAACTGAATGGAACCCTTCAAGCCCGGATCATTGAGGACCCAAGCACAAGTGGACAACAAAAGACCAATGACAGATCCAAAGGATCATGTCATAAAACAGTGATGGTGCACGTTTGGCACTCTGTCTAGGACAAAGACCATGGAAGTCATCGTACATTTAAACCAGGCTTGGGCAACCTTTCCAAGTCACACCTTAGGAATACCAGTTCTCCATCTTCAAACATATTTAACTGGAACCGAGTCTGCATGCTCCAAAGAGCGAGTAAGACTTGCATCATCTGCCCACGGGCATGATGCTAGGTTGGACAGGCCTTTTATCCCACCGGGCATTTCGCCAGAAGGCTGGAGTCCCTGGAGGCTGGTTTTAAAACTCTATGACCACTCTTGGTGTTATTTGTTTTTGCTCCCTGAGGTTAATTCCAGCAGGTACAGGGGACTTCAATAGAGAGAAAGAAATGGAGCGACGGGGTAGGGCAAGCGAAAGGGATCAGAGAGAGAGAGAGACAGAGAATTGGTGGATGGAAAGAGAGAGATTGTGGGAGAAGATAAAGAGAGTGGGCTTGTTTGAGCATTTTTTCCCGGGGCTACCCTTTGTTCCCCAGTGCGGCTAGAGCATCAGTGTCTGACAACAGGAAGTAAATGTTTTAAAATTCCAACATGCCATATTTTCTTGAGATGCTTTTGGTTGAGCATTGCACAACTATAAACATTTGAATACCCTAAACAGAATCTATATTCCCACGGAAAAGGGATGTTTGAGGGTTATTATTTTCAGGGTGTGCTACGACACTGAAAAACATTGAAGTAGATTCAGAGTAGACATACTGTTAATTACAGACGCTATAAAAAAACTTACAAAGCTTGTACCAGTGGAACTATAGTCCATGTCAAATCGTAAAAGCATTGGCATGCCAGTGGGGGCTCAGGCTTCAATGCGCTAACACTCGCCAAAACATTTCTAAATACCACTATTACTAACAATTTTCATTTGAGGATTATTGAGTGGTGGTATCTGAGATTTGTTTATTTTTTGCGAGGGAAACTACCGATGTGTTACATATTAGTGTGTGAGCATTTAAATACCAAACAATTATGTTAAACAAAACCTTTATTGAACATACAGGCAATCTAACTGGAACAAAGTTGGGTGGTTTGGGCACCACCTTTTTTTACATTTCCTAGAAAGAGAAGTGGGTGTAGTGTCTCAAATTTCAGCATTGATTTGGAGTTGTTCTTTTTCAAGTGTCCTTTTCAGGCTGATCTCCAGACACAGCCTTTTGTATCATGATTCTTCTCACAGTAGGCAGGCCTGGATCTGTCGCCTAAACTGGAGCACTCATAACTACATCACAATGAATGTGAGGTTGCTTCAACCAGCTATCATCAACCTCTCTGAAGCAGTAATCAGAGATTAGCAAAAAGGGAGGCCTAATTTAGAAACATCCTCATCTTGCACAACATAAACTGCTGCCCCATCCCTTACCCTCTACAATGAACTAAATGGAATTGCTTAGGAAGAACTAATCAGCAGTCCTTTAATGACACATTTCCTTGTGGCCTTTCTAAAGGTTGTCATCACTGCATCACCCTCACTTCAGAGTCTGTTTCTCCACCCTTCAGCAACAGGAATGAAGCCATTGCACTTCCCCTATCTGTGGAAGCTGTCCTCATCCTCCATCTTGTACTATGTCAAACTAGGGACATCCAAAACCGACCCGACAGGCTTTTATTCTCAGACTGACTATGGGACAGCTTCCTACTGCTGCACTTGTAGTTCATGCACTTGAGCACTAGATGTACACACAGGCTGTCAGGGCAAGGTTCTGACCACTTACATCAGACAGAACTTTTATCAGGTGGGACTTGCAGGCTAAACTCTCAGTGACACAGATCTAAAAGGCAGGTCACCCTGATCCTGCGGCGCACCAACAACAGATAATCCAATACCATATACTCACCTGGGCCCATAAACACACACACTTAGTTGAGTAAACCGCCGGAGTCAAAGTTTCTATAAATTTATCCACAGTTTTTGGGATTAGTTCTTCACTATTCCTGACTAATCTTTCACTGATCAAAAGTTCTTTCCTCTGGTCGATGGACCATTAGTTGAACTAGTTGATGGTTAAATGACATAAGGTAACTTATTCTTTACTTAATGTATATAACCACAGACTCGGGAAAGGTTTAAATCTTTATCTAAATTTCAACATGCATGTGAACCATCTCAAATACACAGTGCAGTCACCATCACTCATAGGAGAGAAAATTCAATTAAACACATACTTTCGATTCACGCAATGATCAATGCTCAGAAAGGGTGAGGACAGAGAGAAAAGAACATCTGCAAGTAGCACGAAATTATAGTTACTAAGCATGTTGTGAAGACCAGCCCCCTGGCCAAAGGGCTGTAAGGGTCCCCAGGAAAGATCAGGCGACAAAGGCTTAAGGACAGGAATCAGGTCAGGATAGATGACCTCTCTAGAATACCGATGACTGCGTGGCACCCCTCTCTGACACTCTCTTCCTCCTCAAGATTCTTCCTCGATCTTCTTTCTAGTCCTAATCATTTAGGATATCAGGCTTTGCATTCGATTCTTCATCTGCATCTCTCACTACTCCGACAACACTTACGGCTCACAGCATCTCAGCATCGACGTCTCTTTCTCTCTCTAACTAACTAAAAGCTATCTCAATTATAACTTTTGTTCTGAAACGTACCACCCATTAATATTTCAATATCGTAAAAATACTAAATCTGATTGGTCAGACAAGGGTGGAAGATCATCACAACATGCTTATATGTCACTTTATTTTGTCAGGCCATTTTTCATAAACCCATCCCCTTCATTTTTATTCATTCTTTATTTTCCAACCCGCATTCCCATTTCATCTGCAACATTTTTACAAGTCTAGCATGTAAGCTCATTGTTTTAAGCTTTTCACAGCCAGTTCTCAGGCACACTGGGTCCTTGACCTCTTCCCGACCCTTATGTCATCCTTCCAGATTGACTTTCAGTGCCCATGCGCAAATATCACATGTCTCAGCTCACTCCAGTCATACACAAGAGGCCCAAATGCGCACTAGTGATAAAGTCAGAAAGACAGATGTTACTTTAAAAAATAAATGGTTTCACTGTATACCACCCATCTCTTCTCTATCCCAGCTAATTTATGAATTATTTCCCCACGTTAGCATTATTAAAATCACTCAATTTAGTTTCGAGCAAGCAGATGCAAAGCATGCGAGTCTACAAGACTCCATATTAGTACGTCCTGCTAATGCACAGGAATTTCCCTCCAAGCGACAGCTCGTCATACTGCATAGATGCAGTTGATGAATGTGCAATAAAGATTTCCTGTTTAAAGCCGTTTTAGAAATTTGTTCGAGTTATTGACGTTAGTAAACACATAAGCAAGTTTCAGTAACCCGTATGTTGGTGTGGTGCACATTAGTTTTACACAAAACAGTTTTTAATACGTATTAGTGAGTTAAAGAAGCGGATTGCCTTAGACCAAGTCTCTTTTCTATGACTCATTGCTCCATCAATCCCCTCTCTCATGGCATTTTGAGCCATCACAAAATTACCCAACCCAATCTAATGCCATCTTTAGCACGTCTCAGCTTCTTTACCTTCTTTTACGTTCTAAATCTCATCTTTGTTTTCTAAATCTTTCATCTTTTATATAAGTTTCCTTTCATTTCCTCTAGCTGAATTTCCTCATACTTCCTTTTCTTTCCTTTTCCATTCACTTCATATCTTCCCTTTCCTTTGCTCCTGCTATATTTGCACCAATTTATTATTGTTAAAACTATTCTTGGTATACCAACTAATAGAAGAATTATTTGACCTAAAATACTTTTCCCTAAATCAGAAAACCATGTCCCGATTGAAGAAATGCTCTTTGTTAGTCTTTCCCATACACTGTCAACCTCCAGTGGTTTCAAGTCTTCTTGAAGTTTTGTAATATTCTTTCTAAACCCTCTAATTTCCTTACTTTTATCAGGAATGTATGTGCAACAATGTTGAACTTAGACTCCGCCCTTTTTTGCCAATAAAATATCAAGAGCAAGTCAGTTTTCCAAAACCATTGAACTTATTGCAATCATTTCTGTATTTATCATCAAGAAACCCCCAGCAGTCTCCATCGAGAGACAATCAACTACTCTTGACAATTTACAGATTCTGTGCGATTCAAAAATTACTCCCACTGAAGGTATCAATGCACCAAATATGTCATCTACTATTTCTGAAAAACTAGCTCCCTTTCTTCGTGTTAGTCCATTAGTGTTTTCATTGCTTCCAGTGATTCTTTTTACATGATATATCTTCGGAAATCCCAAAGTAGCAGCTTCCATACCACTGTGCAGGCAACTTACAGGCAACTTATAATAAGCATAATTCCCACACACTTAGTAAACCCCAGGAAATACTGGATCAGTTCACCCTTTTAGTCCCCAACCTACCAAAATTAGGAAGTTTTGTTCACATTCACTGGAACTAATGAATACGTAATCTGTCTTTAACGTATAGTGGCAGGTTTTCCCTTTCTTCTCAAAGTCCAGGGACATACCAGCATGAGCCTTGCCAGTTGCATAAATTCCCTCTTTCCCAGCCCATGAAGGTTAATGGGTTTTATGTACAGCAGCTTTCTTTTGGAAATTCTGTCTCCTCTCCTCAACTAAATTCAAAACACTTTCTCCTCGTCACGTAATGTACATGTTAAATTATTTTTGTGAGCCTTGACTAAATCTATTGATTTCATTGTGAAGAAAAATTCACCCATAAACTGTGCATCTTGACTACTAAGTACTGTATTCATATTCTTTTGAATAGGAAATTCTGAAAATACTACATTATTGAATAATAATTCTGACGTTTTGCATAGAACAGACTTGCTAAAACACTACATGATATACCATATGTAAAAGGTGAAATGTAACTCCTTCTGATACTGAAGATGGTAATTTCATACAAACATAGCAATCACTAATCTCCAGTATCTACATATTGAAATAACAACTTGGTGAAGACATTTTAAGACTTTTCATTATCAGATACTGTGTGATCAAAGTCTGTGTTGTCTACTGCTTCTAATTCTATTTCCTTTTATTGAAGCTATCTTTCCACTATTAACTGTATCACTCTTTCTATCTATTATCATAACATAGAGTACTGCTACTGTTAGAAATATCCATACTGTAACCACTAATAAAAGGCTACATATGCAAGATCTACAGCATCGTCGGGTGCAACTTCATTTTGGTTGCTCAGAGACTCTAGTTTTCGCCATTTTAGTCTGAGAAGATAATTTCTCCCCTTTCTTTCTTTACTTGGAATTTCAGATTCTTACTTTAAGGTGGTCTGAATTCTCTTTCATTAATCTGTGTAACACCTACTTCTTCTGATTCCTCATTCAAATCTAAATTCTCAAACTGTTCAAGAATTACATAGGTCCACTCAGGGGCCTTGTATTTATTATTCAGAATTCTTAGTCTTGGACTTCTTCGTGGATTTCTCACATTTGACTGTTCAGAATGAGTCTGACTAGTAACTTCATTCACTTGCCCTAGTCTTTCGTTTGTTTTTCTTCGATAGTATCTTAGTCTTTTCACTCTACCTGGCCAGTTATCACCTTTTCTGACCCTTTGGACTTGAACTGCACTCTCACCTTCCTCGTCTCTTTCTAGAGTTCTTTTATTATTGGTATCTCTGGGCACAATCTGTTCTTGATCTGAACCACTCTCTACCTTTTCCTGTTCAGGTCTTATGATTGTCACTTCATCTGCCTGAACTCGTTCTTCTTCCCCTGTCTGGTCCTGTTCGGTTCTTATTTCAAATTTATCTTTTTCCTCCCAAACTTGTTCTTCTTCTCCTAACTGGTCCTGTTCAAGTTTTACTGCAATTTGCTTTTCTGCTGCCTGAACGTTTTCTTCTTTTCCTGTCTGTCCTTGCTCAGGTATTTGCTCCGCCTGAGTATCTTCTTCTTTCCCTGTCTGATCTTGCTCAGGGTCTCCAGTAGCATAGTTCAGTTCTTCCTGAGCGTGTTCTTCTACACCTATCTAAGCCTCACTACTTTTCTGTCTGTCTAATCTGGTTCTTCTTCTTGTCTGAATAACAATCTGAGGTGCCACTGGTGTCCAACCCTCCTGACTTATGCTCGATTGTTCTTCGTCTATCACTTAAGAATCTATCACTCTAGATTCTTCGACTTCACAACCTTCAGCTGCTTCAACTGGTTCTCTCAGTTGTTGTTCTTCAGTAGGGTCTGGAACTCATTTGGTAAGACTTGCATGTACCCAGTTGGGTAAACCTGCACACTTCACTGCTGTGGTAGTGACCAGTATGACTTGACGTGGTTTATCCCACCTGGGTGCTAGGCACGACTTTCTGGCATGTTTCTTCCCTACCACCCAGTCTCGAGGATTCAAATCATGCACCTGTGTTGGCTGCCTAGCAACTACGTCATCTCCAACCTGGTGAGAGACAATGCACGATTCCTTTATTCGGGACCCCTGTCCCGAATTATAGTGAACGGCGGGAGATCGAGAACATTCATGATGCAAAAGGGAACCAGGTAGAACTGTCCATTATCTCCCTTAATGTTTGCTTTGGCCGTCGAATCCCCTTGCAATTTGGATCAGGGGGGACCCCCTCATCAGGGGCTTGAACTGGCCGACGGAGTGGAAGGATAGAATGTCCCTCTACGCTGATGATATTTTGTTGTATCTGGCAAGACTCTACTTTTCGATCCATCGGACGCTACATATTTATACTCTTTTCCAAAAATACTCAGGATACACCATTAACTGGGAAAAGTCCCTGCTGTATGTTTTGTGTGGGGATTGTCCCACCTTGCCGAGAGGCTGTGCGGCCACAATCGTCACAGAGGGTTCTCGATAAGTGGGGATATATATCACGGCTAATCCTACATTATTTTACGAGAACAACTTGGCTCCCCCTGGCTCCACTTTCGCGAAGATGTGCAACAATAGAAAACACTGCCCCTCACGTTGATGGACAGGGCCGCTCTATATAAAATGATGGCTCTGCCTGCTTTATTTATGCTTTGCAGAATACACCCCATTTGGTACCAGACCATTACTTCCAATCAATTGAGTCGGAAGTGCGCTCTTTACTTTGGAACGGTGGTGCTCCCCGTATTGCATTGATTAAACTAACAAAGAGCTGGCATGATGGAGGGATAGCCCTGCCTGCACATTACTACTGGACCTCTCAATTGATGGTCACTAACCACTGGGTTCGAAGCCCCATATCGGACCCAGCTCATAGAATGGACAGTCACAATATGATCCCGGGCGATTACCGTAGAGCAATTTATGGGGAACACAGAACACACCCAAATACACCCCAATCTCCACTACAATCGCCCTGTGGCATACAGCTACATATGAACTGGGGTGGAAAAATAATATCACATAGGTCACCCCATTGCTGAAACAGACTGACTCAGGTTATTGGCTCTTTGCCTGGATGATGACAATGACACATTCACTGTACTTTGTTTTTGTACTTCCTTGTTTATTTAATAAAAAAGATTTTTTTTTAAAGAAAGCTTGAGAAATGTGTATATGTTATTGACAAGTGGTTTTCCGAGCCCTTGACCAGCGGGTTCAAAAGGACAGTAGCGATCCACTAATGTTAACAATTTACTCAGTAGGTTACTTTTCTCAATTCATTACTCATAAAAATTACATCATAAAATCACATTATTATGCAAATATGTATCTGTTCCTTGTGTGTGGAAAATCATTTTCACACAAATCAATTAATATCAAATTAGAATCGAAATTCAAGTATGGGAATTAAGTATATGTATTTCACAAGGAATCAAATTATGGATTAAAAGATAAAGTGGCATCAAGGAAAGTCACTATTACAAAGTGGCACATTCAACAACATAGTGATATCAATTTCATTATTAGATTTTCTTTTGAGAAGTTTAAGTATCATAAAATCGTAAATACTCTTACTATTTAAACGTATTTACATTTCCGTGTAATGATATTTGCAGTCCTACATATTTAGTTGCAAGATTTACTCCTTACACAAACAATTAGTAGATTTTATCAAGAACACTTACTGTTTAAATGCAACTGCACTAATCATTTTTTCATAACCGGACATACATTTTTTTATTGTGTTACTTCAAAATGTCATGTTGTTTGTGTTCAAGGTTAAGCCGCACTTTCAGTTTTTCTGTCCACCATCGTTTTTTCTCCGTCAGTAATTGGTTTCTGTGAAGCCCAAACTCTGATTTAAAATGATAGATTCCAAGCAAGAAATTTGAGACTTTTCAATTGTGGAAGAACATTTTTCCTGACAAAAAAAGAAGCTACATGATATTTTGTCTGCATGTTTGTGTAAAGTGCTTGAATGCCCAGACATGTCTTGGCACTGCTTCTGTCTGAAGGTAAAAGACTAGTTAGTTAGTCAATTAAGAGGCATGTTTTAAAGGATTTCCTAAAGAGGAGGAGGGAAGGGAGTTACACAGTTTGGCACTGCCAGTTATGACGCTTCTGCCTCCCCAAGAGGTACACCTCTCGTACGCTCATGACGAGCTGAGCTCGTCATGAACCGCAGGTTTTTAAAAAGTTCAGCGCACAGCGGGAAAATGCGCCGCAGCGATGCGGTTAAACTTGGGACAACCATATATTTGGCTGTAAAGGAGCGAAGCATTCTGGAAGGAGTGTACCAGACACATTTATGTCTCAGAGATACAGCGCTAGAGTTGTGTAGAGCTTTAAAGGAGGTGCACAGGGCCTTGAATTCTATCCGCTTTTTTATAGGCAGCCAGTGAAGCTTGACAAAAGACTGAGATGCACATTGATGTATAGGGATCCCCAGTAGGAGACAAGCATATGCCTTTTGCAGCTGCAATAGTTTGTGGATGAATCTATGCTGTGCATTCAGAAAAAGAGAATTGTAGTAATCTGATTTGGATACAGCAAGTGCGGTCATCATGAGTTTCTGCAGGTCACCGGGAATAAAATGACATACTTTACTGATGATCTTCAGATTGAAGAACACTGAGGAAGTTAGGGCATTAGCCTGATCTCCAAAGGACAACTTGTTGTCAAATAAAATCCCTAGATTCCTGACTTTCTTCACTGGAGTTGGCAGTGAGCCTAGTTCTTGTGACCACCAGCTGGGTGTCCAGAAGGAGGTATCAGACTCAGGAGAAGAACCACAGTTTTCCCAGTGTTTAACTTGAGACTATTCATTTTCATCCAATTGTCTATTTGCCTCATGGAGCTGTAAAATCTGATCACTGTGTCGCCTAGATTGCTGGATGATGAGAACACAATTTGTGTATCTTTCCTTAAGTATACCTTTGGACAAACTCATATGTTATTTAGAGTAAATGCAGATAGTTAAACACATACAAAATGTACTTTTACAGTTGATGAAGTCTAGAATTTAAAATGCTCTTGAAGAGAAAGCATCATGGAACATGTTGGAGACCTGAGAAACATGTGTATAGCAAATACAAGTATTGCATTCAAATCATCTTTTAGGTAATTCTAGTACCCTAGTAGTTTTGTATTCAATGTGTTGATATTCAGAAGCATTACTGGGCTCAAGATGTTGTGTAAGGTGTCTGCCTTCTAGAAAGTGAGCTAAGGATTTCTAGTGATAAATTTATTCAGGTATTACGCCTAATTTATTTCTCTGGTCTAAATTAGATAATACATCTAACAATTGTGTCTTAAGCTTCAAGTCTTTTGGAAACAGGATTCAGATCTTCTCCTTTGAAATACATCTTGTTAGAAATGGGGGTCTCTAGATGGCAGAGGTAGGTACCTTTGTCCAAGTAGGGGCCCTTTATTCCTAGTCAGCATAAGGGGGATACACTTCTAAAATAACCCTTACTCACCCCCTTGGTATCTTGGCACGATCAGACAGGCTTATCTTAGAGGCAGTGTTTAAAGCATCTGTGAACACACACAGTAATACAATGAAAACACTACAAATGAACACCACACCAGTTTAGAAACATATGTAATCTTTAACTAAACCAACCAAGACTAAAATGACAAAATTCCACAATACAGTTATCAAGATATCCTTAAAAATAGGTTATTCACTCAAATAAAGTTTGTAGCAACAAATACCTCCACCTGAATTTATTACGACCTTGTGACAGATAAAAAACCCAAAGTAAGGCGCTGACCGTGAAGTGTGCAGCGTCAGGTGTGGCGTCAGGCAGACCCTCTAAGAAAAGGTTCCATGGAAACAATGAAAGCAAAGACGATGAATGGTGTTGGGGAGGTGATGCTATATTGGTGCGGGGCGGCGTTGGTTTCTTACGGCCCCAGGGGAGGTGAATCCTCAATTCCTTACTGCGATGCAGAAAAGGTGAGACGTCGGTTCTTTACGGTGAAGGGGAGGTGACGTCACGGAGGCGGCATGGTGGCAGTTCCTTTTGATGGTGCAGTCTCGATGGACTCAGGAGTCACCCACATCGAGTTTTGGCTGAGCGTTGATGAAGCAGCGGCGTTGGTGAAGTCGGGGTTGTGGTGCGAGTCGGGACGGTGCCTCGTGGACGTCACGAGGGGTGTTATCGGCTCCAGTACAGGCAGCGGCCTCGGTGATGGCTTCAGAGTCGATGTGGCACGGCTTTGCAGGCTTCGGCCCTACAGTGCAAGTTGGGGCGGTGCGTAGTGCTCTTCACAAGTGGTGCCCACGGTTTCGGTGTAGGTTACGGAAACAGCAGTTCCAGATGCAGAAAGACAGAAGACATGAAGTCTTTGGGTCCCTGAGACTTAGGGACAGGAGGCAAGCTCTAATTCAAGCACTTGGAGATCTTCCTCAAGAAGGGGACACAGCAAAGTCCTTCTCATTTCCTTGGCAGCAAGTAGCCACTGGGGCCAACCCCAGACAGTAAAGCAGCACAGGGGCAGTATTCCTCCTCAGCTTCTCCGGCTCTTCTTCTTGGCAAAGGTTCCTCTTGATTCCCAGACGTGATCTAAAGTTCTGGAGTCTGAGCCCCAATATTTATACTACAACATTCTTTGTTCTCTGGTGGCAGAGAAGCCCTATGCTCAGTCACAACCAGTTCTGTCCTCTCTGGTGCAGACTCCTGGAAGGAGGTGGAGACAGAATTGTGGAAGGCAGACCAGGTCCAATCAGGTGAAAGGAAATCTCCTCCCCCTACTCTGAATGCAGCCCAGGTCTATCCGTCCCAGCCCTGACTCATCACCCTCTCCGTAGCCACTGCACCTCCTCAGCCCCTGACACTCCAAACCCAGAGAGTCCATCTACATCCCAGCAGAGGCACACTGGATGGCTAAGCAAGAAAATACGTACTTTCTAAAAAGGTATTTTCAAACACAGAATGTAAACATCACCCTCACTAAAATATGCTTTTTTCAGGCATATCAGGCTTTATTTTTCTATCTTGTTCTCAGGGGTATTTATGCTTATAAGATGTTATAAGCAATCTCCCCATTCTATCCTATGAGAACACATAGCCTTGCAATAGTGACAAACAAAATTGACAGTATTTCACTATCTGGACATGCCACACAAGCCAGGGCAAGTCCTACCTTTCACATACACTGCACCCTGCCCACACCGGACCCTGAGCCTACCTTAGGGGTGACTAACATGTAAGAAAAGGGAAAGGTAGGGCCTGGCTAGAGGGTGCACTTGCCAAGTTGACATGGCAGTACTACACTGCACACAGATACTGCAGTGGCAGATCTGAGTTTACAGGCTGCTTAATATGGGTGGCACAGTCAGTGTTGCAAACCCACTAGCAGCATTTGATTTATAGGCCCTGTGCACACAGGGTGCACTGTACTAGGGACTGACAAGTAAATCAAATAGCCAATTATGCATAACACACGAGACAACTACACCAGGGTGCATGGAGGAAAATGCCAATAGGGGCCTGCACCTCTCTGCATCACAGGCCGTATGATGTTGTGCTGGCCAGATGCTGTGGATGGTGAGGCCCCTGAGCTGCACCAAACTTGTGTGGCAGGAGTGCTGCAACTTCACACCTAAGAGGGCCTGTTGCATCACCTGCATCGGTAGGATCCCCAGCAGACTTGGCAGTGACTGCTGTACCCAGGAATGTGAAATCCAGACTGCCTAAGGCTCTGCTGGTTGATCACAGATTTAGAGAGAGCGCGACAGAATGATCCAGGGTGTCCATGTCCAGGTCCAGGTGAGGAGAAGGTGGGATGGGGAGCGGGGGAGACTCAGGTTCCAGGGGCATGGAGGTAGTTCAAGCACTGACCCTTGGGAGTGTTGCGTGATCTACCCTCACTCACTGGGGCACTAGGGAACAGGTAATCTGGTTGCCACTGTTAGCTTAGAGGAGGTGACCCGAAGCAGGCATCCCCCACCACAACTACAAGCCTCCCTCAATCTGCAGCAGGTTATACAAGAGATGTGGAAAGCACTGTAAGTGCTAGCGTCGATGCTCAATCACACTCAGAGACAGTACCCAGACACTTCCCCTGAATGCTCCCCCAGCAATGTGGGCTCCACTGTGACATGGTCATCCGGCGTGGAACCCATGTAGCCCCCGGATGTGACTCCTCAGATGCCAGAAAACCTAATTCAATGTTGACTAGTTGTGCATCTCTCCTTCTTCCTTGGTTACAGACATCTACGGAGATTCTCTGGCTTTCTGCAGTTCCTGTCTCCTGCTTCCGGTTGCTGAAGTTCCAGTCTACGAGGTCAGCACTTAGAGGGGAAATGGTCTAGTCATCACCCAAAGGGAATGTAGAAGTTGTTCACATGAGCAATGCATGTCAGGGGTAATGGTAGTGGAATCCTTGGTGCTCCGAGCTTCAATGGCAGGAGCTCCATGGCATTGTTGACCTTGTCAAGGATCTTGGGAGTACTTCTATAATACATGGGACTTATTTATGAGGCCTTAACGGTACTCTTGCAATGCTGTAATGTCACTTGTTTGATGTTCCAGTGCCACAGCATGTTTACAAGGCCAACTAAAGCTTTCCATGGCCTTGTAAATATGTTCCCCTTTCACTCATTAAACAGTGTGAAAGGGGCATTCAATGGGCATTCCCACATCAAACCAATGAAATTTGAAGCATTCAGCGGTTTACAAGAAACTGTAAAGCTTTGGAATGTGTCAGAATCTAAAAGGATAAATTTTTTTATTTCTCCTCTCTTTTCACTTTTTCTATGTGTGCAGCATCCTGGATTGATAAGTTTTGTGGAGCTGGTGTTCCTTCCTGCACAACATCAATTAACTCCGCAACACAGTCACCCTTGCACCATAGTCCAAGGGTGCCTGTGTTGGTGCATGGCAGCCATTGTGTGCCAGCGTAGGGGAAAACGACATGGGGGCTTATTCATGAGCCCCTTGCAACAGTTTAACAGTGTAGGTGCTTCATTTTCTTGACCAACTTGCAGCTTGAATATTGCACCACATTGTGCCGTATTTACAAACTGACACATTTAGGCATATGCATGACCTTGTAATGTCCTACGCAACATTATACCTGTGTCAGGTATGATGTATGCAGGGTAGGCGCTCCAGCGCCTTGTTGGAGTGGTGCCGTGAAATCTATCAGATGTCCCTGTGACAATTTTACGACGCCACCCCTTCAAAACAATGTGCAAGCCTGATGGCAGGCGTAAGGGTGATGCAGTGCAATAGGGATAAGGTTGCTCCATGCATTGCTGGAGTTGTGTCATGCTTGCGACACTACTGCAGCAATGCGTGACTTTAGCGCCAACAGATACAGTCAGGATTCCAGACTTATCTGTCATTTAATGCAACATGGTTCACCGTACAGTAGATATGGCGCATCCATGGTGTTGCAAGGAGGGCGCAGTGAAAAGAGTTCAATTGCTGTTTTATCGCGGCGATGCAACACTTTTCTTGAATGGGGCTTAGGAATGCGCCCTATCTTATTGACAGAGCGCATTCCTGACATTTTGCTTCGGTGCAGTGCAGGACAGCAATATTCCTTGCAGTGCTGCCAGCACTCAAACATCTTATATGTGGTCCCAAGTGTTTGCACCAATTTTAAGACCAGGTAATTTGAACTGTTTCTAATTGGACGTAGCAGCAGTTTTTTTGGTTTTGCAACATACAAGGAAATCATTGTAAATATCTCATTGTATGTTTTCTGGGATTTTTTATGCTGGTATGCCTACCTTGCATCTCATTTTCGGTAAGTCACACTAACAGAAGTGCTGATGCCAAAAACTCATGTTTACGCTAGAAAATTGCAGCTAACTGGAGTTATCGGCAACTTGTAAATACAGTGAAAAAAAAGGAGCTGTAACATAAAAAAAGATACTATGCGGCGTTAAGTTCTTGTAAATATGCTTCTTTTTTTATCAATAGTTTGCTCTCTTGCATAGAGTTTGGGAATACAAACGAACAGATTCTTAAGCTGTAGAAGCGTGAGACAAACATTTTTTAAGAGTTGTGACTGAGATCCAGATGTACAACCGTTTTTTGCAGTCACAAACTGAAAATCAGCCCATTGCAACCGCAGAAAATGGCGGTGGTATGTACAACTGCTATTTTACTAGTCAGTGACTCGCAAAATAGTGTTTGCGAGTCACTATTATGAAGGGGGCTGCCAAGGTCGTCCCTTCCTAATAGTGAGTCACACTTGTATGTGCAATTGTACTGGAACTGCAATTGCATTGCAAAACACTTGCAGTTTACCACCTACGTAAGCAATTCGCTTCCCTTTTGTGAATAGATGCGAAAATAAAAAATTAAACAGGATTTTTCATTTACATTTTTTTAATGCATTCCATTTTCCTTTAAGAAAAATGGGCTGCATTTAACAGAATAAAACTGCTTTATTTAAAAAGCAGTCACAGACAAGGTGGTCTGCTTACCCCTGCAGGCCACCATCCCTGTGAGAGCTGGCTATTCCTTCTGGGTCGCAAATTGCGACCTGCCTCATGAATATTGATTAGGCAGGTCATTTGCAACCCTATTAGTAATTGCAAACAGTGTCTGAGACACTGTTATACATTCCATTTTGTGAGCCGCAAATTGAGAGTCGCAAAACATCGCAATTTACGACTCACAAAATTGAATGGTCGTACATCTGGCCATGAGTTTCTTCAAGCTTAGACAATGTGACCCAGTATGGTAGAGTTATTGATATGAGTAGTCCCTTACTATGCTTGGTAGCTTGGCTCAACAGCAAGATTTTTCTGAGAGAAAATTAAAAAGTTGTTGTCATGCAATATGTAATCATAAAGAAATACAGCAAGGAAATAAAAAACTTTAATGTACTGTAGGAAATTCATCTTTTCTGCATGGTCTCCCCATCACCATTTTAGTCAGTACTGTACTACCTCTCTAAGATATGTGTTGCATGCTGGAACTCGCTTGTGCAAGTTAGCACCTTTTTAAATCAATTGTAAATAGTGCCTAAAATCACCTATTACCACACCAACAGTACAGTTATCTATAAACACGTTTATATGTGTTTTAGTAGTGTATGTTTGGATCCCTAAAAATATTATAGTTTGGAAAAATTAGCCCTCATCCACATCTAGTGACATGCTTTATCATCTGGATTTACATAACCACATGATTTCTATCAGTATGGGCTCGACTACTCTAGTATGATGTGTTCAGTGGTTTTAATATGTGATCTAGAGTGATTTTACGTAAAAATTACTTGATTAGTTTGTGTGTTCTGATTTATTCCAGTCACTATTATTTAGTCAGAATTACAAACTGTGCAAATGGATGGATGCATTATTATTAGACTGTCGTATTTAGTCAATATGTTTTAGCCTTCTTAATTGTCCACAAGGTCACAAGGTTTTTATAGGGATGGTCTTCTTGTGTTGCTGTTGGTGATTTGTGAGTTTCTACCTATGGAGTAAGAACAAACACGTAACATTAAAAAAGTTATTTAGAAACATGTAAATACTGCACTTTATGCTTCAACATGCAAAAGTGATAGGTGTCACACTTCATGCTTCTTGATGACGCGGCACTCTGGTGAAAAGGGAAGTGAAAGGAATATCACTCCTGTCTAAAAATTCATCACTTACCCCATATTTCAGAGACAAATGGCCTCATAGAGAATATAGAAAGAACATCTCCCTATAGGTACACACTAAGGGCCCCATTATAAGTCGAAGGGTCTGGGGACTGCCAAACTTGTGGTGGCTTCGGCGGTGGGAGTCTTGCGACTGCCACAGTACAACCCTAGTGGTCGTGCCACCTTTGGACCGCCACCACCGCCAGGGAACCGACCCTTCCCTGGCGGTGGCGCGGTGGTCCAGAGGTATCTATATGCTTGTCGGGACCGCCGCGATCCCGCCAAGCATGTATCAACTTTAATGACCGCCACTGATTTCATGGAGGTCTTTTCTCCATGAAAACAGTGGCGTGAGGAAAGACTGGGGGCCCTGCAGGGTCCTCTTGTGCCCCATGCCTTATGCATGCACACAGGAGGGCACAACATGTATTTTCAGTCCATGGTATACTGGAACTTCCTTTGACGTTTCATTGAGGTGCCTGGGAACGGCAAAGGAAATGTCCGCCAATGACTAAAAAAGTAATTATAGGGCGGGTGTTCGTCATGTGGCCTTGGCGCAGCCGTGCCGGCAGAGAGCCAGAGCAACTGTGCCGAAGTCATAATCGGGGCCTAAATGCCAGATGGATCAGAAAACAAAGACAATAAGATCCTTTTTAGAGTGAGAGAGAACCATTGAGCATACCCTTTTGGTAGAATACTTATTCAAGAGACCAATGTCACTTACATCCACATCTCCTTGTGGGTGTATGGTACGTCTGTGCATATGGAAAAATTATATGTATGGCGTTACATCTTGACACTGTGGTGGCCATAATGCCTCATCATGTAGGTATGTTTCAATTATGCTTAGAACCGTTGAAACAGAGATGTCTCAAATGCAAAAGCATCCCAACCCGATTAAGAAGTCATTTTGTGTGGCTCCTTTACAAAAAAACAAAGGGGTCAGCTTGGCAAATAAAATGCATGCATGTATTCTTATTTTCAAAAAGTTTCTTTTGAAAATAACTTTATAGAGTAAAGGTTCACGTGATTTTTAAATCGTTTTATTTGTTAGACCATCATCGATAGAGTTGGTATTAAACAATTTTGGAGGTATTGTATTTGAATCCTTACTGTAAGAGAAACAGGGCTTATTTTTGGAACATGTTAGTAGTCCACTAGTGAAGGATTTCTAAATAAAACTTCCTGACATGTAGTTGCTCTCTAAGAGTGAATCTATATAGTAAACTTGTATCTTTTTAGCCTGTTTTTAAGGAATGTAAAAACTTTTACTGGAGTTTTGCAATTTAAACCCTGTGCTTGGGCATTTAGATTGAAATCCATCTTTGTTCCCTCTCCAGGAGAAAAGGTGATGGGTCAGTGTGCTTTTGTGTATCAAAGATTTATTGATAATGAGCCAACGTAAACCCTTCTCTAAGAAATGGCAGGTTGTTGAGTCATACTTTTTTCACCTTAAATTGCTTCTAGTTCCATTAATTTGTATATTTTGTTTCCTAGTGTTCATCCCAGCATAGCTAAGGCCACAGAGACAAGTGATCAAGTAAATCGTTTTATCAGAATCATAGGTAGTGTGCTTTTTTTTTCAAGAGCTAAAGAGTGGTTAAACCGAGATTAATCACTTTTACAATGTATGTCAAATAACATACACTGCCATTCCCGCAATGGGCATGTGCTTATAATGGTGAAAAGCCCCACCAGTAGTAGGAGAAAGGTGTTACAGGAGGGTACTTGGCCTTGTGTGTAATGCAATTTCTCTTAGATTGACACTCTTTAATAACAGAACATAGGTTTTTCAAATCTCAGATTATTGCATCTCAGAACCAAGCACTTTTTATTGATAATTCTCTGTACACAGTTAGATGCTGTGTTCTTCGTTGTAAAACATATCAACCTGTCAACCTGTCTTGTTTGTCCATGTGTTAAGATTCTAAAAGTCCCTCCCTGTTTTAATAGTTTGTAAATTATATTTTTTGGGTACTGACAGTCCTGCAATTTAGAATACATCATATCTGCTTACTTTTGAAAATTCTTAGTTGAGGAATAAATCTAACAGTCACATACACTGTCCAAATGGGTTTTCTTAGATGTATAAGGATACATCTATCAAATAATAGAAGACTACTCTTCTGTTTTTGTGTAATGGGCATTTGTCTTGAAGTGACCATTCGTAGGAAGGATACAAAGGTCGAAAAAGGGCAATTCCTGGTTGTAAATATTGTGTGTGAGAATTGAGAAAAGATTCTAGTTCTTAATCTATTTTTGAAATTCATTAGTCCTTTTTAAATTCCCTTTCCAGGTCATAAGGCTATTGTAGATATATTGATGTTAGACATTTATGTTGTCTTTAAATGGATTATTATCCAAATAGATGAAGTCAAGTCCAAATTTATGGACATGTAAACATGCTACACTTAGAGCAAAAATGCTCCCCATAGAGGTCTCATTGGTCTGTAGATATAGTTTCCCTTTAAATTCAAAATAATTGTTTTTGTTAGTGTCTAAGACAACTGTGCCAAAGTGGGAGAATCTAAATATTCTGTCTCCGGATCCATCCATCAGGTTCTCGACAAAGGAGACACTACAGCACTGTTCTTGCTGGATTTCAGTACAGCCTTTGACACCGTGTCCCACAGCCTTCTTCTTGAATGACTGGGACATAGAGGAATTGGTGGCAAGGTGCTGCTGTGGGTGGCCTCCTTTTCACAGCGCATCAAAACATTGCGACACATGGTTGTCATGCCCAGAAGAGTTGCACAGCCTTGTGCACATTTGAGAAACATATTTACTCGTACTCCATAGTATTATCCGATTTTATTTCCATTTTTCTAATCCATTTTCATCCGTCACGTCAAAGAAATGAAGTTCAAAAGTTTTCAGCATTTTGGTTGCTCAGTAATTGCCCATCCAGGCCTATACTCAGGCTTGTAAACAAGCTCCATTCCTCCAATACATTTGAATACCCAATGCATTTCGGTCTGATTTCGACCTTCCTCAGGGGTATCTAAAATGATTAAAAAATGATCATCAGCCCCACTTATTTTTAAACAATATTCATGCTCAAAAGTTATTCAAGAATCCAAAAATGTGTCTACAACGTAACTTTTTGAATTAATCATATTGAACCACAAACATGGGGGTCGATTAGGATGGCGGACGGAAACGGGTATTGTCCGCCATGTTCGGGGAATTTCTACTCCCGGCAGCGCCGCGGAGAATCCACGGTTGCGATTAGGATATTCATGTCAAGAAACTCCGACCGCGGTGGACGGAACACATCTAACACCGTCCGCGGCGGACAGACCCAATTGAACACCCACCGCCGCGGACGGACATGACCACGGACACAGCCACATTTACCGCCATACCTGTGAAAACTCCGTGTCCGCAATTAGGATAACGCCGCCTGTACCACGGTACGCACAGCCAACCACGTCCGCGGCGGAAAGAATGCAACGAGAAACAGTGCATCACTGCGGAAGGCCAACACGAACAACATCCCTATCATCAAACCAATGTCTAAAAGTGTGCCGCCAGTAAATAGCAAACACACGAAAAAGAACAACCCCCCCACCTGAAACACCAACACCAATCACAAGCCACTATGACACCCCCCCAAGTACCCAATAATGCACACTAGTCAACACACCCACCTACCACCTGACTGCCAACAACCATTGAGACACGACTATAAAATGACACCCACCCACTACCACAATCCTTTGCATCACAGCATTGCTGCTAGCAAGAGGCCCTATACGATCTACAGCATCTACAGCATACTCGAATTTAAGGCACACAACCACCACCCTACCACACCCACCACACAAACACCCACCACACCATTCTTACACACCACACACCTGCACCCCCCAACTCACTCAACCCACACACTGAGCACCACACACCATGGCACCAAAAAAAAACCCTCAATTCACGGAGACCGAGTTGAAGGTGATGGTCGATGAAATTCTCCGTGTTGAGCCCCACATATTCGGGGCACAAGTCCAGCAGACCACCGTGGCGCAAAAGAATCACATGTGGGACAGAATCGTCAGTCGGGTGAATGCGTCAGGGACCGTGCCAAGGACAAAGCACGAAATACAGAGGCGTTGGCATGACCTGAAAACCAGGGTGAAAGGCATCCGCGCCAAAAACCATGCGAGAGCCAATCACACTGGCGGCGGAACACCCCCGGAGCCAATACCCTACACCGATTGGGAGGAGAAGGTGCTGGTTATACTTCACCCAGAGAGCCTAGACGGACTTGAGAAAGAAGAAGAGGCTGGTAAGTACAAACCAAGCACCACGATCAGTACGACATGGTCAGCCTCACACAACTGAGAAGACACATCTCCCAGGCCCCAACCCATTCACGTCGGACACATACTCACCAAATGTAATGGCTACCAACATGCCCCCATGTGCACAGGGAGGGTGGTGGAGGGTGGTGGAGGGTGGTGGAGGGTGGTGGAGGGTAGGGTGGGTGAGGTGTGTGGGAGGTCACAACTACAACTCCCAACAGGCCCCCATGTCCACAGGGAGGGCGGTGGTGGTGGGTGGGGTGTGTGAGAGGTCACAACTACAACTCCCAACAGGCCCCCATGTCCACAGGGAGGGCGGTGGTGGTGTGTGGGGTGTGTGAGAGGTCACAACTACAACTCCCAACAGGCCCCCATGTCCACAGGGAGGGCGGTGGTGGTGGGTGGTGTGTGTGAGAGGTCACAACTACAACTCCCAACAGGCCCCCATGTCCACAGGGAGGGCGGTGGTGGTGTGTGGGGTGTGTGAGAGGTCACAACTACAACTCCCAACAGGCCCCCATGTCCACAGGGAGGGCGGTGGTGGTGGGTGGTGTGTGTGAGAGGTCACAACTACAACTCCCAACAGGCCCCCATGTCCACAGGGAGGGCGGTGGTGGTGGGTGGTGTGTGTGAGAGGTCACAACTACAACTCCCAACAGGCCCCCATGTCCAAAGGGAGGGTGGTGGAGGGTGGTGGAGGGTGGTGGAGGGCGGTGGAGGGTTGGGTGGGTACGGTGTTTGCGACAGGACACTGAAATGTATACAAATTGATATGAACATGCAATGTCCACATTACTGACCTGCACAATCTTGTCCCTCAGGTGATCGTAATCTGACTGGGGAAACCAGCACCCGGCCGCCAGACTCGCCTCACATCCATACCGGACTCTCTGGGGACGATGACACAGGCATCTCCGGTGCGGAGGATGGTGCGGGCCCAAGCAGACAGCCAGGGCCATCTGGCTCACAGGGAATCCCGGCCCCGACAACCGTCGCATGTGTAACTCCAGCGACACCGACCTCAGTGATCTGCAGAGTCACCACCACCACCACCACCACCAGTACCACCACTCCTGCCTGTGCCAACCTGCCTAACCCACCGCACAACGCAGGTCCATCAGCCTCCCACCCAAGCAGGTTGAGTTGGCCACCAAGGAGAGAGGTGAGGCCACAGCAGGCAATCAGGAGACCCACACTCCGCTGCACAGAGGAAGGACACCCACCCCATCCTGTGGCAGAGTCCCTTGAAGCCCTAGCCAGGTGCCAGGCTTCATACGACCGTGGCCAGGAACAGGCAGATCGTGCCCAGCAGGACTCGGTGGACAACACGAACATGTTGCGTGAAATTTCGGGCTACCTTGGCCAGATAGTGGACATCATGGGCCAGCAGACAACAATGTGGAGGGAATGGATAGGCCGGAACAACCCCCCCCCCTCAACCAATTGTCCTTGCGCCACGGCCAGCAACACCACCGCCACCGCCACCACCACCACCACCTGTGCCCCTGCCGACGGATGTGGCCCCTGAACAACCTGCCCCCCCAGCTGACTCTGTTCCACCTCAAAGACGGAGGGGCCGTCCGAGGCTGGAAGTGGGTGAGAGCAGTGTGGGTGCTCCATCCACACGGTCCAAGAGGGGCCGTCAATGACTTTGACACTGCCTGAGCCAGCCATTCATCCTGCCAAGTATCCTGTCCCACATAGCCAATCATTGTCACAGGTCTGCTGGACTAGCCTGACACCACCCAATGTGGTGTCAGCACGGACATTTCATCGGCCATTACCTTCAACTCCCACTCCCCCTCCCCACACTTATTTGTAAATATTCACCTGCACAAATGCACAACCTGTAAATAAATGCCACTTACACACTCAATGATGTGTTGCCTCCATGTTTAATCACATGATTGCCTCAGAAACAGACGTAACCAGGTGCAGGGATCCAAGTTGTACATAATCATGCCGCTGCGGGAGTGACCTAGGGAAATTCAGAGACAGCAAACACACGTCAGGAAACAGATTCACACACATCACAACACACTGCACAGCAACATTACACAAACTACACTCATCACAAAAGCATTGGATGAGAGGACACACATCATGGAGACTTGCATGTCCAAATAAATGAACACACACATATGCAACCATCACATACCAGAACACACAGCTGATGCACCCCACATCCACACAACACCAGCAAACATACATAAGGCATTGTCAACCAGCACAAGAGGTAGTTACTCATATTCAAGGGAAGTAGCGATCAATGAGCTGGCGCCTCTGGTCCACACCTTCCTCCTCACCACTATCCTCATCAGTCGACATGGGTGGGATGGGAGGCCGAGGAACTTCTTCGTCTTCAGGGTCCAAGAGCAGTTCAATGTCATTGCGCACGGCCAGGTTGTGGAGCATGCAGCAGGCAATCACGATCCTGCATACTTTGCCTGGTGAGTAAGGCAGGGCCCCTCCGGTTTTATCCAGGCACCGAAACCTAGACATTAGCAGTTCAAAGGTACGTTCAACCACTCTACGTGTCCTTCCATGTGCATCATTGTAGCGCATTTCACCCGCAGTTGTAGGATTACGTATGGGACTCAGGAGCCAGGGCCGGTTTGGGTACGCCGAGTCGCCTATGTAGGGGGATGACAGACAAAAATATCACAACCAGATTTGCTGGGTACCCCATGCCACACAGAGATCACAAAAGTCCCCACGCCAGACTCACCAACAAGCCACGCTTGACCGGGACGCAGATTTGCCATCAGTTGGGGGACAATGCTGCTCCGCATGATGTGGGCGTCATGTGCGGAGCCTGGAAATCTGGCGCACACATCGGAGATGATGTTGTTGGCCAGGCACACCACCTGCACGTTCAGCGAATGGAAGTGCTTCCGATTCCTAAAAACCTGCTCACGTGCCCGTGGTGGAATGATAGCGATATGTGTGCCATCAATGGAACCCACTACGTGTGGTATCTGGCCCAGTGCATAGATGTCTGCTTTGACTGCTGGCAACTCTTCCGGCCGTGGGAAATGGATATAGTCATCCTTGTACAGCATCATAGCTCTTAAAACATCCCGAAGTACCATGCTGAACATGGACTGTGACATCCCCCCGGCATGTCCAACTGTGTACTGAAAGGTTCCAGTAGCAAAAAAGTGTAGGGCCGCCATCACCTTTGCTGTGGGTGTAATGGAACCAGGATAAGTCCTTCGTGGCTGCAGATGAGGAGACAATTGGGCAACAAGCTCCATCAACCGACGTCGATCAAGCCGGAATTTCCTAATCACCTCCTCGTCAACCATATCCTCCAGCACAGTGTATGGCCGATGCACATTTGGAGCCCTCCTGTGTGGGAGAGAGATGTAACTTGAGTCAACTTGCAAACGACGCATAAGTGTGCAACTACATCACATGTAAGCCAACATTAGCAAGAAGAAAAATGTTTCGGAGAATGGTCATATGTGTGACATCTCTGATAGTTACTACAATACGGAGTGGCCCTTTAACAATGTGCAGCCACTTGCAACTGGAAGTGTGTCAACACGTACAACGCTACTTAGTTACATGTCAACATTACTGACAATACGTGTGTCATGGCCCTAATGTGTAGAAGCCACATCACAGACACACATGCAAGTGCATGCACACAAACAATAATGATACACACACACCATGTCATCATGCACCAATGCCAACACCAACAATGGTGAGCATACAGTCATTACATGCATGTTGACACAACAGCCAAAACACATACACCGAATGCATGTGTACCCCCACCATTGTAGTCTCCTCGCCTAAACCACACACTGACAACAGATTCTGAATGTGGCCATACAGCCGTGATGTCATGTGTAGATGTGAAGATGTAATAACGTCTGTAGGGTCACACCCGACGTCAACACGTCGACATGCACATCTGTTGCACATTGTGTGCCCACCGATGGGCATAGTATGGACACACAGGGAATAGTGCATGACATATGAAGTTTCCCTATCACGCTCACAACCCTCATGACGCAACTACAGACAACACATCACGGTGCAGCGTCTGACATTATAAAATCCTTGGCGCCGCCATGGCGGTGCACTGCTTCCGCTATCCTCCAATGGCCATACGCGGCCAGCGTTCCCTCTTCCCATTGGCTGCATGTGCACGGACCGGTTGTGGACATGGCCGGCACGCCGGGCCTAGGCCGGGCTGGTCCGGCCGTTGGACGGTGGATGATGCAATGTGACTGTAAGAGGGGACATAAACTGCCATGTCCATTGCCTACATCTAAAGGGTGTGTAGGCCTGCACCTCCCCCGCAGAGTACGTGCACCGCCATGGTGGCGCCAGTGATAGAACATTGTTGCAACTGAAGCATCCGTGCCGGAAGCTTGCACGTGCGGTTGCCGATGTGTGACCGTGACGGTCCGTGCACATGCAGCCAATGGGAAGAGGGAACGCTGGCCGCGTATGGCCAATCGAAAGTAGCGGAAGCAGTGCACCGCAACACCAGGGCCAGTCATTGGCCCTTTTACAAACACGCTTCCAGGGCTGACCAATTGCTGGCGACGTATGCCACTGACACGTGCTGAGGGCCCTATATATGTGTGTGATGTCCAAAAGCACACATCCTACCATGGGAACCAGTGCTGCCTGTTCACCTCGACCTGCTGCTGCTGAGCTGACCACCGACTGCTGCCTGTGACCATCACCTCGACCTGCTGCTGCTGAGCTGACCACCGACTGCTGCCTGTGACCATCACCTCGACCTGCTGCTGAGCTGACCACCGACTGCTGCCTGTGACCATCACCTCGACCTGCTGCTGCTGAGCTGACCACCGACTGCTGCCTGTGACCATCACCTCGACCTGCTGCTGCTGAGCTGACCACCGACTGCTGCCTGTGACCATCACCTCGACCTGCTGCTGCTGAGCTGACCACCGACTGCTGCCTGTGACCATCACCTCGACCTTCTGCTGCTGAGCTGACCACCGACTGCTGCCTGTGACCATCACCTCGACCTGCTGTTGCTGAGCTGACCACCGACTGCTGCCTGTGACCATCACCTCGACCTGCTGCTGCTGAGCTGACCACCGACTGCTGCCTGTGACCATCACCTCGACCTGCTGCTGCTGAGCTGACCAACCAACTGCTGCCTGTGACCATCACCTCGACCTGCTGCTGCTGAGCTGACCACCGACTGCTGCCTGTGACCATCACCTCGACCTGCTGCTGCTGAGCTGACCACCGACTGCTGCTCCAGTGCCATACTCCGTGATCTTGCCATGTCGAGAGCAAAAGAGATCCGGTCTCGTCCCTTCACCGCCGCGGAACTTGATGTCCTCATGGACGGTGTGCTCCGCAACTTTGGACGGCTCTACGGCGCACCCGGACAGGTGGTAAGTGCAGTGTGGGACATGTTGGTGTGCATGAGGTGGCCAATGACTCCTGGCTTCTGCAATCTTAGCTGTGTACTGTGGCCTCGACATATTTTTCGGATTGTGCATGGCGGATGACACATACGTGTTGCCCCTATCTGTGTGACAGGCCAACTGTCCACTGACTTGCACCCTTTTGTCTCCCTTCATGGTAGGTCAAGCTGCACCTTCGCAAGGACGTGTGGAGGAGCATTGCACGTGATGTACGGGCATTGGGGGTGTGCAACAGACGACATACACACTGCCACAAACGCTGGGACGACATTTCCAGGCTGAGCAAGAATGTAGGGGAAGTGACACTGGGGATGATTCCAAGGACGCCACATCTGGCCCGACCCTCCATGACCCCTCTCATGCACCGTATCATTGCTGTGACGCATCCTGACCTGTCCGAACGGCTGAGTGTGGAGCAACAGCAAACTAGCGGTGAGCATACTGTCTGTGTAGGATACTTGGAAGTGCAATGCATGTATTGGTGCCCAGACACAGTATTGAGTTCCGTTGTATCTCTGTGATGCCATGTTGGTGCCATTGTGTGTGTGTAATTTGACATCCAGGTCCGGCTTGTTGACACGCCACTTGCTTAGTAGTTGAGTGTTTAAGCACATGCCGTAGTGGTCCGTGGACCCATGGCAACACATGTGTGCAGATGTACGTGCTCCTTCCCTGTCCGCATGCTGTACATGTGTCACGGCCACCAATGCTTATGTAATGTGAGGATGACTGTTAGAGGTGGGCCGTGTGCAGGATGGGGGCTAGAAGAACTTTGTCAGCTATGGAATTAGGGATTCCTTGGCCTTCTGTACGTGAGTGTGCCCATGACTTACACCTCTTTTCTGTGCATTTCAGCTTTGACAGAGGGCACTCAGCCACAGACGGCGGAGATGAGTGGAGGCAATGAATCCGGATCAGACTTTGTGCACACGCAGACTGACACAGAGGAGGGCAGCGCCGGAGAGGGGGAATGGACCGTCCCTGAGGACTCGCATGTTGAGACACCATCGTCCTCATCTTCTGAAAATCTTGGTGAGCCAGCACTGTTGTCACAGACTGGGAGTGGGCAATCCACACCTTCTGTCGGGACACAGCCCACAGGGCCTACACTTCCGCCAACTGCACCATGTACTGTTCGTGCACGCAGGAGTAGGGGGAGCAGAGTGGCGTTCGGTGCAGGCACCGCTGCCCCTGCCACGGTGAGCCAAAATGCACTGTGTGCTGAGGCTGTTGATCTGCTGTGACAGCTGTGTGTGGGGCAGACCAATATGACAAATGCTTTCCAAGACCATGATAGGAAGTTGGGGCAGGTGGTGGCATTCATGGAAGGGATGCATGGCGATCTTGCTGGTCTACACAGGACAGTTCAGTCATTGGCAAGCAGTGTGTCGTCTGCCATAGTACTGTCGCATGGACAGGGTGCTACATCTGTTTCCCCATCTACACCACTGGATGTCTCAGGGGGTAGTGAATATTCTGACCAGGACTCTCTAATACAGGTCATTGCACTAGAAGCAGCGTCAGACAGCACGTCAGGGCACGGAGGGCACAGACACCATCCCCTAGGTCATCAAAATCTGTTCACAAAGACAACGTCAGATACACTGGAGTACACACACAGGATCCACAAGTGGTGTTGGGGGACATGCCTTCACATGCTACACAGGCATTCAAAACAAAAGGTACTCCCAAGGCAAGGGATACTCCCAAGTCCATGGACAGTCCCTTGGACAAGGACAGTCAAAAGACAAAGGCACCTCAAAAGAGCAGGAAGTGTCCCAAGGGCAGGCACACAACAGAGCAAGGGCCATCTCCCAAGGGCAGGGACACACACAGTGAGCAGGTGTCTTCTGGAGACAGGTACACCACAGATGACAAGTCTGCTGGCAGGAACAGGGCACCGTCCAGGGCACAGGCAAAGTCCAGAGACAACACTCCACCTACGGATAAGGCACATCCTAGGGACAATGATTCTCCCATGGACAATGGCGCAGTCAAGGACAGGCATACGTCACCCCTGGCTGCACTGCGGCTGATGTTTTCGAATGAACGGCAAACAGATGTCTCCGCGGCGGAGTCCCCCCATACCTCCACTCCCATCCAGGCCTGTCAGAAGCACAGGAGGGAGTCCCCTGTTGTTGCATCCCCCATTACACATGATTCTGAGTCCAGGCGACAGGCACACAGCAAACGACAAGCAGACTCCAGCACGTCCCCAGAAAGCCGATCCCCGGCAGCAGATGCTCCACCTATGGTGGGTGATATTTGTTTTGAGTCACCACCACTTGCCAGTCCTGTCCTGTCCAGGGTGCACTCACATATCCCTAAGAAACGCAGATACACACCATTGACACCTGCCCACCCCGATGTCGCTCAAGTACAGCTATCCCCAGTTCCCAGTGCCACCCTGCCTCCTGGCCCATACAGCCCTGTGGCTCATCATTTAAGTGGTCCCAGTGGCGCAGGTGCAGTTGACTCTCATGTATCAGACAGTGGCACTGTGTCTGTTGTTTGCTGTCATGCATCATGTAGTGGCACAGTCTCAGTTGTGCCCTCTCCTGTTTCAGGTGCTGGCAGTGTATCTGGGTCTATGGCTCATGTGTCAGTGAGTAGATCTGTGGCTGTGTCTCACACTCCTGTTTCTGGTGCTGGCAGTGTATCTGGGTCTATGGCTCATGTGTCAGTGAGTAGATCTGTGGCTGTGTCTCACACTCCTGTTTCTGGTGCTGGCAGTGTGTCTGGGTCTGTGGCCCATGTGTGTGTCACTCGGGCTGTGGCTGTGTCTCACACTCCTGTTTCTGGTGCTGGCAGTGTGTCTGGGTCTGTGGCCCATGTGTGTGTCACTCGGGCTGTGGCTGTGTCTCACACTCCTGTTTCTGGTGCTGGCAGTGTGTCTGGGTCTGTGGCCCATGTGTGTGTCACTCGGGCTGTGGCTGTGTCTCACATTCCTGTTTCTTTTGCTGGCAGTGTGTCTGGGTCTGTGGCCCATGTGTGTGTCACTCGGGCTGTGGCTGTGTCTCACACTCCTGTTTCTGGTGCTGGCAGTGTGTCCGAGACAGGTAGTTCACGCAGTCCACCTGATTCAGTGATGTGAGGTGGTGTTCACTTGACTCACATGTTATTTCACATGGTGTGTGCATTGTCCATTGAGAACAGCCTTGCACTATTGTGGTCCCTGGGACGGGTTGGTTGGAACACGTACTTGTGCTGCCTCTGATGTACGTGCTCTGTTGGGCACAATGCCCTGTTGATGCTGTGATACTGCATTCTGCCCTCTGATGTGCTGCCTCTGATGTACCTGCTCTGTTGGGCACAATGCCCTGTTGATGCTGTGATACTGCATTCCTCCCTCTCACGTGCTGCCTCTGATGTACCTGCTCTGGTGCACACTTTGCCCTGTTGATGCTGTGATACTGCATTCTGCCCTCTGATGTGCTGCCTCTGATGTACCTGCTCTGTTGGGCACAATGCCCTGTTGATGCTGTGATACTGCATTCCTCCCTCTCACGTGCTGCCTCTGATGTACCTGCTCTGGTGCACACTTTGCCCTGTTGATGCTGTGATACTGCATTCTGCCCTCTCACGTGCTGCCTCTGATGTACCTGCTCTGTTGGGCACAATGCCCTGTTGATGCTGTGATACTGCATTCCTCCCTCTCACGTGCTGCCTCTGATGTACCTGCTCTGTTGGGCACATTGCCCTGTTGATGCTGTGATACTGCATTCCTCCCTCTCACGTGCTGCCTCTGATGTACCTGCTCTGGTGCACACTTTGCCCTGTTGATGCTGTGATACTGCATTCTGCCCTCTCACGTGCTGCCTCTGATGTACCTGCTCTGTTGGGCACAATGCCCTGTTGATGCTGTGATACTGCATTCCTCCCTCTCACGTGCTGCCTCTGATGTACCTGCTCTGTTAGGCACAATGCCCTGTTGATGCTGTGATACTGCATTCTGCCCTCTCACGTGCTGCCTCTGATGGACATGTTCAGTGCTATGGACTGTTGATGCACTTAGCCCCTCTCACGTGCTGCCTCTGATGGACATGTTCAGTGCTATGGACTGTTGATGCACTTAGCCCCTCTCATGTGCTGCCTCTGATGGACATGTTCAGTGCTATGGACTGTTGATGCACTTAGCCCCTCTCACGTGCTGCCTCTGATGGACATGTTCAGTGCTATGGACTGTTGATGCACTTAGCCCCTCTCACGTGCTGCCTCTGATGGACATGTTCAGTGCTATGGACTGTTGATGCACTTAGCCCCTCTCACGTGCTGCCTCTGATGTACCTGCTCTGTTGTCCACATTGCCCTGTTGATGCTCTGATACTGCATTCCTCCCTCTCACGTGCTGCCTCTGATGTACCTGCTCTGTTGTCCACATTGCCCTGTTGATGCTGTGATACTGCATTCTGCCCTCTGATGTGCTGCCTCTGATGTACCTGCTCTGTTGGGCACAATGCCCTGTTGATGCTGTGATACTGCATTCCTCCCTCTCACATGCTGCCTCTGATGTACCTGCTCTGGTGCACACTTTGCCCTGTTGATGCTGTGATACTGCATTCTGCCCTCTCACGTGCTGCCTCTGATGTACCTGCTCTGTTGGGCACAATGCCCTGTTGATGCTGTGATACTGCATTCCTCCCTCTCACGTGCTGCCTCTGATGTACCTGCTCTGTTGGGCACAATGCCCTGTTGATGCTGTGATACTGCATTCCTCCCTCTCACGTGCTGCCTCTGATGTACCTGCTCTGGTGCACACTTTGCCCTGTTGATGCTGTGATACTGCATTCTGCCCTCTCACGTGCTGCCTCTGATGTACCTGCTCTGTTGTCCACATTGCCCTGTTGATGCTCTGATACTGCATTCCTCCATCTCACGTGCTGCCTCTGATGGACATGTTCAGTGCTATGGACTGTTGATGCACTTAGCCCCTCTCACGTGCTGCCTCTGATGGACTTGTTCAGTGCTATGGACTGTTGATGCACTTAGCCCCTCTAACGTGCTGCCTCTGATGTACCTGCTCTGTTGGGCACAATGCCCTGTTGATGCTGTGATACTGCATTCTGCCCTCTCACGTGCTGCCTCTGATGTACCTGCTCTGTTGTCCACATTGCCCTGTTGATGCTCTGATACTGCATTCCTCCCTCTCACGTGCTGCCTCTGATGTACCTGCTCTGTTGTCCACATTGCCCTGTTGATGCTGTGATACTGCATTCTGCCCTCTCATGTGCTGCCTCTGATGTTCATGCTCTGGTGCACACTTTGCCCATGCTCACGCATACACTGTGATTATACCCCTATTATGTGTAAAAAAAGGTAGTCAATCATGTCTCGTGATTTGTCGTTGTCATTCCTGCTTGCGTACTACAAATGTGTATTTCTATTTGCTTCTGATCAGTGGTTTCGGTAACATGACACTCCCCCTCCCTACGTCACGACCCTTGCACGTATTCCCCTCCAGACAGCCAATGGTTTGTGCCTTACCTGCGTCGGCGTCGATGGTGGGCCAAGACTAGGACGTGGTGGATTGCGAAGAGCATCGGGAAAGCGTGTAGCGCTGGGTCCATGGTGGCGAGCAGCTTGTGGTGGGTATCTCTGCTATGTATCTTATCTTCGCTGTGGGGAATCCGCCGTGTTCAGGCAGGTTGTTTTTCCGCTGCGGTTTTATGTGTATTTTCCGCCATCTTGATTTGGGGGACGGTCTTAGACGTCAGTACGTACGGCGGAGTCTCAGGATTCGTCCCGTCCGCCGCGTGGTCGGGTGTAGTTCGGCGGCGGTGCGTGATTTTCCGTCGCGGACGGAATTTTTACGCTATTTCCCATCCTGATATGGCGGACGGAGTGTCCGCGGCTGGCGGACACGGAAAAGGCTTTTTCCGCTTACTCCAGGGCTGCGGTCGCTCTTCCGTCCGCCATCCTAATGAGCCCCATAGTGTCCAAATCATGCCTCCTGTGTTTGAGTTCAAACCAACTCTACAGTCATTCATTATGAACCAAACAAATAATGCCTATCGACTACCATACATCCCAAGTTCACCTCCTTTTCACAGAACCACACTCTTCAGGTGGTACAAAAACCATTCTCTTCAAAGGTTCTCTCACTGCAGCAGAGGGTGCCCCAGGGCTCTTCTCTGAGTCCAACACTATTCAATATGTAAATGTGCCTCCTGGCTGACATCATTGAGTGCTATGGCTTTAACAATGTGGTGTCCAACGATGATAATCAGATGATAATCATTCTCTCACGAGATGGCCAATACTGTGATTCTGCTTAGATATTGCCTGATGGTAGTGGCTGCGTGGATGATCCTCTTCTATCTCAAGCTAAATCCTGTGAAGACTGAAGTCCTCATCATTGACAAGCAGACTTCGATTTGGTCATCGGCCTAGTGGTCTGATTCTGTTGGCCCTCTACCTGTGCCCAAACCAAACCCAAAGATAAAAATCTAGGTATCTGGCTTGACTCTACACAATCATTCGCAAATCAAATCACCAATGTAGCGGTACAATGCTTCGGGATCATACACCTTGAAAAAAATCCAAGGTTTTCAGCCAGAGGGAGCCAAGAAGTCAGTGGTCCATTCCCTAGTCATGTGCAGACTGGATTGCTGCAATGTTGTACATCTGTGTGTCTCCCAGTCATGACTTCAACATGTCGAGAATAAGGCAGCACAATAATAATAATAATAATAATAATAGGGGCATTTGTAAAGCGCTGAGTTACGCGCACCGGCGTGTCCCCGCGCTGACGGTAAGAAAAGCAAAAAACATGGAAAACAGTACTAGCAGGCCAAAATTATCTGGTTTAGAGGTAGGTTTTTAACTTAGCTCGGAATCTCGTTTCTGTTTGTTCCAGGCGAAGGTCTACTGGGAGTTTGTTCCAGTGGTTGGGGGCCAAGTGCCTAAAGGACCTGCCTCCCATGCGAGCTTTCTTTACCCTGGGAGTCCTCAACAGTCCTCCGCCCGCAGATCTAAGCGCTCTAGGAGGTTCATAGGCTTCGATCAGTTTCTGCAAAGGTCGGGGCGCCCTACCATACAAAATCCGATGACACGTGCAGAGAGCTTTGTACTCAATTCTGCTCTTTACCGGAAGCCAGTGAAGTTTTTGTAGAGCCAGCTTCGAGGGCGCCCTTTTGGGCAGCCTAAGAATCAGGCGTCCCGCCGCATTCTGCAGCACTTGAAGACGTGCAACGCTTTTACTCGGTGCCCCAAGGTACAGCAAGTTCGCGTAGTCAAGCCTTGAGGTCACCAAGGCATGCACTAAGGTTTGACGCGCTTCCAATGGCAGAAGGTCTAAAACCTTCTTCAGTCTCTTCAGGACCCCAAAACAGACTCCGACCACCCGATTGATCTGAGGCCCGAAGGTAAGAGCCGCATCGAACCAAACGCCAAGATTTTTGGCCTCCTGACAAGGGGTAGGAGTAGATCCGAGACAGGATGGCCACCAGGCTGACGACCAAGCCGACTGGGCTCTCCCTACCACCAGCACCTCTGTCTTGCTGCCGTTTAACTTCAGACAATTCATGGCCATCCAATCGGCAGGATCTTTCATGCACGACTGGAAGCCATCTGCAGCAAGACAGGGCGCGTGCGACAGGGAGGTGACCAGCTGCGTATCGTCAGCATATGTCACCAATTGGAGGCCATAGCTCTCCACAATTGATGCAACGGGCGCCACATACAAGTTAAAAAGGGTCGGGCTCAGGGACGAGCCCTGCGGCACGCCCTGACCCAACGACACCCCTTTGGAGTAGTAGTCGCCCTGCCTCACTTGAAAGCTCCTTCCTGTGAGGAAGTCCTGGATCAACCTCAACGCGGTGCCATCGATGCCACCTTTGCTCAGACACTGCAGCAAGGTGGAATGTGCTACAGTGTCGAACGCCGCGCTGAGGTCAAGCAGGATCAAGGCCATGGTTTGCCCCTCGTCTACGCCCTGTCTCAGATGTTCTGTTGCCATGAGCAGGGCGGACTCTGTGGAATGACGCGGTCTGAAACCAAACTGCGTATCGTGGAGCAAACCCACCTCCTCTACATGCTTCATAATTTGGGTGTTCACCACCTTCTCAGCCACTTTGGACAGAAAAGGTAGGAGTGAGATGGGCCTCAGATTTTCCAACACCTCAAAGCCAATGTGAGGTTTCTTTCGGAGGGGGAGTACCACCGCCTGTTTCCACCCCTCAGGAAGTGTGCCAGATTCGAAGGAGATATCCAAGACGCGCCTTATGTAAGGCTCCAGGACACTCAGACTGTCCCCCAACCGCTTGGGAGACACCGGGTCCATAGGGGAGCCAGATTTTACCGAAAGGCACGTCCTGACCAGCTCCTCAGGAGGTGGCGTGGTGAAATTTGTAAGTGAGCCTAGGATCTCCCTACCCACAGATGTAGCTTCAAGCTCAACCCCTATAGTAGGAGGATTGGGGAAGGTCGAGTAGATTTTCTCGACTTTGGTGGAGAAATAGTTAGCGATGCGGTCACATGTTTCAATCGAACAGCTCTTCGGGTCAGCGGACGAATCGATTGTGGTCAATGACTTATAGATACAGAAGAGCTCCTTAGCAGAGTTTTTAGCCCCTAGAATTTTCCCTGCATAAAAGGCTGCCTTCGACTTTTTAATCAGTCTATGATGCAGCCTCCTTTTTGCTAAGAACAGTTCCCTGGCCTGAGCATCATAAGATACCCTCCAGGCTCGTTCAGCACGCTTACACTCTGCCTTTGTCCGCCGCAGCTCTCCATTGAACCAAGGAGCAGATCTTTCCTTGCGGCCGCCCTCAGATGTGCGGCAGAGTGGCGCTGTCTGATCTAACGCCTCAGTGATGCGCCTGTTCAAGTTAAAGACAGCAGATTCTATATCCGCACCTCCAGGCTGGCCTTCCCTTGTCAGTGCTAAATTAAAATCCTCCAAGGAGAATTTTGCCCACTTCCTCCTTAGATAGTTCAGGGGTGGCTGACTCTGCTTTATAGGTTTTATACTATTTATAGAGAATGCCACCAGAAAGTGGTCTGTCCAGGGGATCGGCTCAATTGTAGAAACCTGAACCCCTCCCCAGTTTGCAAATACCGGGTCCAGCAGGTGGCCTTGGCGATGTGTGGGACAGGAGAGCTTGAGTTCCAGCTGAAGTGCTTGGATGTCCCTACAGAACTCCTCCGCTCCTTTATCCTCTGGGCTTATTGAGATGTAAAT
The DNA here is from genome assembly GCF_964261635.1 of Lissotriton helveticus. Taxonomy (NCBI): domain Eukaryota; kingdom Metazoa; phylum Chordata; class Amphibia; order Caudata; family Salamandridae; genus Lissotriton; species Lissotriton helveticus. The sequence goes on from NC_136063.1 coordinate 1,356,691,404, forward strand.
TCAAATCTCCCAGTAAAAGAAATTTGTCCCTACGTAACGCTGCCTCAGTAAGACTCTCTACCAGGCTCTCCCTAAACTTGGTACAAGGCCCAGGAGGTCGATAAACAAGAAAACCTTTAATCGCCATCCCCCCATTTAATTATATGTTAAAAGCACCTGCTTCACTCTCCGCTACCGGGGTAGACTCCAGTGCGCAGTCAAGACTTTTCTTAAAAAGGATCGCTATTCCCCCTCCCTTCCCTACAGGCCTATCCTGCCTGACCATGGAGTAATTGTCAGGCATGGCCTCAATGATATCTGAGTCGGAAAACTGGTCCAACCACGTTTCCATGAGGAACAGAAGATCGAACTTTCTCTCCGTGAGCAGCTCGAATATGTCGAGTCTGTGCTTACGCAATGACCTTACATTAAGGAGACCGCAAAATAGCGCGGCATACTCCCCGGTTGTATCCGGCGCGGTGGTAAACCGATACCGACATTGGCCACACTCCTCAACCTCACTTGACATACCATACATACGGGAACACGTAGTCTCCGGACGTAGGCTGAGGAGCTGCTCTCTGTTCCAATAGATCTTATCCTCAGGAACAGGGATTATCGCCCTAGCCCGCAGTCGGCCGCGGACGGGCGCAGACGGGCTCGACTTTGGCGACACTTCGGCGCGCCTTCGTCGCGCCCGCTGCGCTCGTCCGCTGCGCTTCCGGGAGGACATCCTCCTTTTGAAGCCCTCAGCCCGTCTGCCTCACAGCCACTAGACCGCTAACCGGTCACTCACAAGCGGAAGCGGAAGTGACTGTCTCTCACCTCCACGCCCTCCGCTCAACGGTGCTAGCCACCCTGTCGGACCGAGGCGTGGAGGAGGGAAGACAAGACAGCCACCCCAATGCGCCGGTGAGTCGGGGGACACGGGGACACGGGGGACACGGGGGGGATTAACGAAGCCTCAGCCCACTATGGACTTGACCCCAGCGGAATCACCGCTAAAAGTGCAGCCGCCAAATAATCAGGGTAAACAAATTAAAATTTAATGCTAAACCTGCCCAGTTGCTCCCCTACAGCACCCCGCTCTTGCAAAGTTTCACCGGCTTCCCTTGAAAGAAAAGCCATCCTTTAAAGCCACGTACCATTGGCATAGAATACTCAGCAGTAAATGCCCTAGGAATCTGCAGCTTTTAGTTACATCCTATACCCCAAGAAGTGAATTGAGATTTTCCCGGTCATCTTTGGCCTGTATTCCCAGCATTAAAAGAGCATGCATTGGAGGAGGTGGCTGTGTCTTCCTGTTGGCCAAGATGTGAAACTCTCTTCCTCTTTCGCTTAGGCACAAAAATCAGAGCCAGACTTCTGGAAAAAGCTAAAAACCTGGCTTTTTAGATCGACCTAGTACCTTAGGGCTTACCTGATCTGGACTTTGTTTGTGAGACCGTAGCACTGCTACACTTCAGTTAAAGTAACCATGCGCTTTATAAATCATTATTATTATTATTATCATTATTATTATTCTGGTGGAAGAGTTCTTCAATAACTCTCCGAGATTCCTCTTGCGGAATATTGTAACTAAAGTTTCCATATCTTGACTGATTAACAATTCAGCAGCTTATTTATGAGCCCTTGTGTCACTTTTGCGCCACCGTTGCTTCACTGTTTTGTGACGCACCAGCGGTGTAAAAAGTGCACCATGTTGCACCATATTTACAAAGTGATGCATCTAGGTAGATGCATCACTTTGTAAACCCTTGCGCCACATTATACCTGTGCCAGGTATAATGTATGTGGGGGGGGTGTACCGATACAAGAAAGGGTCGTAGAAGTGATGAAGTGAAATCTATAAGTTTTCACTGTGCCACTTCTAGGATGCAAATGCGTCAATATCTTACGCCTCCCTCATTGCAGGTGTAAGACTGACGCAGGCACATTTAACATGGGACTTGCCCATGTGTAATGACCCATTGCTGGAGTTGTGTCACTTTTGTGACACACTCCAGCAATGCGTCATTTTTGCGCCCACAGATAGGTCAGAAATACTGACGTATCTGTAACTCCTTGCGACATGATGCGTCATACTGTAAATATGACGCATCATTGGTGTAGCAAGGAGGGGGCACTGAAGAGAGACGCATTGCTGTTTTCTCGCAGCAATGCCTCACTTTTCATAAATGAGAGCCTCAGAATGTTGGTCAAAAGTGAGGGTATCAATGATATTGAGCACCTCCGTGTGCTTGTTGCGTAAGGGCATTAGCTTTACTAAAGGGTACAAGAAATGGTAAGAAAACTCTGATAATGGTTCCAATATGGAGTTAAATCCTGATGCAACCAGAGGTCCTGGTGTGGAAGTTTGTGTGTTTACGAGTTTTTTGCATTGGGGTAGAAATACTGTGTCCTGGGATGTTTTTGTATTCGGAAATCTGCCTCTCCTTTCAAAATCTATTTGCTGTTCTTTGCCTTTTCTACTTCCCTCTAAATTTTAGCTTTTACTCTTGTTGTTGGATCCCTTTTTTAACATATTGTATTTTCTTAGATCTCCTAACAGTCTGAGGCATCCCTTTGTGTTTGCCGCCGTCGTTTGGATCTTCATCGCATCCCCCTTATAGTCAGGCTGTATGATATGATCTTACTTAGATTAAAATTCTTTTCAAACCTATTTTTCTTCCCTAATCAGGTTGGAGAAAGAGTGATCTTTGTCATGATCAAATTGCTCACCTTTGCATTCTATTGCCTGTTCAAAGGCCAACACGTCTGGTGGTATACCAGTATAATTGTACTCTGAAGCTCAGGGCCATTATTGATAAAAATATACTTAAATGAGATCCTTCTAAAGAATTTGGTATGCTCACATCTCAGTGTAAATTTTCCCAGAGCATTAGTAGGGAGAAAACAGAGGCCTTTGTTAAGTTGGATTATTTGTCCTTTGTTGAAAGTGTATGGGGCTAGTTTGACCATTAGATTGCCGGGTTGGTTGTTCCTTGTTAGTTATCCAGGTGATTAATTTGTTCACATCTTCCCTTTTCAGTTTTTGATTTTTCTGTCTCAACTTTCCACTTTCTCTGGCATGTCCTTAAAAAGGGTATGGTGTGAAAACAAATGGGGAAATTTTGGGGCTGCCATAAGGTTCATGCCACCCAAAAAAGTATCCCATGTATGGTGGGAGAGGATATGATGGGATTTGTTGTATCTTGAGTCTTCAATCAATCAATCAATCACAGAATTTGTATAGCGCGCTACTCACCTGTAAGGGTCTCAAGGCGCTGAGGGGGGGGGGGTCGCTACTGCTCGAACAGCCAGGTCTTGAGTAGTTTCCTGAAGGAGAAGTGATCCTGGGGCAGCTGTAGGTGAGTGGGGAGGGAGTTCCATGTCTTGGCTGCCAGGTAGGAGAAGGATCTTCCTCCGACGGTGGATTTCCGAATTCTTGGGATGGAGGCGAGGGCGAGGCTGGAGGATCAGAGCTGGCGGGTGGATGTGTAGAAAGTGAGGCGGCTGTTGAGGTACTTCGGGCCCAAGTCGTGGAGAGCCTTGTGTGCCTGGGTGAGGAGTCTGAACGTGATCCTCTTGTTGACGGGGAGCCAGTGCAGGTCTTTCAGGTGGGCGGAGATGTGGCTGTGGCACGGGATGTCCAGGATGAGTCTTGCTGAGGCGTTCTGGATGCGCTGGAGGTTTTTCTGGAGTTTGGCTGTGGTTCCAGCGTAGAGGGTGTTCCCGTAGTCCAGACGGCTGGTGACGAGGGCCTGGGTGACCGTCTTCCTGGTTTCGGTGGGGATCCATCGGAAGATCTTTCGGAGCATGCGCAGGGTGTTGAAGCAGGATCATGAGACTGTGTTCACTTGCTTGGTCATCGTGAGGGAGGAGTCCAGGATGACGCCCATGTTGCGTGCGTGGTCCGTTGGTTTAGCTGCACTGCCCAGGGCAGGCGGCCACCAGGAGTCGCCCCAGGCGGAGGGCGATGATCCCAGGATGAGGACTTCCGTCTTGTCTGAGCTCAGTTTCAGGCGGCTGTTCTTCATCCAGTCGGCGACGTCTTTCATCCCTTCATGCAGGCTGGTTCTGGCTGTGGTGGGGTCGTTAGTGAGGGAGAGGATCAGCTGGGTGTCGTCGGCGTAGGAGATGATGTTGAGGTTGTGTTTGCGTGCGATGGCTGTGAGAGGGCTCATGTAGACGTTGAAGAGGGTTGGGCTGAGTGATGATCCTTGTGGAACGCGCAGATGACTTCGGTGGCCTCGGATCTGAACGGGGGGAGGCGGATTCTCTGGGTTCTTCCGGCGAGGAACGAGATGGTCCACTCCAGTGCCTTCTCTTGGACTCCGATGTTGCTGAGGCGCTGCACTAGGGTGCGGTGGCAGACAGTGTCGAACGCTGCAGAGAGGTCCAGGAGGATGAGGGCCGATGTTTCCCCGTTGTCAAGCAGGGATCTTATGTCATCAGTGGCTGCGATGAGAGTGGTCTCGGTGATGTGGTTGGCTCGGAAACCGGACTGCGAGGGGTCGAGGGATCCGTTCGTCTCGAGGAAGGCGGCAAGCTGTCTGTTGACGGTCTTCTCGATGACTTTGGCAGGAAAAGGGGGGAGCGAGATGAGGCAGTAGTTCTTGAGGTCGGTGGGGTCTGCTGTTGGTTTCTTCAGGAGGGCGCTGAGCTCGACGAGTTTCCAGCTCTCCGGGAAGGTGGCGGTGTTGAAGGAGGTGTTGATGATGTCCCGGAGTTGGGGGTGGGATGATGGAGTCGGCCTTGTTGAAGACGTGGTGGGGGCAGGGGTCGGTTGGTGATCCGGAGTGGATGGTGTTCATCGTGCAGGTGGTGTCTTCGGTGCTGACCGGGGTCCAGGCGCAGAGGGTGGTGTGGGGGGCGTTGGTTCGGTGGTTGGGTGCGTGGTAAGTGCGCCGAAGCTGTTGTGTATATCGGCGATCTTGCGGTGGAAGAACCAGGCGAGTGAGTCGCAGAGGTCTTGCGAGGGGGTGATGTCGCTGTTACCGGCGCTGGCGTTGGAGAACTCTTTGACGATGCTGAAGAGTTCCTTACTGTTGTGGGCGTTGTTGTCCACTTGTTTTGTGAATGTTGTCTTCTTGGTGGTGCGGATCAGCTGGTGGTGTTTGCGGGTGGCGCGTTTGAGGGCAGTCATGTTGTCTGTGGTCTGGTCGTGGTGCCAGGCTTTCTCGAGGGTGCGGCAGCTCTTCTTGGAGTTCTTGAGTTCGTCGGTGAACCAGGAGGCTTTCTTGCTGCCGGGTCTGCTGGGAGGCTTCTTCAATGGTGCGAGGTCATTTGCGCAGTTGGTGAGCCACTGTGTGAGGTTGCTGGCTGCTTTGTTGGGGTCCGATGTGCTGGCAGGAGTGTTCTGGCGAAGGGAGGTGGTGAGCTGCTCGGTGGTGATCTTGCTCCAGCTCCTGCGAGGAATCTGTTGCGGGTGGTGGTGGGTCGTTGTTCTTCCGAAGCTGAAGTGGACGCAGCTGTGGTCAGTCCAATGGAGTCCGGTGGAGTGGCTGAAGGAGATGTGCTTGCTGGAGGAGAAGACGGGGTCAAGTGTGTGGCCGGCGTAGTGGGTGGAGGTGTTCACCAGTTGCTTGAGTCCGAGGTTGGCGAGGTTGCCAAGCAGGGTGGTGGTGTTGCTGTCCTTGTTGTTCTCCAGGTGGAAGTTGAGGTCCCCTAGGAGGATGTAGTCAGCGGAGAAGAGGGCGTACGGGCTGACAAAGTCTGCGATGTCTTCGCTGAATTGTGTGCGTGGTCCCGGGGGTCTGTAGATGAGGGTGCCTCTGAGGGTGGTCTTAGGGTCGGTGTGTATCTGGAAGTGTAGGTGCTCAGCGGCGGTGAGGGTGTCGTCGGAGTTGGTCGTGATGCGGATGGTGTTCTTATGGATGATGGTGATGCCTCCTCCAGTTTGTTTGACGCGGTCCCTCCGGATGATCTTGTAGCCCTCCGGGATGGCTATGGCGATGTCGGGTGCTGAGGAGGCGTTCATCCATGTTTCAGTGAGGAAGGTGACGTCTGGAGATGTTGAGTTGAGGAGGTTCCAGAGTTCGACGGCCTGCCTGTGGACGGAGCGGGTCTCACCCTCTTTATCCTCATTAATGCTGTTCTTTCTGTGTATTGGCTCTGGAACTATAATAATCCTCAGTTATGTATGGATAAACTGATTCATGTGAGAATTTCCAAATTTACAGTGACAATCAGTGACCAGTGCTTTTTTTTAAAACCAGTATGTTCTAGAGAGATGTGTGGTTCATTTGTAACTAATAGTCCATGAGGGTCTGCATTCACTGAGAGATACTCCTTCATTGAAGATTCCTAATCCCTGGGTGAGTGTTTGTGATTTTAAAGTATCCCCCATTAGCGGCGAAGCAGACAGAATCAGAGGAGCCATGTCATAATTTTACATTAGATATGGTAGACAAAATTTAAAAATTCATGACAATCTGGAAACTTTCTTTCTGATAAAGTATTCTCCTGCAGCTGACTTCTGGTATGTACATAAACAGAGAAGAGGGGGCGAGAGAGAGAAATAAGACTACCACTACATCCTCCCTTAGAATGAGCTATCACACCAACGGGGTAACAATCTATGAACACTTTTATTTAGTGCATTTGTGATAGTGTATGTTGAGAAACCCTAAAAAGATTATTGTTTCAAACATTTATCCCTCAGCCGCAAATAGTGGCATGCTTCATCATCGAGTTTTATACCATGACATTATTTCTATCAGATGGGCTCGACCAAGCTCTAATGCTAGAAAAATTGACTTGGGAAAAACTTAGTAGAAGCAGGAGCGACTGGTGTTAATGGGCAAAAGGGGGTTCACTCTGTGACCCTCCGGTGAGAGGCAGGAATAGGGAAATAAACACAGAGCAGCTGCTCTGAGACAATATGCTGAAACTCCTGGGTGTACTCTAGTGAACTTTGCAGATGTCCTTCTGTGCAAGTGCCTGCCGGGCAAGGTTTTCTTTGACCTGCAGGCACAAGCTACAGTAGTGACATCACAGGAGAGGGACTGCTGAATTAGAAAGCAAGGGATCAGGTTGCTTTTGGGGCACATAAACACTGGTCCGAGGAGGAGTTGCAAAACTCGATCCACTTAAAAGGCAGGGGGTGTGTCAGAACGATGAGACAAGGAGGGAGTGGGCAGCAACAATGTATTGGTCATCATAGAGGGGCAGGCTATCTGAGGATAGACGAGGGATGCTCTCCTGGCAGTAAAACCTGTTTAGTACTGCATTTGGCTTCACTTTGGGAAAAAAATGATGGAGCTATGCACAACAGAGTGCTCCGTATCTTGACCATAGCGGCCCAAAAGAGTGAAGTAAGCAGCTGCGGAGAACAATTGCACTTGTGGACATCAACCCTCAACCCCTGCTTTAGCAGCTACAGTGGGGTGGGGTTCTTGATGGACCTCTTCTGTCTGCAGCTCGGCAAACAAAGGCTCATAATTAATTTGGGAGTGTGAGTGAGTGAAAGGATGGATGGATAGATGGATGGATGGAGTGAAAGGATGGGTTGATGGATGATGAGAGAATGGATAAATAGATGGTAAAATGAGTGAAAGTATGGATGGATAAGTAGAATGGTAAATGGATGGATGGATGGAGTGAAAGTATGGATTGATAAGCAAATGGATGGATGAGTGTTATAATGAAGGGTGGATGGATGGATGTAAGGATGGTTGGCTGAGTGAAAGGATGGATAGAAGGAGCAAAAGGGTGGATTGATGAGCGAAAGGATAGATGAATAGATGGATGAGAGGGGGATGGATAAGTGAAAGGATAGATGATTGAGTGGATTGATTGGGTTGATGGATAGGTGTCCCTAGACCAGTGGCCCCTCTCCCTTTTTGGGCTTCACAGCACAGCTATACTACACCCTCCTTGTGTTGTGGTCCATTTTTTTTGTTGTAAGGATGAATAATTATTAATTCTTAACACAATAAAAATAAAATGCAGACCCGCAAAAAACGAGGCAGCTATTGGCATTGTTTGACAACTGACACATCTGCATGACGTTGCATGCCATTCCAGGACTGTGAGCATGTCTCTGTGACTGTGTGTGAGTTAAAGTGAGAGCTAGTCAGTGAAGGAATGAGTCAGAATGATGAGTGACAGTAAGGACCAGTATATGTGAGAATGAACGCAAATGAGGGAGAATGACAGTGGTGTAACTGAGTGTTACTGTGTGTGAGACTGAGACACAGTAATCCTGAGTAATCCAAAATGAGTGAGAATGAATGGCACTGACTGGTACAGAGTGGGCCGTGATAGAACAAGTGAGATTGTGTGGATTAGTGAGACCAAGTGAGACTGAGTGAGTCAAAGGGAGACAGTAAACTTAGTGCAAGAATGTGTGAGAGAACCCTTCAAGAAAAAGCTCTTTGGAATAAAAATCAAGGATTACACCCATCCACTTTTAAAGGTCACCAGCCGCCACTGAGTAGCAAACCTAATTTCAGTAAATAAAAGCACACCCAAATGTAATTATAAATCGAAAAGGATTAGGGGCAGTCTAGTTACTCTTTCCAGGGAAGAGGAAACCGGAATGAATTGGGAAGGCATCCACCAATGAACCTGAGAAAGGCAGTCAGACAAGTTGAGAATTTTATCTTATTTGTCTGAATACTTCAAGTGGAACCTGTTTGTCATGATAACCTGCCTTGTAGGAGTCTCAGGTGTATCGTCGAGGAGATGATATGCAAGCACTGAATATATTTGGAGAGAGTTACTTCACTTTTAACATAGGCTATTCTGTTGAGCAATGGGTTTAAGGTACTTCACATTTAACGTAGACTATTCTTTATAGATCTGTGCTTGATTTGACCTAATGAATATGGTTAGGATGGAAGAAAGCAAATAATGACATGGTTGTTCTGCTAATAATGCACAATACAAAGTGCACTTTGCCTGGATATCATGGACTTGAGTTGGAGAAGGTCTGTCTAGGCCTCTTCTTGATTGCCTAAAGAAAGTATGACTACCATCAGAATACTACACATGAAATTTGTCAAATGTCTAATTCAAAGGGTTCAAGTACGAGGAAAAATCCACAAAAGGCAAAACACCATGGTAATCGTGTACCTCTTTATTGAAGATGTAGATTTATATTGCAAAAATTAGCAAGGCACCAAACTCCCCCTTTCATTGGGCTGGAGAAAAGAACCAAGAAAAAAACAGGCATACAATGCAGAGGAAGATCCAACTACTAGAAAAAAAATCTAGGACACAGATATTAGTAAGGGGGCAAAGGCCTCAATAAGAATATGGAATGAATGGCTTGCAATGCATATTCCTCTTGTGAATGCATCCTCTGTATACGACAAGCAGGATCTGACATCACAATTTCAACAAATGATGCAGTGCATATTGTAAGGAAGAAATGTATCGACATTTTCAGCCCTATGGTTGAATTGACCAGAATCATTAATTCAAAGTTTCAACAATACAATGAATAAAGTAAAACCAGTGTTTTCATACATATACTGTATTAAGTTATTTCTTCTTATACATGATTATGCATCATAGTCATATCAGGAGATTTTAGAAATTTCACAAATATACATCATATCATTTGAGAAATCATAACATGTGGTCATTGCATCATGAACAGCACATACAATAATATACAAAATGTTTAAAAGAAAGCCCGATGCATTTCAGGACTGGGGCATCCCTTCGTCAGGGGCAACCTGTGAACAAAAACATAAATGTTACAATAACAAAATGGACTGTCTACTGATTCTTAAAGACAACACAGGGGTGTCATTACCTAAATTCATAAAGATGCATTAGTGCATAAATATCCATCAATGTTAAACTTATAGGTGATTTGTTGAATTGTGTCCACCCATGTGTGATTAGTAATATAAAGAGAAACAGGTAAGTGAATAACGTGAAAGACATGTGAATAAACAGGTAGATACTATCTTGGAATCACACAAGGTGTGCAACGAAAAAGACCCAGTTGGAAAAAGCGGCAATATGAACTATGAACAAATATGTCAGAAAGTACCTTGCTGAGCACAAAGTATCAGACTATTAAAAAGTCCAACGTATATGCTGAAAAAACGAATATGGCGGTGTAAGAGGAGAGAAACACATGTAAGCTGTAAGTGTACCTCTAGTCGTAAAAGAGTATATGCTCACCTTGGGGGAAACGCAGAACCCCTTCGTTGTAATGAGAGGATGTTAAAATTGTGAGCTAAAAAAGAACAAGCAAAACAAAAGGTGAAACAATGTTCTCTATGTGCAGCACAATGATAGTGAACACAAGTCCAGAAATGCTCAATGTTCAATATCATGTAGGGATACTGTAGTTGGGTAACCAACTCGGATGCTGAAAAAACTAATATAGCGGTATGAGAAAGGAAAACTCGTGCAAGTTGTAAGTATACCGCTAGTAGTGAAAGAGTCTATGCGTGGGACTACATTTCTCTAGGCTCTCTGCGCCATTCCTTTCTCTTTTTCTTATATTATCCTCCTTACGTCTAGTACCACTTTCTACTTGTTCCAGCTCCTCTTCAAGATGGCTCTCATGGGGTCTCCTATACAGTCCTTTCCCTAGCTCCATAGCGTGTATTTTCACCGATTCCGCTAGTGACTCTACACGTTGCAGCCGTCAGCGGCTGTTATTGCCGTTCGGCCGTGTTGAAACAGTTACAAGGTAAGCGTTACTCGTGCCCTTATGTAGTAATGGTTATATATAGTAAACAATCCAAGTAGATCCAGATGCAGAAAATAGGTATTTATTGGAGCATCCACCTTACAGGAGATCAGCAGTGTAACTGACAACTTCCTGATCTTGAGCACATAGGAAAACAAGCATATTCAAAGAAATACAAGTCATGCAGAGAATGCAATACAAGAAGTATTCTAAATGGAGTTTACCAAGAGAATTCCAAGGGGAATTCTCAAGTAATAAACATTCTATGTAAAAGACATAGTTAACACAATACTACACCTTATCACCGCGATTCATTTTACCGCTCCCTTCTTTTTCTTTATTACGATGGTCACTTTTTCTTTAGATTCCGGGTTACCCGACTGCAGCATCCTAACATGACATTGAACATTGAACACTCGCTCCTTTGAGATAGGGGTGAGTGTGCATTTCCTTTCTTGTGTTTACAATCATCGCGCTGCACGTAGAGAACATTGTTTCACTTTTTGTTTTGCTCGTTCCTTTTTAGCTCACATTTTACCATCCTCCAATTGCAACAATGGGAATCTACGTTTCTCCCTAGGTGAGCATAGACTCTTTCACGACTAGCGGTATACTAACAGCTTGCACAGGTTTTCTTTTCTCATACCGCCATATTCGTTTTTTCGATGCAAAAACAACAACTGATAGACGGAATGTTGCACAATGGCAAAACATTCACCCCCAGTCACAGATCTGGGTTTAATCCATCGTTATTTTGCTCAACACACCACCCCAGTTCGGACATGGCCATATGCAAATCAGCCTTGACCCTGTGCCTCATGGGAACAGTCCAACCTGAACTGCCAAGCCATGTCTTCCCTGGACCGGAATCAAGCCTCCGTGTCTTTAATGAAATCTTGATTCTCATACCACTCTGTTTGGAGAATCGCTATTTCATTTCAAGACCGGAGGCTACCATTCTGCAGGTTGAAAGCCTTTAAGAATGACATTAGACACATGCTTAATTTGTCTGAAATAGTGCTTAGCCAAAACTCATACATTAGACCAATCTACAGCTTTCAAAATCTCCTCCAACCTGCCTCCGCACAAAAGCATCTTACTCGCACCAGCACCTCTCACAGAATGTGCCTTGTAATATTTCACATCTACGCCACTCTCTCTCATTACGTTCTTCACCCATCTAGCAATAGTCGCTGAACTTACCGCTCCATAAGTCTTCACTTAAAATATCAACAACCGATTCTCTCCATGTCTCCTGAATTCCATCATCCTGCTCTCATTTTCATGCATACAATCCACATCCCACAACTTCCTCTTCTCCTCAAATTTTGGATCGAAAATTGTCTTCGACATTGTCTTTGTTCTTTTCCAAATCTAAAAAAAAACCCTAACCAATGCCAAAACCTTGTTATTTATCTCCAATGCTCGCACATCTGACACTTTTCTAAAATGAAACCAAGCACAACAAGGTTGCCAATTTCCCAGAAAGTCTCTTCATATCGAAATACCTATTCGGCCAAAGTCTTGCCTGGATGAGCCCCCTTGTCACAATGGCATGCCCTCGCCTTTCTGCCCAGGAAGGAAAGTTCACAATCAGACTCATCAGTAAAGTCAGAAAGTTTGGCCCGAAGCTGCGCTAGTGTGTCAGGGTTAGGACAAAGGAAATGTAAAGAGTCAAGAGCCTTGATTTCTCCCTCCAGTCGCTCAAGGGTACCTCGAATAGAGTGCAGTACTGCAGACTGCTTAGAGATACATTTGCCCCGAATCACCGCCTTAAAGCCTTCCCAGAGAGTGGAAGGGGAATCAACCGGCGTTAAGTTTGAAATAGTTCACAATACCAGTTTGGATCTCATCACAGAACACTGTGTCCCAGAGCGCATTAGGGGGCAACCGTCAGGCAAACAAACACTGCGGGGCATGCTGGGGAGCAAGCTGAGGCGTACGGGAGCATGGTCAGAAAGTGTGCGCACCATATGTTCTACGGAGGTGATCCAGGCAAAATAGTCCGGAGTAGTGATCCAGAAGTCCAGGTGGCACCAGCAGCCTAGAGAGCCTGTAACTCAAGTGCCCTTGCGTGCCCCCGGATGACTATGTCTCCACACATCGAGAAGTGAATTGTCAGTGAGTATGGAGTGGAGTAGAGAAGTAGCGCGTGGGTGCAGAACATGGGGCCCATAGACATCAAGGGTGGGTGAAGTTGTAATGTTGAAATCGCCCTCCCAGAGCAGTGCGGCAGGCCCAGGGAAGAGATATGTTTCCAAACCTGCTTGAGGAATTCAGTGACATCGGAGTTGGGGTCGTATATCGCTGCAAGAATCAGGGGTTGAGCAAGAAGGGTACCGAACAAAACGACAAAGCGCTCCCCTGGGTCCGCAATGGCCTGGGATGTATGCCAGGGAAGCCCTTTGCGTAGTAGGATGGAAGTCCCATGAGATTAACAAGAATAGAAAGAAGAGTGAGTTTCACCCCAATGTCTGTCGAGAAGCCTGGAGGTCGTGGCTGGCAGCAGGTGGGTGTCCTGGAGAAAACAGATGTCGACCTTATGGCGGACGAGGTGGGCATGTACTAAATGGGCCTTGCAATGGTCATTGAGACCACGTACGTTCCACGTCCAGAATGTGATGTCTGTCTTATCGCTTTACCAGGGAGGCGGATGGCAGATAGAAACAGATGCAAAGAGGAGGCCAGATGTGATAGTGAAGGGATGTGCAGTGCAGAAGTCAGTGTAACAAATGACATAGTACAGAAACAATCGCAATACAAAAAAAAAACAAGCCTCAAGGAGGAGGCAACGACTCCAATGAACCCCCGGCCCACCACTCGCACCAGCACCAGCCCTCCAAATAGGTTGAGAAACCAACCCCACCCACCCAGTAGAATCCCAACAGGAGGATCAAGAAGAAGCAATACCAAAGTGCATAGCACCCCCAACCCACCACCCACTCCAACCTTCCCAATCAGCTTGAGATACTGATCCCGCCCACCCAAGGAAATCCCAACTGAAAGAGGATGAAGCACAAGAACCAAAGGGGGTTATCCCATGGAGGCATGGCTCTACCAGGCGTATACCCCCACCACAAGGACAGGGTGGCCAAGCCACGGAGAGAGGCGGACCATTATTATTATAGTACAAAACATTATACGGTGCAGGCCCCCTGCACCAAGGCAACATCACCACAGAGCATAGCAAAAAAGAGGAAACAGCAATGAGCATTCGAGGGCCATTAGCGAATACAAAAGTCAAGAGAGGAACAATGGTGAGAGTCAGTCATTATCACTCATGCCACCCCCCAGCTTCTGGACTGAAACAGGGTGGAGGCAGGCGCTGCTGTTTGTCCAAATTTTTCGCAAAGGCCAGGGCAGCTTTCAGCTCGGTGGAAATATGCATATGCACACCACTTTTGACACTCAGCTTGGCCAGATAGGCGAGGGAGCAGGAGACTTCATTCTTTTGGAGCAATCGCTTGGCCGGGAGGAATTTGCGTTGGGCGGCCTGCATCGCCATCGAGTAGTCAGGGTAAAAGGCAAGAGAATTTCCCTGATGGTGGATCTCACCTTTATCCCGGGCAGCTCGGAGGATCACATCACGGTCCCTAAAGCTTAGCAATTTAGAAATGATAGGGCGAGCAGGTAGGCCAGGAGCCGGCCGTGGAACCCGTTCAACTACAAAGACAGAGGACTGAACATCACTAAAGAGCTCTTAAAGAAGTTGCTCGACAAAGTCCTCAATTTTGGTGATGTTGGAGGATTCGGGTACACCCGTAATGCGAAGATTCCTCATTTACATTTTTTTATAAGTTCCAGCACTTTATCCATCTGGAGGAGCTTCTGATGATCACCAGCCCTATTGTCCTCAACATCTGAGACCCTCGCCTCCACCTGGCCCACCCGCACGTCATGGAAATCAACCCTGGCCTTGATTGTGTCCAAATGGGCTGCCAGCTGGTTGAGCTGAGCAGTGAGGCCTGAGACAGTAGACTTTACATACAGCATGATCATTTTAAGGTCATCTTCGCGTGTAGGGCAAGAGTCCAGTGAGGGAGTAGGTTCACCAGTGTCCAAAGCAGCGCCGTCTTGCCAAATTGATCTGCGCTGGTCAAACGCCAGCTTGGGCTGTTTGGGGTCTGCTTTTCCCATGACTGAGCTGCCCCAGCTGGCCAGGCCACCCTGACCTCAAAGCACGACAGATGCAGGGAAGGAGTTCATGGTTCAACTAAGCCGCTGAGAAGCATAAACGCTGGGGAGGAGGCGACCAGCGAGATCAGCTGGAGCAGGGGCCCGGACAAGGGGCCACGAAGGAAGAGGGAGCCAAACCAGCAGCACAAGTGCACACAGACAGGAGCTGCAGATGAGGGCCACCCCGGGCGGGGTACCAGAGCAGCCAGCAAGTACTCAATGCAGCACCAGAGCCAGGCGTCTGTAGAAGATAGCAGTCAGCAGTAGATCGGAAGAGGAGCAGGCTTAGCCCCAACTCAAAAAAGAGATGGTGAAGGAGTAGACTGCAGGGCCGTGAAACAGACAGGAGGCAGCCTGAAGGCTCAAAGCAGCCGGAGCATAACCCCGGCAAGGAGCTAGCAGTCTCAGAGCGGACCCCCTGCAGCCATTGGAAAGCCGGAGGGCCCCGATGCAATGAGGCCAGGTTGTCAAGGCTGCAGCTCAGGGGGGCAGAGCGCAACGGGGAGATGTGGGGAGCACGCTCCCCACGTCGCGGGGCCTGGGTCCAGATGAGACAGGCAGTGAAAGTATGAGCACCAGAGCAAGTGCTCGCCAGTATGGAATGCGACCGCGGGACCTGCGGTATGACACAAGCTCTCCCAACCCCGCAGCCAACCGCCACACACATCGCACCATCCTACCAAGCCTGGACCTCCAACGGGCAGCAGGAATCAGCGAAGAGATGCCCTGCATCTGCAAAGCAGTCCAGGCAGGATCGCAGCTCCACAGCGCCGCGCTGAAGCCCCAGGCCGCATGCCGTCAGGAACGCCCAGCAGACTCACGCAGGCTGATGTCAAAGTCTGTTACTGGGTGCCTGGGAGAGTCCAGCCACCGGCAACAGGACTGACAGGTGCCCAGTGATGCAAGGGGTCAGAATCAGCAGGGGTGGAGGGTCAGCACCACCCCAGTCCTCAGGATGATGTCAGATAGATAGGTGTGGCCGGCAGAGCCCACTCAATATGCGGCCATCTTGCAGCCGGCCAAGCCACGTCCCGGGGGTCATGAACTTGCTGCAGCTGGGTCCAGGAGCTGGTTGGGGAGTCTTTATGTACCTGAAGCTCAGATCAGGAGGCCAGCAGACTAACCCCTTGAGTCACTCGGGGGTCCTGGTCTCAAGATAAAGTTGCAGGTTCAGCTCTTCTCAGGCAAGAGGGCAGAAGGCAGTAGATCAGCACAGCAGGGCAGCAGTTCCCTTAGAACAGCAGTCTAGCAGAGTGGCTGTCCTTTTAGCAGCATAGTATGCCTTCTCCCTGACAGAGTATCCACAGGTTCAGTAGTGTACTGAAGAGTTGATATCTGAGCTCCTTTTATACACAGGTGTGTTTTTGAAGAGGTGAGAAGCTTCAAGAGGCATGCCTTTGAAGTTGAAGTGCGCAGATGCTCACCTTCCTGCCTTGGATCAAGACTGACTTACAGGGATTATGCAACCATTTGTGTGGTGGCAGGACACAACCTATTTAAGTATAAGTGGGGCTATGTCTAGCTCCTCCCTCCCAGCCTACCAGTGATGGCCCATCCAGTCCCATCTAAGCTCCCTTTGTGTCTGATTGTCAGGAGGAATACACAGAGCCCACCTGTCAACCCATACCCAGCCATGTGACCCAGAGACAGGCTACAGGCACCAAATGTCTAAGGCAAGAAAGCGGAAACTTTCTAAAAGGGACATTTTCAGAATTGCAATTTAAAATCAGGCTTAACCATAAATTAGGATTCTAAATTAGCATTAAAGAGTCACCTAACATGAACCAGTTACCTTTTCCCATTTGGAAATTACATTTATAAAATGTTATAAGGTAACTCCAATGTTATCCTACGGGAAAGGCAGCCCTTGAGATAGTGAATTATTTTTAAAGTACTTGTCCAACTTTTTAAATACACTGCACCATCACGATGTGCAGTCCACTGCCTACCTTAGAGGTGACTAATATGTATTAAAAAGAAAGGTTTGGGCCTGCCAAATGGTTTAATTTGCCAGGTGAAAATGATAGTTTAAACTGCACACTCAGGTTCTGCAATGGCAGGCTGATAAATGTTCAAAGTGCTACTTAAGTGTGTGGCACATTCAGTGCTGCAGGCCAACTTGTAGCATTTAATTTACAGGCCCTGGGTATTCGTAGTGCACGGTACTTGGGACTTACAAGTGAATTAAATATGCCAATGGGGTATAATCTAGTTCAACATGTTTTAAGGAGAGGGGTAAGCTGTGGTAAAGTACACAGAGTCCTAAAGAAGATGCCTTGAAAATAATTGTTTTCTGTTTGAGGGTGAGCTATACCATCAGCAGCATGGGACTGCGATGGGCACCTGTTTCACCCCCAGTAATGGCTGTTTACATGTAGGCTGGTGGGAGGAACAGGTGCTCCACAGAGAATTTTGGATGAGCATATAGTGATGTGGGCTAGATATATAGATGATCTCTTTGTGATCTGGAGGAGCTCAATTAATTCTGCAGAACAGTTTGTTAAGCTGATAAATAATAAATAATTAAATTTAAGCTTTACACTTGACATTAGTAAGACCAGCGTAACAGTTCTAGACATAGAAGTGTAGGTCAAGGAGGGTAAGCTGGAAACCAGGCTCTATAGAAAAAAAGACAGCTATGAATACAATTGAATTTGAATTTGAGTTTAAAATATTTATATAGCGCAGCGTACACCATACGGTTTCTTGGCGCTTTTGGAGGCATGAGGACAGAAGATTAAAAAGGGCAGTTAGTGTGAAAAGGCTTGAACGAACAGAAACGTTTTCAGGCCCTTGCGAAAGAGGGGGTATTGTTTAGTAGCACGTAGGTGGTCAGGGAGGGAATTCCAAAAAATGGGAGCCAGAACTGAAAAATTGGAACCTCCCCATTTTTTCCTGTTGTAGCGAGGAACCTGTAAAAAGGATTTAGCGGATGATCGCAGATGTCTGATAGGAACATAATCTTTTAGCAGGGAGGAGATGAAAGCAGGGGCCGTTCCCTGCCGTGCCTGAAAGACCATGCAGCCAGTCTTAAAGAGAGACCGTTGTTTAACAGGCAACCAGTGCAGCGCCTTCAACAATGGTGTAGAATGATGGAAACGGGGAAGGCCATACACCAACCGAGCTGCCTGGTTCTGCACAAGCTGGAGTTTACATAAGCTATATGCCGGAATGCCGTTGTATAAGGCATTGGCATAGTCCAGCCGGGAGATCACAAGGGCAGACATGATGAGTTTAAGTGCCAGAGGGGAGAAGAACCGGGAAACCGTGCGAATAGTGCGAAGCATCAGAAAACAAAAAGAGACAACGGAGCTGATTTGTGAGTGGAGGGTAAGGTGATTGTTAATTTTTACACCAAGGGTTTTAACCGTGGAAGAAGGGACGGGAGGGGAACCAAGGGTGGAAGGCCAGAAAGAAGAATTCCAGGGGCTGGAAGAGCCACCAGTGAGCACCAGCTCGGTTTTATCCGGGTTCAGCTTCAGATGGTTGTGGCTCATCCAGTCCCTGATGAAAATCATAATAGTCTGAAAATTAGAAATAGCGTGAGGGGAAGAAGAGAGATTGAAAACAAGCTGGAGGTCATCTGCATAGTTATATACAGTGACCTCCAGCTGCTGAAGTGCAAAGATAAGAGGGTAGATATAAAGATTGAACAGTAGAGGGGAGAGAGAAGAACCCTGGGGGACACCGCACGTGATCTTAAGTGGAGCTGCCGTGAACTCCCCCAGCCGGACCGCCTGGGTGCGATCCCGCAGGAAGGACGAGAGCCAGACTAGTGCTGAGCCCCCGATTCCCGCCGCTCTGATACGTGAAAGCAAGATGGAATGATCCACCGTATCAAAAGCGGCGGAGAGATCGAGGAGCACCAGAGCTTGATATTTGTTTTGGTCCACGCCCTCCCTGAGGTTGTTTAGGACCGACACCACAACGGACTCAGTAGAGTGCCTAGGACGGAAACCCGCTTGACAGGACGCCAGACCTCCCGTAGCCTCTACATGGGCGCTGAGTACCGAGGCAACATGGCGCTCAAGCACCTTGCCCAAGTATGGCAACAAGGAGATGGGCCGATAGTTAATTGAGATAGCTGGATCGGCACCTGGTTTCTTCAAAATAGGCACAATAGTGGCCGCCTTAAGGGCTGGAGTCACAACCCCTTGAGCGAGGGAACTGTTAAGGAAGGTGATCGGGGGCTGTGTGCAAACGGAATAGATTTGTTGGAGAATGCGGGCCGGACAGGTATCAGCTGGAGAACCTGACTTAACTTTAAGAGGTGTTTCCCGAAACACTTCTTCCGTGAAGGGGGGAATTGAGGTTAAACAAGGCAGGAGGATAGGCGGGAGCGGGTCAACGTAAGTGACAGAGGGGGGAGGAATATTACTCTTGATATTGGAGATTTTATCCAGAAAATAAAAATTTAAAGAATCACAGAGGGCTTGAGTAGGAGGAGGTCTAGACATGCTCCTCTCTGAACAGGCTAACTCCTGAACAATAGAAAAGATTTCTCGCGTTTGATTTTCTGCTGTTAAGATTTTAGCTGAGAAATAGGCGGTTTTAGCTCCTAAAATAGCTTTTTTGTACTGCTGCAGTAGTAAAAGATAATCGATTTTCCGTAGAGGGCAATATTCCCTTCTCCATAATCTCTCAGCACGTCGGAGAGACAGTTTTTTTTCCTTAAGATCTTCGTCAAACCACCGATTCGCCTCCTTATATCTTTTAGTTGAGATCCGGCGTAGGGGGGCTGACGAGTTACAGCCTCCCACAAGCCAGGTGTCAATCTGCGTGGCTTGAGACAGCGATGGTAAACCGGCTAAATCGGGCGCAGAGGCTAGGAGGGAGGATGATAATGAAGACAGATCGACACGATTCCAATTCCGTGCCCAGATGTTTTTTCCCAGTGGGGTCTTAACTGATAGATTAAGGTGAAGAGAGAAACATATAAAAGCATGATCAGACCATGGGCAAGGGGACACTGATATGGACGAGATGAAATAGTTGAGAGACCAGACTTGGTCTAACACGTGTCCACCAATATGCGTAGGGACTTGGATATGGGGGATGAAATTTAAAGAATGAAGCAGTTCTGTAAATTGTTTTGAGGCTAGGCATTCTGACGGATCATTAGGCCAGTAGTTTAAATCGCCTAATATAAGGACAGAAGCATGATTAACAGCTAGCGTTGCCAATAGATCCTGAAAAGCTATTGTAAACTGGGGAGTGTTCTGGGGTGGTCGATAAGTTAGTAGACAAATAAGTGGAGGGGAAAAGGTGACAGAGCGAGCCACGAGGTACTCCACAGAGTCGATGGAAGTGGAAGGAAGGAGTTGGAAGTTGTACTCTGATCTGGCAATGAGTGCCACGCCGCCACCTTTTTTCCCTGCCGGGCGATCGGCCCGAAGGGCGGCGTAGCCCGGAGGAAGAGCAGCTAAGAGAGATGGCAAAGAGGACTCGCAGAACCACGTCTCAGTTAGACACAATATATCTGGCTTCTGGGAGTCAAGCAAAATGAACAGGTCTTGGTGGTGTTTCACGGCCGACCTTGTGTTCAGTAAAATGAAGGACAGGGGAGGAGGAGGGATAGGAGGGGATAAACGGGGCAGCAGAGGGGAAGGAGTGAGAACAAGGGCAGAGATGGTATTACTAATAGGGGAAGGAAGCGACCAATTACCTTGCAGATATTTAAGACTCTCCGAGGAATAGGTCATAAAAGGTGCATAAGGACGAGCCCCTAGCCCCGGCCGGCCGCGGACGGGCGCAGACGGGCTTAACTCAGGCGCAACTCCGGCGCGCCTACGACGCGCCCGCTGCGCTCGTCCGCTGCGCTGACACATAGTAGATGTTTAAATAGTATGGTGACGAGGGGGGTGTGGCAGAGGTGTAGCACGCCGACCACCCCAACCAAAGATGGCGCCCGCCGCCACCAGTGAGCACCGTTAAGCGGTCAGCCCACGGAGGATTACTGGCTTGAAAGGTAAATGCGCCTGCTAGTAATCAGCAGGGAGGAAGAGGGGGGAATTAAAAATTATTTTTATGTGCCTGCTAGCGATCAGCGGACACAGGTCGAGAGGCCGATAGAACTGCTAGTGATCAGCAGAGTGCAGTGAGTAATTAAAATAGAATTAAAATAAAGTTCCTGCAGCGCTCCAACAGTCGCTAGCGTGCCCTCTGCCACCGGGCTACTTTGCGATCACAGGATGCGGAGACAGGCGGGTCCTAAATAGTATGGTGACGAGGGGGGTGTGGCGGATGTGTAGCACGCCGACCAACCTAACCAAAGATGGCGCCCGCCGCCACCAGTGAGCACCGTTAAGCGGTCAGCCCACGGAGGATTACTGGCTTGAAAGGTAAATGCGCCTGCTAGTAATCAGCAGGGAGGAAGAGGGGGGAATTAAAAATTATTTTTATGTGCCTGCTAGCGATCAGCGGACACAGGTCGAGAGGCCGATAGAACTGCTAGTGATCAGCAGAGTGCAGTGAGTAATTAAAATAGAATTAAAATAAAGTTCCTGCAGCGCTCCAACAGTCGCTAGCGTACCCTCTGCCACCGGGCTACTTTGCGATCACAGGATGCGGAGACAGGCGGGTCCTAAATAGTATGGTGACGAGGGGGGTGTGGCGGAGGTGTAGCACGCCGACCAACCCAACCAAAGATGGCGCCCGCCGCCACCAGTGAGCACCGTTAAGCGGTCAGCCCACGGAGGATTACTGGCTTGAAAGGTAAATGCGCCTGCTAGTAATCAGCTTCCATCCCAACCATACTTAATTGAGCATCCCATATGTCGAAATGGTGTGAGCAAAGAAAACCGGAGCGCAGAAGAATTAAAAAAGTGCCAGGATGGGATGACTGATAGGTTTCTTGAGAGAGGTTACAGTAAAGTAGTAATTGATAAGGCCCTCAAGTGGCTAATAAAAAGAAAAGGGCATCGGTTTTATTCACTACCAGAGACTCAAGAGAGGGATAAACTCAAGCTCCACTGATATTTTTAATGACTTACAATATACAGAACAAAGCTCTCAGGGACCTATTGAACAAGAACAGACACATATTGAAATCAGGCCTAGTCATAGGGATGACACTTCCGAGACACCCCTCCATAACGTACCGAAGAGCACCCCTTTTAACAGACTCAATAGTAAAGAGCTGTTCTGAGATGGACCATAAACAAAGCTGGCTAAGACCATCCCATGGTTTTAAAACATGCACACAATGCAAAACGTGCAGTATAGGTAAATACACAGCAGCATGCCATATTCTGTTTGGAAGTAAGGAGGTGTTGATCAAAGGAGCATATAACGGCAAGACAGAATTTGGAGTTTACAAATTAGCCTGCTCATGTAATTTAAGATATGTTGGCAGCATAATCCTGCAGGTCCATAAGAGAATTTGACAGCTCATAACCAATAGGGATTGGTCTTACACGGTAGCAATAACCAATAGGGATTGCTCTTACCCGGTAGCACGACAATATGAGATGGTACATCAGATAAATCCAACACACATTACTTACAATATACCAAATGTATTTTATTGCTTACTTAATTTGTTTTTCCGTCGCTCTGTTGATTGGAAAAAGGCAACCTGAAGTTAAGAGAGTGGAAATTAAGTAAATTGACACTTGCCAAATATGACAATGCACTTAGCACTTGTTACCAACACCTGAACAGCTTTTCAAATACAATATGAACTGGATTGAAGTGCATAGATTGAAACATGCACTTGCCTACTCTTTGCACCTTTCCTTTACTTAGATAAAATTGGTGCTACAGATGCAATTATACATGGGTGCACATGCCTGGGAAGGTGTGATGAATCTTGTATATTTATTTATATTTTAACTATGATGAAAGTTGTTCATATTAGTCGTGTTGCCTTGATTTATGATGTTATACAAGAATTTGTATTTGTTACATATACCGACATTGTGAGGGATTATGTCTTTCATCTATGTCTTCCGGACAGCCAGAAGTAAAAAGTGCATAGCAACAGGGGTGTGTCACGTGACTAAGGCTGTTGCAGTGGCCGAAAAGCGTAATGGCTGATTGAACTAAAGGAGAAATTGAAAATCCGCGTCTGAGTCAGCTCCGTTTGTTTTCAGTAATGGCAAATGCAAAGTTGACTTTGACTTGCCTTTCATCTGTTTGCTCAATTTTCACAAATGTGGTTCTATTCTCTGGCACCTGTTTAACAAACCTAATCTTCACAGTTTTTGTACAGTCTTACATTAAATTTCCAAGACTGGTTAGATTGAATCCATAGTGTACCTGTCAACCTTGCCAAATTGGTTAGATTCACTTTCAACCCAATTTTGTTTTCCCATTCTTGTACTTGCACATTTGTCTTTATAAACATGGGTCTAAATGTGCCAGCATGCTTATCGGTACACAGCAGTGCTAATGGTACCCAGGATGGCTGAACACTTAAACATATTCACTGGTCATGTTTGGAAATAATTCAATTTGGTTTATGACCAAGGTATCACATGCCCCCAAACTATAGCATTGCTCCCTAATAGATTCTGCTCACAAAGACAGGGCAAAACACCACAATCGATTTGTACGGATAGTTTAAATGGTCTTTGGGTTATCTGATTGATGAGGTTCAGGAACACACAGTGTTCTCAGAGCTACACATTAATGCTTGAAAGCATTGGTAACAGATGCATTATGCCAATTGGTCTAATTTGTTCAATTGAGGCAAATATGTTTATAAGGTCCATAATGCAATAATTTGTTAAATGAAAGTGCAGTGCTCTCAAATGCCTGCCAGCACAGAAGGTTCAGTAATGTCTACTGATCATACCAATTACTGACCTGCAGATCATTAGTGACCCTCTTTATACTGGTGCAGGAGATATATACATTTAAAGAAAGAATACATGGAAAGAGGCTCAGACCATGGTCAAAGAGCAAGAGTTACCTAAACACTGGTTCAGGATCAGATTAGCCCGGTTGGCAATCTGGCAGTGCCTGAAGGGCTGGGCTAATAGGTAAGTATGTATGGCATTTTGTGAAGGTCTGTTTTATGGTATGATGGCACAGGTTTACAGTTGATTCCCCTGATATAACCACAATACGGTCTGTAGCAAACACAAATTAATTCGGTCTTCCATGCCTTGAAAAATGCCTATATGGTATGTCTGTAGAAGTTGAAAACTGTCGTAATTTGCAATGTGAACCACATTTTCAGCTCTTGGATTTGCTAATCGGGCCACCTTTCTTTCACTGTGCCGTCCACAATGTTGCTATGTGTAAGCTAGACTCTAGGGGCAGGATCACATAAAGTAAGCATAGGCAGCAGCAACAGATGTAAGCTGACTGGTGTCTTAACTGCTTGAAGAACTACAGCAGTGCTTTTTTACCACTTTAGAAAAGGTTATAAAGTTTTTTGTCAAGGAACCTTCTTTGCATGTACTGCCGTCAGCAGGAAATATAGTAGACCTTGCTGCCATCTCTAAAAGAGATAATAGAACTTAACAAAATAGCATAAACAAAGGAACCTAACACATTTAAAAGTAATATGTCACATCACAACAACACATTCAAAGCAGAACAACACAAAAACGGAAGTACAATGAAACAAAATCACATTGCAATAGCACAGCACAAAAAGCAACACAAAAAACCAAGGTGACACTTTCAGCAGCACAACAAATTTCCACAAGGCAAATGTGTACAAACATTGTTGTAGCACATTCCATCCTCCAGAATCCGTTTTCATGATACAGATGTAAAAAGTTGCAAGCACTATATTAATAGCACCAGTCAAAAATGTTTTATCTTCCAGTCCCAGGCGCATACTAACCCCTGTACAGCCCGACACACTGGTCGCACCAACATATTTATATGGCAGTAGACCCCCAATATTTATTCCAAATATAGGGAATCTATGTTGTGGTTCTTCAATGGGGTCACCCTTCACCATCCACCTTTCAAAAACAAGTATCATAGAGCACAAATTCTGTGTTTATAGAATGTAGGGGATATATTGATACAGCTGCCAAAACAGTCACTAAAATGTTTACAAGGCTAGTACAAATAACCAAAAGAAGAAAGCACAGTTTCCAGTTTCACGTTTTGGAGCACATTTTAGAGAATCTGATAAAACATATTAGAACATTGGAATGTTGGGAGCTCCATTGCAGACAATGGAGTGCTCCCTGCTTCTACGGGCCGGTAAAGGCCCGCAGAGCAACAATCCAATGTTCTTCAAAGGCTTCTCGAAGTTCAAGGGGATTTATATCCCCTCGAGCTTCGAGAACCCTTTGTTTAATTTGTTAGAACATTCTGCCCTCTAGTGGCAGAATGTTCTAATAGCCTTATAGCCCTTTGTAGCAGGGCTATACGGCTATTAAAGTCCCGCTGTTTCGTTAAAGTCCCTCGCCTTCGACTCGGGCCTTTAACAATTCAGCAGGCCTTTAATAGCCGGTATAGCTATAAGGCTATATTATGTTTCCCTGTGGTTGGATCAAGCTCTCGGATGCATGGGGCAACATTCTGAGGGCTCCAGGAAACATATGCACACTGTTGTATATAAATAAGGAAGTAAACATTTGTACAACATACATTTGCTTCCACACTCTTTCTAGCATTATTTTGAGACATGTTTGAGTATAAACTGGATTTCCCCATTTAACACCGGAAAAGTGGGGGGCGTGGCTTAGGTGCCGCGCCATCACCTTGACCCAATGGCCACTACTACGTCTTTGGACAATATGCCTACCACTGCTCCTAAGACTCACTCAACTGCCAAACAGACAGTCTCAACCAAGTGCTGTAAACACAATCCTCTCTCACCTGATAAACCATCTTCCTCCATATCTATGGACATTCTGCTAAACAAAATATGAGCACTGTGCCCAATTTGTGTAGGAAACTAACATCAGGATAAAGAACTTAGATGCAAAATGGTCTTCCATAGAATCTAGAAGTATGGAAGCAGAATATAGGATTAGTGACTTGCAAGACAAGACTTTTAAGATTGTTATCATGCAGAGTGAGATGCCTTCCTTAAACATTATGTTGAGGACCTTGAAAATAGGAACAGATGCAATAATCTTTGACTTTATAGTCTTCCTGAAAATGCTGAAGGCAAATTTTCAGTTTCTTTTTTTACTACATTCTTGTCACAAATGTTAAACATTCTCACTTTGTCCAAGCTCTACACACAATGTGCTCATGGTCGTAAAACCTCTACCTAAATCAAGTTGAGTGGCATTATCATCCTTTTCTCAGAATACATTGACCTTCTACAAGCTACCAAATTATTCTTTATAGAGGATGTTGCTAAGTCTACTTCTGATATATGGAAGGAATTTACATCTTTTCGGTCAGCTTAAGGGGAAAGGGGAGCTTGATTTGGTCTACTCCATCCCTGTACTTTTAGAAACATATATAAGAATAATTCATTTACTTTTACAGATCCTTCAAAACATAAGAAATTTCCTGGTCCTTCTTGTCATTGAGTTAGCATATTATGTGGTTTTTTTCTTAAACATGCTGAGTGATTTTTTTATGTAAGCTATTGTTGCCTCACAACCTGTAATATGAAACCATATTGTTTCTTCACCTTTATCCAATTCCTTTTAACACTATCTTTTTCTCGTTACAGGTTGTGTATTGCTCCATTGTCAACATCCAGTTGTCCATTATAATGCGCAGTGCATTAATGATAAGGTCTGTCCTAATGATATGCTACCACCACCCCTTCCATGTGTATCATCCCAATCAGGTCCTTCCTTCAGTGGACATGTTTAGGACTTTTACTGTCTTCTTTTATACTCCCATGTCTCCTTTTCCATTTTCCCATCCCCTCGCCCTATTTTAACCCTTCATACCTTCTATTTTTTTATTTCCTTTCTCATCCACCTCCATCTTTCTGACTGTTTTGCTGGATAAGCCTTTTTAACTTTTACCTGTTTAAAATTGTTATAATTCAGAGAATTCTCTCCCATCTGGTGAAACATACTCCTGAAATAGTGCTTCTCCCAGATTTGGAAGAGTATAAAGTGAGGAAGTCTTGGATGTGCACTGTACTTGTTTTCCCAACTACAAGCAAAGAAAAATAGTATAATTTTTTTTGCAAAAAGCATATAGATGTTTCTGTTCTTTAACAGGAAACCGATAAAGAAGGAAGCAGGATTATTTTGTAGTGGCCTGATATTGAGAAAAATGCATTGAATTTGATGATAAATACTTTCTTTTAGCTGATGATTTTATTCAAATCAGTGACCCTTTTTTTAAATTCTATTCATAATAATCCACTCCTCTCTCCACAGTTAATATGGGACATCTTTAGGGCCTCGGTAAGTGGCTTAATTATTGATTATGTCTCTAAGAAAGAGATATCTTTGCATACACATCAAACTAAAGTATTAGCTACTATTAAACAATTGGAACATAAAAATTACTCTTCTAAAATACCTTATGTACTACATGACTTAGTTACAGCCAAACTTCACTTTAATAAATTGTCCTTGGATTCACCCAATCTCATTAGTCAATGTGGGCTAAAATATCTTTGCTAAAATTCTTGCATTGTGATTAAAATCCTTCTCCACCCACATGTATTGGTCTAGAACAGTATTCTCTTATTAAAGGGTATATGGAAACTGGCAATACTAGGCTTTTTTTGTTTTTAAATCTTAACTAAAGCCCCTGCCCTTAATTTCACTCTTGCTGCTTTTATTATCAAAGCTTAAAAATCCTTTGGTGGACTTATTTAATGCATAACATTCTGCAATGGTACTAATTTGGACATAATATTCTCTCCCATATATCCACACTGTATGATTTTCCAAAATCTTCAGTTATGGTGAATGCTTTAACTTCTTCATAATTTATACCTCACAGAGGCATCCACCAAGGCTGTCCCCTTTCACCTCTCTTACTTATTTAGCATTGGAAACATTTCATTTAAAAGAAGTGCAAAACTCGCTGATCTCCAGTTTCCAGTGCGAAGCATCTTTTAAAATTGGCTGAATATGTTGTGTTATTCTCTTTTTCATCTCTAATACTGAAACTACCTTACCAGCTCTTACTCAAGATATTCCTTCTCTCCCAAGCATTTCTGGTTATGAAGTGAATTTTGATAAAACTTACATTCTACCACCAAGTAAATATTGTACTCAGTTATGTATCTCCTGGTTTCACTTGGGCTCCTATAAAAAATGAAATACTTAGGACTTTGGTTTACCAATTCTATCTCTTCCTCTATTTCTCTTAACTTTACATGCCTTCTTTCCAAAACGGAATCCCTTCTTTTTAAATGGAATCTCTTTACTTATCTTGGTCGGGTTTTCTGGATTTTATTAAAATTATGATTACCCCATTATTCTTTATATTTTATCTATGATTTCAGTCCATCTCCCTTACACATATTTTGGAAAATTGATTCACTTTTATCCAAATTTCTATAGAACAAAAATAAATCTAATATGTCTCTATTTAAACTCAAATGCTATACATATAATGGGGAAGTAAACTTTCATGACATCCAGAAATATCATAAGGAAGTTTCTCTTTGTCAAGCTTCCTTTTGGTTGATTCATGGCTCTTCATCTTTCTCACCACGTTGGGCACTTTTTTAGCAGTCTCTTATTTCTCCTTTATCTTTTCAGGAATTTCTTGGCCAATCCTCACACCTTCCTCATGTATCTTCCTCAAATGTTTTACATGCATGTCATTCTTGTAGCAGTTCACTAAATTGTGTCACCTTTTACCATTGACCCATATGGTATAATAAGCTAATCCAACTCAATATTAGACCTATTTTCTGGAAAACAAGGAAGCATAAAGAAATCAACTAGATTAGTGATCAATTTGATGATGAAACTCTTCTTTCTTTTCCTCAATTACAATTAATATGTCATTGTCCTAAATCCTTTCAGACTAGATTTTGTATTTTATTGAACTACTTTTTTTACATTCTGTTAACCCTACCTGATACTTCTCCCTAAGATCCTTATAGTCATTCTGTACTCCAACTTCTCTCCAGTAAACCCAAGGCCTCTCTTATCTATAAATTGTTGATTTCTTTTCCAGCCTTAAGACCTATGTGTGACCTACAGCTGATGTTGGTGACACATGGCCAACTTCTCTCTGGGAAAATATATGGCTTAGAATTCACAAACTATCTAGAACATCTACTGTAACACAGACATTATTTTTATTTTGTAATAAAATATACCTTACTCCAAAATTAATGTCTCATTTTGTTATTGCAGGAGATTTCAAATGTTGATCCTGCTCATTTCCAGAAAGTGACCTAAAACACATTTCATGTTGATGTCCTACTTCTTTAGCTTTATGGCATAAGGTTTGGAAACAAATGAATCACATTTTTGAGTTTGCATTCCATTTACTCTTGCCTCTCTCTCAGCCTCACTGACCATTGGCAATCTGATTTTTCAAATAGTAAATTGCTAAACCTTTAACTTGCCTTTGCTTTTCAACAGATTACCATTAAGTGGAATTGCATAGCTAATAGCTCTTACAAAGTCTGGTGGTACGCAGTCTTCTGTCACCATAAACTAGATGGACATTATGCAAAACACACCCTTTTAACTCATACAAGTAATTTTCCTTAAACACTTCTAATGACTGCTATTATGTCTCACAATCCTCACCTTATCAGACCTCCCTGAACGCTATTGCATTTTCTGTTTATCAACCTGTCATCTGTTAATTTATCTGCTATTTAACTTTGCTTCATGTTTAATACATTATTGTGATTTACACAATGTTGCTAGTTATACTGATCGTTTTAAAATGTGGTTGAAATACCTCCATTCTTTTTTTCCTCCCTCCCATTCTTTTCCCTCAACCTCCATTTCCTAAAGAACTAATAAACCCCTGAAAAATGGGCTTATTTTAATATCTTGCGAGTTAACCATTACATAACCCTTTCTGCTCCTGATGAACTCTATAGAGCTAAGACGTAATGGATAGATTGTATTGCAGTGAAGGTTGCTTTAGAATGTGGAGTTCACAGTTACACGCAGATAATTAAAGAAGTGTGATACCAATCTATGTGTGTGGCGTAGTCATGTACAGGTACCCCGGCTGGGAAGATGCTACAAATGGCAATGAGATATGGGATAAGCAACCTTGAAGATTGACAGTGCTCTCTCAGAGAGTTTGCAGTAATCCAGACAAATGTTTAGTGCATGCCATATGTGCCATTGTCAAAGTACTGAATCAAAGTTTAATGCATGTGGAGTCAAAGTGCAGTTTCTACTGCTGTGAAGCAGTTGAAAAAGAAAACCTTTACAGAGAATGTACATGTCATTGGTTGAGAACCGGTTGGTCAGGCCATGCATAAATATACTACGCTATTATGCAACATCGAACCACACATAGTACAGCGCTTGTTAGAGAACAACCAGGTGTCAATAAAAGTACAAAGTGACAGACAAGTGCAAGAGAATGCTGTAGTTGGAGCAGACAATCACACACTGCCAATGTACTTATCAGAGCCTTAAAAAAGGAAGAGCTCTATGACCTAAGTGGAGGGCGAATAGACCAAAGCAGAAGCACAGGGGTTGTAGTTACTGCTTTGTCCAATACCTGTAGTGGCACACATTCAAAGCTGCTGGGTGGTAGCTCTGAACAATGTTAAAGGTCTACGAGAAAGTCAATGTCTCCAATGGAGACCAAGAGAGAGGTCACCATTGGACAGACTATCTATGATGACCCAGAGGCCAGCACATCACATATGGCAGACAGTATAGGAGAAAACTCAACCCTCAGTGTCAGCCACTCCCAGAATTGGTTACAATGCTGCCCCTTTCTTGAAACCACCATCATCATTTGATACTGCCAAAAGAAAAATATTGGCGACTGAAGGACTACGTGGATGGAGACATTTGAAGATTTCATTGATGCATTTGTAGAGACTTAAAGTAAATCAAATACCTCAAAAATCTTGCTGGTGATGGCGTAAAGGACATCATAAAGAAAATGCTGCACACTGACGAAGAAGTCACATACAGTTAGATTAAAGAAACCTTCAATCTTAAGTTCAAGGCAATGCTAAATGTTGACCTTGAAAGATATATTTTCAGTCAAGAACAACAGAAAGTTGGTGAATCCATTGATACAATTGTAGAAACACTTGACACACTCCTCAAAGATTCTAATTTCAATGAATTTAATGATGATGAATCCATACATATTGGGGTCATTGATGGATACCTGTCTGGTTTATTCAGACAGCAAATGCTGAGAGTAACTCTGAGTGTGGAGTGAGAGTTAGTCTGAAAGGTAAAATGGGAGGTACCCTTCTTTTGGAAAAGGGATGGGTATAAGTATATACACAAAAAACAAACTTCCCTTTTCCGTTTGTTATAGATGGAAAATATCGGTATCTTCAAACCCAATTGTCTATACAGCTAAGACTGGATAAACATACGTTATCTTATAAACAAACTTTTACAAGGTCTAATCTTGCCAGGCTACCAAATGTACATAGCAATTTCTATACAGTGCCCCATAGTTAAAAACAAAACAAAATTGATGAGTAATTGTTTTTAATGGATTGTGTTAACTATTTTGAGAAAATAATTTGCTGACAAAATAAGCAAATAGAACATTCCTTTGAACTTGTTTTGTTTTTAACTAAGGGGCACTGTATAGAAATTGCTATGTAAATTTGGTAACCTGGCAAGATTAGACCTTGTAAAAGTTTGTTTATAAGATAACATATGTTTATCCAGTCTTAGCTGTATAAGCAATTGGGTTTGAAGATACTGACATTTTCCATCTATAACAAAAGGAAAAGGGATGTTTGTTTTTGTGTGAATGAGAGTTAGTGGCAGCTAGAGCTGAAGAGTGTACCAACTGACAAGCTTCTGAGGTTCCCAACATGAATCAGTCATGAGTGTGAAAAGCAAGTCAAAGCAAAAGACTGAAAGATGCAAGGTGATGTCTACACATAAAATGAAATTATGTTTTAAATGTGGATTTTTCTTTCCACATGAAGAAAAATGTCCCACCATTGGCCAAATATATAAGTGCTGTGGGAAGGAGAACCATTTTGTGACTGTTTGCAAAGCAAAGAGAAAAACAAGTGCTGCATAGTGCAAAGACAAAATAGTTGCTTGAACGTTGCAGGAGTATTATTCAACATGCATCCACAAGGCCCAGCGGAGGCGTCAGGTATGACTGATTGACACTGAACCAAGTCGATTGTCATCTAAATCATCGCCAAACAGTACCTCCATCTTAGTATCAAGTGAAAGTGAAGAAGATGGCTGTGCCATGTCAATGTTTACTTCAGAAAAGCATGCACATGTTCGACTGGCCATATGTGACTTAAAATTTCAGTCAAAGAGAAGTCGACATGCCAAAGCACCAAAGTCCTTCAAACATTGTTGATAAATTACACTGAAAGTAAATGGGTTTTTAATCTCTTTCATCATTACAAAGGTGCATCAATAAACATTATGCCTGAGGAGAAATATAATTAATTGCATCCCTTACCATTACTTATGCAGTTGAAAAAGCAAAGTGTACACATGGGCTGCCTCTACACCCTTAAAAAGTCAAGGTTCATTTGTAGCAAAGATGGATACGAGAAAACGAAGGTGCAAGCACCAATCTGTGTGCTTCAAGGGACAGCAACAATTGCCTGTCTACTCAGCTTCATGTAATTTGAAAACCACAATACTTCAGTGAAAGGGTATTTCATGAACAACAAATATTAACAAATAAAAAGGTACCCACAAAAGAAAAACTTTAAAACAGCAAAAACTATTAATAGAACATTTTTATAAAAATAACAGCACAATACAATATACAGATCAACAATTTGTGCTCACAATGTTACACTAGATGAAACAATACTGAGAAAATACAGTGTAAACCAAAAAAAAGCCACAATGGCAAACAGTTTATAATTCAATAAGGCTTTTCCGTATCACAACAGGAACGTGGTACAATTAATGTTTTTCCCAATTTGCCAGAGATACGTTGACTGTCTTTTGACCCTTTACGCTTGTTAGGTCATCATCAGGACACAATAAGGACTTTAGGAGTAACCACACAGAAAGAAATCACTTGTAGAACTCCAAACAAATGGTAATCAATGATTTAGGAGGTCCAAAGCTCCTTTTATTACAAATACAAGATTTCGAGGAGCCAAGTCAAATCCGCCACTCATAAGATTACCAGGGAATCAGGTTCCCATACTACCACAATGAAAATCAACATAATTTCAATGATAAGTTTGGCCAAATAGCTCCTTTATATTCAAGAAATCAATGCAGGACCATCAAACTAATTCAATGAAGGGTAACCAAGTTCGCCACAGACTCCCGTAACAACATGAAGTAGGGCCACAAGGACTCAGCCTAAGCATAGCTGGTGAAATGGGACTTATTTCCGTAAATTACAACATGAATGCTCACCACGAAATATTAAGTCAGTTCCCTTTGTTGTTTCATGGTTTGAAAAAAGTTAAGACTGTGAAAGTAAATTAAGGAGGACATCCGTGATGTTGTTTAAAGACATAGGCAAATTGCTTTTCATTCACAAGATGCTGTTGAAAATGAACTTGATCATTGAGCGTTCTACTGGTCCAACAACAGGAGTATCTCCCATTGTTGGAGTGCCCAAAAAGAACAGTGAAGGAGTGGTATGCATATGCATTGACATGCATCTGGCAAACAAGGCAACTGAACGAGGACGACATCCAGGTTCAATCAATCAATCATGCCATTTGTATAGCGCACTACTCACCCGGGAGGGTCTCAAGGCGCTTGGGGGGAGGGGGATGCTACTGCTCGAACAGACAGGTCTTGAGTTTTTTCCTGAAGGCGAGATGGTCCTGGGTCAGCCGAAGGTGGATGGGGAGGGAGTTCCAAGTCTTGGCAGCCAGGTAAGAGAAGGATCTTCCTCCGGCGGTGGCTCTTCGGATGCGTGGTACGGCTGCGAGGGCGAGGCTGGTGGACCGTAGCTGGTGGGTGGGTGTGTAGAAAGTCAGGCAGTCGTTGAGGTACTTGGGGCCCAGGTCGTGGAGAGACTTGTGTGCGTGGGTGAGGAGCCGGAACGTGATCCTCTTGTCGACGGGGAGCCAGTGCAGGTTCCTCAGGTGGCTGGAGATGTGGCTGCGTCGGGGGACATCCAGGATGAGTCGGGCGGAGGCGTTCTGGATGCGCTGGAGTCTTTTCTGTAGCTTGGCTGTGGTTCCAGCGTAGAGGGCGTTTCCGTAGTCCAGTCGGCTGGTGACGAGTGCCTGGGTGACAGTCTTCCTGGTCTCGGTCGGGATCCAGCAGAAGATCTTGCGAAGCATACGCAGGGTGTTGAAGCACGATGAGGAGACGGCGTTGACTTGTCTGGTTATCGAGAGGGAGGGGTCCAGGATGAAGCCCAGGTTGCGTGCGTGGTCGGTTGGCTTGGGTGCGGTGCCCAGGGCTGGGGGCCACCAGGAGTCGTCCCAGGCGGAGGGCGAAGATCCCAGGATGAGGACTTCCGTCTTGTCCGAGTTCAGTTTCAGGCGGCTGTCCTTCATCAACTCGGCGACGTCTTTCATCCCTTCGTGTAGGCAGGTTCTGGCGGTGTCGGGGTCTCTGATGAGGGAGATCAGCTGGGTGTCGTCGGCGTAAGAGATGATGTTGAGGTTGTGCTGGCGTGCGATGGCTGCGAGAGGTTTCATGTAGATGTTGAAGAGGGTGGGGCTGAGTGAAGATCCTTGCGGGACGCTGCAGATGACTTCGGTGGCCTCGGAGCGAAACGGGGGGAGGCGGACTCTTTGTGTTCTTCCGGCAAGGAACGAGATGATCCACTCCAGTGCCTTCTCTTGGATACCGATGTTGCTGAGGCGCTGGACTAGGGTGCGGTGGCAGACCGTGTCGAATGCAGCGGAGAGGTCCAGGAGGATGAGGGCCACTGTTTCCCCCTTGTCGAGCAGGGTCCGGATGTCGTCGGTGGCTGCGATGAGGGCGGTCTCGGTGCTGTGGTTGGCTCTGAAGCCAGACTGCGAGGGGTCGAGAGATCCGTTTGTCTCGAGGAAGGCGGTCAGCTGTCTGTTGACGATCTTCTCGATGACTTTAGCAGGAAAAGGGAGGAGCGAGATGGGGCGGAAGTTTTTGAGATCGGTGGGGTCCGCTGTGGGTTTCTTCAGGAGGGCGCTGATCTCGGCGTGCTTCCAGCTCTCCGGGAAGGTGGCGGTGTTGAAGGAGGCGTTGATGATGTTCCGGAGTTGGGGTGCGATGGTGGAGTCGGCCTTGTTGAAGACGTGGTGTGGGCAGGGGTCGGTCGGTGATCCGGAGTGGACGGTGTTCATAGTGCGGGCTGTGTCTTCGGTGGTCACCGTGGTCCTGGTGCCAAGGGTGGCGGTGGGGGGCGTTGGTTTGACGGTTGGGTGCGTGGGTGGGGCGCCGAAGCTGTTGTGGATGTCGGCTATCTTGCGGTGCAAGAACGAGGCGAGGGAGTCGCAGAGGTCTTGTGACGGAGTGATGTCGTTGGTGCCGGTGCTGGGGTTGGAGAACTCGTTGACGATAGTGAAGAGCTCTTTGCTGTCGTGGGCGTTGTTGTCCAGTCGTTCCTTCAGGGATTTCTTCTTGGTGGTGCGGATGAGCTGGTGGTGCTTGCGGGTAGCGTGTTTGAGGGCGGTCATGTTGTCGGTGGTCCGGTCGAGGAGCCAGGCTTTCTCGAGGGTGCGGCAGGTCTTCTTGGAGTCCTTGAGGTCGTCGGTGAACCAGGATGCCTTCTTGCTTCTGGGTCTGCTGGGAGGGTTCTTTAGTGGCGCGAGGTCGTCGGTGCGTGGGGCGATCAAGCCCTGTGGAGGGCTGAGCGGTCACCGTTGCTGATAGGATAACACAATTAAATGGTGCAAAGGTTTTCTATCACCTTGGTTTGAATAAAGGCTATCATCAGTTGGAATTCAGGAAAATTGCAGATACATTACAATCTTTTCTACACATGTTGGTTTGTTTCAATACTAAAGGCTAAACTTTGGTGTGTCATCAGCTGTAGAACTTTTTCAAGATGTCATTCAATATATCATACAGCCTGTCATGAATGCATAAAATGATAGTGATGACATATTGGTTTTTGGAGCTACCCAAAAAGAGCACAATAAGGCTTGCACACAAGTATGTTGTTTACTGGCAGGTGCACGTTTGACTTTGAATGCAGATAAACATGAGTTCCATAAGACAAAGTTAAAAATCTTTGAGCATCTCTTTTCTGATGGAGGTATGACACCTGATCCTGCTAAATTACAAGTACTATAAAATGCTGAATCCTCACAAGATGCTTCAATGGTGTATTAAATTCTTGGCATGGCCAGCTACTTGCTTATTTCAATCCAAAGGTTGTTGCTGACCCTAGATCAGTTGGGTTAGGTGATATCCTTTCACAGCAAAGCCAACACCTGAATGCTCAAAGACATATAGTGGCATATGCAAGCAGGAGTTTGTCCCATCCAGAACGTGCATACTCACAACCTGAGAAATAATTTTTAGCTGTGGTATGGACATATGAACACTTTCATGTATTCCTGTACCAAAAGCCTTTTACGCTGGTGACTGATCATGAAGCTTTAACAACATTTGGCAACCCAACCAACAACCAAGATGCCTCCTCCCATTGAACAGTGTGGACTATAGTTACAAAAGTACAATGATATAGCATTGTGCATCATCCAGGAAAGGATCAGAACCCACTGACTACTTTTCAAGGTCATGGCACTCTATCCAGGTCAGCTGAAGCTCATATCATCTTCATCGAAAAATCAAACACACCAGCTGCCATTTTGTTAGCCCAATAGTGACTTGCTAAACTTGAAAGATATAATTACACATCAGTTATGGAAACAGAACACTCTACCCCTCACCAGTGAGGGTGAATATGTAAAATACAGACATGTCAAAGAAGAACATTCCAGAAGTTAAGAGGGAGTAATATTGCTAGTGTTGAGAATCTTGATTCCGGAGAGTCTGTTTCAGAAAATGATTGAAGTGGCCCACGAAGGACATAGGGGAATTGTTAGAATAAAACAAGCTCTTCAAGACCGAGTCTGGTCTCCATATCTCGACAAGAGAGTTGAAAAGGAATTAAAGGCTTCTCATTTACGCAATTACCTAGCTACAAAAATTACTAAACATATCCTAAACATGTCAGAACTCCCAAAGAATGCCTGGGGGAGAATAGGCATCAACTTTGACATTACCTGATGGTGATTGTGCATGAGTACTCGTGATTTCCATTAAATAAGGATCTCTCATCCACCATTGAAGAATGAGTCAATGAGAAACTGGATGGCATCTTTGCAACATGGGGTGTTCCAGTCATCCTAAAATCTGCCTTTTAATAGTTTGGAGTTCAAATACTTCTTGGAGCATCTGAGTATAAAGCATTAGAAGAGTTACAGGC
Source organism: Lissotriton helveticus (assembly GCF_964261635.1). Lineage (NCBI taxonomy): Eukaryota > Metazoa > Chordata > Amphibia > Caudata > Salamandridae > Lissotriton > Lissotriton helveticus. The sequence goes on from NC_136063.1 coordinate 1,356,728,572, forward strand.
CAATGGACTGGTTCAGAGCTTTATGAGTATGCTAAAGAAAGTTGTGTAGCGTGCTACACTTGAGAAGCTTAATTCACAAACTGTGTTAAACTCTCCATTTAGAGCTTACTGTTCAACATCTCACTCGACAACTGGTTAAAGTCTGGCATCATTGATGTTCGGGAAAACAATGACAGCCAAGGTACCCAAGGAGACCAGTCAGAGAGAAAGAGATGAGAAGCAACTCATACAAGGGACTAGGTTCAGAAACAAAAGATAAAAACTTATGCTGACCTAAGATGATATGCGATAAACATCGTTTTCCAAAATGGAGATAGAATACACATCAGTTGCGGAAAAGAAAATCTGATGCTCCCTTTGATGCAGTACCTTTCAAAGTGGTGTCGCCCACAGGACACTGCCTATTGCCAAAGCACGGGACTCACGTCTGAGCATACCCATCCGAGTGGGACGGGTATGCTCAGACGTGAGTCACGTGCTCTCCATGCCACGGGAAACCAAGCTATTCTGGCTGATGACGGCTGACAGCCCGAAACTGGTCCTAGGATGCTTGATTCGGGTCCAGGGAAGACATGGCTTGGCAGTTCAGTTGGGACTGTTCCCATGAGGCACAGGGTCAAGACTGATTTGCATATGGCCATGTCTGAACTGGGGTTGTGTGGTGAGCAAAATAACAATGGATTAAACCCAGATCTGTGACTGGGGGTGAATGTTTTGCCATTGTGCAACATTCCATCCATCAATTGTTGTTTTTGCCTTTGTCACCCCGAGTGGGACGGGTATGCTCAGACGTGAGTCCCGTGCTCTCCATTCCACTGGAATCAAGCTATTCTGGCTGATGACGGCTGATAGCCAGAAACTGGTCCTAGGATGCTTGATTCCGTTCCAGGGAAGACATGGCTGGCAGTTCAGGTTGGACTGTTCCCATGAGGCACAGGTTCAAGACTGATTTGCATATGGCCATGTCTGAACTGGGGTGGTGTGGTGAGCAAAATAATGATGTATTAAACCCAGATCTGTGACTGGGGGTGAATGTTTTACCATTGTGCAACATTCCGTCCATCAATTGTTGTTTTTGCCTTTGTCACCCCGAGTAGGACGGGTATGCTCAGACGTGAGTCCCATGCTCTCCATGCCGCTGTAATCAAGCTATTCTGGCTGATGATGGCTGATAGCCAGAAACCGGTCCTAGGATGCTTGATTCCGGTCCAGGGAAGATATGGCTTGGCAGTTCAGGTTGGACTGTTCCCATGAGGCACAGGGTCAAGACTGATTTGCATATGGCCATTTTTGAACTGGGGTGGTGTGGTGAGCAAAATAACGATGGATTAAACCCAGATCTGTGACTGGGGGTGAATGTTTTGCCATTGTGCAACATTCCGTCCATCAATTGTTGTTTTTGCAAAGGGGAGTCTGTTACCAGATGCTCTTCTCACTTTCGGCATTTGATTCCTAGTTCCCAAGGAATCCATGGAGAAAGAATTATTCTGAAGCACCAGTGACTGCAGCTGCCTTTTCACCATCCGAGCAGATCTTAGATCCCGATGTGGCCAGGTCATAACTTCGGACGACATCTTCAAGTCAACCAATTACAGTGCAAAATAGATTATCTGTAGAGATTTAAATGTATATATGTGTATATTATCTGTAAAATTGGTAAGTTTTTGTTTAAAAGAGGGAGAGATGTAGCGTATTGCGAGTTAATCAAATATCAAATCCCCAACACTCTTCAGAGTTTGAGATCACACAGTCACTATCACATTTGGGTGACTGGGAGTCACTTAAAAACATTAAGAAGGAACATATGAGAACAGAACCACATGGGGCATTTATGACAGTCTATCTCAGGAAAAACACAGCCCCTAAAGGTTTGATTGTCACCAATAAACCCCGTATTTTCTAGATTAATACAGCAAAGAACATAGCTGATCTTCTGCTGATTGAGATACAGACCATCGAAAATTTTCTGAAATCCTTTGTACAAATCTGAGTATATAAAAATAAATCGGAAGAAATTAATGTAGGCCATGCCACTGGAATCAAGCTATTCTAAGCAATTCTATCCTATATGTGTCTGGCCTACATTAATTTCTTCCGATTTATTTTTATATACTCAGATTTCCTCACCAAGTCAAAACTAACTAAATTGAGGAAAGATGTGTAGTAATTCAGTCATGAGAAAGTTTTCACATACACGACCGATGAACATTATGAGAAACCACTACACCCTACCCAATTCCAAAACCGTGAACCAAGACTTAGAGCGGCACCTCTGAACTGCACCTTCAGCTCGGGAGATGAGAGGAGTAGTGGTAGTAGCAATGAAGATGAGACAAGTGGCAACTGAGACTGTTCTACTTGAAGGCAAACACGCCTCACATGATGCCATTTGGTTTTTGGCCACAACCATATCAACAAATGCCACAAAGGTTCCTTTTACACCAAGGAGGCCCTCCTCTTTTATGCAGAGGCAGAGGCTGAAGAAACATGAAACAAAAATCACACAGACATGCTCCCAGAGTACATTGGAAAGACCAACAGCCAACCCATATCATCACGAGAAGCAAAGGGAGGGATCCCAACCCACGAGCAGGGGCATTCCATTGTAGTGAACCTGAGCATAACTAGCCTGATGGCTGAAGAACAAGGGGTCCTGTCCAAAGGACTTTAATTTGTCCCGCATCTAAGAGTTACCTGTTCTCCCTCCACACTGCATTTGCACACTTCTTTAGATGGATAAAACTGCAGGCATTCTTTGGTGACAAGGAAACATCACAGAGGGCGTCCCTAACACTGAACTGACGAGGAAGTCCACCTTCCAGCCCACAACACAATCACTGCTGTGTGAGGTGCTTGCATTTGAACAAGCAGTTGTCAGTGAAATAGATGAGACTGACTGCAACAGAAACAACACTTTTCACAATCTCACAAGGAATGAATCCTAAGTCCCTGAAAAATAACAATGAGCTGATACAAAAACAGCTGACAAAGGAGGCACTACAGTGATCAAGGACAGATTTATGTATCACACCGAATGCAACTTCCTCCTAGCGGATAGATGCAACTATGGAATCTTAAATGAGGATCTTACTCCCAGGCTAAGCAACAGTATTGGTGGAGAATATTAGAATATCAAGATTCTACACTCTTCCAAAAATACATAAACATATATTACCATGACTGGTGAGACCCTTTGTCTCATGGATTGGGTCATTGCTGGAAGCTCTGTCATAGTTTTGTGAATGGCTTTTGAAACCTATTGTTCAGAGATCTTCATCCTACCTACATGACACTAAAGATGCCTTTTGAGGGAATTGGAAATTAGAGTAACAGATGACATGATCATCACTATGGATATAGAGGCCCTCTATCTGGTATCCCACAGAGACACACTATGGAAGTAATTGAGGGACTCTTCGAATGTACCGAGTGGAACTTCATAATTCTAAAATGGTTTGTGTTGGAATACGCTGCATTAGCACTTACTGAAAACTTAGCCTAGAGATGTGATTTACCAACAAATACATAGAACTTCAATGGGCAGCAATTTCACCCCTGTGTAACCAAGGCAGACCACATTTTGATTCCTGACAACTCGTACAAGGACAACTTAAAACTCTGGAGTCGTTACATCGACGACGTGCTAATAATATGGAATGGCAATGAAGAACTGATAATTGAATTTGCAGACTTTATAAACTCTAGAGACAGACATCTGAAGATTGTGTACATGATATGTAAGGACGAAGCAGTTTTCTTGGACTTGATGGTCACCATTGGCAACAATGACATTGAAACCACGGTACACAACAAGGTGACCGATAGAAGTAGCCTGCTGCTGTATGACAGTTTTCATCCAAGGGCCTAAAGAGAAAATCTCCTGGGGCATGAGATACAATTGCTCCTCTTTGGAGATGTTTGAAGCACAAGGCACAACCCTAGAGGTCAAGCTTATTGCATGTCTGGTCCCAGAGATATCAGTAAGAAAGGCCTGGAAAGTTCTATAAGCAACAACAGAGTTCCTACTGGTAACGAAACCCAGACCTGAGACAGACAGGATTCCTTGTGTAGCGACACACACCCCGATTTCCAACAGAGTGCAGAATATTGTCCGGGAACATTGGAGAATATTAAATAGCGGAACCGCACAATGGCCCAACCCACTCTTGGCATTCAAACGCAACACAAGCATAGGGGATATACTCATACATACCAAGCTTTAGAAGGCGGTGGCTCTACCACAAAACACTCCCTGGGGTACCGAACTACCAGTGGGAATTGTGTGTCATGTGCCTTTACCACCCAAATGAAGAAAGTGAACATTAAGACAGGAAGACAATGGAGACTGAAGGCTCTCACCAATTGTGACACTCAAAATGTGGTTTATTTGATACCCTGCCCTTGTGGATTTTTCTACATGGGCATGAGAACCAGGAAAATAAAGTTGTGGATTAATGAACACTGAAGCACCATCTGGTGTGAAAGAAACAACACCAGCTGAGAATGCCACTACTTGGAGGCTAACCCCACTGACAGAGAACGTTCCTGGCTAATCCTGGAAAAAATGGCGAGAAGTGTCCCAGACAATACTAAGAAACATTTTGAGTTGGGCCTCAACAATGAATTACAGTGGCTCCAACTAAGACATATGGTCACTATCATACAGCCACTTGGATGTGATACATGAACATATTTCTTTCTGTAGTAGTATAGTATTTCCAGATATTAGAATTAACGGCCATGACTACAGAGTGATGCAGTGCATGATCACTCAAATGTTAGAGCATGAGGGTGATACCTCCACCCATGGATCTAGAACGTGCTGTGAAACAGGAAGACACTACCGGTCTTGCCTTCTACTCTGCAACCAGATCTCCTCTTAAGACTGATGTACCTGCCTGTCTGTCATTATTTTCTACCCAGCTTACGAACCCATTGGCACTCTCCTTACACCCGGACATGTTGGGTCGGAATTATCACCGGCGTAACGATCCTTTAATCTTTGAAACTGAAAGCCCTGAAGAGTCACGGGTCCAGTACCTGCTTGACAAAACACATGTGGGCTGGTTGTTTCCTCAGATGTCACCCTCCCAACAGGAAGGCTCAATACAATTCACTTGATAGAAACTATTCTAATGTGTCCACCTTGTTTTATTTGAGACAATTTTGCTTTTCAAAACTAATGTCGCGTACATATACTTAATTTAACATGTGCACAGGATTTCTGTTGTATTCACTGAGTGGGCCCTCGTCACTCCTTGCAGAGGTTTTGGGGTCTCCTCTGACCTGTGGCACTGTTTTCGTTGACACTACTCTTCACCCTATTACCTACTGCTACCAGCTCAGGCGCCAATACTCATGCATACGTAGAAACCCTACGCAGAACCCTTATCATCAGCAGTGTATTGCGGGCGCGCAAGTTATAGTTAGCAGAACTAACTAAAACGGAGGACTTTCAATGGTTTTGTACGAGTGAAATGCCCAGCTCACTAAAACACCCCTGAAACCTATGTTTTATTCTGTGAATTTCAAAGGTTTTTAAATGCTACTTTCTAACTATAACGTCTCTGAAACCTATGGTTTTTTGAGTGAATTTCAAAGCTTTTTTAAATAATAATTTCTAACTATAACATCTCTGAAACCTATGGTTCTTTCAGTGAATTTCAAAGCTTTTTTAAATGCTAATTTTTAAGTGTACTAGTAGTAATACCTATGTCTTTGTACTGATTTTTTACAGTTTTTTAACTGTTTATTTATAAATATTTTATTCATTAAATAACATGATATATTTTTCTGAAAATTGCCCCAATTTTTTTTTTAATCTGACTGAAATATCGTTTCATTTTTGTGTAATTTTTTTTTCTTTTAATATATTTATATTATTTTCCTTTAAAAAAAATATGATTTTTTTTCTGAGTCGCGCACCTAAAGCATACACATCACGGTGGGTGCGCGGATTCTAGCCGTCATTTTAGAAAAGTCGTGAAGGATCCGCGTACGTTGTGCAACGGCTGTGTGTTTTTCAGTTACATCATATACATTTAATATTACGTGATGTGCGCAATTGGTATGTGACCAGTGCACGACTCCTGCTCCTGCGCATTCGTGACACATGCACATTATGGTACGCGACGCTTTGGCAGTGGCGGGACCTGCGTGACTTCATATACGTGCTGGGGCGCTGTGGGTGCACGACTCCCGCAAATTATTATATGTTCTAAAATGCTATGTATGTGTCTTTAATATACATATTAGGGCAAGAGATTATCTAAGATATTCATAAAAATTATATATTTGTACTTATAATAAATGTATAGTATTTTTAAATATATTTTCGGGAAGTCGCGTTGGGTGCAAGCTTCATGAGCGCAGAGTGCGCAGATCCCATGTGACCTCAAAAAAAGATTTCATTGGTTCATAACATTTCCCACTGTAACTATTGAAGGACCCCACCCATTTTATTCATTCTTGTTGGAGCATCTTTAGAGAGACATCTTTTTTGGGGGTGTTTCAAAAAATTTCAAACAAAATGCCATCTGGGCAGCAGCAGGAGGAAGTATCTCCTGCACCACGTCCACAGAGGCCGGAATCTGTCGTGTGGAAATTCTTCACTTTTCCACCTGGAGAGAAGAAAGTACATTTAAGAAAGGTGACTTGCAAAATTTGTGACCAAGTCCTGTCAAAAGGCAGTGAAAAAAAACTACTCTTGTGGAACTGCTTCTATGTACAAGCATCTCCGGACCACACATCCTCTCAATCTTGCTCGGGAGGAAATGAGCTGCTTTGAACCCCTCACCTGCTGTGGCAAGTATGTCTGGAGCGTCCTCAGGAAAATCTGCCATGGACATTAGGCAAGAATTTGCCTTTCTCGAGCAACACTGCGTGAAGTGTAAGAAACTTATATCCTTAGGTGAACAGTCGTTGGATGCAGTTTTTGCTGCGCAACGCAACCATCAAACACTCTGGGAGATTCTGTCATTGGGCTATACTTGGGCTACATCTGGGTGATACTTGTGCTACATTTGGTCTCTTTTGTCTTTGGTGGTCATCTTGGGAGACCTATTTGTTATGAAGTTTCCTAATTTCCTCATTTACTACAGTCTCCTCAGTAGGAAATACTTTCAGTTTTTTTACTTTGATTCCATCAAGAAGGCATTCAGATGTGTCACACACTTGCCATAAATACAGATTGTTAGTTGCTCATTCAATCACTGAGGTAAAGCTATTGCTCACCAGGGAAGTCTGCTGCTGGTATTCAAAGTGCATCTTTCAGTCTACCTGTTAGAATTATTTTATGAAATAGAAGAGGATTTGAGAAGACAAAATGTGCCCTAATGTTTCTTTCTGCAGGACTAAACATCCATACTACTATTATAAAGAGAGAGATGAAACCTTTGAGGCTGGTAAACTCAAGAAGTACAGCACCAATCACCACACCCAATACAGCATTGGAAAGGGGAGTTGCAGCAGATGGACATAGGCTATGCAGGTGGCCACCATATACATTAGAAACGTCGAAGAACCTTAGGGGTAAAGTAGTCCCTTGTTGGCGTGAGCGATGGAGTGGGTGTGTCGGGGCGTGTTCGTGGGCGTGTCAAACTACCCACATTTTACTTTGTGGCTGTAACCGTTGTCAGAGGGGCGTGGGCGTGTCAAACTACAGACTCAGAGGGCTGTGGGCGTGTCGGGGGCGTGGTTGTAGCCGTGTGAAAGTACACAAATTATACTTTGTGAGAGGGGTGTACCACAACAGCTTTCTCAGAGGAGCGTGGCACAAATTTTATTACAAAAAAATGGCCGTGTCATTCAGTAGCGCGCCTTTCCATTCACGAGTTATAATTACTTCTCACATGTCCGTATAGAAGACACAAGGTGCGCCGCATTCACGCACATTGACATTCAGGCGGCGTTATTAACATATTATGCGAAGTAACCTTTGTGGGCATAAGCGTTACCGATCTCAACCGAGGATAAACACAGGCGTCTCAGAATGCACACACCCACACGTCTCAGAATGCACACGCCCACACACAACAATGCTGAACAGCACGCACACCGCACGACGTGCACAAACTCTAATCTCACTGTGATGAGATTAGCGTTCATGCACGTCATGAGGTGTGTGTGCCCTTCAGCGTTGTTGTGTGTGGGCGTGTGCATTCTAAGACGCCTGCTGCATTGGAAAGCTGTGGGGTAGCGTTCGGTAAAGTTTGCCGTCCTTCAGGTAAATCTTTTTTATACCCGGACAACGTCAGGACGGGCAGCTAGTAATTTATATGGCTAAATGAAGCCCTACATTTTGTTCCTTTGCAAATTAAATGCTTTAGGTGTTATCACTTTATTCCAATAAAGATGGCTTCAGGTGTTCCATACTTTTGTCATAAGTAAGACTGTTAGCACTTTAGTTGTTCTTAAGAACACTCTGGGACATTCTGTCATTGGGTTATACTTGGGCTACATCTGGGTGATATTTGTGCTACATTTGGGTTCTTTTGTCTCTGGTGGCCATCTTGGGAGACTTATTTGTTATGAAATTTCCTAATCTCCTCATTTACTATAGTCTCCTCAGTAGGAAATACTTTCAGTTTTTTTACTTTGATTCCATCAAGAAGGCATTCAGATGTGTCACACACTTGCCATAAATACAGAATGTTAGCACTCTAGTTGCTCATTCGATCACTGTAGTAAAGCTATTGCTCACCAGGGAAGTCTGCTGCTGGTATTCAAAGTGCATCTTCCAGTCTACCTATTAGAATTTTTTTATGAAATAGAAGAGGATTTGAGAAGACAAAATGTGCCCTAATGTTTCTTTCTGCAGGGCTAAACATAATTTATATGGCAAAATGAAGCCCTACATTTTGTTCCTTTGCAAATTAATTGTTTTAGGTGTTATCACTTTATTCCAATAGAGATGGCTTCAGGTGTTCCATACTTTTGTCATAAGTAAGACTGTTAGAGCTTTAGTTGTTCTTTAAAACACTCTGGGACATTCTGTCATTGGGTTATACTTGGGCTACATCTGGTTGATATTTGTGCTACATTTAGGCTCTTTTGTCTCTGTTGGCCATCTTGGGAGACTTATTTGTTATGAAGTTTCCTAATTTCCTCATTTACTACAGTCTCCTCAGTAGGAAATACTTTCAAATTTTTACTTTGGTTTCAACAAGAAGACTTTCACATGTGTTATACATTGGCCGTGAATTCTGAATGTTAGCACTCTAGTTGCTCATTAGATCACTGTAGTAAAGCTACGGATCACCAGGGAAGTCTGTTGCTGGTATTCAAAGTGCATGTTTCAGTCTGCATGTTAGAATTTTTTAATGAAATAGAAGAGGATTTGAGAAGTCAAAATGTGCCCTAATTTTTCTTTCTGCGACACTAATCACAATTTCTATGGCAAAATCAAGCCTCTCATGTTATTCCTTTGGAAATGAAATGTTTTAAGTGTTACCACTGTATTCCAATCAAGAAGGCTTTAGGTGGTCCATACTTTTGTCATAAGTAAAATTGTTAGCGCTTTAGTTGTTCTTTAGAAAACTCTGGGACATTCTGTCATTGGGCTATACTTGGGCTACATCTGGGTGATATTTGTGCTAAATTTGGGCTCTTTTGTCTCTGGTGGCCATCTTGGGAGACTTATTTGTTATGAAGTTTCCTAATTTCCTCATTTACTACAGTCTCCTCAGCAGGAAATACTTTAAGTTTTTTACTTTGGTTCCATCAAGAATGCATTCCGATGTGTCACACATTTGCCATGATTTCAAAATGTTAGCCCTCTAGTTGCTCATTAGATCACTGTAGTAGAGATACTGCTCTCCAGGGAAGTCTGCTGCTGGTATTCAAAGTGCTTTTTTTATGAAATAGAAGAGGATTTTAGAAGACAAAATGTGCCCTAATGTTTCTTCCTGCAGCACTAATCATAATTTATAGGCAAAATGAAGCCCCTCATTATGCTCCTTTGCAAATTAAATGTTTTAAGTGTTACAAGTTTATTCCAATCAAGATGGCTTCAGGTGTTCCATACTTTTGTCATAAGTAAGACTGTTAGCACTCTAGTTGTTCTTTAGAACACTCTGGGACATCTGTAATTGGGCTATACTTGGGCTACATCTGGGTGATATTTGTGCTACATGTGGGCTCTTTTGTCTCTGGTGGCCATCTTGGGAGACTTATTTGTTATGATGTTTCCTAATTTCCTCATTTACTACAGTCTCCTCAGTAGGAAATACTTTCAGTTTTTGTTACTTTGATTCCATCAAGAAGGCATTCAGATGGGTCACACATTTGACATAAATTCAGAATGTTAGCACTCTAATTGATCATTAGATCACTGTAGTAGAGCTACTACTCACCAGGGAAGTCTGCTGCTGGTATTCAAAGTGCATGTTTCAATCTGCATGTTAGAATTTGTTCATGAAAAAGAAGAGGATATGAGAAGTCAAAATGTGCCCTAATATTTCTTTCTGCAGCACTAATCGTAATTTCTAGGCAAAATTAAGCCCCTCATTTTGTTCCTTTGCAAATTAAATGTTTTAAGTGTTACCACTTTATTCTAATCAAGATGGCTTCAGGTGTTCCATACTTTTGTCATAAGAAAGACAGCTAATGCTCTAGTTGTTCTTTAGAACACTCTGGGACATCTGTCATTGGGCTATACTTGGGCTACATCTGGGTGATATTTGTGCTACATTTGGGCTCTTTTGTCGATGGTGGCCATCTTGGGAGACTTATTTGTTATGAAGTTTCCTAATTTCCTCATTTAATACAGTCTCCTCAGTAGGAAATACTTTAAGTTTTTTACTTTGGTTCCATCAAGAAGGCATTCCGATGTGTCACACATTTGCCATGAATTCAAAATGTTAGCCCTCTAGTTGCTCATTAGATCACTGTAGTAGAGATACTGCTCACCGGGGAAGTCTGTTGCTGGTATTCAAAGTGCATGTTTCAGTCTGCATGTTAGAATTTTTTAATGAAATAGGATTTGAGAAGTCAAAATGTGCCCTAATTTTTCTTTCTGCTGCACTAATCACAATTTCTATGGCACAATGAAGCCTCTCATTTTGTTCCTTTGAAAATGAAACGTTTTAAGTGTTACCTCTGTATTCCAATCAAGATGGCTTCAGGTGGTCCATACTTTTGTCATAAGTAAGATTGTTAGCGCTCTAGTTGTTCTTTAAAAAACTCTGGGACATTCTGTCATCGGGCTATACTTGGGCTACATCTGGGTGATATTTGTGCTACATTTGGGCTCTTTTGTCTCTGGTGGCCATCTTGGGAGACTTATTTGTAATAAAGTTTACTAATTTCCTCATTTACTACAGTCTCCTCAGTAGGAAATACTTTCAGTTTTTTACTTTGGTTCCATCAAGAAGTCATTCGGATGTGTTAAACATTTGCCATAAATTCTGAATGTTAGCACTCTAGTTGATCATTAGATCACTGTAGTAAACCTACTGCTCCTCAGGGAAATTTGCTGCTGGTATTCAAAGTGCATGTTTCAGTCTGCATGTTAGATTTTTTAATGAAATAGAAGAGGATTTGAGAAGTCAAAATGTGCCCTAATTTTTCTTTCGAAAGCACTAATCACAATTTCAATGGCAAAATAAAGCCTCTCATTTTGTTCCCTTGCAAATTAAATGTTTTAAGTGTTACCACTGTATTCCAATCAAGATGGCTTCAGGTGTTAAATACTTTTGTCATAAGTAAGACTGTTAGCGCTCTAGTTGTTCCTTAGAACACTCTGGGACATTCTGTCATTGGGCTATACTTGGGCTACATCTGGGTGAAATTTGTGCTACATTTGGGCTCTTTTGTCTCTGGTGGCCATCTTGGGAGACTTATTTCTTATGAAGTTCCCTAAATTCCCCATTTACTACAGTCTCCTCAGCAGGAAATACTTTCAGTTTTTTTTACTTTGATTCCATCAAGAAGGCATTCAGATGTGTCACACATTTGACATAAATTCAGAATTTTAGCACTCTAGTTGATCATTAGATCACTGTAGTAGAGCTACTACTCACCAGGGAAGTCTGCTGCTGGTATTCAAAGTGCATGTTTCAGTCTGCATGTTAGAATTTGTTAATGAAAAAGAAGAGGATATGAGAAGTCAAAATGTGCCCTAATATTTCTTTCTGCAGCACTAATCGTAAGTTCTAGGCAAAATGAAGCCCCTCATTTTGTTCCTTTGCAAATAAATGTTTTAAGTGTTACCACTTTATTCCAATCAAGATGGCTTCAGGTGTTCCATACTTTTGTCATAAGTAAGACTGCTAATGCTCTAGTTGTTCTTTAGAACACTCTGGGACATCTGTAATCGGGCTATACTTGGGCTACATCTGGGTGATATTTGTGCTACATGTGGGCTCTTTTGTCTCTGGTGGCCATCTTGGGAGACTTATTTGTTATGAAGTTTCCTAATTTCCTCATTTACTACAGTCTCCTCAGTAGAAAATACTTTCAGGTTTTTTACTTTGATTCCATCAAGAAGGCATTCAGATGTGTCACACACTTGCCATAAGTACAGAATGTTAGCACTCTAGTAGCTCATTTGATCACTGTAGTAAATGTATTGCTCACCAGGGAAGTCTGCTGCTGGTATTCAAAGTGCATCTTTCAGTCTACCTGTTAGAATTTATTTATGAAATAGAAGAGGATTTGAGAAGACAAAATGTGCCCTAATCTTTCTTTCTGCAGCACTAAACATAATTTATATGTCAAAATGAAGCCCTACATTTTGTTCCTATGCAAATTAAATGTTTTAGGAGTTATCACTTTATTCCAATAAAGATGGCTTCGGGTGTTCCATACTTTTGTCATAAGTAACACTGTTAGCGCTTTAGTTGTTCTCTAGAACACTCTGGGACATTCTGTCATTGGGTTATACTTGGGCTACGTCTGGGTGATATTTGTGCTACATTTGGGCTCTTTTGTCTCTGGTGGCAAACTTGGGAGACTTATTTGTTATGAAGTTTCCTAATTTCCTCATTTACTACAGTCTCCTCAGTAGGAAATACTTTCAAATTTTTACTTTGGTTCCAACAAGAAGGTTTTCACATGTGTTACACATTTGCCATGAATTCTGAATGTTAGCACTCTAGTTGCTCCTTAGATCACTGTAGTAAAGCTACGGCTCACCAGGGAAGTCTGTTGCTGGTATTCAAAGTGCATGTTTCAGTCTGCATGTTAGAAATTTTTAATGAAATAGAAGAGGATTTGAGAAGTCAAAATGTGCCCTCTTTTTTCTTTCTACGGCACTAATCACAATTTCTATGGCAAAATGAAGCCTCTCATTGTGTTCCTTTGAAAATGAAATGTTTTAAGTGTTACCACTGTATTCAATCAAGGTGGCTTCAGGTGGTCCATACTTTTGTCATAAGTAAGATTGTTAGCGCTCCAGTTGTTCTTTAAAAAACTCTGGGACATTATGTCATCGGGCTATACTTCGGCTACATCTGGGTGATATGTGTGCTTCATTTGGGCTCTTTTGTCTCTGGTTCCATCTTGGGATACTTATTTGTTATAAAGTTTCCTAATTTCCTCATTTACTACAGTCTCCTCAGTAGGAAATACTTTCAGTTTTTTACTTTGGTTCCATCAAGAAGTCATTCGGATGTGTCAAACATTTGCCATCAATTCTGAATGTTAGCACTATAGTTGCTCATTAGATCACTGTAGTAAAGCTACTGCTCAGCAGGGAACTCAGCTGCTGGTATCAAAGTGCATGCTTCAGTCTGCAAGTTAGAATTGTTTAATGAAATAGAAGAGTATATGAGAAGTGAAAATGTTCCCTAACTTTTTCTTTCTGCAGCACTGATCTTAATTTCTATCCCAAAATGAAGCCCCCCATTTTGTTCCCTTGCAAATGAAACGTTTTAAGTGTTACCACTTTATTCCAGTCAAGATGGTTTCAGGTGTTCCATACTTTTGTCATAAGTAAGACTGTTAGCGCTCTAGTTGTTATTTATAACAATCTGGGACATTCTGTCATTTGGCTATACTTGGTCTACATCTGAGTGATATTTGTGCAACATTTGGGCTCTTTTGTCTCTGGTGGCCATCCTGGGAGACTTATTTGGTATGAAGTTTCCTAATTTCCTCATTTACTACAGACTCCTCAATTGGAACTACTTTCAGTTTTTTACTTTGGTTCCATCAAGAAGGCTTTCGGATGTGTCACACATTTGCCATAAATTCTGAACGTTAGCACTCTAGTTGCTCATTAGATCACTGTAGTAAAGCTACTGTTCAACAGGGTAGGCTGCTAATGGTATTCAAAGTGCATGTTTCAGTCTGCATGTTAGAATTTTGCAATGTAATAGAACAGGATTTGAGAAGTCAAAATGTGCCCGAATTTTTCTTTCTGCAGCACTAATCATAATTTCTATGGCAAAATGAAGCCCCTCATTTTGTTCCTTTGCAAACGAAATGTTTTAAGTGTTACCACTTTATTCCAATCAAGGTGGCTTCAGGTGTACCATACTTTTGTCATAAGTAAGACTGTTAGTGCTCACCACTTAGTCCCATCTTAATGGATTGGATTTTAGCCATGAGGTACATGGCTAAGCTTGATATGTTAGACCGCTCTAAAAGAAACAGAGGTTTTTGGGTACCCTTCCTGCTAAATTTTGGCTAAATTATATTTATGTTAAAGTCCAATGATTAAGCCCGTGCCTGTCTCGCTGGTATATGGACTATCCTAGGACGATAAATAGAGATGGTGGAGGACTCACATGTTGGGTCAGGTGGTCAAGAAGGATAGTCTAGAGCAAGGCCAGACTCAAAATATGTGTTGTCTACGCCCCATTACTCTAACCCAGCCTTAAGAGACAATAACAGCCCAGAGGTGGATTAGAAAGAAGTTATGGGCGGCAAGACGGCAAATGAGGATTAATAAAAAAAAAATAAAAAAATAAAAAAAAGACTGTTAGTGCTCTAGTTGTTCTTCAGAACACTCTGGGACGTTCTGTCATTGGGCTATACTTGGGCTACATCTGGGTGATATTTGTGCTACATTTGGGCTTTTTTGTCTCTGGTGGCCATCTTGGGAGACTTATTTGTTATGAAGTTTCCTAATTTCCTCATTTACGACAGTCTTCTAAGTAGGAAATACTTACAATTTTCTACTTTGGTTCCATCAAAAAGGCAATCAGACGTGTCACACATTTGCCATCAATTCTGAATGTTTGCACTCTAGTTGCTCATTAAATCGCTGTAGTAAAGCTACTGCTCACCAGGGAAGTCTGCTGCTGGTATTCAAAGTGCATGTTAGAATTTTTTAAGGAATTAGAAAATGATTTGAGAAGTCAAAATGTGCCCTAATTTTTCTTTCTGCAGCACTAATCATACTTTCAATGGCAAAATGAAGCCCCTCATTTTGTTCCTTTGCAAATTAAATGTTTTAAGTGTTACCACTTTATTCCAATCAAGATGGCTTCATGTGTTCCATACTTTTGTCATTAGTAAGACTGTTAGCGCTCTAGTTGTTCCTTAGAACACTCTGGGACATTCTGTCATTGGGCTATACTTGGGCTATATCTGGGTGATATTTGTGCTTCATTTGGGCTCTTTTGTCTCTGGTGGGCATCTTGGGAGACTTATTTGTTATGAAGTTTCCTAATTTCCTCATTTACTACAGTCTCCTCAGTAGGAAATACTTTCAGTTTTTTACTTTGGTTCCATCAAGAAGGCATTCAGATGTGTCACACATTTTCCATAAATTCTGAATGTTAGCTCTCTTGTTGCTCATTAGAACACTGTAGTAAAGCTACTGTTTACCAGGGAAGTGTGCTCCTGGTATTGAAAGTACATGATTCAGTCTGCATGTCAGATTTTCTTTAATGAAATAGAAGAGGATTTGAGAAATCACTCAAAATGTGCCCTAATTTTTCTTTCTGCAGCACTAAACATACTTTCTATAGCAAATAAACCCCCTCATGTTGTTCATTTTTAAATTAAATGTTTTAAGAGTTACCACTTTATTCCAATCATGATGGCTTCAGGTGTGCTATACGTTTGTCATAAGTAAGGCTGTTAGCACTCCAGTTGTTCTTTAGAACACTCTGGGAAGCTGCAGTAGAACACAAAGGAATCAATTGACAGTATCTGCCCTTGTTGGATGTACATGTTTTACTGAGAATGCCAGACTTCATTCTCACATGACTGAGAAAAATAATGTGAATTTACAGTAAATATGGTCTCAGTTTAGCTTATAGATCACCTTCCAAACCTCTGTGGGAAAAGCATAAGAAAAGAGTTTTATCTCAAACATGATTCATGATATCCCATCAGAAGCCTTTTTCACATGGTAAAATCACCTTAGAACACATCACAATTCCTAAAATGAGTATGGTACCATCAACAAATGATTTATAATGTAACTAAAGTCTTAAAACTTTCATTAACTGCAATACATTTTAATGAGGTGCTATCATGTAAATTGGTCCCAAGATGGCTGCCAACACTTCTTGGATTTAGTGCTGATAGCCAATTAGATTTCACGATGAGATGTGTGGTTAGGCTCCGCCCATATATATATTTTTTCCTATAATATCTAAAAAACTACTGAACAGATTTACACTATTTAACAGAAAGGCACGAGTCTGAACCAAGGACTTCCTCTTCGCAAAATTTGGAGTAATTACAATCAGCAGTTCGGGCTGTAGCTGCGAGTAAAGATTCCTTTGGGAAATTGCATGGGGAAAACATGTTTTGGGGGGCCCCTTTTGTCCTGGCCCCCACTTGACAAATCACCCCCATTCTTTAAGGATAGGAGCGGACCGGAGCGCCTCACGAGTTTTGAAAATTTCGCGAAGATTCATCAACCGGCGCCAAAGTTATTGCAAATAGAATGTTGCGGATTTTCTATGGAAAATAGGTCCTAACTGTTATATATATATATATATACTAGCTGCCCGTCCCGACGTTGTCTGGGTATAAAAAAGATTTACCTGCAGGACGGCAAACTTTACAGAACGCTACCCCACCGCTTTCCAATGCAGCAGGCGCCTTAGAATACACACGCCCACACACAACAACGCTGAAGGGCACGCACACCTCACGACGTGCACGAACGCTAATCTCATCACAGTGAGATTAGCGTTCGTGGACGTCATGAGGTGTGCGTGCTGTTCAGCGTTGTTGTGTGTGGACGTGTGCATTCTTAAATGTGTGGGCGTGTGCATTCTGAGAGGCCTGCGTTTATCCCCGGTTGAGATCGGTAACGCTTATGCCCACAAAGGTTACTTCGCAACATATGTTATTAACGCCGCCTGAATGGCAATGTGCGTGAATGCGGTGCACCTTGTGTCTTCTATACGGACGTGTGAGAAGTGATTATAACTCGTGAATGGAAAGGCGCGCTACTGAATGACGCAGCCATTTTTTGTTATAAAATTTGTGGTACGCCCCTCTCACAAAGTATAATATGTGTACTTTGACACGACTACAACCACGCCCCCCACACGCCCACGGCGCTCTGAGTGTGTAGTTTGACACGCCCACGCCCCTCTGACAACGGTTACAGCCACAAAGTAAAATGTGTGTAGTTTGACACGCCCACGAACACGCCCCCGACACGCCAACGCCCACGCCCACAAGGGACTACTTTACCCCTAAGGTTCTTTGACGTTTCCAATGTATCTGGCGGCCACCTGTATAGCCTATGTCCATCTGCTGCAACTCCCCTTTCCAATGCTGTATTGGGTTTTTATGATTGGTGCTGTACTTCTTGAGTTTACCCACCTCAAAGGTTTCAGCTCTCTCTTTATAATAGTAGTATGGATATATATATATATATATATATATATATATATATATATATATATATATATATATATATATATATATATATATATTACCTACTGGCGATAGCCAGTAGGTATATATAGTTAGGATTTTTTTCCTATGGGATTTTTGAAAATTCTATGTCGAATAACTTTGGCGTTTAAGGACAGAATTGGCTGAAATTTTCAGGAAAATGAAACATTTTGTTTCTGAGCAGCCCCTGTAAATTTGGGGGGGTTTCGTCAAGGGGGGGCCGAGAAAAAAGGGGGGTCCCAAAACGTGCTTTTCTCATGCAATTTTCCATAGGGTGGTTGGCCTCACTTTTAGCCCGAACGGCTGAATGGATTTACACCAAACTTGGCAAAATTGTAGGGACTGGTAGCCCGATGTGCCTTTGCTATGTCTCAAGATATATGCTCCAGTGGTTTTTACGAAAATTTACTTTGAAAAATATATATTGGGCTACATTGGGCTATATATATGTTGGAGCCCAAATGTAGCCCAAATGTAGCCCAATGTAGCCCAATGTAGCCCAAAGATGGCCACCAGAGACAAAAAAAAACAAATGTAGCCCAAATATCAGCCAGATGTAGCCCAACTATAGCCCAATGACAGAATGTCCCAGAGTGTTCTAAAGAACAACTAGAGTGCTAACAGTCCTACTTATTACAAAGGTATGGCACACCTGAAGCCATCTTGATTGGAATAAAGTGGTAACTCTTAAAACATTTAATTTAAAAAGGAGCAAAATGAGGGGGTTCATTTTGCCATAGAAAGTATGATTAGCGAATATATGACGAAATCCCGCATACCATCAGTCCGCAAAAAAAATCCCGGATGTACTATTAGGCCGCAAATTAAAATAACGAAAACTTTTAGAACGAATATGCCTTTAGCATACACTAAACAACTAAACTACCCTAAACCCTAAAACACTACCCCCAGCATGACCCTACACTACACAAACACTACCACACTACCCTAAACCCTAAAACACTACCCCCAGCATGACCCTACACTACGCAAACACTACAACACTACCCTAAACCCTAAAACACTACCCTCAGCATGACCCTACACTACGCAAACACTACAACACTACCCAAAACCCTAAAACACTACACCCCAGCATGACCCTACACTACGCAAACACTACAACACTACCCTAAACCTTAAAACACTACCCCCAGCATGACCCTACACTACGCAAACACTACAACACAACCCTAAACCCTAAAACACTACCCCCAGCATGACCCTACACTACGCAAACACTACAACACTACCCTAAACCCTAAAACACTACCCCCAGCATGACCCTACACTACGCAAACACTACAACACTACCCTAAACCCTAAAACACTACACCCCAGCATGACCCTACACTACGCAAACACTACAACACTACCCTAAACCCTAAAACACTACCCCCAGCATGACCCTACACTACGCAAACACTACAACACTACCCTAAACCCTAAAACACTACACCCCAGCATGACCCTACACTACGCAAACACTACAACACTACCCAAAACCCTAAAACACTACACCCCAGCATGATCCTACACTACGCAAACACTACAACACTACCCTAAACCCTAAAACACTACCCCCAGCATGACCCTACACTACGCAAACACTACAACACAACCCTAAACCCTAAAACACTACCCCCAGCATGACCCTACACTGCGCAAACACTACAACACTACCCTAAACCCTAAAACACTACACCCCAGCATGACCCTACACTGCGCAAACACTACAACACTACCCTAAACCCTAAAACACTACCCCCAGCATGACCCTACACTACGCAAACACTACAACACTACCCTAAACCCTAAAACACTACCCCCAGCATGACCCTACACTGCGCAAACACTACAACACTACCCAAAACCCTAAAACACTACACCCCAGCATGACCCTACACTGCGCAAACACTACAACACTACCCTAAACCCTAAAACACTACCACCAGCATGACCCTACACTACGCAAACACTACAACACTACCCTAAACCCTAAAACACTACCCCCAGCATGACCCTACACTACGCAAACACTACAACACTACCCAAAACCCTAAAACACTACCCCCAGCATGACCCTACACTACGCAAACACTACAACACTACCCAAAACCCTAAAACACTACCCCCCAGCATGACCCTACACTACCCAAACACTACAACACTACCCAAAACCCTAAAACACTACCCCCAGCATGACCCTACACTACGCAAACACTACAACACAACCTTAAACCCTAAAACACTACACCCCAGCATGACCCTACACTACGCAAACACTACAACACTACCCTTAACCCTAAAACACTACCCCCAGCATGACCCTACACTACGCAAACACTACAACACAACCCTAAACCCTAAAACACTACCCCCAGCATGACCCTACACTACGCAAACACTACAACACTACCCTAAACCCTAAAACACTAGCCCCAGCATGACCCTACACTACGCAAACACTACACCACTACCCAAAACCCTAAAACACTAGCCCCAGCATGACCCTACACTACGCAAACACTACAACACAACCCTAAACCCTAAAACACTACCCCCAGCATGACCCTACACTACGCAAACACTACAACACAACCCTAAACCCTAAACACTACCCCCAGCATGACCCTACACTAAACAACCACCACAACTCTACACTACACTAACACAACACTCCACTACACAACACTACACTACACAATAACTAACCCACGAAAAAATTAACACAAACCCACTTACCTCTCTCGTCATCGTGGTTTTCACAACGCAAATGCATTTACCATACATGCCTTTAAAACGTAATTCTTTGTAAAGGCATGCGTGAAAAATGCACATGCGTTTTGAAAAAATGCGGGATAATGGTATGCGAGGTCAATGACCTTGCAGGATAATGGTATGCGGACTGAAAGTCCGCGGGATAAAAAATGCGGGAAAATGGCTGCAAACCATGATTAGCAGCAGACTTCCCTGGTGAGCACTAGCTTTACTACAGTGATCTAATGAGCAACGAGAGTGCTAACATTCAGAATTTATGGCAAATGTGTGACACATCTGAATGCCTTCTTGATAGAACCAAAGTAAACAAGCATTGAAAATGCAATAGATTTCGCCCTCGTTTAAGTTAAAGCCATTCTGTTTGTAATGAGGTGGCTTTTTAGCTTTGCTTTTATTAGTGTTTTTAAAACTTTCATGTAAATAACATGCATATGTATGCATATATGTATATGTATGCATGCATTTATATTTATATAGATATGCAGATTATATATGTTTATATATGTATATTACCTACTGGCGATAGCCAGTGGGTATATACAGTTAGGATTTTTTCTCTATGGGATTTCTGAAAATTCTATGTCTAATAACTTTGGCGTTTGTGGACGGAATTGGCTGAAATGTTCAGGAAAATGGCACATTTTGTTTATGAGCAGCCCCTGAAAATTTGGGCGGGTTTCGTCAAAGGGGGGCCAAGAAAAAAGGGGGGTCCCAAAACGCGTTTTTCCCATTCATTTTTCCATAGGGCGGTTGGACTCACTTTTAGCTCGAATGGCTGAATGGATTTACATGAAACTTGGCAAAATTGTAGATATGGTTTGCCCTACGTGCCTTTGCTATGTCTCAATATATGTGCTCCAGTGGATTTTGAGAAATTAACGTTTAAAAAAATATATATATCTGTGACAGCGCTCCGGTTAGCGCCCCGGTTCGCGTACCTGACGCGTAACGGAACTTCGCGAAGCGAAGCTGATTGGCTCTCCGGTGTCTGTCAACATTCTAAACAGTCCGGAGCGGCCGCCATCTTGTCTCTCGGTAGGATCGAGAGACAAGATGTGGTGAAAAACGAAGGGGGAAATGAAGGAAAGGGGGCAAGGTAGACCCCTCCTGACCCCCTAGGATTGATGAGGGGGATATTAAAGTGCCCCGCGGGGCAAAAAAAAAAATTTATATTTTTTTGCGATTTTACGCCGTAGAGGCGCGTCCCGGTATGCGAACCGGGCAGCTCACCGGGCAGATAACCGGGCAGCTAACCGGCAGCGTAGCTGTCAACATTGTAAACAGTCCGGAGCGGCCGCCATCTTGTCTCTCGGTAGGTTCGAGAGACAAGATGTGGTGATAAAAGAAGGGGGAAATGAAGGAAAGGGGGCAAGGTAAACCCCTCCTGACCCCCTAGGATTGATGAGGGGGATATTAAAGTCCCCCGCAGGGCAAAAAAAATAAAAAAATTGTTGCGATTTTTCGCGGTAGAGGCGCTTCCCGGAACGCGAACCGGGCAGCTAACCGGCAGCGTAACGGGAGTCCGCCATCTTGTGTTTTTGGAGCGTCCGGTTCGCGTACCGGGTAGCGTCCCGGTAAGCGTAACAAGGGGAAAACCAAGAGAAACAGTAAAAAAAAATTAAGGGAATAGATTTCCAGCAAACTTGGCAAAATTGTAGGGACTGTTTGTTTGATGTGCCTTTGCAAGGCCTCAAGATATGTGCACGTGTGGATTTTGTCTAATTAAGGTTAAAAAAAATATATATATCTGTAAGCGTGCTCCGGCACGCTTACGTTACGGGTTTTGTTTGCGCTGCAGAGCCGATACGTCACGGTTATGCAACGCGTCATGAGGCGTCTCACGTGGCTACGTGATACGTCACGTAATAAAGAATATATTTTACAGCTATAGATATTAGCTTTTAAAAAACCAATGAAATTCACTGAAAAAAACCATAGGTTATAGACCATATATAGTTAGGAATTTGCATTTACAAAACCTTGAAAATTCACTGAAAAAACCATAGGTTAGAGACCATATATAGTTAGCTGGACATTTTATTGACATAAAACCAATGAAATTCCATATATAGTTAGTTGCACTAACTATATATCGCGCACCCGCAATCCACTGCTGATGATGTCACATATTACATCATTCATGACATGGTCAGTGACATCACTGATGACATCACTGATGACATCTCAAATGACATCACTGATGACATCACTGATGACATCTCAAATGACATCACTGATGACATCACTGATGACATCTCAAATGCCATCACTGATGACATCATGACACACCAATACCAGTTACTACATACGCACTCACTGATTCCTACGTCTACACACACATTCACTCATTCACCCATACAATCACTCATACATACAGTCACTCATTATTACAACACTATCATATGCACTCATACACCTATGCAGACACTCACACACTGCCACTCATCCATGGAGTTACTCACACACCTAGTCAGTCCTGTAAAGAATCAATCACACTTCCATTTCCTCATCTATACAGTTAAACACAGAACACCATACTTCAGTGACATCACTGATGACATCACTGATGACATCTCAAATGACATCACTGATGACATCTCAAATGACATCACTGATGACATCATGACACACCAATACCAGTTACTACATACGCACTCACTGATTCCTACGTCTACACACATATTCACTCATTCACCCATACAATCACTCATACATACAGTCACTCATTATTACAACACTATCATATGCACTCATACACCTAGTCAGTCCTGTGAAGAATCAATCACACTTCGATTTCCTCATCTATACAGTTAAACACAGAACACCATACTTTTTCACACATATACTAACACATACTTACTCTCTTATACAATCACTGATACAAGTACACATTGATATGCACAGTCACACACCTCCCAGCCAGCCACACACACACTCAGTCTTCCATACATCCACTCATTCTTCAATATGTAAAACATATTTAAACTTTACAAAAACACACAGACACTAGATGATGTCATCAGTGATGTCATCAGTGATGTCATTTGAGATGTCATCAGTGATGTCATCAGTGATGTCATTTGAGATGTCATCAGTGATGTCATCAGTGATGTCACTGACCATGTCATGAATGATGTAATATGTGACATCATCAGCAGTGGATTGCGGGTGCGCGATATATAGTTAGTGCAACTAACTATATATGGAATTTCATTGGTTTTATGTCAATAAAATGTCCAGCTAACTATATATGGTCTCTAACCTATGGTTTTTTCAGTGAATTTTCAAGGTTTTGTAAATGCAAATTCCTAACTATATATGGTCTATAACCTATGGTTTTTTCAGTGAATATATATATATATATATATATATATTACCTACTGGCGGTCGCCAGTAGGTATATATAGTTAGGATTTTTTCTCTATGGGATTTTTGAAATTTCTATGTCGAATAACTTTGGCGTTTGAGGCCGGAATTGGCTGGAATTTTCAGGAAAATTGAACATTTTGTTTCTGAGCAGCCCCTGAAAATGTGGGGGGGTTTCGTCAAGGGGGGGCCGAGAAAAAAGGGGGGTCCCAAAACGCGTTTTTCCCATGCAATTTTCCATAGGGCGGTTGGCCTCACTTTTAGCTCGAACGGCTGAATGGATTTCCACAAAACTTGGCAAAATTGTAGGGACTGGTAGCCCGATGTGCCTTTGCTAGGTCTCAATATATGTGCTCCAGTGGATTTTGAGAAATTAACGTTCAAAAAAATATATATATCTGTAAGCGCGCTCCGGGCAGCGCCCCGGTTCGCGTACCTGACGCGCAACGGAACTTCGCGAAGCAAAGCTGATTGGCTCTCCAGTGTCTGTCAACATTCTAAACAGTCCGGAGCGGCCGCCATCTTGTCTCTCGGGAGGATCGAGAGACAAGAGGAGGCCAAAACAAAGGGGTAAATGACCATAAGGGGGCATAGCAGATCCTCCCTGACCCCCTAGGTTTGATGTGGAGGCTTTAAAAGGGCCCCGCGGGGGAAAAGAAAAAAAAAATCGTTTTTTTTGCGTGGGGAGCACCCGGTACGCGCACCGGGAAGCGGTCCGGGGAGCGTACTATAAGGAAAAAAGAATGATAGACTTCTTAAATATTGTATGTTTATTGATTGTCCATTTTGTTGTTTTTTTTTGTTTTTTTTTATTAAATATAAATTTCTTTTTGTGATTCTTTTTCCAAATTTAACAGAACATTTAACAACACATTGTCGGAAATGTCCTCATTTTCAATGAGCGAATCTACACATTGAACTAATTCATGGTCCCGTGATTCATCCATGAAATCTGACTCATCATTGTCCTCAATATCTTTTTCTGTGTTGTTCTCCAGAACAATTTTGAAGGAAATATTCTGCTCTCCTTCCATTTTCTTGCTGTAATTTGCATAAAAAATAAATATACCAGTAGAGATAGGGCACTGTTGGGTTTAAGTTCAGACAGGTACTTGTGAGTTTATAACAGAGAAGTAATCTATGGGCACTGTATGGTTTCAGGCGTGAAGTAGTACTATTAAAAAGTGCCTGTGAAGAAGCCTAAGTAAATTCATAATTATACCACAGAAACCTAAATCAATCCATAATTATAATAAACAAGCCTTTCTCAATGTCTAACTCTTACAGAGGGACAGTATATAACTATCTAAAAATGTTTTCCCAAATTAATTTAAAGTGCATGACATAGTTCTCCTTTCAAATTTACAAAATAACATCTTACCTTTTAAAAACAAGTTTAAGTTGTCAGTGAAAATGCTCTTGCAATGTACTTCAGGAAGTAGTAGTCAAAATGGCTGTGTTTCTCTCTCTTTCTTTATATATATTCAGGTACATAACCAATCAAATGTCAGGTAAAAAAAGTAGAAAATGAAAGTAACATTTTAATTGGTTGTCAATTCCAACACTTCAGATGTGTTTTGTGAAGTAATTTACCTCAGGGTATTTAGAGAGGTCTACAGGCTAAATGGCTAAATGGAATTCCAACCAAATTTGTGAAAATGGTAGGGATTGGTATGTAGTATGAGCTAATCTATATTTGGTGAAAGTGTCTCCAGTGGTTTTTCTGTATATTACTTTCCCACCTTTTTTAAACGATCGCCTCCCGGTGCGCGCCCCGGTACGCGAACCGGCAGCGTTACGGGAGTCCTCCATTTTGTGTTTCGGTAGATTTGAGATACAAGATGGAGGGCAAATAATGTTGAGAATGGGTAGAAGGGGGCACGGTAGACGTATCCTGACCCCCTAGGTTTTCTGAGGGTGGCTGAGGAGGCCCTTATGTGCGAAAAAAAACCAAATTTTTTTTCAAATTTTTGCACGGTTAGCGTCCGGTGCGCGTACCGGGTAGCGCTCCGGTGAGCGTACTTTGGTGAAAATTAGTGAAAAAAGTTAGAGTAAAATAATAATTGTGAGTGATCAGATGTAGAGTAGCTCTGAAAAGAGCTTTTGGGTCCTGTGGCTGATTTAGGTACCTACAAGTAGGTACCAATGCACAGTGTTAAATTCAGGATGAAAATTCTGTTCCCCTCATCTGAGAAGTGAACTCCATCTCTTCTGTAGATATCTTGCATGTAGTAACGCAAGTTATTGCTGTAGATGGAGCCCATTCCATGGTCTCTCATGTAAGCTGAAACAGACTTATTTACATGCTTCCTCGATTTCTCAATTTGTGGACAAAATTGGTTGGACCACCTCCATTTCTGTCTTTGGCATATATTTGAATATACCAAGGCAGTTTGAGGAAAAAGTGCCATCAATTGGTCAAAGGTGTCTTTTAAAAGCATTTCCAGACCTACCACAGTCAAAGTGCCCAAGTCATTTCCTCCACAGTGCACAATTAACAGGTCAGGTGTTGGCAAATGCAAAAAGGTTTTCACCAATGGTATCAATTGGTGACATCTTAATCCTCTGTGGCCAATCCAGTTGATTTCCACATTTTGTAAATTGAGGTTGTGTAAATTTCTGTTATCAGCATACCTTTGAGCCCAGTGGATATAACTATGTCCAACAATCCAGACAGAAAACATGGTGAGAGGAGGTTCTGCTGCAGTCAGATGAAGTGTGGGAATGAAATGGCAGTTGGAACATTATGAGTATGTAATGAAAAAAACTGTGGAGTTTCTGTGGTAATTAATCAGTAGCAGTGATTGGTGGATTTTGATTGCTGAAAACAGAAAGTTAGGGTGCATGGATGAGTTCTTTGAAAGATGTAATTTGAATGGTCAAGAAAAAATCATTTTATGAAAGATTGCACTGGATACGCAGGTGTACTGAGAGTTCAGAGTTCAATTGAAACATTGTTGTGTGAACTTGCAAACATGAGAGGTCTTTCAGGAGGTGGTTGCTATGGAAAAAAGGCAGAAAGGGCAGAAGGGGGAAGGGTGTTGATTTGAAAAAAGCGAGGGAAGAGTTTTGATTGGGTGACATGAGAGTTATGTGTGATGAATTACAGCATTTCTGTGCCATTGTTGGTTGCAGCCTCTGGAGTGCATACCTTTTGCTGTGCTGAAGACAAATTGGTGTGTGTCTGAGACTGTTTTGAAACTCAAAAAGTATTTGCTAAGGTGAGAAAAGATTCATTTAATTTAGATAGAGAATAGTATGCTTTAGGGAGAAAATTATGAAGAAAGTTGTGTATTTAAAATGTTGCTTTGTTTCATAGGTTGCTTGGGGCATATTTACAAGGCCTTTGAGTCCCTTTGATATTATTTTTCCCATTTTAATTTAAGACATTTCCCCGTGGTGCAAGGTCCTTGTAAATACGCCCCCATGTGTGCTTGGCAAATTTAGATTTTGTTTCTTTGAGTTTCATAGCCATGTTAAAAGTGATGCAAAAATGGTTTAAGGGCCTTCAAAATATGCTTTCATGTGTGTTAGGGCATTTTAAGTCACTTCCCCATGAATGTAGTTGAATAACTGCTTTACTTGATGTGTTTAAAAACATTTATTGAAGTCATTTAAGTTTCTTGATATGTACTGCTAGAGTTTCATAGGCTGCTTGGGGCATATTTACAAGGCCTTTGAGTCCCTTTGATGTTATTTTTCCCATTTTAATTTAAGACATTTCCCCGTGGTGCAAGGTCCTTGTAAATACCCCCCCATGTGTGCTTGGCAAATTTAGATTTTGTTTCTTTGAGTTACATAGCCATGTTAAAAGTGATGCAAAAATGGTTTAAGGGCCTTCAAAATACGCTTTCATGTGTGTTAGGGCATTTTAAGTCACTTCCCCATGAATGTAGTTGAATAACTGCTTTACTTGATGTGTTTAAAAACGTTTATTGAAGTCATTTAAATTTCTTGATATGTACTGCTAGAGTTTCATAGGCTGCTTGGGGCATATTTACAAGGCCTTTGAGTCCCTTTGATGTTATTTTCCCCATTTTAATTTAAGTCATTTCCCCGTGGTGCAAGGTCCTTGTAAATACGTCCCCATGTGTGCTTGGCAAATTTAGATTTTGTTTCTTTGAGTTACATAGCCATGTTAAAAGTGATGCAAAAATGGTGCAAGGGCCTTCAAAATACGCTTTCATGTGTGTTAGGGCATTTTAAGTCACTGCCCCTTGAATGTAGTTGAATAACTGCTTTACTTGATGTGTTTAAAAACGTTTATTGAAGTCATTTAAGTTTCTTGATATGTACTGCTAAAGTTTCATAGGCTGCTTGGGGCATATTTACAAGGCCTTTGAGTCCCTTTGATGTTATTTTCGCCATTTTAATTTAAGTCATTTCCCCGTGGTGCAAGGTCCTTGTAAATACGCCCCCATGTGTGCTTGGCAAATTTAGATTTTGTTTCTTTGAGTTACATAGCCATGTTAAAAGTGATGGAAAAATGGTGCAAGGGTCTTCAAAATACGCTTTCATGTGTGTTAGGGCATTTTAAGTCACTTCCCCTTGAATGTAGTTGAATAACTGCTTTACTTGATGTGTTTAAAAACGTTTATTGAAGTCATTTAAGTTTCTTGATATGTACTGCTAGAGTTTCATAGGCTGCTTGGGGCATATTTAAAAGGCCTTTGAGTCCCTTTGATGTTATTTTCCCCATTTTAATTTAAGTTATTTCCCCGTGGTGTAAGGTCCTTGTAAATACACCCCCATATGTGCTTGGCTAATTTAAGTACTGATAGGATGTGCTTCTACATAGGACCTGTGTTGTGTTTTCAAATTATGACCAGAAAATCGTTTTTTTTTTTTTAAAACGCTTTTCACATTTATGAGAAGGTCATATTGGTGTCTGCTTCTTTAAATAAATATTGAACTGAGAAATATTAAACTGAGGCTTCTGTAAGTGTCAAAGGAGGTGAGTAATGTACATTGCTCTGTTGGATACAGTCCTCATCCTCTGCGTACTCTTGGATATGCTAGACTAAATCTGCTCAATGAGATAACTAAGCTGAGGAAACACAGGTTATGTGATTCTGAAATGAGGAAAATAAATTCCACATTTTTCAATTACATCACCTGTGTTTCCTAACATTATGAATCACATTGTGCAGTTGAGGTTTAGGCCAGTCCAGGGACACAGAAGAGGTCTGGCCTTTGTTCAAGAGTGAAGTGGACATGACTCACTTCATTGGTAGGCCTGCACATGTATTATCTCCTCTGTACTCTTCAACAAGCCTAAATTTCATCTGCAACCCTGAGTAGGCCTCACCTCAAACAAACCTCTGGATAGGCCACACCTTATCGTCATCCTGAATCAATCATTTAAAATGTTAGGGGCAGATTTATGATGGCCGTGCGCCTCTTTTGTGCCGCTGTTGCGTCACTTTTGTGATGCAGCAGTGATGCAAAAGATGCACCATGTTGCAAGACAGGCCTCACTTCATCTCCAACAAGATACCGTCAGTTTAAACTGTAAACATTTAGGACTGTGTAGGGGGCATGGAGAAGCGGAATCTTCTGTAAATGTCAAAATTGTTGCATACAGTGCTCAACTTCTGCGTAGTCTTTGATATGTTAGTTTCCATCTGCACAATGAGATACCTAAGCAAAGGAAACACAGGTTATGTGATTCTGAAATGAGGAAAATAAATTCAACATTTTTCAATTACATCACCTGTGTTTCCTAACATTATGAATCACATTGTGCAGTTGAGATTTAGGCCTGTCCAGGGACACAGAAGAGGTCTGGCCTTTGTTCAAGAGTGAAGTGGACATGACTCACTTCATTGGTAGGCCTGCACATGTATTATCTCCTCTGTACTCTTCAACAAGCCTAAATTTCATCTGCAACCCTGAGTAGGCCTCACCTCAAACAAACCTCTGGATAGGCCACACCTTATCGTCATCCTGAATCAATCATTTAAAATGTTAGGGGCAGATTTATGATGGCCGTGTGCCTCTTTTGCGCCGCTGTTGCGTCACTTTTGTGATGCAGCAGTGATGCAAAAGATGCACCATGTTGCAAGATAGGCCTCACTTCATCGCCAACAAGATACCGTCAGTTTAAACTGTAAACATTTAGAACTGTGTAGGGGGCATGGAGAAGCTGAATCTTCTGTAAATGTCAAAATTGTTGAATACAGTGCTCAACTTCTGCGTACTCTTTCATATGCTAGACTCCATCTGCACAATGAGATACCTAAGCAAAGGAAACACAGGTGATGTGATTGTGAAATGAGGAAAAGAAATTCCACATTTTTCAATTACATCACCTGTGTTTCCTAACTTTACGAATCACATTGTGCAGATGAGGTTTAGGCCTGTCCACGGACACAGAAGAGGTCTGGCCTTTGTTCAAGAGTGAAGTGGACATGACTCACTTCATTGGTAGGCCTGCACATGTATTATCTCCTCTGTACTCTTCAACAAGCCTAAATTTCATCTGCAACCCTGAGTACGCCTCACCTCAAACAAACCTCTGCATAGGCCACACCTTATCGTCATCCTGAATCAATCATTTAAAATGTCAGGGACAGATTTATGATAGCCGTGTGCCTCTTTTGCGCCGCTGTGCGTCACTTTTGTGACGCAGCGGCGGTGCAAAAGATTTGCTATGTTGCGACATATTTACAATTTGATGCAGCTAGGCAGATGTGTCATGCTGTAAAGTCCTGTGCCACATGAAACCTGCGTCAGATTTCATGTGAGCGTTTTGTTGTAGGGTGGCCAGTCATTTGCATGAAAGCCCTGTAAAACTAACACAGTAAAATTAAGAAGATTTCACTGAGTCACATTTATGGCATTGCTGAATCAAATCCTTAAGCCTGTTTGAAACAGGCATAAGGAGTGATGTACCATGCAATGTGTGGCTTGCCCCTGTGCATTGCAGTAGACATGTCGCGCTTACGACGTGATTCGTGCAATGCGCCGTTTTTGTGGAACAGATGCGTGACGCATCTGTGCTATTTTTGCTCAATTGTGCTCTGCATTGTAAATGCGGCACATCATGGGTGGCAGAGCAGTGGCGCACGTTAACTGGTGCATCCCTGGGGATGCGCCAGTTAACATAAATCTGCTCCTTTAAATTTAAGTATTAGCAGGGGACACAGTGTTGGTGAGGCTTATCCAAGGTTAAGAAGAGATGAGTCCTGTTCACTGAAAAATTGGACATAGGCCTCACCTCCTCAGCATCGCTGGACATGGTTAAATAATATCTGCAAAATGTTACTCTTGTTAAACAATTTTACAATTATAGTCTCTGAGATTTGTCTCTTACTCTGCAACATCTCATTGTTGTTCTCTTTCTTTAAAGATAACAACAACATCAAGCATGAGTGATAATGAGCAATCTGTTGATCTCGATATTATCATTGAAATTGTGATTGAAACATCAGTGGAAGTAGATCCCTTGGATGATTTAAATCCTGAGGATGATGAAGAACATGATGAGGATGCCGATTTGTCAGAATTGTATGACATAGGGTGGGAAGCTGACCTGCTCGAGCCTATGGAACTATAAACATTTATTTTTAAAAGTTACTGGAAATGAAAATTAAACATGTTAACCGTTTCATTTAAAATTAAACACATCTTCAAAAACAGCTTGTGTGAAGTGTCTTTAATAAAATAGGGAAATATGCTGATAAAAATTAGTTCAGATTCACATATAAAAGAGCAAAGGTCAAATGTAGAAGCATTCTATTTCTTTGCTACTATTTGTGAGTACTAAATTTGCCAATGCACTAAAAGTTATTGTATGTAAAATTGACAAGTAGTGTGTTAATTTTTTGACGACTGTTATTGATTTACTGTTTGGTAATAGTGGTTAATAACATTTTTTATTATATTTTACCACAGATTCAACTGCAGATCATTTCAAAACTACATTATGCCATCTAAAGAAAGAACCCGAAAGGCTACAAAATGTCAAAGACAGCAGATTACTAAATGCTTGCAGCAGTCCTCTACAATAAAAACTCGTCAAGTCACCAAGAAAGCTCCGGGTAAGACAACGAAATCATTCCTAAGAAACATTTGTAGAAAAAAAAGTAGTAATACAGAACATGTTTTAGTCCAGAGAAAGAGAACCAATTTAAACGGAAAGGAAAGGCCAATCAAAAATGTTACTGGTAGAGCAGGAGATAACTCTGTGCATGGTAGTAGACGGAAAAATCAGTTTAGGGACATTCGTAGACGAATGTTCCGCAACAGGATAATTGGCAATTTGTTAAAAAATATTAAGAAATGTCAACAGAAAGTGGTTTTTTATAAGAGAAAAAAAAAGTTGAGAAAATTATTGATCAGGCATTTGAAATTAAGCGAAAGTTATTTATTTTGATAATCAATAGAATTAGGAAACTAAACAAGGCAATTTATGATTTCAAAACAAATAGTAGATGGAAGAGAACAGTTAATCGTAGTAATTTTTGTGAAGTTTTTTCAGGAGAATGGATGCATAGTTCAAGTTGTGAGGCATTTTTTAATGAGGAGAGTTATTTCCAGGATAATGATTTGGTGCATGCAGTTGACACCAGTGGTCGAGCTTATGAGGTGAAAGATGGTTGTCCAGTTGAAAAAGAAAAACTTGTGACAACAGAGGCAGAAGAGGTGTTAGGTAATGAGGTTTTAGGAAGACGTCCTAAGGGACCAGTGTATACCTGGAAGTGTAGTAGTATTTGCAGTGTGCGACAGGATTCCATCAATTTGCTTTGTGATTTTGTACGGACATTTAATAAGAAAAGTTTAAAACAGAAAATGAAGTTGTTGCAAGAATTAGATCCTTGCAGAGTGAGAGAAGTGACAGGTTTGCATGGTCATTCTCTGGCTTGTCTTTCCAGGAGAGTATGCCAGAGTGTTTTTCATCATTTCAGGATGCTAGCAGTGCATCATAATAAAGTGAGGAAATTAGTTAGAATGTTGTATTATGCTAAGAGTCCAGCAATTATGCTTAAACAATTATGCACTGCTCTTTTGCATGGTTCTGAAGTAGATGTGAAGAATATTTGTGAAGAAATTGAGTTTTGTTACTTTGCAAGTAAAGAGGAGAATGTTGAAATTGACCCAGAAGAAGAAGGTAATGTGGAAGATAGTGTACAGGTTTCCAGTACAGATAATTTTCAGAAAGAAATTGCCACGTTTCAGGTGAAATCAAGTGAGAGGCCTAATTTCACTTGTGTGTGTTGTCGACGCACTTATTATAAGAATCAGACTAAGTTAGTGGATTTATATGCGAAAAGTGAAAGTGAAAATAATAGTGAATGGAAGGATTTTGCAACATACTTGATGGTAGAAAATTGTTTTGATTTGGGATCGGATCAACGTGTGTGTACTTATTGTTGTAACAAATTAAATCAAAACAGGATGCCTGCTAGAGCGGTTCATAATAATCTGGAATTGGTTGAGATTCCTTCTGAATTGAAGGATTTAAATACTTATGAATCTATTTTGATTCAAAGTATCCATCCCTTTCAGGCTATTGTACGAATGGAGCCAAAGACAGGGAAATTGCCTCCATCAGATTTACAGAGAGGATTAAAGGGAAGAGTTGTTTATTTGCCTCTAGATTTGAAGAAAAACATTAATACAATTGGAGTAGAGAAAGTGGAAGAGGAACCTCTGGTTATCTTAGTTAATGGGGTTCCGACAAAGAGTAAGAAAATCTGGCAAGATTTAGTGGATGTTAGGAAAGTCAAAAAGGCAACATTGTATTTGAAGAAAAACAATAAGTACTACAAGAATGTATATGTTGCAGAAGAGGAAGTAAGTGAAGAAGAGGATAGCGATTTGTGTGCTGGTCAAATTGAGAAAGTAGAAGCCTCTAAAAATGAAGAAATATATGAACATTATAGTGTTCATCCTTTGCATTCCAAGGAAGTCATGGGGAATGCTATTGAGTTGTTTCAAATTAAACAAGCAAAAGGAAGTCCCATTAGTGTTTGGGAGGAAAGTTTGGAAGCTCAGTGTTTCCCACAGCTATTTCCAACAGGTCAAGGAGGAAGATATGATGAGCGACCTGATCAAATTCCTGCTTCTGAATACCGTACTTTACGATTGTATGCAGAAGATCCTAGGTTTCGTCAATGCATTCCCTATTTGTTTCATCTACTGTTTGAAAGCGATCTGTCTGGACTGTCATATGCAGTGAACCACATCTTGAAAAGTGGTGTACAGATGCAAAATATCTCGGCAAGTGACTTTATTATTATTATTATTAAAACTTATATAGCGCACAGCTACCCTGAGGCATCCCGGCGCTATGAACAGTGCATCAACCGTGGGACCATGAAGTAGTAGTAGCGACTCACAAGGGAAACAGATGTGTTTTCAAACCTTTGCGAAAACGCAGGGTGCAGGTCTCAGCACGAAGTTTTAAGGGGAGGGAGTTCCAGAGCGTTGCTGTGTGCCCAGAGAATCGTCTCCCGCCCGTGCGTGATCTTTTTACTCTCGGGACCTGGAGCAAACACCTCTGGTCAGACCTCAGCGCTCTGTTCGCTTTGTAAGGCACTACCAAGCTCCCCAGGATAGGAGGTCCACTGCCCTGAAGAATTTTGTGGGCAATGGATAGTGCCTTAAACTTCACTCTCTCCCGCACTGGTAACCAGTGCAGGGCCTTGAGAGCGGGTCTGGCAGATTCAGTTCGAGGAATTCCCATAAGGAGTCTGGCCGCCGCGTTTTGCACCTGCTGAAGTTTGTTAAAAGTAGATTCAGGGGCGCCCAGAAACAGACCATTGCTGTAATCTAGGCGAGATGTTATCAAACCCTGAATCAACAACTTCCTCGATGGAAAGGGAAGGAGCGGGAGAATTTTACGCGCGGCCCGCAGCAGGGCAAAACAGACTCCCGCAGTTCTTTTAGCGTGAGTTCTGAGGGAGAGGTCTTGCTCCAGCCAGACTCCCAGGCTCTTAATCTCCTCTTTCATAGTTGGGAGGTCACCCATACAGCTTGGCCAACATGATGGTGGCAGTGGCGGCGCTTTATTTCCAAGCAGCATAATCTCCGTTTTAGAGCCGTTCAGCTTCAAGGCTGAGCTGCTCATCCAGGTGTGGACATCCGCCAGACATGAGTGCAACAAGTCAGGATTCTCCACCAGTTGAGGAAGGGCGACCACCAGCTGAGTATCATCAGCATAGCTGATGATTTTGATGTTATAAGGGGTCACCACATCCTCCAGGGGGGCCATATAGACATTGAATAATGTCGGGCTCAAGGACGAGCCCTGCGGCACCCCCCACTGGAGAGAAATAGATGGAGACTTGTTGCTTCCTTCCCAGACCTGGTAGGACCGGTCTTCCAGAAATGAACAGAGCCATTTCAACGCGGCTCCTACCACACCCACCTTTGAAAGCCGTTGAGTCAACACCTGGTGGTTGACGGTGTCGAATGCGGCACTCAGATCCAGGAGGATCACTGCCACTGATCCTCCCGAATCTAAGATGCGCCTTGACTCCTCAACGACAGCCAGGAGAGCCGTGTCGGTGCCTTGGCCGGGACGGAAACCGGTCTGCGAGTCTCGGAGCAGACCGTTCGACTCTAGAAAGTTGGACAGTCGATGGTTTGCAAGCTTCTCAGCAATTTTGCTGAGGCCTGGCAACAAAGAAATGGGCCTAAAATTGGCCAACTCGGCCGTGTCAAGGTTAGATTTTTTTAAAAGAGCCTTGACCACGGCTTTTTTCCAGGTGGGTGGCACCAAACCACGAGAGAAAGAGGTGTTAATCAGGTCCGTAATGGGCCCTACCACCGCGGTTGCTGCTTGCTTTAAAATTTTAAAAGGGACTGGGTCCGTAGGGGAGCCGCTTTTTATGGAAGCTATAGCTTTTAACGTTTCACTTTCTGAAACTGGGCCGAACGTGTCCAAGGAGATAGGGCACTCTTTCACCCGAATCTGGGGAAATTCTTCTTGGGTCCCGTGCGGTATAGCGATCTGGGGTAAAGAGTCCAGTATCTTTACAATTTTAATATGAAAGAAATCGGCCAACTCCTTGCACCTCTCAGGGTCATGGGTGACTGCTGGTTCGGGAACTTTGAGCAGTTCTTGCACCACCTTAAAGGTTTCCCTGGAGGAGTTTGAGGCAAGTTGTATTCGCTCCTCAAAGAAATGTGCTTTTGCCAAGCGGAGGGCTGCTTTATAGGCTCTAATCGCTGTCCAGTAGTCCTTACGCTTGGCAGCATCAAATTTCTTCCTCCAAGCCCTTTCCAGTTTCTTGCATCCTTTTTTAAGCAGGCGGAGCTCAACCGTGAACCAGGGAGCGGAACCAATTCGTTTCTCCCTCTTCTGTAAGGTTTTCACCGGGATGAAGACATCAAGCGAGGCGTTCAACCATCTATTGAAGTCAGCATCTCCTTTAATCGGGTCCGACTCAAATGTAGGTTGTGAGTTTGCCAAGTCGTGGGTCCAGTCACCCATCGGTAGTCTGGACCATATCCGGTCCACCACGACCTCTTGAGATGTCGGTTTTAAGGGCAGATTGATTGATTTATGGATAAAGTCAATGTGCAAGACAGTATTTTGGATTCTCACCTGATTAATCTCATGGCGTGTCAGCGTGGTACTAATGAGTACTGGTACCGTCGTCATGGTGATTTAAAATGTATGCTGAGGAACTTAGGAACTCCCACATGGTTCCTCACTCTCAGCTGTGCCGAGCATGGCTGGGAAGACTTACTTGAATTTCTACGAGAGGCAAATGGAAACATTGAAAATATCGAATTCAAGACACCCGGAGAACTGTGCTCCTTGGATCCAGTGAATGTATGCAGGTACTTCAATCATAGATTTGAAGCTATGATGTCTTTCATCATGAACAAGAAAAATCCACCTCTTGGAGAGGTGTTGGATTTCTTCTGGAGAAAGGAGTACCAAGCAAGAGGTGCTCCTCATATACATATGCTGCTGTGGATCAAAGATGCACCCAATTTTGGAACAGATCCGGATGACTTAACGATGAGTTTCATAGAACAGTATTCTACATGTGCTGTTCCAAAGGCAAAGGAAGACAAAAGCCTAAGAGAACAAGTTTTACGCTTCCAAAGCCATCGTTGTGGAAAGTACTGTCGTCGTAAATTCAGAAACAAGGACAACTTCTACACAAAATGTCGTTTCGCCTTTTCACGACCGGTGATTTCTAAAGGAAGAGTGAACAGTTTGATGTCTTCGCTGCGACATAATGTGATGAAGAAATCACCCAAAAATACGTACAATTTGAAAAGGAACGAAGAGTCCAAGTACATCAACGACTACAACCCAGTGATTTTGTCCATGTGGAATGCTAACATGGATATACAGTTTGTGGCTGATAACTGTATGGCTGTGGCTCGGTATGTGACATCTTACATCACCAAAAAAGAAAAGACAGAATTGAAGGATATGTGGGAGGACATTTCCCATGAAAAGAGCCTCAGTAAGAAGTTGTACAGTTTCAGTCTGAAGATGTTATCGCATCGAGAAATCGGAGCTTACGAATGTTCTGACCGGTTGTCTTCAGCAAGTCTCTATGCCAAATCCAGGAGTATAATTTGGGCGAGTCTTGGTCTTGCTGCAACGCGTAATCGAGTTCTGAAACCTGTACGGGAAATTGAGTATTTGGCGGAAAAGGAGCCAAACAGTACAGATATTTTGAAGACCAACATGTTGGATACATATTATCCAAATAGAAGCAGTCAGCTCGAGAATGTTTGTCTGTATGAGGTTCTACAAAATTACATATTCAAGAGGAACATCAAAGAAGATATTGATAAAGGAGTGTATGCTGTAATTGGAAGTGAGGGATGTCTGGTCAAGCAAAGAAAATGCCACTTGGTAAACCATCGAAAATTGAGTGGCGAATCTCCTGAAAGAAAAGAGTTTTTCTATTTAGCACTTTTGCAACTTTTCAAGCCTTGGCGTGCAGAAGAGGAACTGCTTGGAGATTTCCTCTGTTACGAAGACTCTTTCAATGCCGCCAAGGAGACCATAGAATGTCCTGTTTTTCCCAACTATCTAGAAATGTTGAATGCGGAAATCGAGCAGGAAGCAACGATTGCAGCCGAGATTGCTAGAGACAGTTCTCAGGACAGTCAGAGTTCTGTTTCATTGAGTCAGGATCCACTAGGAGGACCAGTTATCGAAAATGAAGCTGCCACTGCCATGATTGAAGTGGAAAGAGCCATGGCACATGCTCAGGAGGATGCGGTTAACTTAGAAGACTTGGAAAGACAACTCAACGTTGAGCAGAGGAAAATATATGACGAAGTTACCAACCAAATAGATCATGAATTAAGTCATGAGAAGAAAGAGTGCTCATGTACGTCGTTGAAGCCTGTCCGACTGTACGTGAGTGGAGAAGCGGGAACTGGAAAAAGTTTCCTCATTAAAGCAATTTCATGTTATTTGCAGAAAAGGACTGAATCATCGCTGTCTTGTGTTGTCACCGCTCCAACTGGACTGGCAGCACATAACATTAAAGGTATTACTTTGCATCGTCTACTGATGCTGCCAGTGGAGCATGATAACAAATTACAATACCACAAGTTATCTGGAGATGCTTGTTGTGAAGTTTCAAGAGTCTTGAGGAAAATGAAACTTCTTATCATTGACGAAGTAAGCATGGTTTCCAATGTCATGCTTGCCTTTGTGCATTTGAGAATGCAAGAAGTTCTCAAAACAGAGTATGATGTGTTATTTGGTGGCAAACACATCATTGTTTTCGGTGATCTTCTGCAGCTGACACCAGTGAAAGGACAACCTGTGTTCAAAATGCTCACACATGAAGATACCAGGAAGTGCCTAGGAAGCATTGGCAACGTCAATATATGGTTAAACTTCAATTATGCTGAACTGCGTGAAAATATGCGTCAAGCGAAGGATGAAGATTATAAGAATATTCTACAAGATGTTAGAATCGGAAAAGTGACCGAGCATGGGAAAGAAGCTTTACATGCACGATTACTGTCAAATTTGTATCCAGAAGAAGACGTTGTGCCTGAGAATATTTTTCGGAAAATTACTGAGAAGAAATCTGGAATATGTTTGATGCCAACTCTTGCAGAATGTGCCATCTTCAACAACAAAATGTTGCATTTAGAAAACCAAGAGATTGTGAAACTGGAAGCTATTGACAGAGTAGAGCATATGGGAGCAACAATTATTTTGTCTGAGAATTTGAAATCAAAATTGGATTCATTAGAGAAGACTATATCTAAAACTGCAGGTTTTGAAAAGACTCTGAATGTGTGCTTAAATTGCCGTATCATTTTAAGAAGGAATTTACATGTTGAAAGAGGTCTGGTAAATGGATCAATAGGTAATGTTGTTGATTTTGTGAAATACAGAAATAGAGATGGAATTGAATTTTTAAAAATTAAATTTGATGGCATTGAGGAAGTACAGCTAATTGGTCGTTGCTCTGCTAGGTTTTTGCTTGTAAAAGACTTATATGTTCGCCGAAGCAGTTTCCTGTTGGCTTGGCATATGCGGTGACAATCCATAAATCGCAAGGTTTAAGTGTAGAAAGTGCATTGGTGAATATTGGCAGTTCTGTGTTCAAGGAGGGTTTGGCATATGTGGCATTGTCACGAGTCAGAACTTTATCGGGATTGTACTTGATTGAGTGTGATGTCACAAACATTTGTGCGGATCTAGATTGTGTTAAGGAATACAATAGGTTAAGAAGAGAGTATGCGCCACATTTGCCTCAATATCCTTTGTTTGAGAAACGTGTGGTAGGCCGGAAACGAAGAAATGTGACCAATAGTAGAGAGGTTGCAGCAAAAAGACGAAAAGTCGATGAACCCGAAATTATAAGCAGAAAGAAAAAGGATTTTGTTGAAGATGTTGTTGGTTTTCAATTTGAAAACAGTTCTGGTGTCAACTGCTATGCTTATGTAGTGGTTAATGTTTTGTTTTCTCAAGAAAATTTAAAAGAAGAGATTGTGGTCAATTCGGATCAAAGATTTTGCAGTTTGTTGAATTCTGTGTTAGAGAAATGTAGCACTGATAGAACAAAAATAGAAAGTGTGTCTGAAATTCGAAATCTGTTAGACA